>NC_091685.1:124601250-125315000 GCF_041296265.1 Equus caballus | reverse complement strand
AGGAGGGCAGAGCCACGCGCCCAGCTGCGTCCTAGGCAGCCACGCGTCTGCTGAAAATCGGTGGAGCTATCGGTGCAGCTCGAAGTGTGATGCTCAGAGTCATCGCAAGACGACAAAGGAAGAACGAGGAACAGAGCTGAGAAAGGCACAAGAGGCGAACTCCTAATCTTTCAAGCAGCAGCCTGAGTCACCAGGGAAAGACAGAAACCAAGGAACAGGAGTGAGCACACTGTTCCAGACGGGCAGCAACCGCTCTGGAGAACTGGCACCACGGGAAGACAACACAGGAGCCAGACGGGGTGCGAAGCGGGAGGAGGGCGTCACCTCTCCCTTTTCACACCTTTTTCAAACTTCTGAGTTTTTACTTTCAAGTATATGATTATTTTTATAATTTTAAAAAGCGCCATACAAAATCCTGTGTTTGTTAATCTCAGAAGGTAAATGCGGGAGGGACACATAAAATTTTAAAAAGTTGCTTGATTTGAGATTAAGATTGTTGATTAATTTTCAAAGATGTAGAGTAGATAGAGAATAGCATCAAACTTTTAATATCTATTAGCAGTATTTATTTAATCATATGAATCCAAATACACTTTTATCTTACTAGAATAAAATCATAATTTGTTAAAAGAGGCATTTCACCAAATCTCAGAATCATGAAATTGATCCTTTATTTCTGAGGCCGCCTCACCTCTGCCATGGTTCTATTTTTCTTTCTTTTTTTTTGAGGAAGATTAGCCCTGAGCTAAAATCTGCTGACAATTCTTCTCTTTTTGCTGAGGGAGACTGGCCCCGAGCTAACATCTGTGCCCATCTTCCTCTACTTTGTATGTGGGACGCCTGCCACAGCATGGCTTGATGAGCAGTGTGTCGGTCTGCATCCAGGACCCAAACCAGCAAAGCCCGGGCTGCTCAATCAGAACCTGCAAACTTAACTGCTGCACCATCCGGCCAGCCCCCAAGGTTCTATTTTTAACTTGTAACATCATATAAAATAAGCCATGTGCTTACAATGCTTAAGCTCCTCCTGAAATATAAGTTAGGTACCTTTAGAAGATAAATTAATTATACGATATGAGAAAATTATTAAATATTGTAATCAAACCATATAAACTGATTTTTAAAAACGCCTTCACAAATTTAGGAAGCATTCGCCCCGGCAGTTGCTGCGCATCTCTCAGTCCCATCCCTCTGACTCCCCTCCTCCGCAGGTGCTCAGGGAAAGAGACAACCCACAGGCTAAGCAGGGAAGAAACAATGTAAGATTAGGGATGATTCCTGTTCACTAAAATTTGCTTAACCAGCAGGACAACAGAAACTCCATCTTTGGTTTGAAGTAGTTGAGAGAACAGCTGGATGATGTTTGAGATGTATGATAAAAATAAACCAGGACTCAAGTTTGAAAAAAAATAAAAACTTCCCCATAGGGTCACCTAGTATTCCATGATTTATGATTTAAAAAAAAACATTTACAGGGGCTGGCCCCGTGGCCGAGTGGTTAAGTTCGTGCGCTCCGCTGCAGGCGGCCCAGTGTTTCGTTGGTTCGAATCCTGGGCGCGGACATGGCACTGCTCATCAGACCACGCTGAGGCAGCGTCCCACATGCCACAACTAGAAGGACCCACAATGAGAAATATACAACTATGTACTGGGGGCCTTTGGGGAGAAAAAGGAAAAAATAAAATCTTTAAAAAAAAAAAAAAGGGGCTGGCCCCGTGGCCGAGTGGTTAAGTTCGCGCGCTCCGCTGCAGGCGGCCCAGTGTTTCGTTAGTTCGAATCCTGGGCGCGGACATGGCACTGCTCATCAGACCACGCTGAGGCAGCGTCCCACATGCCACAACTAGAAGAACCCACAACGAAGAATACACAACTATGTACCGGGGGGCTTTGGGGAGAAAAAGGAAAAAAAAAAAATCTTTAAAAAAAAAAATAAAAATTTACACCACAATTTCTTCAGCCGTTCAATTTGTGCCTATATCTATTTTTTTCCTTGGGGCACTGTAAAATAAGAGAGCAGAGAGAAGACTCAGGAAGGATGTGTGAATGCGTTACAACAATCTGAAGGCGAGGGAAGGAGGAGTATTCCAGAACACTTGCCGCTTTAAGGCTGCAGAAGTGGCCTCACCTGAGCCACATCTACAAGAGAGAGCACTGCAGGTCCTACCCGCTGCCAACAACACGCATGCACAGGAGAGAATCCTGTCTCCCCTTGGCCTCACTCCTTCTGGAAACAAACACAAATCACCACAACAGCAGAGCACTCAGAGCAGAGCACGGCAACCACACTCATCTAGTCTTTTAACTTCAGGATTTTAAAAACATACCAGGAAGAAGCATTGTTTTATTTTTCATGATGGAGATAATATACACATGTCTCCTTTTAGTGGAACGGAAAACAGTCCTTTTCTTCTTTCAAAACAACAACTTGTTTCAACTGTTGTAGTCTGACGATTTTATCTCCACCTGAATAAGCGTCAGTATTCCCGCAAACGCAGAAAGAGCCGACGAGATGCCCAAAGTGCCGTCACCTCCACTCCGGGCACAAACAGAAATAAAGCAAAAAGACAGCTAAACTTTCCATTATAACCCTGGGGAAAGGGAACAGGGAGGAGGCACCTGGCCTTAGGTAACGTGGTTTCAGTGCTGCCGTGACAAACACCGCAGATTACTGGTCAAGTATGAATGGCTCAGCGGAACACTGCCGACGGACAATGGCTTACATCAGAGAGAAGGAGTCCAGGTCACGGTCTTCCTACCCATGAGATGCGCAAACCTGGGCAGGTTATCTCACTCCTTAGAGCGTCTTCCAAGTTGAGAAGAATAACGGTACTAGAACAGGCACCAGGGCTTGGCAGATGCCGGGAGTCTAGCTCCAACAGTACTGGGTGAAGACTAGCTTACTGCACCTAAGGACTAGTTTACTGCACCCAAGGACTAGTTTACTGCACCTAAGGACTAGCTTACTGCACCTAAGGACTAGCTTACTGCACCTAAGGACTAGCTTACTGCACCTAAGGACTAGTTTACTGCACCTAAGGACTAGCTTACTGCACCTAAGGACTAGCTTACTGCACCTAAGGACTAGTTTACTGCACCTAAGGACTAGCTTACTGCACCTAAGGACTAGCTTACTGCACCTAAGGACTAGTTTACTGCACCTAAGGACTAGCTTACTGCACCTAAGGACTAGTTTACTGCACCTAAGGACTAGTTTATCTAGCGACCAGCTTCACTCAGGCTCAGCCCCTGCAGTGTGACGGGACGTCCCCGGCAGAGTCCGTGACTTCAGAGTGCCACATCACAAATGAATTAGCTAGATGATGTGTTTCGGCGGGCTGTTGCACCATTACATTATGAGTTCTCATTTGAGGAGCAGTTAATGCCTTAAAAAACACTTTAAACTGGCTATTTATTTACTCTTCTTACATATGTATATGTGAGAAATATGATGATAATGAAGCCCAGGGCAAAATAATGAGACAGGTAAGAAACACCTGGCTTATGGACTCAAGTTTCCTACTGCGACTGCAGTTGTCACGTTTTAGTGTGACTCTGAGATGACACGTGCGGTGCTCTTTCAGTCCCTCCCTTTCTCAATGACATGCTGGTCCACGCACAAGAAAAGGTTTTAAATGCACATAAACTAAGAGAGGTTAACATGTAAGTTTCACGAGTTTCAGTTGCCTCAGAAACGGTCTACTTTCCAGCTGAGAAAAGAACTGAGGTCTAGCAGGCACCAAGATTCTGAATATGGATGAAACTCAATGGAAAAGGGGTACAAACGTGAGGAAAAAATTGGTCCGAGAATAACAACAGTGACGGCCAGATGCTTTAAGGGAGCTGTCTCTCATACTGTCAACGACCTCACAAGAAGGTGTACTGACCTCCATTTACAGACGAGCAAACTGGAATTCAGAAAGTTTGAAGGACCTACCCAGAGTGCTTGGGTAGGACACAGCACAGCTGGGGCTCAAACTGGAGTCTGAAGAAACAAAAAACCCTGGAGTCTGCGTGTCTCAGGGAGGGCCGGCTCCTCATCACACAGCTGTCTCTGCAACTTACATTTGGGACACGTCAGACCTTTGTCAGAGGGACTTCTTCCCTTCGCTTGTACAAGGCAGAATACAACAAGGGGTAGAAACAGCTCATGTCCTGATGAACACCCCCCCTTAGTTGTTTTCCTGTTACTCAGTGAACAAGAGAGATTTAGGAAAGAGGAGAAGGGGGAGGGAGCCCACAGACTGTCCTTCCTTCGTCCGAAGCATCATCTGAGTGCACATCCTTTCCTCGCGTTCCTCCTGGCAGTATGACACAACTCACACACAGTCATACCGGACTGCCCTTTACCTTCCGTGCAGACAGATTAAAAGAGACAAAACATCAATTTACCTCCCAAATACATACACTGTGCTTCACATGAGCCCCTTTAAATTCTCACAATTCCAATGGCACGCTGATTGACTTCTGCTTCTGGAAAGCGACAGACTTACCATGAAACTTTGAGGCTTCAGGATCATTCACATTGATAGCAATTAATTTCCAATCTGTTTCACTCTGATCAATAAGAGCCAAAATTCCAAGGATCTTCACACGAATAACCTCTCCACGAGAAAGAACCTTTAAAGTGAAAAGAAATTCAGCATTTGCAAGGCTTTGGAGAAGTGCACTCACACATCGTAAAAATCCAGATGAAAGATTAAAGGTGCTATAGCCTAAAATTTAATAAAGCTTTATTAATTAAAAATAACATAAAAAGTCATAAAGCCTTCTATAATACCCCTTTTAGAATTAAGTATCTTGATCCCTTTTTGTAAATTGATGTTGCTTATAGATCTTGAAATTTAATATACGAGGCCTAGAAACTCACACTAAACAGAAAATAAACCCACGTATATCACTACATGATGTAACCTGGCTTCTGCGGCTCAGGGGTAAAAAGAGACCTGAGCAGCCTTTTAAATTGCTCCACCGTACCTCTTCTGCAAACCACATGCTCAGGTACTAGTGAAACGTACATTTTTAACATCTCAGAATACAGTCTTAAGAAGATAATGAATGACAAGGAAAGATTATGACTATGTTAAAGATACAGACAAAACAGGTTTCATAAAATGCTGTTAAAAGACTTTAAGAGAAACCGAGAAATAGCGCGATGTTGAAGCAGGCGTTCCACAGCTAAAGCAGGTTATTTCAGGGGTTCCTTCAAGCAGTCAATGCCAAATTCATATGCATCAGTCCTTCCACATCCTTTGACTTTTAAAGGTTTAGTCGGCTAGAGAATTTCACCGCACGCTGAAATCTGAACACACGCTTCAGAATAAATTCCTTCATGACGCAAAACGCAGCTTTACACTTGGAAAGCAAGGAATCCAAAAGAAAGTCATTTTAGTGTCTTGAAATTATTTGAGAGAAAAAACAGATCTTAAACCGTAAAGTCAAAAAAACCTTTCAGAAGATTTGCAAATGACTCTAAAATCTTAACATAAATCTGCATGAATCTGTGATTAGTTTACACAACAGATGAGTGTGATTTTATGAACTAAACTGAAATCTCACTTTTAGGGGAATATGCACAATTACATTAACCAGACCCCACATGTTCAGGCTCTGTTAAGAACCCAACACTACATCAGACACCGTGTCTATAAAAAGAAAGAGTCGCCGTTCTCAAAGGTTTGCAGCCTTGCTGGGGAGACAAACTTCACGCCAGGAGAGCCTTTGTCAAACAGCAATGTTCAAATTCTAAGTTATCACATCATTGCCAATGAAAGGCTGGCTACGCTGGTCAACTCAGAGATAAACTAGGTCACTGGCTCTCAACCAGAGGCAGCTCTGTCTTCTAGAGGACCATCGGCGATGTGCGGAGACACTGCTGGTTGAGAGAACTGGGGAGGCATCGCCTGCATCTGGTGGGAGAGGCCAGGGAGGCTGCACAGGACAGGCCCTGTGAGAGAACTGTCACCCAGAATGTGAACAGCGCCACAGCAGAGGGCCTGCAGGAGACTCTGGGGGCGGCAGTGTCTATCAGAATTACTGGGAATCATACATAGTTTAAAAAGCACACTCTAAATGGTTTTATTTTTATTTAAAAAAATTAATTTACTTTGAAATTTCGTACAACATAAGAGCAGATTTGAGATTGTCATGGTTACAGGGCAAGCAGGAAGCGTGACTGGGGATCTGTTTCATCACACTGACACATGTTCTGTGACGTCCAAAGCCACAGAGAGGGCTCAGACAAACCACTGCCTCGTCATAACACCTTTCAACACTAGAAACTCTCAGTCAGACCAAAAACTCAGGATGAGATGCTTAGGAACAAAAGGCAAAGTTCTTATGAACTGGCCCCCTTCACACAAGTCAATTCATTCTAAATCAATTCAACAAATTTATGCGGAACATAGAATGTTAGACACCAAAAGAACAGTCCATAAGCCCTCAAGGAACTGAACCCCCTCAAGGTTCCCAAGCGTGGTCCTCAGCCTCACCCCAGCTTCCAGGCCTCTGCTCCCTCCCCTCGCCATGTGGTGTTGGAAGGGGCTTCCTCCCCAGACGGTTCCAGGACCCCATGCACGGCCAGGAGCACAGTCCCAACAAAGGCCTATTCTTTAGATGGCGACGAAGTCCTCGCTTCATATTTGCTAAATATTGTCTCAGGTCTCACCAACTAAAGGGATGAATTGCTCGGCGGTAAGATGAAGCCTGTTTTCCCAGTTCTGTCATAAAACCATCAGTGCACCCCTCCAAGGAACTGAGCGTGCGTAACCCGTGCTGGCCCCGCTTGCCTGGGAACCACAGTCCACCACGTCTGAAGACCAGTGGAACGACTCTGGACCAAGAACACGGGCACGCCTCAAGGCTATAGGCAGGATCTCACTAGGGTCATCACTGACTTCTCTAGCTATTTATGGAAAAGATTTCAAAAGACAGGACTTTTAAGTCACAAACACGTGGGGTTGAAGTCGTCCTCCACCACTCCTAGATGCGACCTTGGGCAAACGACTTCACATCGTGCGCCAGGACTCGGTTTCTCAACGGTAAAATGGAGACCACGGTACTTATTCCTTGAAGTCAAGAGCAAAGAAATGACGGACACATAGACCAGAACGGAAGGTCTTCCACAGACAGTCACGGCTTCTCTCTGGCTCTTACGTGGACCTATCGGCTCACCCCTGTCGGCAGCTCACCCTCGGGGGCCTGGGAGGAGCGGAGGACACTGATGCCCACAACAGGGGTTCTCCACTGGTTCAGAATTTGAAGAAGGAGGCAAGACTTCCACTGGACCCACCAATACAAGAAAACCACAGGGAGTAAAACTGCTAAGGCTGTCACCCCGTGCACCAGGTTTCTACGGTCACGTAACAAATTGCCACAAACCCAAAGGCTTAAAGCAGCGTAGATCTGTCATCTCACAGCTTCCACGGGCCAGGAGTCCAGGCACAGCACGGCTAGACTCTCTGCTTGTGGCCCAACAAGGCCGAAATCAAGGTGTTGGCCAGCAGGGCTTTGATCGAGGTTCTAAGGAAGAATCCCCTTCAAGCCCGTTCTTCGCAGTTGTAGGACTAGGTCCCTGTTAACCTGCTGAGCGTCAACCAGGGACTGCTACCTCAACCAGAAGCCTGTTGCATCCAGTGGGAAGAGGCCAGGGATGCTGCACAGGGTGGTCCCATCTACCCCATCTGTGTGTAAAACTAGGAATGTGTGTAGGATGAGGGTCTCCCCTGCAGGAAAGGAGAGAGAGAGGGAGAGGAAAAAGAAGACAGGGGGAGAGCATGGAGAGGGAAGACAGAAGAGGAGGTGGGAGACCAAGGACAAAGGGCAAGAGACGGACGAGAAAGTCTAAGAGGAGGATGAAGAAGAGGAGGAGGAGGAAGAGAAAGAAAAGGAGAGAGTAACAAAATAACATGGTCGACGAACAAAGTGACAAAGACTCAGAGCAACTATGTGCTAAATAATATTCTAGAAGCCTAGAAGTGCTGGGAGTTTCCAGAGAGAAGTGACTTGATCCCAACTAGAAGAATTTCCCAACCGCAGCATCCCTGGGTGCGGGCACTGAGCTGACCACCGCCCAGCAAGGCCTGTGCTCAGAGGGGACAGTAAGACTGACAGCAGAGCGCATAACAAAAAGCCACTCTGTCAGTCCACAGAGGGTGAAGGAAAACTCCGGGGGCGATGCTTGAGCTGAGGTCTGAGGGGTGCGCGGGGGAGGGTAAGGGAAAAAAAGCGGAGGAGGAAGACGCTCCATCCACACGCAGGGAACGGCTGGTGCGAGGGCCCGACGTGAGCAAGAGCAGGTATGTCAGAGGAACCGCGAGGTCAGTGCAGCTGGAGCCACTGTGCAAACGAGCAGTGCACGAGGAGAACAGGGAGACAGAAGGCGGGGTCAGGGACCAGCAGAGAGGGGCTGGACAAGAGCCTGGAATCAATGACGGCCGGGAAAATAAGACAGGAGGAAACCAGTCAGGAGCAGAGACAACGCAAGTCAGAGACAGCAGGCGCTAGACCGCTGCACCGAGAACGGAGACACAGACGGGAAGGCTATTTAGACCACAGAACGGGCATTCCATGATTTACGGGATAAAGAGAAGAACCACCAAGGATGACCCCCAGTCCTGGTTTAAGAATGGTCGGGGGAGGCGCCACTCACTGAGCCTGACCACCCTGGGATGAGGAAATAATGGACTCAGTTTGGGACACAAGGAGCTGGAGACGCCCGGGAGACACCCAAGCGTGGACATGGGCAGCTGCGTGTATGGGTCCCAGCTGGGGCGACCAGTCGGAGAGCAAAGCCACGTGCTTGGGATCGGATGACCAAGGGAGCTCCCGATGAGGACGGCAGCTGGACACGGGCCCAGCACTCAACCTGACCAGTGCTTAAGGAGCCTTCAGAGGAAAGCAAGAGGGAACAGAACGAGAGGACATCCAAGGTACCAGAGTCAGTCACAGTCAAGGGACGAGACGGTTCCAGAGGGAGTCACGGTTACAGCATAAAAGGCCAGGGGAGCTCAAGCGAGACAGAACCTGTCGCACAGCCTGTGGCCTCGGCTAATAGAGAGTTACCAGGACCTCGGCGAGGGCAGCTTCCCAACATGACGGGGACAGAAACAACGTGAAGTGGACTGAAGACAAGTGGGAAGCAGGAGCCGAGTGCGTGCACAGATGCTACAATCTCATTCGAAGGGGAGAGAGGAGGCGCCAGGGAGGGGCCCCGAGGACGCGGCTGCAAACGCAGCGCAGGAGGGACGAGAAGACACTGTCCCTCAGGAGCAGGGGCCCTGGTTGTGGGTAAGAAGACAGCTCCTGCGGTCACAGACGGCACGGAAGAGGCACGTGTGTGGGCACTGGCCGCTCGGCCGTCCACGGGGACAAGGTTGGCAAGCTCTTATTGGCCGGTTTCCAGGAGCTCCAGGAAATGAGAGACAGGACACTGTGCTGGGAGGGAAGACAAAGTGCAAGGACGTCCACAGAGAACAACAAAAGCCAGCAACAGTGCAGCAGAAAATAGAAGAAAGAATCGACCAAAGACCCAAATTCCGCGGGTCGCAGCACCCATGGCATCGCAGGCTTTGCTCCTCCCCATAGGACCCGGCAAGCTGGTGGCAGGCAGAGAGAAGAGGAGCAGGCCGTGTCACCAGTGTGAACTTCCTGTCTGGATGATGGGCAAGGAAGCCCAGGACCACTCGGCAAACCTTCCACCGTATTCAGGATTCAGAGCACTTGCTTGAGACCTGCAGACTGCACGCCTGCCACCTCCTCAGCTCTGCTGCCGGGACGCACAGCCACAGACAGGATGTCAGCCACGGGCGCAGCTGCGCTATTTATAAAGACCGGCCGTGAGAGGTTTGACCCGCCGTGGCTGCACTTCACCAAGCCCCAGCATGAGAAGGAGTAAAGGCACGAAAAGGGACTGGAACCAGGGCTCAGTGGGCTAGAACTCTAAGAGCCGAAGAACTGGTGCCTTCCGGGGAGACCTGAACTGGTGTGGCCGCAACAACCTGGAACACATGTTCGAGCCACAGGCTGTCAAACACACCTTTGAGCCTATTTCACAAACATCAATAGGATCATTGTCTCCACAGCAGTCCGTGCTCTTCTCTTTCCGATGGGGATCTTCCCAAGTCTGAAAAAAAGGGACAGGGGAGAAAAACAGGTTAATGCTCACTATAACACATCTTACTCTTTCCACGTGATTGTGAAGTTTTACAGACAGCCATAAGCCAAGGAAGATTCTCAGAAATTACACAGGCTCAGCGCCGCCAACACACCAGCACCTCCCTGCGCTTCGGCGTAATTAGCATGATTTACAGCCCTCCTCCCTGCCGGTCTCACTTGTCCGCATGACCACATCTGACAGTGGGCGGCATTTCCAAACACACGCTCCTCCCAAGTTTAGTCAGCGTCTAATTCAGGTTCACTGGGAGTTTCGGTTCGATGCTCCATCGTCTGTGCCCGCGTCCCCACTGGCTGCCTAACCCTGCTGCCATCATCGCAGCTTCCTCCGACCGGTAACCACACTGGGTCTGGCTTTCAGTGTTTGAAAATAAACTTCCTATTCTTTAAGTGACTTCTATTAGAAGACACCCAGTTTTCCCTTCATAAACTAAAGACAGAATCTACCAAAGAAGAGAGAAATCAATTTCATTCCATTTACAAAATCCTCTACTTTTGCCATCAGATCCCAAGACCTTGACAAACACACAAAAAAGTGTCAACTCTGGCTGTTGGTCACAAAGTACACACAGGGGCATTTTTACAAATGAACAGCATAAGAGACACTTGTTATCAAGTTTCAACATCCCCTACACACTATCCTTCCCAAAAAGCCTCAGAACCACCCAATTCTAAGTGGAACTGGGAGCTTGCTCAGATTTACACTCTAACACGTGCAGAGACCGGGTCATCTCAAGATTGCTATCTACAACTTCAGATTATCCAAGCTTGGTCCCTCTCATTTACACAGATAATTAAAAATGGACTAACTTACACCTAACCCTAGATAAACTCCAGTATTTGCCTTCTGGCCTTAATTATAGTATGTTCAAGAATAAACTGACCCAGCCTCACCCAAAAAAATATATATATATATATCAGTAAACCAAGTCCAACAACATTTGACTCCCCAATATTAGAAATAAAATATAAGAAGAATAAACATAACGTTAAGTGCCCCACTGGCTGTGGGTGAGCGAGGCTTTCCAGGCGGCACCCCCACACCCCCCAGGAGGAAGGCATGATTCACAACCTCACCTTACAGGTGAGCAAACTGAAGCCCAGAGAGTAAACTGCCCACGCTCACAGCTCTAAACGGAGGCCACGGGAGGAGAACCCACGCTGTCAGCCACGATGTCACGACGCCGAATTCTGGCAACGGCAGCAACGGAACGGCCATGACCTCCAGAGATCACCGTATTCTGTCTCATGGCCCTCTTCCTGGAGCTCTGTCCTGTGCTACTGTCCAACCCCCACGGCCTCCTGCCTCCTCTTTCCAGGACACGCACGCCCTCAGGACTCGTGGAGAACCCTCTCTGGGCCACGAGTGAGGAACAGAGATGCAGAGGATGGTCACTGCCCCGTGTTAATAAACGGCACAGCACTTGTCACAAATGCTACAAAACTCACCTAAACGTGCTGGACAAACCAAGATGGGACTGAGCTCAAACTGGAATCAGAAAACCCAGACGCAGAAGGAAGGCGGCCGAGGCCCCTCCATCCTAGTGCAGGGATCCTCTCCTGACCCCCCTCAAGCTCGCTCCCCTCTCAGAAGGAGCAGGAGCCACCCTGGCCCCGAGGAGGACAGCCGGACCCCAGCCTACTTCAGCCACGAACCCCAGACCTCAGTTTCCCCTCCTGTCAGGGAACGGCTTACACGAGACAGCTGCTGGATACGCCCTGCCTGAGTCCCATGACCGTCAGTGGTCCCTCTTCACCGCACGACACCAGCAGGGAGGGACGCTCTCGGGCTCACGAGTGACTCAGCCCGCCCCAGCAGCGCGACCCAGAACAAAGTCCTTCCTGCACCAGAAGGACAGCATCTTCACAGGCGCTGCCCCCCATGGTGCTGGCGGGGGCTTCTGTTTGCTGACTGACTGGTCCACATCCCCTCAGAACCCCAGGTTCAGTATCACCTATCAACTCAGCTGCTTCTGCTGGGGAATATGCATGCAAGTCCAAAATTCTTAAGCCACACGATGCGATGGTGTCCGTTTCTGGGCCAGTTCTTCATGATCCCCTCACAAGTAAGGCACCAGGCTGGCATTTCTACTTCCAGGCCTGCCCTTAAACGCTATATCCACAGGCCTCGGTTCTCAGTACAAACAGATTCACACGAAACAGCTTCTAACTTAACTTGAAACTAAGGTACCATTCCAAGCAACCGCTGGAGAGGACACCTGGACAAAGTAAAGCTCCGAGTTCGCCCTCTTGTGGAGCTTCATGTGCACAGCCAGGCGAGGGACGGGAAAGCAGGCAGGCTGCAGCAGAAACATCCAGAAGAAGAAACGCCAAACCGTCATACTTGTTCCCCCCAGAATTTAGAAGTAACTTCCACAACCGGACAAGAAAAAAGGCAGCCCAACACAAAACAGGCCGCAGACAGAACAGGAAATCAAAGAAGGGGCACAGGAAGACTTGTAATACATGAAAAGATGCCCAGTGTGACGGGAGAGACCCAACTTAAAACCAGAAGGAGACACCATTGCAAAGACCTAAGAATCTGACAATGCCGAATACCAGAAACAACGGAGGCACCTGCACCCGACAGGCGCTTGGCAGGAGTGCCTATGGCTCCAACTCCTTTGTAAACAATTTGGGAACACCTCATAAAGTAAAATGGGTGTGTAACTCACAATTTAGCCATCTGACTCAGCTACAGACCCAGGAGTATACACCTATATATACTACAAATACAGAAAATTTTAGCATGGGCCCAAGAAAAGCATTAAAAAATAGTTAAAAACAACCTATCAACAGGAATATGAATAGTGTTAAACTCATACAGAGGATGGCTATAGAGCTATGCAAACAGATAAGTCAGAACACACAGGTTACTGATCCAGCCCTACCCGTCCTCGTGCAGGTGTCTGAGATTGCCACCTTACAATCCACAGCATCAGCCCATCCCCGTCTGGAATCACCACGCACTGGTCCTTAGCCTCTGAAAACCCGTGAACTGCACAGAGCTGTGCATCCAACGCCTCTGGAGAACAGCCTCCTGACTGATAGGGACCCTGGTCACCTCCTGACTGATCGGGACCCCCGTCGCCTCCTGACTGATCGGGACCCCCAGGGCCATGCCAGTGGAGGGGAGACCCGCTCAGCCTCTGCGTGTACTCTGCCCACTTCAGTGGGAGCAGATGCGCCGCCAGCTGTCTCACCATCAGCAGCTGATGCCTGCAGCGACAGTGGCACCAACACAAACTCACTGTGGGGCTCCACACACTAACGGTCTCACTTACTATTCACGGTGACCTTGTGGGGCGAGTGGTTTGATGACACAGAGAAACAACAGGCCTGCAGAGGCTCAGCCACTGGTCCCAGGTTAAAAGCTAGTAAGTGGTACTTCATGACAGTGGGGTCAATGACCCAAACTCATGACGAAGTTCAAAACAATAAACACAACAACATCACATTAAGACTGAAGAAACCTTGAATCTGTGATTACAGTCCCGTAACATTATCCAACAGGTTTTCTGAATATTTACCCAGAAAGACATAACCCTTGAATAACCCATTAGATGCGGAATTCTGAACAACTGGGGGAAGACAAAGATGATTTCTGCCCAGGCCAAACTCAAACTCTGAGCAAGCATCAGTGCCAGGGCAGGAGGAATCATGGAGGTTAAAGCGTGTGGACAGCGACGGCCTGATGCAGGATGCCCTGAGGACCACAGCTCAGCACAGACGGCTACGGAACGGGGCTCTGCAGCTTCAAAGCCTCTCAGCACGGCAGGCTTGGTACCTTCTCTGAACTAATCTTCTGCTGTTATGAGACGGAAAGAGAACAGCAAAATCCAATACCCACACATGCCTATGAGACCAACGCCACACACGCAACGCATTCACGAACTCACTCATTCCACAAGCACCGACTGATCAGCCACGCTGTGCCAGGGAGCAGGCCGGGCAGCTGGAAGACATCTGTGAACAAGAGACAGACTCCCTGTCCACACGGAGCCAGCATCCCAGCCCGAGGAAGCTGGCAACAAATTAACAGATAACTGAGTTATACAGCATGTTGGACGTCGGCAGGTGTCACGGCAAAGGGAAGAAAATGAACGACCAAAGGCGGAGTGGGCCAGGGGAGGCGGGCTGGAGTCGTACGGGATGCTCAGGGCAGACGTTGCGAGGGAGGTGAGCTGTGTGCACACCCGGGACCTGGGGAAGAGTTCCAAGCCGGAGGACACAGTGCGCGGAAGGTCGGTCAGATGCAGGGTGTGCCCGGAGGGTCAGAGGAACCGATCCGCAAGCCGCCAGTGTGGGGGCGAGGGAGCAGGGGGAGGAGGACGGGGAGCTGGAGCCGAGGTCAGAAACGTAAACAGACCCGGGGCTGCTTGCATTTTAACAGGTTCACTCCGTCTTATCGTTGACTACGAAGTGAAAAGATATTAGGTAGTTATCCTTTCCCAGAAACGAGTGGCCTAACTTCAACTTGTTATAAACATTAGTCTACTAATAACATCAGTTATTCTCGTTTGGTAAGTAACTCCCACGCAGTCTGCAGTGGACCCTGTGCTGAGGACTACCACACTCACACACTCACACTGGCCAAGAGCAGTTTGGGTCTAAAAAGACAGTGAAGACCTCTGCAGAGATGTGGCAGAGAATGCCGGTCTGCTCGTCTTCCTTGTTGGTGCTCGGGCCACACTGCCCCCGTCTGTTGGGAAACATGCTGAGCCCTCTCCACACGCTGTCTGTGCTCACTGTCTCTGGTTGGGTCCCCCAGACGTCCACACCACTGGTCCCCCACCTCCTCTGGGTCTGCGCTCAGGAAGCACCTTCTCGCAGAGGCCTGCTGCCTGTCTGACCCCAACAAGCCCCCCACCCAGCCCCCTCCTTGCCCCACTTCTCTCCAGCACACTCACCGCCGCCCGACAAACCACGCATCGTGTACATTTCCTTTTTCTGGCCTGTCTCTCTGCCCAGAAGGAAAGTCCCAGAGGAATTTGTGTCACTGTTCTCACTACTTCACCTCCAGTTCTGAGAACCCGCCTGGCCAACAGCGGGCTCTCAAAACACGTGCCCTGAATGCAGGAACGGCAGGGAGTCGGCAGCACTGAGGCAGTCGGGCGGAAGGACGGACGCTGTCAGGCGGGCTGGTGCAGGCGGCGGGGCAGACGCAGGGCTGGGGGCACGGGAAGGTGTTCTCTCTGGTTCTCTCAGCAGCCTGCTCAGCACTGGCTACTGAACCTTTGAGGAGGGTCCTCACAGGGGCACGATGTGCGCAGCTGTCTGTTTGCACAGTGCTGTGCTGGTGCTGGGCGGAGGATGGAAGCACGGGAGGCAGGAGTGAGGGCAGGCGCGAGGAGGCCACTGCGGTCCAGTTCTGTTAACTAAAGACAGCCACTGTGCCCAACAGACAGACGACAGCAGACACGCACATCCTGAAAACTCAGACGCTTCCAGAGGAGGACAAAACCTTGTCAGGACTTTGAAGAGATCAACTACAAAAGCTCAGAACGAGTAGACGAGTTTGCAGCGCCCCTTCGGCTCCCCTGTAACCTCTGGTCTCGGTGATGTTCCTTAAAGGAAACAGCACGGAGCACTCAGAGAACCAGGAGCAGCAACAATGAGGTCACGCTCCCGCCCTCCGCCAGGCACTGTTCTGAGATGAACGTGCAGGACTCACCCATCCTCAGCACCACGCGCAGGAGGTGCTTTATCGTCTCTACTTCACAGAGGAGGACGGCGAGGCCAGCAGACGGACAGACTTCCCCAGGCAGAGTACTAGAAAGCAGCAATCTGGCTCCAAACCCACATCCTAGCCACTCACAACGCAGCCTGGATCTGTATTTACATCTCCTTTTTCTTTGTATGCCCAACACCTAACGTGCTGCCCGGCACATAAATCCTTAGTAAGTGTTTAATAAAATAAACAGATGAACTTTACCCCCTGCCTCCTCTATGCCTCCGACTGTCTGTCGGTCTCAGCGCAGCGGCCTCTCTGGCCTCCCCCCATCCACACATCTTCTCCTGCAGACGGCATCCTCTATGTGTCACAAAATGCCTCCACCTTTCACTGCAGGTCCTCCCACGTCTGCCTGCGGCGCCGGGAGTCAGACCCCCTCCTTCAGCCCCCGTTTCAGCAGCGCCTGTTTCACAGAACACATCCGCGTGGGTGCTCCAACTGCGTCTAAGGTAGCCTCACTCTTTAGAAAACATGCTTTTTTCTTTTCCTGTGCAGGTTTATTCTACATAGGCAGCTGTTTTTTTAAGTTGGATAAAGCAAGACACCTTTTTCTCAGCTATTTCCCCAAATGCATCTTGGAATTTCATGTAAAATATTAAAATTAATAAAATAAAAATAAAACAATTAAATATCCAGATAGATGGACAGTCAAATGGCTTTTATAAACATAAAGGCAGACTCTTCTCTCTGTCCCCAAATCCTAGACTTTGGATTCTGCGTATTCTGAGTTTTTCCTCACTAAATAATCTGGAATGAGAGACACTTCCCAGAGTCCAGAGTAAGGAACCACGAGAAGAGAACGAACAGGGAGGAGGAGAGACGGCCGACAGCAGTGTGACTCCGACAGGAGCGGCTCCCGGCACCGAGCCCGGGCTCCCTTCGTCCTCACGCCTCCCACTTAAAAGTGTAAATTCACAATAGTGGATAATTAATCACCTAACTCAGTCCACAGTGAGATCTGAAAAAAGGTAATGCTTCAAAAGATTCATCTGTTGGAGTTTAAACAATAAAATCCTTACTCTCGCGTGTGAGTGTATATTCACGAAGTGACAGCAGAGAAAGCAGATACAGCACTTGGCAGGGCGTCGGACTCGCCAAGCCCAGAAGAACCATGCTCAGAGCACCAACCATGAGTGCTCTATGCACCACCTCCAAGACCCCGAGCAGACGCCTACATTGTTTGAATTTACTGACACAGTAAAACTCCACATTAAAAAACTTTAAATGTACAAATCTCTCAAACTGACATGTCCTCAGAACCAGTTTAAATTCACGTAGTTCACAGGATTTACAAGGCAGTTTTTTCAGAAGACAGAGACGTTCTACCATTATAACAAAAACGTTACCTGAGGGAGGGCGCCGTAATTCCATATATAACCCTTGTGAGGAAAGATATTCGCCACAAAGCGCGGCTTGCCATCCTTCAAATCCTGTTTAATGGGGTTCAACGGCTCCTCCGTGGCAATCTAAGCAGATCACGGAAAAAGGGGGATGAGAAATGAGGAATCCCATATCCAAACTGCATTTTTTAAATCTGCTATTATCAGCTAAATCTTCATATTCCAACATACTGATCAAAGATATTTTAAAATAAATTCAGCCAGCTCTTATTTCTAATTTGCAGTCCTGTGTAAGAAAAACTGTCTGGAAAGGAAATATCCGATGAACTATTTAGGTACGCTATCATTAGTGCACTCATTATTTCTAATGAAAATAATAAAATGAGTGAAATGGCAAGATAAAGATTCATCAGCTTGCTTTCTGTTACTAATCTTGGGCTTTTTACCATCAGTTTTGTGATGATAAATTTACCTCAAAGATTTTCACCAACTGGTTTCATTTCAAAATTACCTTTCTATCAAACTTATCCAAATTGCCATGCAAAAAGAAAAAAACCTATCCTATAAAGAAAACAAAAATTACTGAAGCCATGTGTGAATGAACCAATGCTGCTTAAGTTAGGCAGAAGCTCAGATTCCTGATCCTGGACCTAACTGCGACAGAGAATACCAGACAATGAAACGTTACACCTGAACAAAACCAAAAGAAGAATCTAGGGTCTTTACTCTTTCCTACTAAAATATCAACAAAAAGATACGACCAGGACCTGGTGAAATTACTGACAACTCTCCAAACATAAATTCTGAAAAATATACACCTATATAACAATTCTTAAATGCTTGAAATAGTACTTGCCATCACATCCAAAGTTGTCAGAGAAGGCTTAAGTAACTAACAGATTAAGTGGCATAAATTAAATTTCACTCAGAACTATACGTACGTGATCTTACCTAAGACGATGGAACAATAAAATTCTGAAAAGCAAAAGGGAAGTTCTTGATAGGCTCATGCCTCATGGAAACGACTAAAAAAAGCTAACCAGGGGAACAGAAGATGCTCTTAGACAGAGCTCATAAATCAAGAGCTGGCCAGGAAAATGCTGCCATTCCTGGTAGAGAAAAATCTAAAGAAGAACAAAGTCCTTAGAAACTAAAATTGCCATCAGCCCCAAATATACACGTTTCCGCTGTGTCCATGAACAAAATACATCTCAGACTCTATTTAACAAACCTTGAAAATATTTGTCACTTTAAAGGACAGAGTTGTCAAAGAAAATCAAATGTGTGTGTAACAAACTAGACAAGCAAAAATGGAAAACACTCTCCTTAAAGTGTACATTCAGCTTTAAATAATATTTTGCTTTTTGAAACTAGATTCAAAGTAAGTTCACAAGAACGTTTCATTATAAACAAGTCTGTCAACCATCCCAAATTCAAAATATTATGGCAAACAACTTGAAATAAAGTTCTATATCATTATTGATTATCATTTCCATTTGATATCACAGAATGTTTCCATACCTCCATCTTCGCATTTGTCCAGCGAGGCACTTCGACAACCATATTAAACAAATTCTGCAGTGAAAAAAACAAAGACAGAAAATTGAAAAATTTTACCTATCCTTTATTTTTTCAGTTATCTCCTGTACAAGAATGCTTTAGTTTTTTTCCCACAAAAAATGTTTAGAGTCTGCATCACACATCTGCCTCTGCCCTAAATTTCTAGCAAAAAATTAGGGAAGTCGTTAAAACACAGCAGCCTTGAGGCCATCACATCCCTTCCACTGCAGGAAGAGAAGTTGCTGCCTTTCTGGAAACACCTTCCCTCGCAGTGACAGCTGGAACGGAGTCAGGAAACTGTTTCAGGTTTTCTCTTCAAACTAAAACAGGAGAGAGAGACGGGGTCCACCATGCAGGCCGAGGGCCTCACCCTTCCCGTCTGCAAGGCGGTGTGACAACCTCTGCCCGACTCGGCACACGAGGCTGGTACAAAGATCAACCACAGAATTTAAATGAAAATACACAGAAAATTATGAAATAAAACATTTTGAACATTATAAAACAGCATTTAAATGCAAGCATTATGATCACAAGGTGAGACTAAGGCTGTCGGTGCAGGCAGCTGTAAAGCTCCCAGAGCTGGAGAGGGGCCTTCCTACGCTCAGCTGGCCTGTCCAGACACCTCTGCTTCCCTGAAGTCACAGAAGGACACCGCTTCCCTTCACCACTTCTCAACTCGGCAGAGCGCTTAAAGCAAAGCAGATGCGCAGTCAATGGTGAGTGGAAATAACTTCCTACAGTGATTAGGAATTTAAGCATATAACTGCCTACAGTTTGGCCTCACAAAGAGACAGTCTTACAGTCAGAGCTGACCCGCATGGCATTCTGACGTCAGCAACTAACAGCTTATGGCGGCAGAGCAGGTCTGAACACATCTCTGCAAGTTGGACCCGGACCAGGGCTGGTCTGCAAGCTGAGTGCCATTGGTTCATTCAGAGACATTTACAGCAATTTGGTGGAATAATCCTTATGTCTGTTGAGCCTATTAATAAAATTTGGAACTTGAATTACACTTTTCTAAGAAGTCATTTTGATTGTATTTTTAAAGTATCAGTTCACAAGAGATTAGGAAAAAACCAAAAAACTAGCCCTTCCCCTCAGATCATTTGAGAAGCAGCGATTAAACACACTTATTCTCCATCGTGCCACACCTCAAAATCACCTGGAGAGCTTCAACCAGCTGAAGGGAGAAAGGTCCCCACATATTTGAATTCGGCTGTCCTGAGGTGGAGCCGGGACACGGCTCCTTTTAAAAGCTCTGCAAGCAAGCGGAGCCTGCGGCCAGAGCCTAGCTCCCCTGGCTTAGCACACTGTAAACAGTATCAGGGCCTTTCCAAGTGAAACCCAATGCTATTGAGTCAAAGAATGCTATTTACCCAATTAAATGTAAATGTCAATTGAGTTACAAAAGTAACGACGGTTTTTAGTTTTCCAGATAAGACTGAAGCCCACCGACGGCACAGCCGCACACCCACAACGAGACAAGGAAGCAGGCTGAGGACCGCTGCTCAAACACGGCTGCTCGCTGCACCTCGGCAGCCTCCCCGGTCCTGCTGCCAAGCCCCACTCGCTGTGCTCTGTCACGAGGTAGCCAGCACCAGCTTAAACACCTCTGAAGTAGCTGCTGAAAAGAAAAACCTAAGGAAACGGCAGATGTCCCATAATTTATTCATCCCCGAAAGCCCGGCTATAAGAGAGGACGAGTGTGCGGACGAGAACTCAGAGGGGACAGAGACCATCGACTCACACCCAACACTGACCAAAGCACTCACAGGGACCTGAACTGGGCCACAACAACAGAGAGGTGCGAACGCGAAGCCTGCACAGCACTCTCCCATCATTTGTCCCTGATCACTCATAGCGCACTTCCAGCCAGCTCTTCATTTTCTGGCTAAAATGCACACGACCTGCAATTTTTCAAAGCCAACATCAGTCAGCTTATCCTAGGATCAGTGTTCATGACAAACCAACAGTGGTCTGCTGACATTTATTAGAAAGGCTCAAAGATACAAAGGACACACTGCCATTCAGAAAGTCAGGTGTGGGCCTCCTTCACTTCTTTTCTTCCTCTCCATTCTTCCCTTCTATTTGTATTGAAGAAATCAAACGAAAACCAATAAGATATGAAAAAAGCAGTCAGTAAATTGTATACACTTGGAGAAAAAAATTGGAGGAAATCACCCTTCTTTCCTCTTTCTAACTCTCAAAACATCAAGGAACCTTGGATCTGGCATCAAGTAAACTATGGATGAAAAGCAAAGACAAGGAAAGCAAAAACAAACAAGTGGGATATATACACAATGGAATACTACTCAGTCAAAAAAAAGGATGAAATCTGGCCATTTATGACAACATGGAAGGACCCTGAGGGTATTATGCTGAGTGAAATAAGTCAGAGGGAGAGAGTCAAATTCCGTACGATCTCACTCATAAGTAGAAGATAAAAACAACAACAAACAAAGACATAGATACAGAGATTGGATTAGTGGTTACCAGAGGGGAAGGGGGGAGGGAGGAGGGTGGAGGGGGTGATAGGCACATGTGTGTGGTGATGGATTGTAATTAGTCTTTGGGTGGTGAACATGATGTTGTCTACACAGAAATCAAAATATAATGATGTACACCCAAAATTTATATAATGTTATAAACCAATGTTACCACCGTAAAAAAATAAAAAAAGAAAAAAAACAAGTGGGACAACATCAAACCAAAAAGCTTCTGCACAGCAAACGAAACCATCAATGCAATGAAAAGTCACCTATTGAATGGGAGAAAATATTTGCAAATCACATATCTGATAAAGGGTTAATAGCTAAAATACAAAGGGACTCATACAATTAATACCAAAAAAACAAACAATCCAATTAAAAAATGGGCAGAAAACATGAATAGACATTTTTCAAAAAAGACATAAGGATGGGCAATGGTACATGAAAAGATGTTCAACATCACTACTCATCAAGGAAATGCAACCAAAACCAGAATGAGATATCCCCTCACACCTGTCAGAATGGCTGTTCTCAAAAAAGTCAAGAGGTAAGTGTTGGTGAGGATGTGGAGAAAAGAGAACCCTTGTGTACCGTTGGTGGAAATGGAAATTGGTGCAGCCACCATGGAAAACAGTATGGAGGTTCCCCAAAAAATTAAAAATAGGTCTACCATATGATCTAGCAAATTCCACCTCTGGGTATATATCCAAAGGAAATGAAAACAGGATATTGAAGCCGTATCTGCACTCCCAAGTCCACTGCGGCACTGTTTACAACAGCCAAAATATGGAAACAGCCTAAGTGTCCGTCAATGGATGCATGGATAAAGAAGACGTGGTATGTAAGCCCCAGTGGAATATTATTCAACCAGGAGGAAGAAAAACTCTGTCATCGGCGACAACATGGATGGACCTTGAGGGCATCAGGCTGAGCGAAACAGAAAAAGACAAACACTGTCTGATCTCACTTACATGCGTAATCTTTAAAAAAAAAGCCAAACTCAGAGAAACAGAGAGTAGAAAAGTCGTTGCCAGGGGCTGGCGGGTAGGGGACATGAAAGAGAATTTAAAAAAATCAAAAACTCAAATCAGGCACGTTCTCAGAGTTAAACTTTAAGTTGGCTGTATGGATTTAGAATATATTTTTCCCACTAAAACAACTGTTTCTGGGTTAACGCACAAAGTCTCTAGGAGCCTATAAAGTCTTGAGCCCCAAATGTCCATTCAGCCAACATCTGGGGCAGTGGTTCTCAAACTCCAGGGTGTGCAGGGTGCCCTGGAACACCTGCTAAACATGTAGACTAACCAGTCCACACCAGGCAGAGATTCTGACTGGGCAGAGACGGAATGAGGCCAGGAACCTGAAACTTTAACAAGTGCGCTAAGTGGTTCCAAGGCAGACGGTTTAAGGATCATTTTGACAAACACCAGTTCAGGAAAATACAAGATGGCAGGCAAAGATGGTAGGAATGAAACAGCCCCACAGCTTGTGTGGAAGTGGATTCAAAGGATGGGGTCGTAAGTTTCAGCTGGAGTAGAGAATAGATGGAAACAAGGCTGGGAAGAGGGACCAAGGTGAGGAAGACAGCAGGAAAGTTGCCCGGCACCAGCAGGAGGAAGAGGCATCGAGAGCAGAGAAGTGAGACATCCATTGAACGGTCTGGTCCTTGGTCAAGAGCTAAGAAAGGTTTGACAGTCACATATTTGAAAGACGTGTTGAGAACATATTTATTTTAGCACAGAGTTGGTACAACTATTTTTTCCTTCTCCTCTACCCCCAAAAGGCTTGTTCCTGGATTCCTAACAGCCTTTCAAACCATCTTTTCCCTTATAATAAAAAGATGATAAACTGACCTATTTTCATAAAGTACCTTTACTTTAGACCATCTACCATGATAAACAACTTGCTACTAAAATGGGTTCATTTCCTGATTCTCTCTGGTTTTTCACTTATGAAATGAAATGGTAAGGAGGTACCTGGAAAAGTCAGGTTCATAAACAAGAAGCAGGCAGTGGGTGCCAGGGAACGGGGGAGGGGATGGAGAGTCAGTTTAATGGGACGGAGTTCAGTCTGGGAGGATGGGAAAGTTCTGGAGACAGACAGTGACAATGTTTGCACAACACGTGGAAGTACTTAACGCCCCTGAACTAGACACTTTACACAAGTGTAGTAAATAAAATGGTCAATCTTATGTTACGTATAATTTACTGGAAGAAAAAAAGTGAAACAGCAATATCACCCCAGCTGCCTTAAAGAGATACAGAAGAACAGCAGAATGCACAGGAGGTCTTGCAGGGGGGAAACCGCAGAAGCACTTCCCAAACGCAAGCTATCATCACGGTCTGTAACAGACAATGAAGTGCCTCGCAAAAGTAAAAACCTTCAGATATACGTCATAGTCGTCACTTTGTGCTCTCTTTGTAGGAATGCCATTTTCCTTTAAAAGAAAACATGGTCTTTATGACTATAATTTCACAAGGAATATGGCTGCAGGGCAAGGCAGTGACAATATGCCCATACGAACCGTCCACTGCAGACGCCATCCAGACGCCCGGCGTCTCCTCTCAGCGTCTGCACACCCAGCGCACGAGCAACAGAGCATTTCATAAATAAGTTATCAGAAAAGCTACATCTCTTTCAAGTGTATTTTCCTAGTTTTTACAAAATAAGCAAAGGCTCTGTTCAGTCTTTAAGGAAAGACTGGCGGTTTCCAGTGATTACACTTAAAAGAGTCATTTCGTGACTGAAATCAAACTCCAGGGAGCGTGACTAACGAGCCACGAACACTCGCACCTCCCGCCTGGGAACACCATGGTGTCACAGACACGCCCCATCAGCACTTCACTGTAACAAAGGAGGCAGCGGGTGTGGAGGAAAAATTATGCTGTAGGTAACTTTTACACGCCAAAACGACTACTAACGAAGGAAACAAAACATTATTATTCCAGGTCAGCCCTGTTCCTAAAATGCCACATCCCAGAGAACAGTGTGCAACAGTTCTAATCGGCATGGACGGGAACAGGGGAACCTCCCACACGACCACCGTGTGCACCGAGCTCCACTGGCCCGGAGTCAGCAGCATACCCCACTACCTTCCGTCCTGCCCTGTCCCCAATCCTGCCTAACCCCAAATCTCATACTCCCACACCCCTCCCTCCTCCTGAGGCAGAACAGAGGCCCCCTGGATGTTTACAGCCCACTCTATGTCCCACTTCCACCCCAACCTACCACAGGGTTCCCAGAAACATCATCATTGCTGCTCTCGGGCACATGGATTTTGCCGTGAAGCAGCCCCCAGTCCCTGCTCCTTCCGCTCTGGTGTCACAGCACTCACCACCCTCGGACTGACTCGTTTGTTCTCTGTTCGTCTGTCTCCTCCAACTAGTGGGACCTCCATATACCCTCCTCCCCGCTGCAGCCCTGGTGCCTGGAACACTGTCTAGCTCACAATAAGCATGCAATGATTTTTCTGAGTGAATAAATTATTGAAGAATGAATAAATGAACGCACGTACTTTCAGCCAGAAGCAAGGAGAGGTGGTGGGAGATAAGATATTTCGGTTAGACAGTTCACTGGCCAGAACAAAACACACGGGGACACACACACTCTCCTCTCTCAGACACACAGTCATGGTGACGTGGAGCCCTCCCTGTCCCCTCTCTGGCTTGCTGCTCTCCCTGGACTCCAGCCCCCGTCCTGCAGCTGAACACTTCTCACAAGCAGTGAGCCGGAGGGACTGCTCAGGGCAGCCAAGAGGACGAGCTCGGATGGCCAGCACCTCCGTTCAGATCCCACCTCCACGACAGACTGGGTCCGTGACCATGGCAGGAACTTGAGCTCATTTACAAAGGAAGGTAATGAGCGTGGCCGAGACAGGCTGGGAGGATGCGGCTTGAGTGCTGAGCGTGGTCACGATCTTCATAATTCTCCCCACGGCCACCGCTACTGATGGTCCAGTCCTCAGGGGGCAGCACAGACCCACTTCAGCGCTCCGTACCCGCAGTGTGACGCCTGACATGGCCCTGAGGGGACGCCACAGCCAAGCCACGCCAGCATCTGAGCAGCTCTTCACCAGCCTCTGCCCCTACACGGATCTCCCTGCAGTCCCAGAAAACCCGGCCCCACTAACCAGCCCCATACAGTCTCGACCCCGAATGTAGTCCTGGTTAGTTTCCTCACAGCTGCGCCCTGTAAGACACGGCAATGAAATAAACCAACTAACGCCTCAGATTTTAAGGAAAGACTTCCCAGCTGGTGAGGATTAGTAGCACCCTCTACCTGTCACGCCATCTCGCCACCCAGTCGGCAGAGCGCGCGTGGCCCGGTGACGCTGAGCCCCAGCTCCCCCTGCAGCAGATCCCTACTCCACTCACGTCCTTCCCACCTGCATGTCTGTCAATCAACTTCAGGTCCTAGAGAACAGCTCTTCAAAGCCCCCACCTTTCCAGTTGTACTTGTCCAGCACCTGTTTCATGGAGTGGTCGAGGTGCATGCACTCTGTGGGCAGAAACGCCACCTTGACACCTGGCGTGGACATGCACCAGCTGGTGACCCCAGACAAGTTCACAGAATGCCTTAGGCTTCAGCGTCCTTGGAGGTGAGAACAGCAACTCAGAGGATTAAATAAAATGGTTTATGTTCACATGGTGCCTAGCAAACAGAAAATAATCCACAAATGTGAACGATATTACTATTAAAAATAAGGCTCTTGTTAACCTCCTGAATTCCTACCCTTCCATCTTTATTTCCTGTCCAACTGTAAGCTTTATGGCCCACTTGCCCCTTTCTCCCCAAGTCCTTCTGGAAGAATCTCACACGAATTCTAACTCATGAAGGAGGCTGGCAATCCTGTTATAACAACTCCACTAACCCTCCTGACTTCTGACCACATTCCTTCCTTTCAAGACGCTTCCAAAAAGCATTTTACGGTGATACTAGAAGTGCGTATTTTCATCCCCGAAACCAGTTAGAACAGTACCTCTGTGGAGTCCACCTTCAGAGGGATATCGTGGAAGGGGGAGACGTACTGGCCGGCAGCGTCCTCTGCAAAGAGAAAGACGGATTAAAGCTCTTCAGGGCAACTGCACCCTCGTCCACCTTCAAACTTCAAAGAGGGTTTTCAAAATTAACTTTAACTCTTGATTTAAAGTTTAATTCAACTCTTAAAACTTGCTCCAACCTGATCACCAAAGAGAGACACAAACCAAGGAAACCACATTTGCTGCTGAAATCATTTACTCATCCCTGTGGCTTACAACATCCAAAGCAGAGAGTGCCTAAAATAGACTAAAACACTACAGATGAAAAGTCTCACTTTTGAAAGACTCATTAATAAGTGATGTGACTAAAACTGATGCCAATTTCCCCAGGAGAAACCTAACAACAGGATTTCCAGTTTCCACCCAAATCCAGCCAACAGAGGTCTGAAGGTCCCGCCCAGCTGAAAGAACAGAAACAAATCGTTTGTTTCCAGTCAAAGCGATAAGGATGCTAATATTAAAGTAAGCTTAAAACAAAAACTGCAGTAACAGACACGCGCTTATCTTCAATTGCATACTGAAATGTGTATTTTAAACACTTTTTAAAGTATATATTATTTAAATAAATACAACGATCCAACATGAACTTTCATTGGAATGCATCTGCTTCCAAAAGCTGAGTTTAATACAGCCATAGAAATTTTCACCTTGTAATTCCTAACTCAAGGTGTGTCTTATTTCTGGCCTACTACTTCTTTGGCATAATCTTCAAATTTAGACTTTAAAAATATTTTAACAAAACAAGGACTAGTTGGCACCCCAATAGCAATGAGTACACCCAGCCCCCGAATCTTGATTTCTAAATGCCATTCTCCAATCAAAAGATCGAGAGCTTCTTGAAGAAGGGGCTGATTCCAAGCCTGAGGCAAAGAAAACACAAGACCTAACCCCAGAAATCAACCAGATGCTCAAAAAACAAAAGGCTCGAGGTATGTCAAAAGGAAATGGAGAAAAAAAGAACTCCCAAAGGCCAAGACTGGACAAGTTGAGCAATAAAATAAATAATGGAGCACTGGATTATAACCCAAAGTGTAAAATGAACATACATGAGTCTAAAGTATAAAATGAATATACATGTATTAGTAATTTGTATTACTAATACAAATAAGTGATTTATAATAAAGAAATAAGAGAGAGCAGACAAATCTTCCTTACAGAAGATTCCAAACGATTTTTGTCAACGTCCCCCAAGTGTGGACTGGACTTAGTGACTCGCTTCCAAAGAACAGAACACGCAAAGGGCAGAGCAGTCACACCGCAGCGGAGAGACCGGACAACAGCACCCCACCCAGTGATGCAGTCAGCATCACCAGGGACAGGCCGGGACAGCAGGCACCTCCTGATGTGCTGTGACGAGTGGGGCACTCCATTCTGCGCATTCTTCCCCAAAACCCACAGCCCAGCCTCCCCATGGGAAAGACATCCGACACACCCAAACCAGGAGACATATACAAAATACCTGCCCAATACTCCTCAAAAGTCTCAAGGTCATAAAAACAAGGAAAGACTGAGAAACTGTCAGACCGGAGGAGACCAGTGAAACATGACGTGGTACCCTGAACTGGATCCTGGAAGAGGAAAGTGACATTAGTGGAAAACTAGCGATAGCCAAACAAAGCTGCAGGCCAGTCAGTAGTACGTGCCCATGCTGGTTTCTTAGGTTTGATAAACTTGCAAATGGTAACGGAAGATTTTAACATTGGGGGAAAGTTGGTAGAGATATACTGGAATTCTGTACTATCTTTGCAACTTTGCCAAGTCTAAAATTACCCCAAAATAAAGTTAATTTAAACAAACATACAAAAACAAGCCACGGAGTCAGCCCGATATAGTTAGAAGCACGTAACAAGGGCACCACTCCACCAACACTTGCTCTCCCCGTCTCACGCTGAGTGGGTTTCCCTCAGCGCTGCCCACCCAAGTTCTGGAAGGGAGCAGTCGTGCTGCTGCTGCTGTTTGCTCTGCTGTGCTCCCCACCGGACCCCAGGGCCCAGAAGGCACCGAGCACCGAGCAGGCATCCAGCAAACACGTGCTGAGCAAACATCTGCTACCTTCCAACTGTCAACGTGAACTTTCCTTTCCCACCTAACAACAAGCTGACTCTCAAAGGACCTGTCCACAGGGACGGAAGGGCTCACGGGTAGCAAAGTATATAAAACTCTGGCCACGATCGATAGAGCTCCTGTTCATCAGTTGGAAAGGACGCCCCTTTAACAGCCTTCTCTCTCGCCAACCACATCAAATTTCAAACTCTGCCTGACTTTAGAGTCATCAACAACCAACACAACAACACAAAAAACAAAATTATCTGTTTGTTCATGATTATTTACTTTTGTATAAATAAAGACATTTAAGTGGGTCCCACTTACATATTTTCTATTAAAACAAAATATAGTGGTGGGAATTGAAAATGGTAGAGTCACGGAAAAGAGTGTGGCAGTTTCCCAGTTTCTCATAAACTTAACCATGGGACGCAGAAATCCCACTACTAAATACTGAACCAAGAGAAATGAAACTCATGTTCACCCCAAAAGCTCTAAGCAAATGTTTACAGTGGCGTTATTCAAAACCACCAAAAACTGGGAGCAAATGCCCAACTGGTAGATGGATACACAAATTCCGTTACGCCCACACGATGATGTTTTACTCAGTAGTATACTAGTCCACGATAAAAAGGAACAACGATTGATATACACAACAAACGAATAATCTAAAATGCAGCAGGTGAAGTGAAGAGAAGCCAGACGCTGTTCCACTTAGATGATTCTAGAAAAGGCAAAACTACAGGGGTAAGGGCAGGTCAGTGGCTGCTGGGGGTCGCGCATAGAGGGTGGGGTTGACTCTCAAGAGTGCCCACAGGAAACTCTTTTTGGAGTGGTGGACTGTTCTGTACCTTGTCTGTGATGGTATTAAAACGCATCTATATTTCTATCAAGACTCAGAACTGTTCACAAAAAAGAGTGAATTTTACTGCCTGTAATTTTGTAAATAAACATGGAGCGAAAAAAAATAGGAGGTTAAGAAAAATATATATTAATGTGTAAATGGAAGCTCTTGTTCCAAAGAACAATCCCCAATCTGTGATTCTATTCTCTGCTTTGAGTTACAAAGATACAGCAGAATTCTGAGGATTAGAAAAATACCATCCTTCAGTGGATTCCTTCAGTTGTCACATTTGGGACCTACCACTGTGATGGAGATTAACAATCATGGCAGCTCTGACGATCCTGGAGCTGCACAAACCAGAGAAGTTCATTATTAAAATCAAGGCAGCAGAGGAACCTCAACAGGCGGGCTGGGCCGCCTTCTAAGAGGGAGGAGAGGGCAGCTCCGGCACACCCACGTGGCAGTCAACGTCCCGGTCTTCTAAGTGGGAGGAGAGGGCAGCTCTGGCACACCCATGTGATGGTAATGTCCCCGAAGCTCCAGGGCTCCCACCACCTGGGGACACACCCCGCAGACTTGCTGCGATGCAAGAGTGTGCTACTGGAGTCTGAGGAAAGGGCAGGACCGGACGAGGCCCAGACGGCTGCAGCGGGAGATGGAGAAGCGCGCCAAGGCCCCCCTCTGCAGGGGTGATCCAAGCATCACATTCCAACCCAAGGCGATGCAGCAGACCCGTCTACACTGTTTCCTAGCTGCCATATTGGAAGGTACAAAGAGCAGAAACGGGCAAATGTCTGACACACAGCACACCTAGTAAGGAGCGATTTGGATCAGGAAATAGCATAAATAAAAACATAAAAATGAAGGAACAAAGGATAAAAAAAATTATTTCTGGAGAAATAAAAATAAAATATGGCCTTAGATCTCAGATAATGATAGAGCTTTTATGGGCAATATACCAATAAAGTCGCAGAAGAGCCATAAACTCAGAGGCCAGGGGCCTGACTTCTAGTTACTGAGCTTGATAAAGTCACTCAATTCTTCCAAAACTTAATTTTCTCAATTTCCTCAAGTTAAGCAAATACAGTTTGGCATGTAAAAGGCAACGCGCTAGATGCGTGAATAGGAGAGTCCTAAACATGAGCTCCGCGCACGGTGAGACAGGGCAGGACCGCAGGCGGCAGCTGCCTCGGTCCCTTTGAGCTCAGGGTCCTCTGGACAAGCAGAGAGCCAGCCTTGGCCTGGAGCAAACGGAGGGAGCAGAGCCCGGTCTTCCGGGGTCGGTGCTGAGGGCGCCACGGTGCTCCTTCAGAGGGCATGAGATTCTCTCAGGTGGATTTAAGACGGACCTCCACCCCGGGGCTCCCGAGAGAAGGGCCAATCCCCTTCACACACGAGCCACAGGCACGCACACAGCAGGCATGTCTTCAGGACGTCGGGCTGAGGCGCCCGTCAGAGACGGCCCTTGCTCAGAGCCTCGGCGGGAATCAGCCACACGTCTCACGCTGGAACCTCCCTGTCTGAAGCTCAGCTGGTTGTTTCCTTAGACTTGAAACCAAGGTGTTGTTGCCAATTTTTTTTTTTACACATATGTTGTTTAAACAAAGCAATGCACGTTCATCGTTCATGTTCAACAGTTCCCACGTCTCTCCAGAGAGCCCCGCCTCTTCCTGTAGGTTAGAGGATTTGTTCCTACTTACCAACTTTAGACATTATTTTCTGATTCCAATACTAAGTTTAGTTCATTTGACTCTGACTGATCCCTGTCAAATCTCTACTGTGTAGCTTTATTCCTGGTTCTATCCAACGTATGTTCTCGACTCTACGAACCTCTTTTTACCTCTTTCCTCATGCTTCTCTTCTTATTTTTGTCTTCTGCACTTTCATTTCTTCATTCAATGCTGATAAGCGGTTCTATAATCGCTTTGAATTTTCTATGCCTTCCCTAAGGAAAACCTGGAGTGCTTGTTAAACAGATCTCTGGATCCCATACCCAGGGAATCAGAATCCTAAGGAGAGAAATCCGAATATCTGTATTTTTTTTCAGCCATCCCCAAATAATCCTCATGCTCCGTCAGGTTTGAGAAGCATTGTCCCTGTGCTGATTCTTGGCCACCTGAAACGTTGTGATTCAATCTCTTTCCTGCTCAGCTTCTGTTGTGACCTGTGCTTCTAACTACCTGTCTTCCCCTGTCGGTCATAACCCCATCTATAAGTTAGTCCAGGGTCCTGCAGACGCCATCGCAACGATGGAAGCCTCCTTACCTGCAGCTCCTGTGGGACCTCCCTCCTCAGGCTGCAGTCCAGACGCTTCCCTGGCATCTACGACTCTGCAGTGGTCTCCAGCGGAGGCCCGTCTCCTGCACGCCACGCATTCACCCTCTTTGGTGGACGCACTTGTTCTGCAGGAGCACATCCCCAACCTGTGTTCTGTCAGAAGGCTGCACATGTGCGGTAAACTTCCCAGGTCCTCAAAGGTCTGAAACGTCTCTATCCAATCTTCATCCTCGGTCCGTGGCTGTCTGGGTGGAGAGTTCTACAAGGACGATGGCTCACTCTCAGAATTCTGAAGGCACCGCACCAGTCGAGAGTGTTCAGGTTGCTGTGAGTCAGACTCGGGTCCGATTCTCACCCTTGCAGGTGCCCCGGCCCCCATCCTCCCCCCTTCCTCTGTCCCTGCCCCAGGACTTTCAGGATCTTCTTTACAGCCTCAGTTTTCTGAGATTTCACAGTAAAGCGTCTGGGACTCAAAACACGTGGGTCCTTAAGTTCCTAGATCAAACAATTTCTTCTCCACTTCATCTGCTCTTTCCTTCTGGAGCTCATACTGTCAAATGTCGGACTTCCTGGATTCAATCTCTATGTTTCTTCTTTCTATCTCTTCTGTCTCTTTGACATTTTTACTCTTTTCTGGTAGATTTCTTTACCTTATATTCTAACTTTTCTGTGTTAGTTTTGTAGGCCTGCCATAACAAATTAGCACAAACCTGGTCACTTAAAACAAGAGAACACCATTCGACCCAGCACACCTTGTATTGAGCTCCTTGTACTGACAACCACATTTTAATCTCCAAGAGATCTTTTCTTTGCCTGCCTTTTCTCCATACCCTCTTCTTCCTTTTTAACGAATGCAATAGCTTCTAAAATCTTGGAGGACACCCATTTGACTTTTTAAAATTCAAATTCTTTCTTTTCCTTTTTCCCCCTCATTTAATGTATACTTTTTTTTCCTGTTTAATTTATAAGGTTTCTTTCTATTTCTTCATTCATTCAGTAAATACTTCATGCTGAGCACTGTTTTGGGTACCAGGTATACAAAGTCTCTGCTCTTAGGGCTATTCTGTCCCAGTAGGGGTAGAAAGACAAGGAACATGTGTATACTGCTTTAGGCACCACACACCCACACAGGGAAACACACCAGGGTAAGAAGAGTGAATGACGGAAGGGGTAACACCTGATAAGGAAGGTCAGGGAGGACCCCTGTGACATGCAACGTTGCAGCACAGACCCGAATGAAGTGAGTCAGAAGGTCAAGCAGACACCCCGGGAGGATACGCAGGACCTTGTACACTACGGTAGACATTTAAAATTTATCTTGAGTGAAATAGAAAGCCACTGGGGTTTTGAGCGGAGCCTGGACACGATCTGACTCACATTTTAAAAGGGTCAAGGTGACTTCTGTGTGGAAAGCAGACCATGGGAGACAGAGTGGAAGCCGAGTGAGGAATCGGGAGGCTACCGCAACTGGTCAAGTGGAAGATGATGGTGACCAGTATAAAGCAGCAAGGTGGGCGTGGAGAGGAGTGACTGTCTTCTGGACACATTCCAAAAGCAGAGCTGAAGGGAGAGACCGAAGAACGGGGCGGGGGGGGCCGGGGGGGGGGAGTAACAGGAAGAGGGGCAACAAGAATGATCCCAAGTTTGCTGTTACAGATGTGAGGATGAGTGGCTGAAGAGGCAGGAGTTCTGTTCCATCGTGTGAACCTTGAGACGCTGCTTGGACATCATGTGGGGATACAGGTGGAAAGCCGGACACGGAAACTCTCAGTTCCAGAAGAGACTGGGAGGCACAGACAACATGCATCTAACACCATGGGTCTGGATGGGATCACCTGGAGCAATCACAGTGGCCTGCACACTGACCCTTGGTCAAGTCCAGCCCATGGCCTGTTTTTACTGCTGTAAATAAGGTTTTGCTGGAACACAGCACACCCAGGTGTTCACTCTGGCTGCTCTCGTGCTACATGGGCAGAGCTGTGCAGCTGTGACAGAGAACACATGTCCCGCAAAGCCTACTTACTATCCAACCCTTTACAACCTTGCCTTAGAGAGAACAGATAGAATGGGCTAGGGACTGAGCCCTAGGGCATGTCAAATGTTAGAGTTCAGAAATACGAGAATGACCCAGCAAGGGAGAATGCAAAGGAGAAGCCATCAAAATAGGGTAAGAGAGTGTTGTCCCAGAGGCAAAAGGGAAGAAAAGTGAATCAAGGAAGAGAAAGTGATCGACTGTAAAAAACACTGTTGGGAGGGAAGATCCAAGATGGCGCCGTGAGTAGTCCTCTTTGTCTCTCCCCCTTCAAGTCTACAATTATTTGGACACTTATCACTTGACAAAGGATATCCAGACAGCATCTCAGGACGTCTGAGAGACCCACGCGACTATACATCGGAAGGCGGACGGACTTTCCTCCGGGAGGATGCGGAAATAGGTGAAAACTCTCCGACCCCGACGAGCAGCCTAGTACCCGCAAGCGGCTTTCTTCCAACGGACGCCCCCAGAGGATCTACACACATCTAGGGCAGGAGCGAGAACACAACAGAGGAGCGACGGTGGAAACAGGTGACCAGAACCCTACCTAAACCCCCCGCAATTACTCCTAAACGCAGAGGGAAACTTTGGAGTTGCACACCTGAGCCCGCGGGGAGAATCTCTCCCCGCCATTGGCGGGGAGACCCCGCCTGGTGTTCGCGGCGCCCAGAGGGTCCCAGAGAGAGTCACTGAGGGTACGGAGGTCTCCCAGCTGCCGTTGCCCGCCCTGTGGGAGTAGGGATTGCCGGAGATCTCGGAGAGGACCAGGGCTGGGGGAAGTTTCAAAGGCTGGCTCTGCGACCCGGACGGGAAGCGCCGGAGTTCCACCTGGGCAGCAGACAAAACTCTCTGTCTGCCATTAGCAGAGGGGCCACTCCGAGCATTCACGGCTCCGGGAGAGGCCCGGAGAGAATCCCAGAGGGCGGGGCGACCCCCAGCTGCCGTTGCCCGCCCCGTGGGACTAGGGATAGCCGGAGATCTCGGAGAGGACTGGGGCTGGGGGGAGTTCCAGAGACCCAGCTTCGTAGCCTAGGGGGAAACCCTACAGGCTCACAGCAGCCTTAGGGAAAGCCTCTGCACAGCACCAGTAGAAGGCACCCAGCCACCAGCCACAAGGCTGGAAGACCCCAGGGCAAAAGCAGCATAGCTAGGTGAACTAACCACAGACTGTAGAAGATGCCAATAGCTCTCCTGCGACCCATAGAGGACAAGTGAGATTTTGTGGGTGCCGACAGCAACGGAGCGACAAATATAAGTGATCCCACCCCTGGCCGCTGGAAAAGCCCATAACACCGTTGCAGACCCCAAGGAGAGAGCACATCTAGGTGGGCTACAACAGTAGGCACCAGCAGCCTGAAACCCCCCTGTGACGGCCCCCACAGCAGAGGAGGAAATCCAAAGGGCCACTGTGGCTACGAGGAGGGGCCCAGGCCCAGTTAGCAACTGCGGACAGGGTTCCTGGTTGGTGAAGTATAAACAGCTGCTCCCCCACCGCAGCAGCTGAAACAAGTGAAAGGAGCAACTAAACTCTATCTCCATGCGGAGGCACAAATCAGCAACATCAAGCAATATGAAAAAATACATTAAATCTCCAGAACAGAAAGAAAGTAACAAATACACAGAAAACAATCCCAAAGAAAATGAGATATATAACCTAAATGATGATGACTTCAAAACAGCCATCATTAAAATTCTCAATGAGTTAAGAGAGAGTTCTGACCGTCAACTCAACGAGTTCAGGAGCTATATCACAAAAGAGTTTGATACGATAAAGAAGAACCAAACAGAAATATTGGAAATGAAGAACACAATAGAGGAGATTAAGAAAAATCTAGATGCTCTGAACAGTAGGGCCGATAATATGGAGGAAAGAATTAGCAATTTGGAAGATGGCAATATAGAATTGCTGCAGGCAGAGGAGGAGAGAGAAGCAAGACTAAAAAGAAATGAAGAAACTCTCTGAGAATTATCAGACACAATTAGGAGATGCAACGTAAGGATTATAGGTATACCAGAGGGAGAAGAGAAGGAGAAAGGGGCAGAAAGCCTATTCAAAGAAATAATGGCTGAGAACTTACCTAATCTGGTGAGGGAGATGGATCTTCAGGTAACAGAAGCCAACAGATCTCCAAACTTTATCAATGCAAGAAGACCAACTCCACGGCATATAGTAGTGAAGCTAGCAAAAGTCAACGACAAGGAGAAAATACTAAGGACAGCCAGGCAAAAGAAACTAACCTACAAAGGAACCCCCATCAGGCTATCAGCAGATTTCTCAGCAGAAACTTTACAGGCTAGAAGAGAGTGGAATGATATATTCAAAAATCTGAAGGACAAAAATCTATAGCCGAGAATTCTCTACCCAGTGAAAATATCCTTCAAATACGATGGAGAAATAAAAAACTTTCGCAGATAGACAAAAATTAAGGGAGTTCATTGCCACAAAACCTCCTCTTCAGGAAATCCTCAGGAAAACCCTCATTCCTGAAAAATCCAAAAAAGGAAAGGGGCTACAAAACCAAGAGCAGAGGAGATAAGTAGAAGGACAACAACAGAGAGTAGCAGCTCTACATCAGAACAGATTAAACCATGGGACAAGAAACAAAGGAAACTGAAGAAAAGCGGAAAACAAGACACAAAATGGTAGTGGTAGGCCCCCACATCTCAATAATCACTCTAAATGTAAATGGATTGAACTCCCCAATCAAAAGACACAGAGTGGCAGGATGGATCAAAGAACAAGATCCAACAATATGCTGCCTCCAGGAAACACACCTCAGCCCCAAAGACAAACACAGACTCAGAGTGAAGGGACGGAGAACAATACTCCAAGCTAATAATGAACAAAAGAAAGCAGGTGTCGCTATACTAATATCAGACAAGGTAGATTTCAAAGCAAAACAGATAAAGAAAGACAAAGAGGGACAGTATATAATGATAAAAGGGATGCTCCACCAAGAAGACATAACACTTATAAATATATACGCACCCAACACAGGAGCACCAAAATTTGTAAAGCAACTCTTAATAGAACTAAAAGAAGACATCAACAACAATACAATAATAGTAGGGGACCTCAACACACCATTAACACCAATGGACAGAACATCCAGACAGAAAATCAACAAGGAAATAATAGAATTAAATGAAAAATTAGACCAGATGGACTTAATAGATATATATAGAACACTTCATCCAAAAACAGCAGGTTACACATTCTTCTCAAGTGCACATGGAACTTTCTCAAGGATTGACCATATTTTGGGAACCAAAGCAAACATCAATAAATACAAGAGAGTTGAAATAATATCAAGCATCTTTTCTGATCATAATGCTATTAAACTAGAAATCACCTACAAGAAAAAAGCAGAGAAAGGTGCAAAAATGTGGAGACTAAACAACACGCTTCTCAACAAACAATGGATCATTGAAGAAATTAAAGAAGAAATCAAATTTTATCTGGAGACTAATGAAAATGAGAACACGACATACCAAAACATTTGGGATGCAGCAAAAGCAGTCCTAAGAGGGAAATTCATCGCAATACAGGCCCACCTCACTAAACAAGAAAAAGCTCACATAAGCAACCTCAAACGACACCTAACAGAACTAGAAAAAGAAGAACAAACAAAGCCCAGAGTCAGTAGAAGGAGGGAAATAATAAAAATAAGAGCAGAAATAAACGATATTGAAACAAAAAAGACAATAGAAAGGATCAATGAAACAAAGAGTTGGTTCTTCGAAAGAATTAACAAAATTGACAAACCCCTAGCCAGACTCACCAAGAAAAGAAGAGAGAAATCGCAAATTAATAAAATTAGGAATGACAGAGGAGAAATCACAACAGATACCAATGAAATACAAGAGATCATAAGAGAATACTATGAAAAACTATATGCCAACAAATTGAACAACCTGGAAGAAATGGACAAATTCCTAGACTCCTACAATCTCCCCAAACTGAATCAGGAAGAAATGGAGAATCTGAATAGGCCAATCACAAGTAAGGAAATAGAAACGGTAATCAAAAACCTCCCCAAAAATAAGAGTCCAGGACCAGACGGCTTCTCTGGAGAATTCTACCAAACATTCAAAGAAGACTTAATACCTATTCTCCTCAAACTGTTCCAGAAAATTGAGAAAGATGGAGAACTCCCTAACACATTCTATGAAGCCAACATCACCCTGATCCCCAAACCTGACAAGGACAACACAAAGAAGGAGAACTACAGGCCGATATCACTGATGAACATAGATGCAAAAATCCTCAACAAAATTTTGGCAAACCGATTACAGCAATACATCAAAAAGATTATACACCATGATCAAGTGGGATTTATACCAGGGACACAGGGATGGTTCAACATCCGCAAGTCAATCAACGTGATACACTACATCAACAAAATGAAAAACAAAAACCACATGATCATCTCAATAGATGCAGAGAAAGCATTCGACAAGATCCAACACCCATTTATGATAAAAACCCTCAGTAAAATGGGTATAGAAGGAAAGTACCTCAACATAATAAAGGCCATATATGATAGACCCACAGCCAACATCATACTCAATGGACAAAAACTGAAAGCCATCCCTCTGAGGACAGGAACAAGACAAGGGTGCCCACTTTCACCACTCCTATTCAACATAGTACTGGAGGTGCTGGCCAGAGCAATTCGGCAGGAAAAAAAAATAAAAGGAATCCAAATAGGTAACGAAGAAGTAAAACTCTCGTTGTTTGCAGACGACATGATCTTATATATAGAAAACCCCAAAGAATCCACAGAAAACCTATTAGAAATAATCAACAACTACAGCAAAGTAGCAGGGTATAAAATTAACGTGCATAAATCAGTAGCATTTCTATACACTAACAATGAACTAACAGAAAAAGAACTCAAGAACTCAATCCCATTCACAATCACAACGAAAAGAATAAAATACCTTGGGATAAACTTAACCAAGGAAGTGAAGGATCTATACAATGAAAACTACAAGACTTTCTTGAAAGAAACTGACGATGACATAAAGAGATGGAAAGACATTCCTTGCACATGGATTGGAAGAATAAACATAGTTAAAATGTCCATACTACCTAAAGCAATATACAGATTCAATGCTATCCCAATCAGAATCCCAAGAACATTCTTCACAGGTATTGAACAAACAATCCTAAAATTCATATGGGGCAACAAAAGACCGCGAATTGCTAAAGCAATCCTGAACAAGAAAAACAAAGCCGGCGGAATCACAATCCCCGATTTCAAAACATACTACAAAGCTACAGTGATCACAACAGCATGGTACTGGTACAAAAACAGGTCCACAGATCAATGGAACAGAATTGAAAGCCCAGAGATAAAACCACACATCTATGGACAGCTAATCTTTGACAAAGGAGCAGAGGGCCTACAATGGAGAAAAGAAAGTCTCTTCAACAAATGGTGCTGGGAAAACTGGACAGCCACATGCAAAAGATTGAAAATTGACCAGTCTTTTTCTCCACACACCAAAATAAACTCAAAATGGATCAAAGACCTAAAGATTAGGCCTGAGACAATAAGTCTTTTGGAAGAGAATATAGGCAGTACACTCTTTGACATCAGTTTCAAAAGAATCTTTTCGGACACTGTAACTCCTCAGTTGAGGGAAACAATAGAAAGAATAAACAAATGGGACTTCATCAGACTAAAGATCTTCTTCAAGGCAAGGGAAAACAGGATTGAAACAAAAAAACAGCTCACTAATTGGGAAAAAATATTCACAAGCCACTTATCCGACAAAGGGTTAATCTCCATAATATACAAAGAACTCACACTGCTTAACAACAAAAAAACAAACAACCCGATCAAAAAATGGGCAAAGGACATGAACAGACATTTCTCAAAAGAAGATATGAATATGGCCAATAGACACATGAAAAGATGTTCATCATCGCTAATCATCAGGGAAATGCAAATCAAAACTACACTAAGATATCACCTTACACCCGTTAGATTGGCAAAAACATCCAAAACCAAGAGTGACAAATGTGGGAGAGGTTGTGGAGAAAAAGGAACCCTCATACACTGTTGGTGGGAATGCAAACTGGTACAGCCACTATGGAAAACAGTATGGAGATTTCTCAAAAAGTTAAAAATAGAAATACCCTATGACCCAGCCATCCCATTACTGGGTATCTATCCTAAGAACCTGATATCAGAAATCTCAAGAGTCCGTTGCACCCCTATGTTCATCGCAGCATTATTTACAATAGCCAAGATGTGGAACCAGCCTACATGCCCAGAAACTGATGATTGGATAAAGAAGATGTGGTATATATACACAATGGAATACTACTCAGCCATAAAAAAAGACAAAATTGGCCCATTCACAACAACGTGGATGGACCTCGAGGGTATTATGTTAAGTGAAATAAGCCAGTCAGAGAAAGACGAACTCTATATGACTCCACTCATAGGTGGAATTTAGTATATTGATAAGGAGATCTGATCGGTGGTTACCAGGGAAAAGGGGGGGTGGGGGGAGGGCACAGAGGGGGAAGTGGTGTACCCACAACATGACTAACAAAAATGTACAACTGAAATCTCACAAGGTTGTAATCTATCATAACATTAATAAAAAAAAAAAAAAAAAAAAAACCACTGCTGGGAACTCCTGCGAGCTGAGAACTTACAACTGATGCCTGAGTTTGCTGCACAGAGGTCACGGTGGCCTCGACAACAGCAAAAGTCCGGGAGCGTGCGGTGACCAAAGTCCACCTGAAGCTGGTCCCTGATGATCTGGTTTACGCTGGAGAAGAGACTAGAACACCTGATGTGTGCCCACAACGGAGAGCCTCGTGGAAGGGCCAGCTCCCGGAGACATGTGGGGGGTTCCTGACTGCCAGGACGCAGAGCTCTGCAGGGGTAGCAAGACCACTGGGCCATCCTACTTCCCTCCAACATCTTCATTTCCTACAGAAGGCGCTAACCACCTCTCAGCCCCAGCCTGCACGGTGAAGCTACGTGTGCGATCCCATAACAAAACCTGACTTCACCCCCTGCGTCAGCCTCCACATCCCACACCAACATGTCTGTGAGCCCTCCGAGGTCCTGAAAAGCGGTTCAGCTTCTTCCTAAACTGGTACAGCCCCTGAGCACAGGCCAGAGCAGGGACTTCCTGCATGCTGCTCCATCAATAACCACAACTCCCTCCGTTCTCCTTTTATAGTATTCCAAAATGTCTAGCTCTGATGGCTCCCTGTCTGCTGTTTTAGGATTGTCCTTTTTAATTCACTTACTGTCACTTTAACAGGATATAACCTAACGAACTCTATCAGGCCCATCAATGTACACTGGATACGGCCAAACAGTGTCAAAGCTCGCCCTTCAACTGGACTGAAAGGAGACTTTACTCCATCATTTTGTACGTTATCTACACAATCGTCCCTCATACCTGCGTGGGATTGGTTCCAGGACCCCCTCACCACTCCACGTGGATACCGAAAGCCGTGGACGCTCAAGTCCCTTAGTCAGCCCTCTGTGTCTGCTGGTTCCGCATCCTCACATTCAACCAACGGCAGATGGTAAACACAGCACTACACACAGGATCCGGGTTGGTTGAATCCTCGGATGCAGAACCCGCGGATACGGAGGGCTGACTGTATGTTTTTCTCTCATAACAGCAAGTCCTATCGGGATGAAAGTTTATTACTTGTACTATTGGGTGAGAGAATTTAACGGAATGAGAAAACCATATCTGATTATATGTATATATGCCAAATAGCTACACGTTATGCCAAGTACCAACATACTATTAGATTACATGCTACATTGCTAAAACCATTCGTAGAGATTCTACTGGAAGCGTTAGCTATGATGAAAATCAAACAAACGTAAGTAACTTTTCTATGTTCACACAATAACCATTACTTTCTGTTGCATCAACTCAAATTCTACGATACAAGCCAATCTAAAGAAAAGTTGCAGGAACTCATATATTTAAGACTCGAACACGTATTTTATGGATTATTCACAGGAAATTTTATTAGGTCCAAATGTATGATATATTCAACAGCAGATTCCACCTGCTACACAAATGATGTACTTAGAAAACCTGTAGTAACTTCAACATAAGCATATGCTTACTGTGAATGATCAGATCAGTTCATTGTTAAAGAACTGGGTGACTCATTCTCATGCTAAATGAAAGCAACCTGAACCATCCACAGCACAGTCTCTAAGTTTCTCTGTCATCACCAGCCGCCCACCCCACAGCAACAGAATCCAAACTACGACAAGCACAGCTTCTCCTCATCCTTTACGAAAAGTGTAAAAAACTAAAATAGTGATCCTTCAAGTTACTAACAAAACAAAACAAACAAAAACATGCAGGCTATCCAAGGAACACTGACGTGCAGTGCTGTTTGTGGCCCCACGTAAACAAGTCTAACTTCATTATGATTTCACAATTAATTCAGAGACTGCAGGGCAGTAACCATCAAAACTCTGAGAACCAGGAATTATTCACTGGGACATATTCAAAATACTCAATTTTATCCACATCCCCTTGCTGTTGCCCTCCACAGATCGTAACAATGAGAATTTTTGATCTCAGGTCTTAAAGTAAAAGGGGAAAAAGAACATATATTAAATGCCTACCACGCTACCAAAGATTATCTACTGATAACCTGTACACACGGTCTCATTTAACTGCCCCAGTAATTCTATAGAATTATAACTGCTGTCCTCATTTTACAGACAGAAAAACTGAGCTAAGGGCTGTCAAGTGACACCCAAGATAGTCAAGCCAGACTTACAACCTAAGCGCTTGACAATTAATCTAGAACAATTTCCAAGACACACTTGCTTCTGGAATCTTCAGAAGTCATCTCATCCAGCACTTCCCAAACTGAACTTCACGAAACTCTAGGGTCACTAAGATGCTAACAAATATTCTGAGAACTGGGGCCCTGGGGTTCAAAACTGTGGGACAAGTCACTTTCCATCAGAATTTCCCAGAACTTTAATAGGCACATTGTGACTCTCTGAGAAGGTGATAAAATGGAGTGTTCGGCTAATCTCTTAAACCATGAAGCCCTTTGTTTAAAGAAAACCTGACAACACCCATGGGATGCTTGTGCTCGACTAGGCACAGTCTGGAAAAGGGTCATCCAGCCCAATCTCCTCTTTCAATGATTTCATCAAACAAGGTACAGAGATTAAGTGACTCCTCAAGGCCACACACAGTCACTAACGGGGCCAGGGCCGCCCCGAGGAGGCCTGAGCACTCCACCAGGATGCTCTTTCCCTCCGTCATCCGGTCTCACTCCAGTACTAACTATTTCTACAACCTTCAACACCAAATAACAGGAAAGAAGTGTTACATGAATCATTCTGACTCTTCTGAATGGCAGTGAAGAGAAACCGTTTACAGAAAAGGAGCTCAAAAATGGTCCCCCTCCCACTGCACTCGCCTCTCAGAGACTTGGGATGCATCTGGAAACGATTCCACTGTAATAACGCTGAGTAACACAGTTGGGCCAAGCAGTCCCATAGGCACGTTCTTCTCTGCAGTGAGCCAGAAGTGCGCCCCAGGACCGCACAGACACTGCCAGAGCCAGAGACATCCAACAGTGACACGGTTACTCAGAGCACCTTGCTCCCCGTTTGCCCCTGGTCCCGCGCCCCGCGTTGGGGTCCACAGTCCTGGGCCAAGCATGCCATCTCGTGTTCATCTCAGCAACTGCTGAACCCGCCCCACCTTCCAATGACCATCTCATGGCCTGGCAGCTCCCCAAAGCACACTTCCCTTTCTCCCAATTCTTGCCCATTTACCTCAAAAAAACCTTTTTTCTTCTCTTCTGCCATTTACCCCAACTGAGTGAAAAAGTATTTTATTTGTGGCATTCTAGTCACAGCAAAATCACAAGTTTGGAATATACTTGTAGCTGAAGAAACAGACCAGGGCAAGAGGCCAACAGACCCCAGAAATGCCCTAACGGAGGACTGCCCCAACAGAGACTGGGGAGATCCGTTAGTCATTCAGAGAAGGTCTTGAAGGCCACCGCCAGGTCAGCTGCTGCAGTTCAGAGCCAAAGACACGGGCCTGGGGGAAAGAGACACGGCAACCACCTGCGAAGCACTGCGCCAGAGTTCAGGGCTCTGCAGGGCGAGGGCAAGGACTCCCCATTCCAGAGCCAGCGGGGTCGGGCGCGCCCCACATGCTCCAGGCTCCTTTGGACTGCTCTCTCCCAACCAGCCTCCAAGCAGAATGTTTCCAGTGCCTCTATACTTCCCTTAACTACTGCAGAAGCTACGAATCTCCTGAGGGCAGTACCCCGCCCAGCAGCATCCAGCACACCCCCTAGTATCTACCGACTATTTTGTCTGTGATTAATCACTGTACTTATGCAAATCTAGAATTCTTTCCCCACATATGCGTTAGACAAGCTTTCATCAGCTTAAAAACCTGGCTGTCACTTTGAAAGGCTGTTTCTACAGAAAACTGTTCCCAATATCACCACATGGTAACCTTTTGGAACACAACCCATTTGGGAATTTGGGACTTCCAGTTCAGGGCTCCCCACCACCTGATCGGTCCTGACCAAACAAGGATGAGAGAACATGTAGTCTAGACACGAAGCAACCAATTTTGAAGAAAATAGGAATGTGAGTACCAGCTGCATTATAATCCCAAGACGTTAGGCAGCTCGGTTTTCCCTCTCATCGAATCCCCCTGGACCCCAAGCTCAGGCGGGACCCTGCTGTGGCCGCTCTGCAGGCACAGAGGTCCACAGCGGCCGCGGGCACGGCAGTAGCCTCCACCCGGCCGGCCTGTGAGGCGGGCTCACCGCCGCCTCCCCGGGTTCCCGCAGCCCCGCCGCTCGGACGGGAAACCGGGTCGCCTCGAGGGCCCGGCGGGGCGGCTGGGGGGTGACTGGACCCGGGGGCCGCTGCGGCCGCGCAGGGCGGGTCTGTCCCCGGCAGAATGGGGGCGTGCCCGTGTCCCCGGGGAATGGACGCGAGAGGATGGGGGCGGGTCTGTCCCCAGGAGGAGGGAGGAGGCGGGGAGGATGCAGGCGGGCCCGTGTCCCCGGCGGATGGAGGCGTGGGGGGATGGGGGCGGGTCTGGCCCCGGTAGGAGGCGGGGAGGATGGGGGCGGGTCTGGCCCCAGGAGGAGGCGGGGAGGATGGGGGCGGGTCTGGCCCCGGGAGGAGGCGGGGAGGATGGGGGCGGGTCTGTCCCCGGGAGGAGGCGGGGAAGACGGGGACTGGCCCGGTGTCCCCGGGGGATGGAGGCGGGAGGATGGGGGCGGGCCTGTCCCCGGAGGAGGGAGGATGCCGGGAGGATGGCGGCGGGGAGGCGCACCCGCGGACGTTCTGGGTCTCGGGGCGCCAAGCAGAGGGCACAGGGCGCAGGTCACCTGCGGGCGGGGCCAAGGTGACGGGCCGCTGGGCCTTCCCACCACGCAGGGCGGCCCCAGTGACCGGGGGAGGGGGCGGGCCTTATCCCAGGGAGCCGACCGGGCGGCGGGCGAGGGGACCCGGGAGGCCCAGGGCGGCCCCGCACGACACGGCACGGCGCCCCCCTCCCCGCGCCCCGGCACTCAGCCGCCGTCCCCTCGCGGGCTCCCGAGGCTGGACCGCGCGGCGGAGGGGCGGGCCCGGGGACGGAAGGACGGACAGAGGGACGGACGCGGGGACGGAGCCCCGTACTCACTGAAGAAGAGGCGGTAGCCGGGCTCGCCGGGCCGGCCGCGCTCCTCCGTGCCGTACCCGGCCATGGCGCGGCGCGGGGCCCGGAGCGCGGGGCCCGGGGGGCGGGCGGCGGGGCGCCGGGGCCGCAGCAGCCGCAGCAGCGCGCGCATGGCGGCGAGGGGAGTGGCCGGTGCGCCCGCCGCCCCGAGGAGCCGCCGTCCGGGAGTCTGCGCGCCCGAGGAGCCGGCCCGCCTGCGCCCCCTGCCGTCCGAGGCGCTTGCTCACACCCCGCCCCGAGCCCCGAGGCGGCCCGCCACCGCGCCGGGACCCGCAGGACGAGGCGCCGCCCGCGAGCCCGCCGCCGCGCACGTGCGCACCCGCGCCTGCGTCCCTCACGGCCCCGCCTGCGCCCGCTGTCCGGACGGGACGTTCGCGGTAAGGATGGGGCCCTGACGGTCCCCGCTCCGTGCGCCTCTGCGCTAGATCCCGTCCCACGTGGACACTGGGCGGGCGCGCGCACACTACGGCATCTGTCCCCGTGGCGTACCCATCAGGCCTCCTTGCGAAGACATGACCTTGACCTGACGTACAGCAAGACACGGTAAGTGACCTCCTCGAATGCCAGTCCTCCACGAAGCCCTGTCCTGTGCAGCCAAGCAGGGCGCACGTGTCCCTTCTTGCTCTTACGTGTTCACGCTGCAGTGGCACATGGTACCGTCCCTGTGTGTTTCTGACTGTCATCTTGCCCACGTCACCCTGACCAACCCGTGGGTTGTTAACGTGCCGGGAACTTCAGCTCAGCATCCTTGTCGGTCGCGGCACCAGGCCTGAATATGACGATGGCTCATTTGTCGTTGAGTTAAATTGCGCCGGGAACTGCCTCTCTACCTAACCTCTCTCATCGGCGTATGAAATTCTCGTTATCGACTTTCCAGAAAACTCGTGCAAGCAGTGGTCCATGGGCACTGTCTCCACTTCTTCCTAGGCTTTCCTCATCTCCCCAAATGGACTTCCTCCACCTTCTCAGGCCCATCACTGACGACCTGCTGTCAGGTTGGAAGATCACTGCTCACAGCAAATCGGAGTGAAGAATCCAGAAGAGAGCAGGGAATAAGATTTTTTTAATTACAAGTTAAAACTTTTAAAGACAATTAAGTATTTCAGTGATCCCGTCTATAAACTGAAAGCAAGAGGAGTAGCAATTTTACAGAAAGAGGCAAAAAAAAATGCCTAATGATCATATCAAAAACTGAGTAAAATGGTTTTAGTTAAAAGAGAAGGCATTTTTAAAATAATAATCTCAACATACTGTAATAAAAATTGGTATACAATATAATAATTATAAGAATATAATTCTAACTTAAAATCCTGGCTCTTACAAGATAAGACAAACATCTTTATGCAGATTTTGTTAGCTAATTTATAGTAATTAAGTCACGAGTACAGATCTCATTCTGGTCTAAACTAGGTAACTTCTTGCTCTGGGTGGTCACGGGCCCAGATGAAAAATAGGAGCCGTGCTACTACACAAGAGGGGAGAAATAAATATTGGAGAACAATCAGTGGTCTGCCACAGATGTTGTTCTCTTTCCCTGTAGTGCAATTCTTTTGGAAAGGTCTATGAGAACTCTACATATTTCTACTGCAGTTGTGGACAGGCTCCACATTCTTCCTCTCTGGCACCTGGTTCTTTCAGCATCTCCCGCTATCCATGGTAGTTAAAATTAGAAGACGGGTCTACACCAGTTCCAGAAAGGGTCGCTAGGAGGCGTTGTCGCTGACCACGTGGACTCTCTACTTCCTTTACAGATCCTAAAATGTCTCTGCCAACAGTGGTGGCTTGGATGGCCAGTTACAGTTGTCCAGTGTAGGGCCAAAATTGCCAGGCCTTTATAAGCCCAGTGATTGGATGTGGGGTCCCTGCAGGGGGGCATGATGGGCAAAGCAGCTAAGGCCACCCCTGGAGAGGCTGATGGCTGAAGCAAAAGGTCCTTCATTAGAGCCGCACGTCCAGCGACCACAACTGGGAACCTGCAGTGGAGCCGGGAGCTGGAGCTGGAGCAGCATCAGATAGCCAGGGTGCTGGTTCTGCTTCTGCGGTTAGCATTGGCAAGCATCTCACAAAATCTACCACGGTTATAGTTGTCGTTTTCCGAAAGGCTGGATTATCCTAACAGGGAATAAAAGAATTTTAAAATTGTGGAGTAGTCATTTGTGTGTTAACTTTTATAAAAGCAGAATATGTCTCTAAAATGAATTATTATCCTTACCTACAAAATGATAAAAAAGCAAATTTTAAAAATTGCTAATTGCCATTGCTCATGCTTGCTAACCAATAGCTAACATTGGGGGCAGGGCTGTGATATAAAGCAGTATTCAATAAAAGCAATGAGAATTTTAAAACAACTTATAACATTTTCTCATTTATCTGTTTAGAGACACACAGACTGTGATATTTCACTGGCCTTTTGAATACTTTATCCAAAGGGGCAACTTTAAAAATATGCTCATGTTGTCAAACATTTAAAATATCCATCATATTATCAAATAAATGTTCCAAAAATATTTATAAATGTTACTTAGAGTTCATGTTCATCCACTATTTGTCAGCCACATTTTTTCTTTCTAAATACATGTAAAAATTCTGTCATTTCTCATTTAAATACTATTATTCTATTGAGAAACAAAGTTATTATCACAATACAACAAAACAACAGGAGCTTTGTCTGCTAACTTTAGATCTTAAAATATTATATTACACTATACTATATTAAATTCAATGCTGTAGTGAATTTATTTTTCTTAGTAAAATCAATGATACCTCAAGAGAATAAGACAAGCCACAGACTGGGAGAAAATATCTGCAAAAGATATATCTGATAAAGAACTGTTATCAAAACATACAAAGAAATCTTAAAAATCAAAAGTAAGAAAACAAACAACCTAATTTAAAAATGGGTAAAAGAAGGAAAGAGCAAATAGTGAAAAAGACTGCAAAGAGATTGAGTACGTTGTCGGTGACAGAGCCTGAAGTTGTCCCCCAGTATCAATACTCCTCTTCTCTTATAGCAAACGAATTTTGGGCTGCCCTGAATACAAACTACACTTGCCAGCCTCCCTTGCAATAGGTGTGGCCATGTAAGTAAAGTCCACCAATGGGACAAAATCTAGGAACATTCCTTAAGAAGATGTGGTATATATACAATGGAATATTACTTAGCCATGAGAAAGAAGGAAATCCTGCCATTTGCGACAATATGGATGGAACTTGAGGTTATTATGCTAAGTGAAATAAGTCAGAGAAAGACAAATACTGTATGATCTCACTTATACTTGGAATATTAAAAATTTTTTAAAAAACCAAACTCATTGAAACAGAATAGAATGGTGGTTGCCAGGGGGTGGGGTGTGGGGGAAATGGGGAGATGTTGGTCAAAGGGTACAGACTTACAGTTTTAAGATGAATAAATTCTGAGGACGTACAGCATGGTGACTATAGTTAACGATACTCTACTGTATACTTGAAGTTTGTTGGGAGAGTAGATCTTAAATGTTCTCCCTACACACACGGCCGCGAAAGGTAATTATGTCAGTTGAAGGACATTTTATTGTAATCATTTCACAACATATACATGTATCAAATCATCATATTGTGCAACTTCAACTTACACAATGTTACATGTCAATGATATCTCAATAAAGCTGGGGGGAAGGGAGGCAGTTGGCTTACTCTCTGCCTCTCCCTCCACGTTGTTCCCTGCATTCTGCTGCCTGGCACTTGGACCCACCTTGCCCGTGAAGACAAGGCTGAGCGGGGCTGCGAGCAGGAAGAAGCGTGCACCCCAGAGGCCTTGTGGAGCAGAGCAGCCGTAGAGCTAGAACACAAGCCTTTGGACTTTCACATGAGAGAGATGAACACCTGTCCTATTTAAGCCACTAATATTCTGTTTTTGTTTTTGTTTTCTGGTTCTCCCAGCTGAACTTAATTCTAATCTTAATTTTTTTCTTCTTGCCTAGGAAAATAACTTAGGAGAAGTCCTAACTGAAGGCCCCCTTTACTACCTATACAATTTCATGCAAAAATACTGTGAAGATATTATATGAACTGTTACTTATGAAGTATTTAAAGTAAGAAGTTACTTGTAGTAGTGAGAAAAAATATGTAATAAGTTCAACTTTAAAAACCAACTAAGATGATATTAAGAGAGAATTTTAGTTGAAATTTTAAGCACACTGGCAGAAAACCTTTACCAAAGACATATCTAACAAAAGACTGGTATCCAAAATATACAAAGACCTCTAAAAACTCAACAATAAGAAAACAAACAACCCAATTAAACAATGGGGAAAAGATCTGAACAGATACCTGACCAAAGAAGATGTATAGATGGCAGACAAGCACGTGAAAAGATGCTCAACATCCTATGTCATAGGGAAATTCACATTAAAACAACGAGATGCCACTCTACATCTATTAGAACGGCTAACATCCAGAGCACTGACAGCACCAAACGCTTCGAGGATGTGGGGCAGCAGGAGCGCTCACTCACTGCTGGTGCGAATGGGAAATGCTGCCGCCGCTCTGGAAGACAGTTTGGCAGTTTCTTACAAGACTGAACATACTCTTAGCACACGAGCCAGCAATTGCACTCCTTGGTATTCACCAAAATGAACTGAAAACTTTTCGTCCAAGCGAAAACCTGCACATCGACATTTATAGAAGCCTTATTCATAATTGTCCAAACTGGGAAGCAGCCGACGTGTTCAGTGGGTGAATAGGTAGATAAACTGTGGTCCCTCCAGACAATGGAAGACTGTTCAGGGCTAAAAAGGAAATGCGCTGTCAAGCCGTGAAAAGACATGCAGAAACTTTAAATGCATATTACTAGGCGAGAGAAGCCAATCTGAAAAGGCTGAATACTACGTGATTCCAACTCCACAACATTCTGGAAAAGGCAAAACTATGGAGAAAGTAAAACGATCGGTGGCTGTCAGGGGTTGGAGGCGGGGGAGGGATGAACAGACAGAGCGCAGAACTTCTCTGCAGGAGGCCACGTGATGGAGACGTGTCAGTATACATTTGTCCAGACCAACAGAGTGTACAACACCAAGTGTGAACCCCTGTGTAAACTAAGGAATTCATGTGATAATGATGTGTCGATACAGGTTCGATTGTGACGAACGTACACCCTGACGAGGGCTGTTGATCGTGGGGAGACTGTGCACACGTGGGGTACGGGGTGTAAGGAAAGCCTCTGCACCTTCTGCTCAGTTTTGCTGTGAACCTAAAACTGCTCTAAAAAAATAAAGTTGATAAAATTAAAATGATTCAAAGAGACTTAACACCTCAAGATCTTTTCAAACAATACCTAATGTGGTAATTTAAATTTAGAAAAATATATCATTCCTTTTCTCTGGTTATTAACTGTATTTTCCTTTATCATCTACTGAAAATCATGTTTCATTTTAACTTCCTGATGTGTAGTGCCTGTGAAAGTGCCACTAGTCCCTTCGATGCTGCATTCATAACAGGCATTCGTGCTTCGCTGGAACTGCTCCTGCTTCAGCCCGGACCTACCCTGCACTTCTGTAGCCTCGTATGCAAAATCATTAACCAATTCATGTTATGCAGAATCAAGTTCCCCTGTGGGCATTCCATGGACAGTTTCACACTTTCAGAGATTCTAGTGTACTCTTCTTTATTATGATTGAGAATATTTTGTCTTTTTTTTCTTTTTGCTGAGGAAGATTAGCCCTGAGCTAACATCTGTGCCCATCTTCCTCCACTTTCTGTGTGAGTTGCCTGCCACAGCATGGCTGATGAGTGGTATAGGTCCATGCCGTGCTCTGAACCCACAAACCCAGGTTGCTGACGCAGAACACACCAAACTTAACCACTAGGCCATGGGGATAGTCCCCTGTATCATTTTATTTTTAAGCAAATGTCCTATCTCATTTTTATTTTATAAAATTTTATGCAACTCCACTAACTTAATGGAAAAGCTTAAATTCTCAGAGGTCCTTTTTTGAAGAATTATTGAAGACCTAATATGGAATATAAAAATTCTTTTTTCCTTGTACAGCTATTAAATAGCAACTAATTTTAGCTCCCACCTTGAAGGCTTCTTAAGATAGAAAGGACGAGTTCCTGGATGAAGTGATAGGTCACCGGTCATCGTTTTTCTCTTCGTATTTCACAGATCTCATGTATATCTGCCAGATCCCTACCTGTCTGATAATTCAGCAGCGTGTTTCCCTGAAAATTCTTCAAAGGATTGTTCAACTCAGATACTAGTGAATGAAGAAGGTATGTTATATATTTGGTCCACGTGGAGAGAGATTTCCGGTGGCCCTGACGCCGCTAGCGCCTGACAGAGCACGCGGTGGGATTCCTCCACTCAGTCCTGGCGGCCCAGCCCTTAGATGCCTAACAGCAAACTGTGAATTTTGCTTCATTTTCGGAAGTGACATTGCTTTAATGTTTCTTCCTAACTTTTAACCTCAGAAGAGTCTCTGAGAACAATCCATTTGTTTTAAAGCAACTTTAAGCAGCTACTTGGGGAACGGCCCTGCGGGGTGTCAACACACCACAGCTGGCACAATCAGAAGCAGGGAGGACTGGCGGGGCGGGGGCAGGGCTGCAAAGTGCAGACCCAGGGCCCCTGCGCTCCTGTAGGTCTGTGCCTGCAGGCCTCCCAGGTGCCAAAAGGCCTTGTTCTACCATAAAGTGACAAAGGACAAATGTCAAGATAGCTCCTTCAAGAGTCCGAGGCCCCCTGCAGGGAGGGACCAGGACGCGGGTGACCTGATTTACTGTGTAATTGTGGAAAGATCTGAAGCCGGCCTGGCTAGAAAAGCTGAAAATAGGCATCTGGGGAGAGAGAGGAACTTTGTGAAAAGAGCAGAGACATTTAAATTGTATTTTAAGGAAGTTTTGCCATATGTGGTGAAATGTAACTCTTTCCTAAGGCTTCCTCTGAAGGTTATGGGACATCTATGTCACTCATTAATGCTTTTGGAGTTAGACTTGTGTTTTATTAAGATGTGGTACACTGAGAGGGGCCTCCAGGCAGTTCAGACACACAAAAGTTACGTGTATGTTTAACTGACACATTTATACTGAATCATAGAATACAGACGCATTTAATTTTAAGGATAAAATGTGAGTCGTCAGAGTTTCAAGATGCCGGGAGAGAACTTGGGGTCGCATGTTCTCAAAGGGGCAGTACAGCCCCCAAGGAGGCCTGTTGGAAATTCTCGGGGTTTTTCCTGATGTCACAATGATGGAGGAGCGTTACTGCCGTTTAGTGTGTGGGGCCCAGGGATGCTGTGCGTCCTACGACGCTTGAGACAGCCCTACACAAGAAAGTGTCCTGTGTCCTCCATTGCTCTCAAGTGTCCCATCAGACATTTGTGTACATAGAAAATCTGGGTTTTTTTTAAATTATCTCAGCCTAAAAACTAATGCCATTTTGTATATAACACAAAATACTTTTTGCATTGTTTCAATATGCTTATGGTATTTGAATCTCTAGTGCCTTACACTGAATCAGTCTGCATTACAGCGATTAATTCATGGTGCTTCTACACATGATTACTTCATCCGTCAAGAGGGCAGGTGCCTGAGCACTTGCATGTTGAAATATGTATGATTTTATTTCACATTTCTTTCATGTCTTCCTTATGTGATAGGCACTATATTGATTTTTTGAAAATTAGTGTAATAGCTTTTGTTATTGATCAGTTTCATTTCAGGAGAGTAAAGACACTGTTACAAAAGATTTCTTATTAAACGGGAAGTTTAGTTCACCCATTCACCCACTGATCGACATTTGGATGGTTTCCATCCTTGGCTATTACAAATAATACCACAGTAAACATTCACGTGTAAGTTTCTGTGTAGACAGGCTTTCATCCCTCCTGGGTCATGTGCCAATTCTATGTTTGACTTTTTGAGAAACCACCAAACTGTTTTCCACATAACTGTGCCGTTTTACATTCCTACCAGCAATGTACAAGGGTTCCTGTTTCTCCACATCCTTGCCAATACTTGTTATTATTTTTTTTAATTAGGATAGCCATCCTACTGGGTGTGTAGTGGTATCTCATTGTGGTTTTTATTTGTATTTCCTTAATGACTAATGAAGTTGAACTTCTTTTCCTGTGTTTTTAGCCGTTCGTATATCTTCTTTGGAAAAATGTCTATTTGAGTCCATTGCCCATTATTTAATTAAGCGGTTTGTCTTTTTGTTGTTGAGTTTGATAAACAAATTGTAGCATATTCAATGGAGTATTATTCAGCCATAAAAAGAAATGAAGTTCTGGTGCATTCTACAACTTGGACGGACATCAAAAGCATTACGCTAAATGAAAGATGCCAGACACAAAAGGTCCTGTGTTGTATGAGTCCTTTTGTATGATATATCCAGAATAGGCAAATCCATAGAGACATAAAAAAGATGAGTGGTGGTCAGGGGATGAGGGGAGGGAAGAATGGGGAGTGAGTACTTAAAGGGCATGAGGTGTTCTTCTGGGATGACGAAAATATTTGAAGCTAGAGAGATGGTGGCTCACAATATTGTGACTGCACTAGACACCCCTGAATTGTACACTCTAAAATGGCTAATTGTACGGTACGTGAATTTCAGCCCAATTTTTTAAAAAGGGAAAGTTAGGTCTAATAAGGTTGAAAATAACTACTTTAGGAGTTCCTGACTATTTTTGTTCCATGGACCCTGTTAGCGGCCTCATGAGGCCTGTGAAACTCTTCTCAAAGTAATGTTTGTGAGCACGTAAAGTAAAATACATAGTTAAAGAGTAAACCAATCATATCAAAATGTCTTTACAACAATATTTTAGAAAGCACATTGTGATCCAATAACATACTTGCTTCTTCACTGAGGCATTGAGTGACTAGATCTGCCAGTAGATCCAATAACTACCAAATTTTGAAGTAGTGACGGGTGTAAATGATATTTAGAGACGTCTGCAACATCGGGAAAATAATATAACAATTATATACCATTTCTATTGGAGACAAAAATCCTGGATAGTACTAACGCTACTTAGGATTTGTTGCCTACCTTCATAAATGGTAAACTTTAGTTAGAAGTAAGTGAAAGTAAAGGCGTAATCTTTTTTTAGAGTCTAAGCTCACCGACCCGCTAACTTCTACCTCAGAACCCCCGTGGCAAACATGTCATCTACAAAGGGCAGAGGCACACAGCCCTCCCCTCTGCCTGAGGATGCTTTGGGGGAAGTGGGTAAGAAGAGCAGAAGAGAAGGGAGACAGAGACGGAGGGTGCTGGCACATTGGAGTCCTCGTTAAGATGATTGTGACTAAAGAGCAGATAAGAGAGCTGTCTCTCCTCTACTTATTTCTTAAACGTTTTTCTTCCCTATTTTAAAAGAGATATTTTTTTGAGGAAGACTGGCCCTGAGCTAACAGCTATGCCCATCTTCCTTTGTTTTATATGTGGGGCGCCTGCCACAGCATGGCATGATGAGCAGTGCATAGGTCCATGCCCAGGATTCGAACCAGCAAACCCCCAGCCTCCAAAGTAGAGTGCTCGAACTTAACCACTGCATCACCGGGCTGGTCCCTTAAAGGAGATTTTGATCCAAGTTTTGATGAAACAAATGGCCCAAGAAGCAAATTCACCCAGCAAACAGAGACATAATTGGTTGAAAGATGAGAAATGAGTTTTATTCCCCTTTGTCTAGAAAAAAAAAGTTGTGGTTAGCATGAAGAAATTCCTTTCTGAATGAATGTATATATGTGAAACTAAGCCTGTGTCTTGAGGCCCACATACCTTTTACAAGTAGAAGAGAAGACACGAGTTGTTTCTAACCAAGTCCCAATGATGTGCAGAATACATTTGTGTTAAACTTTCAGTCTTTCTGAATATTTACTAAATTGGACATAATAAAATATATCCATCATACAAGAATCACATGTGATTTAACTACACATTTTTAAATGTCATGAGAAAAATAGAAAATTTTGCTTGATTAAGTGTTATTACTGCTTCTAGGCTAAAGTAATCATGAGAAACTTCAGCTCCAGATGACACATTATAAATCCCTTGTAACATTATAAATATAGTAATCATGGTAACACTCTAATCCAATTCAAGGGTGAGCTACTAAATTGCTAATAATAGGTCCTGGACAAAATCTAATGAGACAACCCATTTTCTCTGCCCACTTTCTAGATTTCCCCTTTAGGCCTTGAGCAGTGAGAATTAATTTTGTTTTTAAATGGTTTAACCATAGAACTTTTATTTATTTATTTATTTTTTTGGTTCTTTTATACTTTTCTAATTACATGGAATAATGGTTTTAAAATTGGATTCAAAAGAACCCTGGGTTCCAAAGGCAATTCCTTGAAATAAATTTCAAGTAACCCATTGCAAGAAAATGTGGACAGGATTAATTTCTATCAAACCTCATGCCCACAGCACAAAAGAATTTAAGAACTCAGGAAAAGAATGCAGAATGACCTCATAATTTCAGTTGGTGATGCTTCTGTTAGAAACTCAGTAGCGTAGGAGTTTTTCCTTGTTTAAAAATCATGTTTTTAGAAAGAGAACTCATCTTCTCCTTCCCTCTTTTATTCAGCTCTTCATTCATCAGTATTTACTGCAGATGTACTGTGTCAGGAGCTATGATAGTAACTGGACATAGGATGATTTAAAAAAAGAGGAAAATTATCTGCCTTCTTGGTATTTAGAGTCTAGTGAAGGATTTAGGGGTTAAACAAATAATCACATCAATCTTTTGACAGGTTTAAAAACGAAGAAGGAAAATGCCGGAAGCCAAGACAGAAAATAGTAGGGAGACTTGATTTAGGTTGAAGATGAGGAAAGGCCCCCATGAGGATGGGACGTTTTGGCTGGTACCTAAAGGAGAAGTGGGAGACAGCCAGATCAGTCCCTGCGGGAGAACGGGGAGGGATTTGGGATTTGGCTGAGGCATAAGTCCAGGTGCAACACACACCAACAGCAGCTTTGGCTGACCACACGGGGTGAGGCAAAATGGTCTGTCAGAACTGTCTCCTAACGGGCCAGAATGGTTGGACCTTTGTAACCTTCCCTCCATCACAGCAGTCATTGAAATGTAAGCCACTGTGGTGAGGGTGTGACCTGGGGCAGGTGGCTCTGCAGCCCATGCATCCCTGAGGGCACCGACAGCTGAAGGCTCTCTGCTAAGAGCATTCCCTGCAGCTGAGGCAACATGCCCTTCCTTGACGGGGGTCTGGGGGGCACATCTTCGTGTCCGTCACAATGCTCAATATTATAATAAGCTTTCACAAATCAATAACAAGCAAAATAATCCAGTAACAAATAGAGTAGAAGACAAAAGTAGGCAATTCATGGATAACTCACAAGTTATCAATAGATACATAAAAATACACTCAGCCCTTCTTAGCAATAAGGAACATGCAAACTAGAACGAGCAGCCTTTTGGTTTTGTTATCCTTGCATTGGCAAAAATTTAATGACTGATGGTCCTACAGCAGATGAAAGTGCAGTTGTTCCGCTGCTCATCCTGGGATTCCTGGACAACATCCCTCCCCATGTGATGGGGCTTCCTCCGTGAAGGAGCATCCTGTCTTCTATTCTGGAGGTCAGCTGTTTCTGAGAGAGGAGTCATAATTTTCGTTTGTTTGCCCAGGAAAGACCTTACCTGTGCTTAGCTATATGCTAATAAATGCAGAGAAACATCTGGAAGGTCATCTCGGAAGCTTACTTCTGTGTTATTTTGTCTTTTAAAAAGGCTTTAGATGATCTTCCAGCAAAAGTGATGCCTTCCACTGTAGCCAAGCATCTTCTTAGCTCTCTGAGCTAAGCGCTTTCAGAGCTCCATTCCAAGCCCACGTGGACGTCTCTTCTTTATGAGCCTGAGACACTCATTAAGGATCGTCACTCTAACTCCCTGCCCTCCAAACAGAATTTAGACAGAAAGAAAGCCAGAGAGGAAGATCGGATGAAACAGTCCACTCTGGGTGGGTCACAGTGAGCAAGAAGGAGAGCGGTAGACAGATCCTTAGAGCCTATGGCACATTGTCAGGATTTTTGAATTTATCCTACACACAGTGGGAACAAGGCGTTCTCAGCACGGAGTGCCGTGATTCAATTTCTGTTTTGTACCTGTCACTGTGGTTGGAGTGTGGCCAATCAATGGGCAGGGGCTAGTATAGCGTGATCTCTATCTTTGAGCACCAATTAAGAAAAAATTTAAATGTTTCTGTACTTTTTTTTTTAAAACTAAATGTTAACATCGTTTTAAAATTTTTATTAGAAAACCAATATCTGCTACTATGTATAAGCATGTTTTGGTTATTTTTCAGTTATTGAAGGGTTTCTCTTTTGTTACAAAATATCAAAATTATCTGACATCTGCTCTGTGGTGCCTGGTGTGATGCAGCACATTTGAACAAACTTTGTAGCTGAGAAGACACTTCTGAAGCCAGTTTATTGTGACTTTCTTGACTTACCTTCTAAGCTACTTAATTCTAAGATACAATTTTTCCCATAGAGACAATTTTATATTCTTTAAGATAAAGGAATTTTCCATTGCAAACAAGATAAATCGTAATGCCTCTAACACAAAGAATGCCTTAATTAACATACTTGGAATCAAAAGACTTTCGTCGCAGAAGCCTTAGTTGGAGCTATAAATTTTATGAAATAAGTGACTCTCCTTAGCCCCACCTGAGTCTCTGGTGAGAAGCCCCCAAGGAGAGGTGTCCTAGTGCTTAGGATCTGTGCTCTGAGGGCCCGAAGCAGGGAGCAGCCATTACACATCCATTCATGCTGTAGAAGCCAGCTGCCTTTGTCAGAGATTCACGCGTCCTGTGTGCACCAGCCCTTCTTGTGTAAGACCAGTCGGGGCTCACAGTCGGGCCAATGCCAACAAGAGATCTTCCTTATCCACTGGATGAGCCAACAATGACCTGGGCTGTCTGCGCAGTCTAACATGAGGCTGGCCTCGTCTGAAGGAGGGCAGAGGGGAGTGGACAACTGAAATTAGGTGGAGGCCTTGCCCACAAAGTCAGCAGACCATCAGCCACCTACGACTCGGGTTGGTGTTCACTGCCTCTCAGGGTTGAGAAGAAATGGGTGGGCATGCAGTGGTCACTAGTGACCTTTGAGGACTGTCTGCAATCAGCTAGAATGTTAACCCAGTGCCTCTTTCTAGTCTATATTTGTAGAAGCTCTGACCCACTGCTAGTGTGTATACTTATAAAATGCATCTGCCCTATTATGAGTGATACAAAATATATCACTTATGGGCAATATTATTCATGATGTATAATTTTATTTTTTATCTTTTTCTTTTGCACTTTCTATCTTTTAAAACTTTTTTTCTAAGCTTTACTCCATGTGAAAATAATGCCACAATTACCTACCTAGTCTGCTCAGATTCTTCTTGGCTGGTTTTGATGTCACCATGCCATCTGCTCCACCAAGGTTTCGCTGGAAAGAACCAGCTGCTGCCACATGCCGTTGAGAAAGAAAATGCTGGTAACCGATTGGCCACAGTGCTGAAATCACTTTACCTATTATTTTTGCTTCAGTGACTAAGAAATCACTTATTCTTTGTAAGTAAAAGAAAACTTCAAAAATAATACTTAAATAACTTCCCATTCACCATCTCCAAAACTCCAAAAAGAAAAAAAAAACGCATTTAAGCAAAAAATAACATGAAAGTAATTTAACCTTCAGAAGATGAATATAGAGGTAGCTGAATGAGATGCTTTTCTTAGAACTTTTGGAAATCTACGGTGGCCTTACGCTGTAAACATAATTATCTCACTTAATTCCTGTTGGCTTTTCTTTTAACCCATAACTAAGAAAACTCCGATTTCCCCATGCTGGAAATGAAGTTGGAGTCTTTCCTCAGGCACTGGACAAGAGAGATGATGATAAGGCATTTAATCCTATTTCTTAACAAACATTCAAATGACCGCTTTCCCTTAATTGCAGCTGTCGTACAGTCATTTCAATTCCCTGCCTTCACTCAAAACACTTCCAGTAATCTTGGAAATGTCATCCAGACCAGGTTACCAGCCACTTTAAAAACATCAGTCTCATCATATCATAACAGTGTCTCATTTTAGCCCCAAAAATGTTATTACACAGTGAAATCGTATATGCTTTCCCTGCTCCAAATGACTGTCACCTCTTTCCAAGAACCAAGTCATTCAGAGGACAGAGACTGTCATCACCGAGGATATTCCAAAAAGATGCCCTACGCTCTGAAGAAAAGAATAAGTACACCTAGAGATGGCTGTCCTTTCACATTACAGAACATCTTCGTCTCTCATCTCATTTTCTCCTCATGACTTTCTTCAGCTATTATTAGTCCACATACATGGGAAGACACCGAATCCTGAAGATGTCATTCTCAGTCATTCATCCTTCATGTGATGAATGTTTACGTGGTGCCTGCCAAGGGCCAACACTGGCAGAGCAGATGATAAGTCTAAAGTTACACGGCCAGCAAGTGGCAGACCAGAACTGGAACACAAGCCCAATTTTCTGCAATATCATACTGCTCATGGCAGATTATATATTCCAAAATATGAAAAGTGCCACCAAAATCTCTGATCCCACATGCTCTAGAAGCTTACCACTCCCCTATCAAGAAGTGAGGATAATTCTCCTCCCTTTGACTCTGGGAGGCTGTGACTCGCTTGTAACTAATAGGGTACAGTTGCAGAAAAGAAGTGACAACTTCATGAGCTAGAATACGTGCTCTTAACGCCTTGCTTTTAAAGTAAGCAGCCATGTGCCCTGAGACACCATGCTGCAAGGAGCCCAAACTAACCCATGCAGAAAGAGCACAGGTACGGCGGTGAGCAAGACGCCCAGCCTGCCCCTCGCTGCTTCGGCCCAGCCACCATCTGACGACACTGCACGGCCGGAACCATCAGGGTGAGCCTTGTCCTAGTTCCCGGCCCACAGTGAAATTTACCCAGAACACTGTCACTGAGAAACATCCAAAAAGTTTGGGATAACTCTCTGTGCAGTAGGTGGGAGTAATGGCCCCAAATTCTTCATCTCCCTTCTCCGCACCCCTCCCCAAGTATCTTTGTAGTTCCTAGAGGCAGAGCATATTGACCGCCCCTTGACTGGGTTCAGTTACATGACTTCTTTTGGTCAAAAGGTATTAGCAGGAGTAACATGAGTGGAGGCATGAAACGAGCTCATTTGTCTGGGCTCGCTCGCTGTGTCCTGCCATCTCCAGGGGAAAACTATGCCTTGGTCACAACCAGTGCACTGGTCCAAGGAGGACGAGTGACCCGCAGGCTGGAGCTATGCCAGCTGAGCGCATCCCACGTCAGCTGACCCTCAGCCCACCTGCTGATGCAGGAGAAACAGTCAATGTTGCGTTAAGCCATTGAGTTTTGGGGTGATTTGTTCTGCAGCAATGGTTAACTGATACACTAACCTTCTTTGAAAAATGTATATCCTCTCCAGACAAGCAAAAAAGGAAAATGCTTGTTAATATGTGTAAGTTCAATTTTTTCCTTGTGGAGTCTGCCTTATCTTATAGTCACAATTCGCTTGTCCTGTGTTTTGGAAGGTGGGGCTGGAGTGAGCTGGCACGTGACTCCCGTCTCTGCTGTTCACAAGCTGCTTGACGGGGCAAGATCCCTCTACGCTCAGTTTCCTTGCCTATAAAAAGTGAATAATAGGCCTACCACAGATCATTGAGAGAATTAAATGCGAGAATCCATAGCGTTAGTTCCACACTTTGATTACAAGTGACAGGAATACAACTCAAAGTAAGCTAAGCAAAAATGGAAATCAGTTGACAAGATATCTCATATAATTGAAGGAAATATTGAGTAGCTGAGCCACAAGGATGCAGCTGGCCCTTAAAAATATTTGAAACCAGGGTCTTTAAATAATTCCGGAACCCTTTTTCTGTTGTACTCTCCCCAGATTTTTTACCTATTTCCCTTGGTGTATCAGTTTTATTCTTCCTTACCAGCTTCCTTAGTGCAGCAAAACCATACCTGCCAGCTGCTCCCGAGCTGAAGTTTTCTGCTTCCCGCTACCATATTCTCTCTGGTCCTAAATTCAGAAGCCTCAGTGACAGGCTCTAACTGGTGGTTCTTAGGTCAGGTAACCCACCTTGAACCCCCAACTGTGGCCGGGGCCTGGTCTGTAAGAAGGCAGCTCTTGAATGTACCACATGGCAGAGAGAGGAGGATAGTGATTCCATTAGAAAGGGCACTCTTCCCGGAACAGGCAGGAGTGGTGGTACAAGGAGTTCCTTAGATGGCCACAGTACATGCAAGTCACCTGGCACAGTGGCAAGTTTATGAAAAGCACCACATATATTAGCATCTTCTGACTGATTCAGAAATTATCAGTAATCATCACTGAGTGCTTTGTCTAATACCCACATGCCTTATTCACAACCCACAGTCGCGGAGCAGACTAATGCTGGTTTCTACTGATGTGTGCCTGCAGCCCCAGCGTTGTATGGCACATTGACAGACCTCTCTTGGTAATACATGATTTTGACAAGTCAGTGAAACCTTGGGATTTTTCTCTTTTCTGACACACCTTTGGTCAAAATCCCCTTTATAAGGCCTCATGATGGTTAATTTTATGTGTCAACTAGCCTGGGCTAAGGGATGCTCAGATAGCTGGAAAACATTATAGGCAGTTTCCCATGTGCGATGGTTGGACTCAGATTTTTCAGCTTTACGACAGTGGGAAAGCGATACACATTCAGTAGAAACCGTACTTCAAATCTGAGTTTTGATCTTCTCCCAGGCTAGCACATTCGCTACGTACTCTCGTGCTGCTGGGCAATGAGCCACAGCTCCTGATCAGCATGTGATCATGAGGGTGAACAACCGATACACTTAGAACCCTTCTGTACCCATCCAACCGTTCTGTTTTCACTGCTTTATAGTATTCCATAAATCACATGAGACAGTCAACACTTTATTCTAAGACGGCTTTGTGTTAGGCGAGTTTGCCTACCTGTAGGCTTGGCCCTCGGACATCAGTGCTCCTGGTTCTCAGGCCTTCAGACTTGGACCCGGTTTATCCCGTTGGCCTCCTGGATCTTCCCTGGACCTCAGGCCTTGGGGTTTGGACTGGAACTAACAACCGGCTCTCCTGGGCCCAGCTTGCAGATGGTAGATCATGGGACTTCTCAGCCTCCATGATCTGTTGAGCTAACCCATCATTATAAATCTCTCTATGTATACCTATATAGATCCTATTGGTTCTGTTTCTCAGGGGAACCCTGACTAATACAGGCTGGAAGCCCCTTTTATCATAGAAATAAATGAAATTAGCAGATGGTATCCTCTGTCTATTGCAGTTACATCAATCTCAGTAAGCTCCCTGTGTGTAAAGCAGAAGTTATACAGATTGCATATCCGTACTGTAGTGAAATGGACCGTGGGCCAGAAGAGGCATCTTGCACATACGCATATGTTAAAAAAAAAACAAAAACAAAAACGAAGAAACTTGCCTTTTCTTTAACTTAAAAATTCTGGGGGAAGTTCTCACGTGATAAACTCCTACCCTCACAACTGTGAAAGCAGCTCGCAGACAAAAGACCCTCCAGCTGTCAGAGCCCCTCCCACCCTCTCCCCTGGAGGAAAGCAGTCACGCCGTAAACAACAAGCAGTTTTTAAATATCGCCCCTTCCCCCTACCCCCACCCCCACACCCCCCAGGAAACACTTGTGACCCTGGCCAGTTCTCTCCAAGAGGCGGGTGAAGAGAAGATCACGTGGTGCTCAGGCGTCCGGGGACTCGGGAACAGCCTCCTGGCCTCTCCCTGCACTCGGAGCTGGACGGGACTTTTCTCCGAGAACCCAGGAGGGCTGGTCTAAAACTCGGCTTTATAGGTCTGGCGCCTTCAGCTGATTGTTTAGAACACTGAAAGGTTTTCTGCCCTGTTTCCTGGGGATCAAAACCACCTCAGCCTGGAAGGAGGGTCCCCCCAGTCAGAGACACTCAGGGAGGATCTCCGGGAAACGGGTGTGGTGGACACCAACTGGTGGGATCACCTGGTCAGTCTGATGCTCCCCTTCTTTGGGATTCTTCTGTCCCCACCCCCACTGTAGCATGTGGTCCAGTGGAGGCTGTTATCTTGTCTCCACAGCTGGGGACACTACAGGTGGACCCAGGACTCAAGCTGGCCAATCAGCGTCCTCCCCGGGCGCGTTAAACCGGGAGCAGTGAGTCATGAAGCCGAGCCCAGAGCCAGCCCCACGCTATACGATGAAGAGCCCCGCTTCCACCAGGAGAAGCTGCCAGGAGGCACGGAGGGTCCCGGGGCGCCCGAGTCCTGGGGTTCCGACAGCCGTCCTCGTGCCCGCATTCCCCCCGGTGGCCGCTCCCCTTGCCGGGCTCTGGGGCGTCCCCGACGCTCCCCGCACGGCCTGTCCGCTGCGGCCGCCGCAGCTTCGTTTCTGCCGCTTGCAAGCCCGAGTCCGAACCTCCCAGAAAGCAAGCCGCCGTCTTTGCCTCAGACACGCAGTGTGAGGGTTCACAGGGTCCGAGCACCAAACGTCGGCCGCCCTCACGCCGCTGGTGCCCTCAGTGAAGTCGGGGATCACCCCCCACCCCGAATCCGGGCTCCCGGCGCTGCGTAGCTGATGAGAACTCAGGCCGGGTCCTGATCCGCTCATTTCAGAAGAGCGGAAGGATCCTGTACTGATGCCTTTCCCCTCGTAGTGCTGAAATCATTCTTCATTTCAGCCCTTTCACCATCTTTGTTCAGTGACTTTAATTTTTTGGCAGAGTTCTCACGATGGTGTTTACCAGTTGCTGAGGTCTAAGTGTTTGTGTCCCCAAATTCATATGTTGAAACCCCAGGGGCTGATGTGATGGTGTTACATGTGGGGCCTTCGGGAGGTGATTACGACGTGAGGCTGGAGCCCTCAGGAACCGGGTTAGTGCCCTTATAGGAGAGCCCCCGAGAGCTGCCTCCCCCTCCGGCCGCGTGAGGACTCAGCTCTGAGAAGGTGCCGGCTATGACCCAGGAAGACGGCCCTCGCCAGAAGGTGACCAGCTGGCTCCTTGACCTGGACTTCAGCCTCCAGAACTGTGAGCAATGAATGTCTGTTGTTTATGAGCCACCCAGTCTGTGGTGTTCTGTTGTGGCAGCTGGAATAGATGAGACCCCAGTCGTCACCAAAACAAGACCAATGGATAAGCATTTTCCCCTCAGAGACCTGAGCAGTCTTCTGATTTTCGTTTCGCAGCCAGGAGTGCCTGTGGGAAGAAAATAAATGGTTATATTCTCTTCCCAGAGCCCCAGCCTGTCTGAGGAGCCTGGGACCGAGCACACAGGAAGTTGTTTGTCCCCAGTCCCTGCAACCCTGCGTGGGGTTTTGGCTTAGAGTGTGGCAGGAGGTGGAGGATAGGGAGGCAGAGAGCAATGGGGACGGAATGATACCCTCATCAAATGTGACGGGGCCTTCCAAGAGCCCTGCCGTCTCGCCTTGCCGTCTGGGAGCCACGATGTTATCTCCCTCACCGACTTCTACAGAATTAGCCTCACTGAGCAGGAGGATTCTGGAGGCGGGGAGATGGAGGTACCTATATTTTTAAAAATTAGTTCGTTTCCTTCTGGCTACTCATGGCTAAGTCTCTTTGGGAGTGGTAACAGCAAAGGAGCCTGGTTTTTCTAGTCTGTGATAGTAAAACCTTGTCACATGTTTCAGTGCAGGAGTCTCTCAACTCCTTGCACATTTGTATGATGTTTTCTCCTCTCTGTTGATGTGTCATCAAAAACTGGACATGTGGCTTTCAGCATCTCCCCACGTTACCCATAACCACCCCTTTGATTTTGTAAAGCATTCTATCTGTAGAAAAGGAGACACTTAGGACCAGATCTTCGGTGCTCCCAGCAATGCCTGACACATCACAGACTCAGCAAAATTTAGCAATGCGTGCACTTAATGTTTTGAGACCTTCTACAATTCTTGATACCAGAGAGAAGCCCCACAGAGAGGAAGCAGGGCTGCCTTGGGCTTGTTTTAGAGTCGGGGGGTTCAGTCTTTTTCGAGTCACAGACCTATTTCAGAATCTTACGAAAGTGACAGACCCTTTCCTCCACCCATGCACAATACATACGGAAGTTTGCTACAATTTTTTTTTTTTTTTTTTTGCTGACTTAAGTATCCGTGGTCCTTACGTGAAGCATTTCGGCCAAAGCAGAATATCACGTGGTATAGAAGACTGTTCATAATCCCTGGGGAATGGCTTTGGTGCTAATTCACGTTCAGACAGCCTCATCAGTTCTCTCTAGCCTATTGTCATGGGGATTTAACTGAATTAAGCACTCCTTAAATTGGTTATTTTAAAAAAGGAAAAGAGTCCTATGTATTGGGCAGTGGGCAAAAAACAAGGCACAGAAAGGATATAAATTCCTCCTCTCCACAGACTTCCACTCCTTGTCCCAAATTAGAAGACTCATACCATATCCACATCCACAGGCTGGGTATGACTGTCAAGGTATGCAGTGTTGATGACCATCTTTTACAAAGCTTGACTATCTGAATATGAACATTTATATGGACTGTGCCCTTTATTTTTTGAAGGTAGGATGAGATAGAGGGAACAAAGTATTTTGTAGAGGAAATCCCTAATAAACCCACGGACTTCTACTTTATTTGCCCTTCCTCCTTGCAATTAAAGTTCAATAACCCTAATTGGTACTTAAAAACAATCTTCTTAGTATTATCCTTTGGTAAATCTCTGTCCCTGAGGACCAGGAAGGAAACAAGATGATGTGGAATTATAGCTACGTAAGTCTAAAACTAAAGGGCACAGGTCATCTCACCTGACCCTTTGGTTTCACAGTTTAGAAAACCAAGACACAGAGAGGTTAAAGTAACCTCTCCAGGATCTGTATAAATTTTCCAAGTTCTCCATAAGGGATTCTTCTCTCTCTCCCTGTTAGAAAATTATTCATCCACCCACATTACTGTGTGTCATTGCAATTCCTCTCAGTAGAGTAGGTGGAAGTGTATTTTTCCATCTTGTTGATGTTGAGGTTGGCCACATGACTTGCCAATGAACTATTAGCAGAAACTTGACCTGTTCTTCCATGAACTGGTTTGTCCTCTTGCACCCTTGCCATTCCGTCATTAGAAGCACTAGTCCAGGTAGCTGCTGGACCCAGATGATGACAACAGGTGGAACACACTGATCCTGACCTGGAGTCTGGAATCCACTCACGCCCAGCCTTCATCCCATCCAAGATCAGGTGGACAGCAGCCAACATGCAGACCCATACACAAGAAAAGTCTTTATTGTTTTAAGCCACTGAGATGTTGGGGGCTGTGTGTTATGCAGTATTATCACAGCAAAAAAAAGCTGACTAATAGAGTCTCATACAGAATTGACAAAGTTAGAATATTCACACACTTTTTCCAAATGATTGTATTGGTTGCAATTTGATTTGTATGCATATCATAGGAAAACTCCAATAACAATGGCTTACTTCTCTCTTAGAAGAAGCGATCTAGGGTTAGGCAACCCAGACATAGTTGAGTGACCCTATAAGGCATTAGGTCCTTTCCTCTGTGTGGCTCTACCATCTCTAGGAATGGCCCTTGTCTTAGGTCCAAAATTGCTAGTGGAGCTTCTGCATCCAAGACTCAGGAAGAAGAATGGGGAAGAAAGAAAAGAATGGTGCACACCCTCTCTTTTAAGGAGACTTCCAGAAGTGCCATAGACTCTCTGCTGAGATTTTATTGGCCGGAACTTAGTCAAATTACCATACCTAGATGCAAGGGAGACTGTGAAATACAGTCTCAGCTAAACAGCAATGTGCCAAACAAAAATTACAGAGTCCTATTACCAAAAAGAAGGGGAGAATGGATGCTCTGAGACAATTAGCAGCTTCTGTCATGATGGACAAACAGCTGCTGTCCTATGGAAAGTGCCCAATAAACGTTAGGTGGATGACCAAATGAAAATATAAATCAATATTCATGGTCTAAATCAGCAAAAGGGAAAAAAGGTAATTCAGATCTGATTATGCAATCTATTTAAAATTTGTTTTCTTGTAAACACGATTTTTGCTGAGCATTGCAAGTTTTTGCCGTTCCATTCAGTGAACGGTACTGGCACCACAGTGTCAAGAGCACTGTGCCGAGAGCTGTGAGTTTCCAGACAAGAATGAGTCGCAGGCCCAGACCTCATGAAATCCAGCCTTTAGAGGAAGATATCGTAGCAGAATCATCGAGTTCATGTGCTGCCCTGGACGTTTTTCTTACAAGCTGACAGCCCTTCTACCTCAAGCATCTCGTCTCTCAGCTCCCCATTCTGTGGACTTTCTCCAGGGCCACTGAAGCTTATTCAGCCCATTAGTAGGATAACCCAGAACTGCCAGGAATTTAATTCTCTGTGTGTGAAGGACTCATCCTGTGCATTGTAGGATTATTCTGTTTATCATTATGTTTAGTTGAAAAGTTTGAGTTTCTACAAAACCTTGAATTTATGATAGAGATGCAAAATTAAAAATAAATTGAAGTGCATAATAGAAGTCATCACTAAAAAATGTGAATATAATAAACTCTTCTTAAATGCGTTGATTTAAATGAATAGAAAGTTTTAATATATGGATATTTATCTATATACTCTGAATGTGGGGCCATAATGTAGTAACTGGGACCAGATTTACCAGCCCACGATAAATAACTAGAAAACTGTATAAAATATGAGAAACAAGTATTTACAGACATGGAATAACAGGAAGGGCAGAACTATAATCTCCGACAGAGAAGAGAAACTAATGAGATGAGCCCTGTAATTACCCTAGTTTTCTGCCTGAAGACGCATTCCGCATCGTGGTGCTGGGAGGGAGTCCCCGGGCCGTGCACAGGGATCTCACTGACCTGAGGAAACGTCTTCAACTTGACTAAGGGCATCCATGAGGACTCAACACCTTTCTTCCAAGATCAGGAACATGACAGGGGTCTCTTCTTTCTCCTCTCGTTTTCAACATTTACCAGAGATCCTAGCCAGTGCATTAGGCAAGAAAAATAAACAAAAACCATAGAGATTGCAAAGAAAGAAATAAAAACTCTATTTGCAGGCAAAATCATCATGTACACAGAAAATCTCAAAGAATCTAAAATAAATACTTGCTAGTGAGTGACTTTTGCAAGGTCCTCAGATCAGAGCTAACATGCACAAATCAATTGCATTTCTATATTTTGGCAACAAACAACCAGAAATACAAATTATAAGGCATTCCTGTTACCATAGTATCAAAAAACATGAAACTTTTAAGGATAAATATAACAAAATATGTGCAAGATCTGTTTACCAAAACGCACAGAGCATTGCATAGACAAATTTTAAAAGACCTGAATAAGTGGAGAAATATACCACGTTCATGGATTGGAAGATCCAATACTCTTGAGATGGCAATTCTCCCAAGATTGATCAATAGATTACGCTAATCCAAATCAAAACTCAACCTGTTTTTTGGCAGCAACTGACAAGCTGAGTATAGAATTTATATGGAGATGCAAAGAACCTAGAAGAATCAAGTAATTTTGGAAAGCAAAAACAAAGTTAAAAGACACCTACCATTTGGCTATGAGATTTATTATTAAAAAAATAAGCAAGAGGAACTATTGGCCAAAGAACAGGTGTGTAGATCAGTGGAACAGAATGGAGAGTTCAGAAATAAACCCTCACGTATATGGCCAATTGATTTTCAACAAAGGTATGAAGGTAATTCAATAGAGAAAGGATAGTCTTTATAAAAGGGGGCAAAAACACTTGGAGATATATACAGGAAAAAAAACCAACCTGGACCCTTACTTTATACCAAATGTCAAAATTAATTAGAAATGAGTCATTGACCTAAACTTAAGAGAAAAAATTCAAAAATTTCTAGAAGAAAACACAGGAATAAACGTTTTTGACTGTGTGGTAGGTAAGGGACATAAAAGCATGAGCCACAAAAACATGATTAATTGGTGTTCACAAAATAAAATAATGTTGGCTCTTTGACAAACATTATCAAGAAAATGAAGAAGCAAGCCACAGAGTGGAGAATATGTTCACATTACATATATTTGACAAAAGATGTTAATTTGAAATAAAGAATTTTTACAACTTATTAATAGTAAGATGAACGGCAATCCAATAAAAATGGGCAGATAGTTTCCCCAAAAAGGCAAAGAAATAGCTAACGAACACATGAAAAGATGCTTCGTGTCATTAGTCATCAGGAAAATGCAAATTAAAACCACAGTGAGGTACCACCAAATACCCAGTAAAATGGCTAAAATTAAAGTCTGACAACCGTAAGTGTTGGAGAGATGTGAATAATTAAAATTCTCCTACATTGCTGGAGGAAATGTAAAATGGTACAATCACTCTGGTAAAAAGAGTTTGACAATTCTTGTATGGTCTGTAAAAGGTGCAAATTGTGTCAATAACAAGGAGGACTAATTAGCCCTCTAGTCACGTTTATTATCAAGTAGAAAGTGGGTCTAACAGTGATGAACTCGCTATAACCAAGTAGAAGGAGTGTTTGAAGTATTTGAATCAGCAAAATGTCTTAAAGAGAAATGTGTGGTCCTGTTCTTGCATCTCTTAAGAGATAAAACTGGGGCTGGCCCCGTGGCCAAGTGGTTAAGTTCGCGCGCTCCACTGCAGGAGGCCCAGTGTTTCGTCGGTTCGAATCCTGGGCGCAGACATGGCACTGCTCATCAAACCACGCTGAGGCAGCGTCCCACATGCCACAACTAGAAGGACCCACAACGAAGAATATACAACTATGTACCGGGGGGCTTTGGGGAGAAAAAGGAAAAAAATAAAATCTTTAAAAAAAAAATAAAAGAAGTTGCAATAAAGTAACAAAGCAGGTCAATATGTTATGATGACAAGACAGAAGACGTTACTCACCAAGGGAGACTTTCAAATACATCATTTTAAGATAGAGAGCTGGCTGCAAAACTTAACCACAAAACCATAAAAAAAAAAAAACCTGATAACCATTACCTTGATTTTTAATCTGATTGGGAGAAACAACTAAATTCTATACCCAATTCTCCATCCAATAATCAATTGATTGATAACTCAGATCCTGTGACCTTGGCTAGTTTGAAAGAGTCTTTTTCTTTTTTTTATCAGGAAAGATTACAACCCCTGGAAATATTATTTTAACATAATATTACTTAGGAAGATATCAAGTTAAGTATAATAAAAATATTATACAACAAAAGAAATCTTGAGGATATTAATCAAACCTGTAATGTTGATATTTTTAAATAAACGTACAGACGTATGTAATAATAAGTTGTGTAGTCCTTGCATTTGTATATATTTTGTCTGCTGTTTAAGGTGTTCAGTCATGCTAAATGTAGGATTGCTGTTTATCTTTTTTAAGTAAATTTAGTTAACCAAATAAACCATTAATGCAAATATATGTTTAATAAGTAAAATATATGAATTTAGTAAGCAAAATCAAATACTTTTGGTTGTTCCTTTCCATATACAAAAACCCCTGGACCTCAAAGTCATGTGATCAGCCACAAGCATATACAGAACTAGCCAATACATGGAGCTCAAGGTGAACACCCAGCTCCCAGCACAGAGCCTGACGCAGAGCCGGAATTGGGTAAATATTTGTGGAGTGAATAATATAAGGTAAACTGTGGAGAGAGGATTGAATTCCAGAGTTCCGGGTGTAGAAGCCATGACATGATTTATAAATGAATATTTTCTAATGGTGACACAGAAGCATGATACACAGTAAAGGGAAGTCAAGCTAGAATGTGCATTCTTTAAAAGTAAAGCACAATGTGACTAGCTTATGTTCAGCAAATTACAAGTTAATTGTAATAAAAATTGAGACAATGTATTTTCTTGGGAAGAACAGATGTAAGATTTCCAATACCAAATCTAGCACTTGGTGGACTAAATTAGAATACATGTTTATCACTTCATTCAAAAAGCCATTCACCATGACGGTATTAAAACATAGGTTTCAATGAAAAGTTCAATTTACATTTTTCAGAGTTTTAAATTTATTTCTCAGTTTAGAAATCAACCATATAGATTACAATGTATTTAAAGGTGGGGAGTTTTGTCTTATATAATGACATTCAAAGAAATGTTGTCAGTGACTGACTCAGCCATGAGGGGGACTTAGAAAAGAAAATATGTTCAAGTGTGTACAAGTAATTATACATAAAACACACACAGCTTTCAGAGACACAGTTTGTATCGCAGGGAATATAAAATCTCATAGAAGAGGAAATACAGTCTTTCTGTACTTTGTACAGACTATTAAAAAACATAAGGTTTTGAAAAGTGTTGTGTGTTAATTAGAATTTAAGAGACAAAATTGTGTTATTTTTCCTAATATTCAGCTCATCAAGGAAGCTTGTGTCCCAGACGTTTAGAGCTTTATCACATCAGCACTGTTAATGTTTGTCAGTAACTCTGAACTTTGGCTCCTTTCGAGCTGGCCAGTTTTGCTGAAAGGGATGAGCTGACAATCGTAACTCAGCAGCGTGAGGATGGAGACCACTTTATTTTCCAGAGGTTATTTGAGTCCAGGAAACACCTGCAGTTGTATCCTTTGATGGGGCTCCAGGATTACTCAACGTTATCAGTCGTTGAAATGGAGATTGCCAATGTTCTTGTGTTTTCTAGCCCTTTCTTTCAGACTTGTTTAAATGCATTTATTTTTTCCTGATTATTTTCTACAGACGTCCTCATCAAGTAGCTTTTAGAAAGCTGCATATTCAGATAGATAATATTTTATCAGATCAGAACGTAGCCAGCGCTAGTGTGGTGAAGGAGGTTGTAGAACTCAGGACACCGGATGACCACGAGACCGTCATACTGGCCCTGGACTGCCAACCACGCTGACTCGTTTTACTTGGAAGAGAAGTAAACTGCTGAGTTTGGAATACTGTGATTGGAGTTTTTCCTATGGTACACAGTTACGGTTTCAGTGGGAAATGGACGGCACGTACGAAGAGGGTGACTGAGGACAGTTTAGTGAAGGGACCCTTTAGCAGGGTGTGGCCAGGGTTAAGGCAAATTAACACTGTTACCAACCACAGGGAAGCCCGTTTGGTCCCTAAGCCTGAAGAGCCAAGGAAGAAGCCATGATGGGACCCCAGGCTGCTGTAGCATCCGGCCTCCGCTGGGAGCTGTGGTCTTCCTGCAGACACGCCCAGCGGGAAGTGACTCGCGTGGCAGCCACCCCGGCCTCGCTTCCCACCTGCTCTCTTTTCGCCTGCTGTGCCTCCTATTGACCAGATGCAATCATAAATTGGAGGGGAAAATATTCTGTTTAAATCATCCGTAAAAGTCGGCCTCCAGGGCACAAGGCAGGGTGGAGGAGGGAAAGTGAAGCTGGAGGGGCAGGTGGAAATGCCCAGCGCCACTGCCTCATTACGCCCTGCCTCCAACTCCACCTCTTCCCCACCACCCCGCCCGGCAAACCCACCCCTCACTCCCCTGTTATCTTCTTAAAGACCAATATTATCCTGTTCCTCCTTTGCTCAGAATTCCTCAGGGTACCCGAGTTGCCTAACAAGTTGACTCCAAACTCCCTACCTGAGCAGGCAGGGCTTCACCATCTTCTCTACCTGGTCTTCCAAACCCATTTCTCTGCGGTTCTGTACCAAACCACAGCAGTCCCCACCCCAAACAGTCACATTCCCAGTCGACACCCCAAACTGTCACCACCCCAAACAGTCACCACCTCAAACAACCACCACCCCAAACAGTCACCACCCCAAACTGTCACCACCCCAAACAGTCCCCACCCCAAACAGTCACCACCCCAAACAGTCAGCACCTCCACAACAGCCCCGCTTTCCTGTTTCCTTTGCCTTGCTCTCCCTGGTTGTAGGGCAGGCCACTCCTTTCTTTCTTTCTCATCTGTGAAATCCTCATCCTCATTTTAAGGCCCAGGTTAAAAGCTTGGACCCTGTGGAAGCTTTGCTGACGCCTTCAGCAGTGGGGTCTCCACCTCCTTCCAGTGGGTGTTAGCGCTGTTTCTATTGGCTGCCAACTGCCAGTTCCTTCCTCCACTGCTCACAACGTGTTCCTTCTCAGTAAGTGCCCTGCCAGTTTCCCAGCCAATGCTTTGGAATCATCCTCGGCTCCTTTTTCCTCCCATTTCCCATATCCAATCCTCCAGCAAATCCTAGTACCTGTGTCTTCAACATTTATCCAGAATTCAGTCCCTTGTCACTACCTGTCCTGGTCCAGCGCCATCCTATTCTTTCTGCTTTATTGCAATAGTCTCCTTTTCCTCAGTCCTTACCTACCACTGAGCCCTTATCAACACAACAGCAAGTTGTCCTTCTAAAATCTAAACAAGAGGAGGTCACTCCTCTGTTCTACAGCCAGACTGGCTTCTCGTCCAGAGTAGAATCCGAAGTCCTCCAGGGCCCTCCAAAGTCCCTCATGACAGGATGCGCCCTCACCACATGCGTGCATGCGCACGCACCCACACACGTGTGCACACACGCATGTATGCATGCACACACGTGCACACGCACACGTCCACTACCTCGTTTGCTGAGTTAGCTCTCTTTCTTCACAATTCCTGTCTCGCCTGCTCCATTTCAGTGATGTTTGTTCCCCGCTGTTGCTACAACCGTCACGCCTGTGTCATTCTCCCATCCTCTGCACTTGCTCTGATTGCTCCCTTCCCCAGCTCTCCGCATGGCTTCTTCTCTGAATCCTGGAAATTCTCTGTTCCACCACCTTCCCAGGGAGGCCAACCTGCTTACTCTCCGTAAAACAGAAACCCCTCCCCACAGCCAGCGCTCTCTACTCTCTGCCACAGCTCTTTGCACACCCACTGGCTTGTGCGTGCTCGTTAGTTTGCATATTGTCCACCTCCCCACCGTGATGTAAGTGCCATGACAAGGACTTCGCACGGCACTGCCACACCAGCACCAAGACCAATGCCTGGTACACGGTACCACAGAGAACACGAAACGAGGAATCACAGGAATTTTCATTTTTCTTGTAAAGTCACGTGACTCTCATCCCTTTCTAATAGAAATATAATGGGAACTACATGTGTAATTTAAAAGTTTTTAATTGCCACATTTTGAAAATGTAAAAAGAGATATGTGAAATTATTTGTAATAATATATCTGATTTAACCCAATACATCCAAATCATTATGTAATAATGTATATACGTAGTAATGTAATAATAATCCAATATGTAATAAATAATAATCCATATTGTTATTTGAATATGTAATCAATATAAAATATTAATGACATATTTTACATTTTTTTATACTATGTCTTTGAAATTTGGGGTGTTTTTTATACTGATAGCACATCTCAATTTGGATGAGCCACATTTCAAGTGCTCAACAGCCACATCTGGCAAGTGGCTACTTATTGGCCAGTGCAGGAGTATAGATATAATGGTGAAAAATTGCAAGGAGGGGAGGAAAAATGCCCAGTGCTCCAGTAAGCTCTGAGGTGTGTGGCAAGTCGGGGAATGAAGAGCTTTCAACTTGAAAAAGTTGTAAGGAAGACAGTAGCTGTGAAAAATGGCCAGGATCAGTTAAGGCAAGCAGGAAGATGGTTTTGTACAACATCTGGAGTCGCAAGAGGATGGAGATAGATGTCCCAGGGGCAGAATGGGAAGAGTAGTCGGGAGAGACACGGATCGGGGATGAATTCAGAAGGAAGAAGCGCTGAGGAGAGCCTGCCTTTTGGGTGGTGGCGTCAGGTCAGAGAGACAAGCACCGTAGGGTGACCTGGTCTAGGGTCCCAGTGGAACTCAGGGGAAGCGTTTTTCCTCTTCTGGTGCCAGTACAGGCTGATGGGTGGCGTAGCAGTGACCTGATGAGCAGTCACAGACCTTTGTCCAGAATCGCAGGTTAACCTGTGGTCTCCTCAAAGTGGGTACACAGTTTGCGACACAATAAACTGCGTTGCATTAGAACTACCGCCCAGCGCGAGAGCTGACTGGTCACATTCACCTCTAGTGTTAAGCTTAGAATATTTTATGAAGGCTCCTTTGCTCATAATTGAACCAAGAAGAGTGTCATCGCCCACCGAAGAGGAGAGGCAGGGTAGTTCTCTCAGCAATTCTCTTGGAAGCCTTGGCGAGAAAATAGACTTTAGCATTAAGAAATAATAACCCAATAATACTACTATTGGAAATAATAATCCGAACTTGAGGGGAGAATACAATCTTGTTGCTTCCTCTGCTACTCACTGTGTACTCTGGCTTTTCTGGAGATAGTGCGGTGGAAGGAAAAAGAAATAAAGGCAGAAACATTGTTAGTTAGCTTGTACAGTTTTTGCCATTCAGTCCATCAAAAAGCTGGTGTTTCCTCTCACTGGGTGCTTTTGCGGGTTTTGAGAGAACTGTTGGGGTCACTGCACCCTCCCAGGAAGTCTTCTCAGGAGGGTCCCTTTCAAGACAGCCCGGGTGGTCATACTTGGCCCTCGTGATGTTTGCGCGCATCCCTGCCCTGCCACACTGTCCCATCAGGGCCCTGTCTTTTCCTCGGTGGTCACAGAGCTCTTCAGCGTCTCCCCCATAGGCATCTGTTGGAATGGAATAGAGTGTCCGTCTCCAGGCCTTTGGCTAAGGGGAAGGGGTCACACCATCGCGCCCACTCACACTCGGCAGACACTCAGCGGCAGGCGGGTGAGGGAGCTGGGGTCGCAGACACGGGGCCTTCAGCCGGGCTCCGAATGGAGACTGTTGGTGGGGAAGCTAGAGACCAGAGAACTGCAAGCGGACCATCTTATGTGAGGGATTTGAGGGGTTTTTCTGGCTGGTGCTGAGCCGGCGGCAGGGCAGGAAAAGGAGGCTGGCAGCCACTGACCAGGTCCTGCTCGCTCTGGCCGCCAGCTGCAGACGTCGCGGTTGGGCAGCCCTGGCTGCTGGCTGCGGAGGACGTGGCTCCGAGCCCTTTCGACAGACACGCCGGGCCCTTGCTCCTCTGTGTATGCAGTCTCTCTGGTTCCTCCTCTAGAGTCCTACTTCCCCACCCCCATTAATTCGCAGGCCCTCCTTGAAATGTCTTCAAGGCGGCTAAGGACAAATCAACCGATGAATTTTTAGGCCGCCTCTTTTGAGTTACTTCTTGGTTCTGAGAAAGAAACTGGTATTTCTTTTTATAGTTTGTGGACAATGAAACATTTTGTTCTCGAGTTGAGAGCCTCAGGCAGCCTGAGAAAGCATCAAATGTCCTACTTTAACATCCTGTTACAGAGATCTCGCAGTAGCGGGCTCGTCTGAGAAGTTTGGCAGCAAAAAGAGGAAGAGAAATCAGAAAGCAGCTGGAGTGAACCATCAGGCAAACGCTTTCTTTCTCTGTTTTACTTTCCATGCTTTTCTCTTTCTCCTGCTTTTCCCTAGGGCATAAACCCTCCCAGCAGCATCCAGGCGCCTTAGCATGGGTGGGTCCTCTGGCCCTCAGGGCTTCCCCGGCCTTTCCTTCTCATCCCAATTCTTACCGCTCCTAAACACAACCCTGTATGTTCACCTCCAGAGCTGCAGTGAGAACCAGCATGACAGAGACGGCACAGCGAGAGCACAGTGTGTCCAGACGAGGAGAGCATCTTAGAAAGGGGGCGGTCTGTCAAGAGGATGAGCTGGCTTCACTCGTAACAGCACAATTGCTGCAACAACTTCCATTTCTTTTCTTTCTATCCAATAAAATAATAACATTGGTGACTCTGTGCTCAGCCTACCTTCTTAAGAGAGCAAAGGGTGCAAAAAAAATTATTAACTTCAGTAAATTGTCGTAAGTACAGTATGTTGTGGGGGACTGGAATTGGCCACCCCAAGATACGTCTCTTTGGCATGAGGATTATTTTGGACTGGTTACTTTTTAAAAACTGCAGACAGGGTGCAACAGTAAAGTTTGCACGTTCTGCTTTGGTGGCCCGGGGTTCACCAATTCGGATCCCGGGTGCAGACGTGGCACCACTTGGTGAGCCATGCAGTGGTAGGTGTCCCACATATAAAGTAGAGGAAGATGGACACGGATGTTAGCTCAGGGCCAGTCTTCCCCAGCAAAAAGAGGAAGATTGGCAGCAAATGGGCAATTCGATATCTAAGTCTGGAATTCACCGGAGAGGCCCAAGCCAGGGAGCTAAAGCGGGAAGTCATGGCACAGAGACGATACTAAGCATAGATTGGATGGGATCACCGTGGAGTGTGTATAAATAGAGAAGAGAAGAAGCCCAGGGACTGAGCCTTGGGGTGCTCCAATGTTAAGAGGTTGGGTGTAAAGAGGAAGAATTAGCAAAGGAGACGAAGAGGAGTGGCCAGAGAGATAGGAGAGGAGTCAAGAGAGAGTGGAATCCTGGAGCCAAGTGTTTCCAGGAGGTGAGGATGACCAGTTGTGTCAAATGCTGTTGTGAAGTAGAACACGGACGGAGAATTGACTCTTGGATGTAGCTCCAGGGAGATCACAGGAACCTCAAGAGCAGCTACGATGCAGTGGTTGGGCAAAAGCCCAGAGGTAAGAGGGGAATTGGAGTCAGTGAGTATCAACAGCTTTTTCTAGAACTTTAATTGGAAAAGAGTTCAGAAAAATGGGTCAGGATCTAGAGGGGGAAGTGGAGTCAAGAGACCTTTCTGTATGTGTGTGTGTGTGTGTGTAAGATGGAGGTAACAGCAGCACATTTGCTACTGAAAGTGGACCTGCAGAGGAAAGTCAGATGATGCAGGAGAGGGAAGGGAAGATCACTGAAGTGAGGTCTTCAAGTAAGCAGGGATGGGTGGTGTCCAGCGCATAATTCCAAGGGTTACCCTGGGATCAAGGCACAAACCTTCCATCTACAGGTGAAGAAGGGAGGCTGGTAATCTGAAAGGTGTGAATAGATGTGATGAAGGAAGTCTGTGGAAGCTTTTTCTGAGAGCCACAATTCTGTCAGAGAAGTAGGAAGCAAGGGCACCATCTGAGAGGATGGGAGAGAAGGTACTGAGGGTTCAAGGAGAGAGAAGGTGCAGAACATGGGTGGGAGAGTGGAGAACGGAGGTGGACTAGAGATGTGTAGTTTGATTCCTTGGCAGCGCTAAGGGACCATTTGAGGTTCAAGGTCATTAACTTAGAGTGGGACCAGTCCAGGTTTCCGTGTTATTCTCAGTCATGTCCAGCTTCAGCATGCAGGCGCGAGAAGACAGGTGGATTCAACAGGGTCACCGTTCTGCCCAGTAAATACCGCATAAGGGCAGAGAGAGGCAGTGGATGGACAGAATATACTTAACTGTAGTGCCTGCCTGGGGATTTGAGCTGGGCAAGAGGAGGAGTGATCCAGATATCTAGGGGTGCAGGATTGTGAAAAGGCGACAGGATCAGCAGATCAGAGATCCTGGGGGGTGAAGGAATGCCTGGCTTTGGGTGCTGGGGAGAGTTGAACTGGCAAGGTCAGTAAAAAGCCTGATTTCATCTTAAGCAGGCCGTCTCTGGGGCAGTCCCGTGTGGAGGGACTGGAATTATGAACCCCGGAGAAGTCTTAACCTTTGCTCCTGTTTGGTCATCCAAGGGTACTGCCACCTGGAGCCATGTTTTATGTTAATTTCTCAGTTTGGGAGTAAATTTTAACACAAAATTTGCTTGAAGGTAAACTGAGACTCCAATTCAGAGTCCGGGCTCAGACAGACCAGCCTTTAGGTTGTCTCCCTGTGCCCACGGGTGTGGCTCTTCCATCCTCCAGCTCCAGGTGAGATGGTGGGGTGGAGAGGGGGTTTCAGACCTCGCACCAACTCTCCTTCTTGCGTGAATGTTAGCTTTTCACCTGGTTGAAACCCAAGTCTCTTGGTTATTGGTAAGTGAGATTGGCGACTTGTCCAGGGACAGCCATGTATTTTACCAGACAGATGTTTATTCTTTATTCTTTTTTTTTTAGCTCCTGTGTATTTCTTTTCATTTCTTGTCAACTACAATATACATTTAAAGGGTGTTTATAATATTTTATCTCGCATTTCCTGATAATTTGCAGCAGGAGATTTTACAAATTACCTCAACTGCAGATTGCCAGAAACAGAGGGTCATCATCTTTCTTTTGGTTAGAATTTGACTGAGGTAAATATTTTCTCATTCCTTTGTAATCAACCATTCTTTCTTGTTGTTTTTTCCAAGCATGCATTCTACAGGGAGTTTGTTGCAATTTTTTTTCTAGTAGTGACGTAAGAATCTCCATTTTCTATTAGGTAAATTTCCATTTTTGTGCCCTTGAATACTGATATACGTGGAATTTTATCCATTGTCTTATTTTATTGTTCTGTTTACCATATTTATTCTTTGTTTCATTTAAAAAAAATTTTCCCTTGCCTTCTATTATATTAATAAAGTTTTTTTAATCTTTCACTTTTTTCCTTCTATTGGTTCCAAATATACAGACTCAATTATGTTTTTATGGTAATTACCCTTACATTTTTAACTAAGAAACTCAAATATATATTTTTTACAATAAATTCTAAAGTTATTCATTGTTTCTATTCTCCTTCAGAAAAAGAGGATGTTAACATGCTTTAATTACCCACTCAACACGCCTCCTATCTTCCTCATTATTATTGGGCCATTTTGTCATCAAACATTTTAAACACAAAACAGGTATCATATTTACACTCAATTTTTAATGCAATTTACAAAATACTTGGCTTATTTCTTTGGTGACTATTTTTTGGTCTATGCCTCTCCTCCCCTCTGGATTACTCATCTTCTTCCTGAGGTACATCTGATGGTGACTGTCAGGCACCTGAAAATACTTTTATTTCACCCTCACTCTTCAAACACAGTTAAGCCAGGCACATTTATTCTTGATTTCCTTCTGTCTACCAGACTTCAAAGATGTCGCTTTTTTCTCAAGAGAAATGTAAATTCTGCTAGAGTTCCAACGGTGAGATTCTTTTCAATCTTAGTCACATAATCCATCTGAGAAATTGCCTGCATCTCCATCCCTGAGCTTCAGCAATTATCAATTCACAGCCAGCCTTGCTTCATCTTTACCCCTCCCTATTCCCTCCTTCCATATTATTTTAAAGCAAATGCCTAACATTATATATTCTATCCAAAATATGTTAGTATATGTCTCTAAAAGTTGACTATTTTTTTAGCACAACCACAAAAACTACTATCATAGCAAAACAAAACAAAACTAACCGTAATTCCTTAAGATCATCAAATACCTAGTCAGTGTTCAAGCTTTCAATTATTTCATGTACATCATAATTTTTTAACGATTCTTTTGAATCAGGATCCAAATAAGGTTATAATATTGCATTAGTTAATATATTTTCTAAGTTTCTTTAAATCTTTATGTTTCCCCTCCAACTTGTGTTCTCTTGTAATTCTTTTGTTAAATAAATCAAGTCCTTAATTTCCTGATAGCTCGTGTAATTTAGCATGTTTCTCTGTCATTGATATTTCCTATAAATTGAAGCAGATTTGTGTTAAAATTTTTTTGTGTGTGGCAAATTGTTTTCTTCTATCAGGAAGACTTAGTTCCTGTTTGTCTCTCTTTTTGTGATGTCGGAAGTCATTGATGCTCTATGCCTAAAGCTATTATGCCTTTTCATTAGCAAGTTTTAACACACCAAGGACACCTAAATACAGACCAGTCATTCTATCAAATTTCGCTGAAGCGTTTATAACTTATCATTTGGAGAGTTGGGTGCTTCTGGTTGTTTTTTCCAGCCCCTGACCTTCCAACGGGCTGACCACACTGGCTCCTGAGCTGCTGTTCAGCATGTCCTTCTGATTTGGACCAACACCCGTGAGTAGACACCCACTTCGCCCATGCTGGCATGACCCTGCGCTGGCATGACACCGTGCTGGTGAATTGGTACCAGGCTGGGCTCAGCTTCATGTAGAACCTCCAGATCTCTGCAAAGGCAGTAAGAAATGCACTGAAGGCTAAAGTCAAAGCAAGTGCTGGGAAGGCTCTGGCAGCCGTGTAAAATGGTGAATGTGGAAAAGGAATAATGTATTCCAACTAAAGCTCGAGATGTTACATTTTCAAGGTGAAGACAGGTGGGTGTACATTATAGTAGATTGAAAATAAACTCACTTCATGGAAACGAAGCTGATTTAATCCTGCATTGATGATGCCAATAAATTAAAGTGTGATTCCAAAACACACAACCTCCCCCCACCAAAGTAGATACTCTATTGGGATTCTTACACTCCTGCATTTCCTAGGATGGTATTGGTTTGCTCATGATATATATTTATTGGGATAAAGGAAACGGTGACATGACATAAGTAATACCTCGAAGTAAGAAAGAAAACAGGGGTGAAAAATAATTCAACCTCCAAGTAGCATTGCACTATTTAACAAGTAATGAAACTATTAATACCCTTTGATTCAGTGATTATACATTTAAGAAGCTATCCTGAGGAAAAAGTCTGAAATTTGAAAAAATATCCTTGCCTGAGTTGCTCAACGTGTGGTTTATAAATACAAAACACGGAAATGACTACCCAGTGTCCACCTCTGGGGACTGATTAGATGAATCGCAGCGTGTAATATAAAAGCTGTCATCCAAAGTGTTGTTCATAAAATATTTGATGACTTGGGAAACTGGATATGCTATGGCATTAATTATTTTACATATACCTATATATACACAGAAAATATGTATATGATATAGTATCAATGAATATATACAATAATAATAGACGTATAATAACACACCATGATGAAAAAATGATGTTAAAATTAAGAAATACCTTCCAGGTAAACATCAAATCTGAATCACCCTCAGTAAAATGTGTTCTAAAGACAAAGTTGAGGGTATGACTGTTAAGTCCTTTGGTAAAACCTAAGGGAAACTCTAAGGGAAGAATTTCCACCAAACAATAAGATTTTAAGAAGCATATATTATTGTTCCTAGCCAGTCTTAGCAGAAGCCTAAGGTAGAGAAGAGACTATCTCAAAAAGATTTGTGTGTGTGGCTTTTGTCCAATGAGGCAAAACCCAATAAGATTCATTGGAGACACACAATTTTTTTAAGACAATTATATTATAGAAACACCACCAGTTTCGAGGAAAGGGATAGAAATAGCACAAAATGCAAAGAGGCCTTATATTATCTCAAATTTGCTGAGAAATACAATATCTCACACATATAAAAAAAAGAAGTATCTTACAAGAGGTGCTGGAAGAGAATTCTCTGAATTATCACTACTGTTCCTGTGTGCTGGGACCTTGGACTGATGTCTTTTCTCTATTTCTTTACTTTTCAAATTTTCCGTCATCACGAATTACATTTACGATTCCAAGAAAGCATAAAAACAAACTAATGGAAAGGTAAGAAGTCAAAATGAGATCAACAGTCAGAATCTGCTAGACACATGAGCAGGTTAATAACCATTTTTTTTCTAGCTCTTGTCCCATTTCCCTCCCCTTTGTTGACCAGCTGCTTGAACGTATGATCTATGCTCATGCTGCAGCTATTTCCCACAATTCTTGCTTTAAGCCCCTGAAATCTGGCTTACGTCACTTCACTCTTCCGCTGTTCAACCGTCATCAAACACAGGATGCTTTCTAACCAACATTCTTTCAACCTGTGACACTATAACTTCCTTCTTAAGATAATCTCATAGAAAATAGGAAAAAAAATGTTTTCAGCAGGGGAAAATACATGATTTTGTTTTAGGAAAATTACTCCGCTGTCCATTGGGAAGATCAATTAAAGGAAGCATAGTCAGAGCAGAATAACCATCTGCATTTCCTTTTCTGTGAAATCTGTCTGTTCAGGACCCCTTTGCTCATATTTATTATTGAGGTGTTAGCATCCTTCTTACCAATTTGCTTGAACATTTTCCCATTAGCATAGTATTAAAGGTCTTAATTCTTTTTCACATTTGTGATTAATTTTCTCCCAGTTTATTGTTTGTCTTACGACTTTATTTTTATATCGTTGGGTCTTTGTTCACGACAAATCTAATATATCTCCCATGTAACAAATTCAAACAATGCAGACATGCACAAAACACAAAGCAAAGGGCAGGAGGACGTGTCTGAATGTCATGCTGTGTTCAAACCAGCTGCCCCGCCTTCATGCCTCCCGGTCTGCTTACAGCATTGTCTGAGAGGGTGTACGCATCCATGTTTTCAGTAAAGGTCGTCATCTCCAGGACAGCGTGGCATTTGGATCTGAAGGAGGAGAGGAAGGAGGCTTCTTGCCTCCGTTGAACCCCCAGTGTCCCTTCTGCCCAGCATTCTGAGAGGAAATCTTACTAATCATAAGCCACGCGTTTCTGGAGCTTCCACGGCAAGTATGGTGACTGAAGGGACAATACGAACTGACCCTTTGTTTTAGACGTGATCCGCTAAGTCCTCTGTAAAATAGCAAAATCATTTAAAACTATGAGGAAAGCTCTATTAACACAGCTTTATCAGTGCAGCTCCTTGACAAACACAAACCATCAAACACTCGTTCCCACGAGAAAGCACTAACGGGCCTCCTGGCGCCAGGATCTGTGATTACATAGGAGACACCGTTCTCTGCAATGGAGGGGACGCTCCAGAGCTCCCGGCACATAGGGCCAGACAGAGGGCAGCCTCAGCTGCTAGGATTTGCTGGTCTTTATCATCTTTGTGACAGGAAAAAAGGGAAAAACAAATCTGTCCAAAAGACTCAGCTAAACAGCTTTTTATCTAGGTTTAAAACCTCCATAAAGTTGCTAGTATGATGAATTTTGTTTGTATTGTGTCCATTTAATTGATCAGATTGCACACCAGTTGCCCAGACACAGACAATGAGAGCAATTGCAGTCTGCTTTTATGACTGTAGGTATAGAATTCTCTCTTTTTCTTTTTACAGCTCCGTCCCTTCAGGCAAAAAAAAGTCCAGGAGTCCAGGCAATAAATTCTCCTAACCTCTTCCCCTTGTCTCTATCAGAACAGTAAATATAACCTCTTTCTGGAAATGATAGACTTTGCCATTCACTTATTCATTTATTCTATAAACATTTATAGAGAAATTTTTATATGCTAGCTCTCTTTTAGTCACCAGAGACACAGAGATGAATAGAGTATAGGCCTTGACTTTGAGTTCCTTCCAGAAGATCTCAGAGCTAAAAAATATTGTTACAGTGACGTCAAACCTATCAGAATATCCATAAAGGAAAGACCCATGACTTGTAAGCAGAGGCTCAAAGCACACAGGTAGGACCACTACACACACATGGGGGTGATGGAAAGCTTCCCACGGAGGTGACTTACAACTGAGTGCGAATTTAGAGACTGAGCAAGCTTACTCGGGTAGACACGGCAGGGACAAGTATTCTAGAAAAACGAAACAGCAAAAGTAAAAGAATCAGACACAAAAGAATTTTCCCCTTTTTTTTATTTTTTTGTCCTCTCAATAAATTCTTTCCTGCCACTTCCTTTCTTTCTTTCCTGTCATTCCAAAAAATTGACCCATCAAACAGTAAGACATAAGTTTTAAAGTATATAAAACTGCTCAAAATGCTTAGAGGAAGGATGCTCTGTAACAGCAAATATGAACAAATCATTTACAAGTTATCAATGGATTACAGGTGGGCGTTTCTGGACAATCACTCTAGTCTGTGGAAAGGTGAAAGAAGGGTGTACATGCAAAGATTGACATGCAAGGATGCCTCATGTCATATTATTTATAATAAATAAAAAATGGGAAAGCTTAAATTCTAATTTGAGACAACTAGTTATATAAATATGTGACAGAAAAACATGCTCATTACATGTTCTTAATTGAAATAGTTACAAAAATCTGTAAAGTGTGGTCTCATATTTGTACAAAAATGTATATACCAAGACATATAAATAAAGAAATCACCAGAAGGATATACTATATACGGAAAAATAATATTTTTTCTAGAGTTTGGAATCTAGGTTTGGAATTTTAATTTTTATTATCTTTTCCCATATGTCCAGTACTGTCTAAAATGAACACATATTTTCTAATCATAAGGAAAATCACAATACATTTCAGTGGCCGGGGTTGGGAGCAAACATGTCTATGAACAGTTCAGTGGACTTACAGCTTCTCCTCGACTAGGTCTTTGGTTCTAAACTAAAGGTCAGAGCTAAAGCCAGGATGCTCCTGTTTGTCTTGTAAAGGAGAGCCACGCAGTTGGATTTTAAGAAAGTAGATACATAAGTGAAAGTGTAGGACAGATTTGAATACTTTGCTTGCAATTAAAATTTAAAATATTTTTCTGCCCTCAACTTTGAGTAAACAGCTTTTTTAAAATAGCACATATTTTGAATTAAAAATGTTGTGGATGAACTTCAAGACATGACTTTAAGAGATGTCCGTGATGGATAGTTGAGACTGGATTACTGCTGGCTTAAGGACTGTTTCTTTTGTCCTGCGGTTCAGCAGCCAGACGCACATCAGCATTCATCAATCCGGGTGGCCCATGCTCTGCCAATAACACTGCGTAGAAACAGGCTGTTAAAACTTGTCAGTGCTGGTATTAGTACCTGTTCTGATTTCTAAAGCAAAATTCTAGCATTTTAAAAGTTATTCTTTCTTTCACAGATGAGAAATTTGTGATCAGTGAGGATGTGACTTACTTATCTGTTGGAAATCATGGTAATAACCGTATTTACCTGTCCTTGACTACGTGCCAGTGTCACCCAGGTGGTAAGGGAGGTGCCCTAATTGTGAGAAGTTAATTAAGCCAAAACAATTAGAGTATAATTTCTTTGAAAAGATCAGTGTTTTTGATAATTAGCGTATGTGACATAATGGTCAGGAACTTACACCTGAGTTTGAACTCTGACTCCATCACTTATTATTTAGAACAGTAGGAAATTGCTTAAAGTCCCTCACCTCAGTCACCTCCGATGTGAAACAGAGTCGTCACACCTGTCTCGTGAGGTCCTCGTGGAGATGGAGTACCCCGACCGTGAGACGGGCTGAGAGCCCTGACACGGTTGGTGCTCAGCGAACCTTAGCTACTGACACATTTCCACGGCATCTCCGCCATCTAAAACAGAAAGAAGCACGAACCCTCCGTTCAAGTCTTCATTCTTTTTTCTTCCATTAGCTACCTATGAGATAACCTTTCTCATTCTTTGGAATGCAGTGTACTAAACAGAAAAAGGGAGACATTCACTTTCTGTGGCAAGCATTAAAAGCTCTTGTGATCTTTTTCAAGCAAGTCTTCTTAAATCTGGGCTGAAAGACTGACTATCTTTAAACCATCCAAATTGAACTTACTCAATGTGTGTTTAATAAGATCCATAGCGTTCTAAGAAAGTGCTCCTAGAATTCTGCAATGATGGAATCTTTCCCACCAATTAAAAAAATAATTTAAAAATAATAAAATAATAAATAAATAATAAAAATTTCGGGCCAGCCCTGTGGCTTAGTGGTTAAGTTCTCGGGCTCCACTTCGGCTGCTCAGGATTGGCAGGTTCAGATCCTGGCCGCAACCTAGTACCGCTTGTAACACCACACTGTGGCGGTGTCCCATATAAAATAGAGGAAGATTGACAGAGATGTTACCTCAGGGCCAATCGTCCTCAAGAAAAAAAAAAAGTGTAGCCTGCTTTAGAGACCCATACTCCTCTTAAATCTGTTCTATGTATCAGGTGCACAGGAAGTTTTATTTGGGAAAGGCAATTTAGTCCTCTAAAACTGTTGGGCTCTTTCTCGTTGTTGTCATAGTTACCAACAATGAAAGGTGGGAGAGATTTGTAATGAAAACTGGTCTCACATCAAATTCTATCAAACACACACACACACACACACTCACTCACTCATGTTTTATTAAATAACACTTATCAACGAGCAGGCAGAAACAGTTATCACAACTTGTGTAAAGTTGGGCTCGTCCACCCTAACTCCACTTCACGTCCTCCAAACCCATGTTGGAGGAAAGGTCAATTGCAGGCAGACATGTACTCCAGAGGCAGGATTCAGTTAACTTATCATGTGCACAAAACAGGCAGAATACTGAGAACCATCGACTGGACATGATGCTGTTTCGGGATCAAGCCTCAGGCACCGTCACTAAAGACACAAACTGCCGGATTCCCTAGACTCCTGCTTGCTGAAGACGCTGGACAAGGTATCCTGTGGAAAGCCCCAGCTTCCAGATTTTGTCTTAAATCCTCTTCCTGGTGTCACTTACTTTGTGCCTCCACCCTGCAAAGCCTATCTCTAAAGTCTTGGTCAGAAGCCATCATTAGTGATGGTGTGTTTTTTCTCTCGAGTCACATCAGGAGACACCTAATATTTGGTCATCCTACCAATAGCCACACTAAGACTGAATTAAGGTGGTGACAGCCTGATCCTAGAACAACAGTGTTGAAGAAGATGGAAAGGATCCCTGCTCTCATGGAGCTTACATTCTAGTGGGAGAGAGGGACGATGGACAAGTAAGTAATACATAAATACAATGATTTCAAGTAGCAATAAATTTGTGAGTAAAACAGAATAACTAGCGAAGGAAAGAGAGAGTGTTCAAGGTGGTCCAGGAAAGTCTCTGCAAAGAGGTGACGTTTCAGCCCAGCCTGAAAGATAAGAAAGAAAACGGCCCAGTGAGGACTTGGGAAAGGGGATTCTGGGAAGAGGGGAGATAGATCTCCACTTGTGGCATAAGAGAGTTTGGTGTGTTTGGGGAAAGAAAGGGGACTTTTGCTGGAACATTAGTGGTCTGGGGAAATCCATTTCCTGCATTGTGGGAGACCAGATATTGTAACTCTCTCTGCCACCAAGCACATAGAAATCATGACTGAAATATTACATATTTACTTTTAAATGCATAGCTGAGCTTACAAATATAGTAAGTAAAGTCCATACTTGCCAGAAATGAAGAGGCCACAGAAAGTGGTGAGGTCAATCAAAAGAGGAGGGATGTTGCTGGTCTTGGTCATCAAGGGTATGGATTTTAATGACCATGAGGAGATAAGAAATGAGACTGTGGACCCAACGGAGACAAAGTTGACATTGAGCTTCCCACTAGGGGACTTCGCCACCAGCACAACGACGTTCCACCACTTTGCCTGCTTAATTCACTGCTAAGGCCCTGGTCCTCAGCACAGTGCTGGCATAGAGCAGGAACTTACTAAATGTTTATTGAATGAATGAATGAATGTCCTGCCTGAGCTCTAAGTGAGGAGCAAAAAGTCTGCCCAGTGAAAGTGGAAGCACTGTCCTGCCCTCACATGAATTTGGGGACTTAGAATTGAAATTGAAAATATGTGTCAACTTTGCTAACCTCCAAGATGAGAAATTAACACAAAAAGTGTTTCCCAATTGTGATACCCCTTGGGAGCCTACAAAAGGGACATACCTTCAACCAAGATGCTGTACAGAAAAAATCCACTAAAAATAAGCTTAGAATCTAAAATTGTAAAACACACGAGGAAATGAGCCACGAGAGTGAGGGTCAGCAGACATTATAAGCACTTAAGAATTACAGGGGCAGCCCCGGGGCCGAGTGGTTGGGTTCGCGTGCTCCGCTCCAGCGGTCCAGGGTTTCACTGGTTCAGGTCCTGGGTGCGGACATGGCGCTGCTCGTCAGGCCATGCTGGGGCGGTGTCCCACATGCCACAACCAGAAGGACCCACAACTAAAAAAATGCACAACTATGTACCGAGGGGTTTCAGGAGAAAAAGGAAAAATAAAATCTTGAAAAAAAAAAGAATTACGTACAGTAGAAAAGGCTGAAATAGAACAAAAATAAGTAAGCTTAAAATAAGAAGGCTTAAAAATAAATAAGCTCAAAGCATGAGAACTTATTTTAAAAAGAAAGAGCAGTAGATTTGAAAACAGTCAAAAGTATTTTTTAGAAATAAAAAAATAGTCTCTTAAAACTCAATGGGTAAGTTTAATAGCAAATTAGGTATGTCTGAAGAGAGAATTTGTGAAACAGAAACAAGAGTTGAAGAAATTAACCAGAAGGCAGCACAAATAGACAGAAATTTAAAAATAGATAGCAATTAAATGCAGCACAAATAGATTAAGTGTCTTAATTTGGCATGCATCTCATGGGAGTTAGAGGATGAGAAGGCAGAGAGAGTGAGGGATAAGCAATACTCAAGGAGATAAAGTTGGAGACCTTCCAGAATGATGAAAAACATTGGATCCCCAAATTCAGGGAGCCCAAGCTCTGAACACCATCAGTAAGAATAAGTTTCCACTCAGGTGCATTGGATTGAAAGGAATCTAGGAGGAGAGTGGCTTCAGATGAAACTGGAGATACAGTCAGGGGCCAGATTCAACTCTGTGAAGAACAAACTGTCAGGCCCCAGAGTGGAAGCAAGAACAATAATTGACAGACTAGTGTAATAGTCTAGGTCAGAGGCAAAAGTGGCTAAATTCAGGTTGTTAGCAATGAATTTGGAGAGAGGTGGCCTAACCTGAGATATCTTTTGGGGACCTGTGAAGGTTATGAAATCCAGGAACGAAAAGAAGGTAATTTACTGTGTGGCAGATTTTGACCAAAGGAAGACAGAAGAAGGGAAGGAGCTGGCAGATGACTTCTCCTTCCTTCCTCCTCCTCTTGGATTGTCAAGGCGGGGTTTCCCCAGATGGCCTGACCAGAGATGCTCCTTATGCTGAGCAGGTGCACCTATCACCCACCTGCTTTGACATCTCGGCTCAGTGTGAATAGTAGTGATTTTTAAAACATTTAACTTCTGTGCTTAAACTACACCTTTTATTTCTAAGGCTATGGTCAGTCCGTGAGGACTACACAAAGTCCCCTTAAAACACAGAGATTGGTTATTGCCTAAAAATGAAACTGTGGAAAATCTGCAAGTAGTGGATGAAGTCAGATTGTTATAGAATAAAATTTGTCCCAAGCAATGCTCAATAAATGAGTGCTTTATTTATTGAGAAACACTAAAATTCCAATCAAGACAGAAACTTTAGCATAAAACACTAGAAAGATGTAAAATATTATTATTAATCTCACCAGTAGAAAACATTACTGAGAGAATGGCATTTTAGGAAACCCTCAGACCTTTTATGGAAGGAGACCTGAGGGACCTAGAAAGAAACAATCCGACATGAATATTTCAAATCAGCTTGGACTGTGCCTGAATAAGTCTCGGGGCAGCTATACAGTGGGCCGTAAATAATTTGAGAGAGATTGCCCTTCTCTTCTTGATTGGCGCTCCGCTACATTGTTAAGGGAGTTGGTGCTTATGAATGGGGGGAAGCACTGAATCCGTCTGCTAGGGAGAGGCACTGGGGTCATCTTCGCTTCCTGATGCATGAAGAACGAGGAAATGATGAGTAGGAGACTAGAGAAGCATAAAATTGGTAAATCTCATGTTTCCAATGCACACTTCAGAACAACATAAAGTTTTGGAATCCCTGTAAAAGGCTTACTTTATGGGAAATGATGAAACGCAAAGTCTTGTTATGGTCTGGATCCAATTTTCTTCTGACAAATTATATGTGTTTATTTAAAAAAAAGTGACCAACATCACCGAAGTCACAACACTCACCAAATGTCACCAAGGGCAGCAGAAATACAGAGTATTTCACCGTATCATTACTACCTGAGGCCGTTTTGACAGCCCCCACAAAGATGAGAATCTGAGAATTGGTGATCTATGACTTGCCTGAGAGCTCTCCTACCGAGTTCAGCAAATAGCAGGCACGCAGTAAGTATTCATTGACTGACTTAGTGACTTCACCTTTCATCTTGATCTACCTTCATAAAAAGTGATTTAAATGTCATAAAGAATTTCTTGACACTAAAATCAAAATGAGTATAGTGAAAAGTGATAAGATAAAGTACATAGATACATGTTTGTTAATTCACTTTGTCACAAGTCAACAATTGCGTAAGGCTTTCTTGCGACTTTTTCTAAATCATCGCCCACATTGCTACACACATCTTTCTATCTACCCTTGACCATCCCCACTCTCCTCCTCTACCCACAGCACACACAGTCACACATCGTGCCTTAATTATAGACCAAACGTTTCTCTCACAATCTTTCAGAGGAGTCAAGATTCCTTCCATTTTGATCAAGCTTCTTTCCTCTGCAACAGGTTAGAGCAGCCATGCCCTAGTCTGCCCAAGACCGGGTTAAACATTATCCCGTCAGACAGTCTGCTTATTGAACTTCCTTGCACAAACTTCTCCTCTGGGGTGTGCATAGCCCAGGTCAGAGCCTCGGAGCTATTTCTCCTTTCTTGCCTTTTAGGATCTCAGTAAATCTCTCTTGTTATTGCCTTCTAAAATCTCCTTCTATTTTCTCAACCTACTTGTCTTCTAAAAACTTTTTGTTTCTTTACAATTCTGGATTTCCAGCCTTGTAATCCCACCCCAAATGATCTACACATTTTGTTTATATGTTGTTTATACTCATATTAGGACAAAATTTAGCACGTTTAAAACAAAATGGCATATTTGGCTTTAGCTTGTCTCTGGTTGCTGTGAGTTCCTCCTAATCCACATATATGTTGTCACAGGAAACGGGGAGGGGAATGTCGGTGCAAAGAACACCCACAAAAGAGCTATTTGCCTTCAAGTGGCTGGCGAAGTTGTGCCACAGCTTACAACAGCGAATTAGAAGAGAAATTGTGTCTGGATTAACAACATGTCGTAGTAAGGGGGAAACGCAGTTTAAGCATCAAAAGACTCCGTTCTAGTTCTGGCTTTGCAACTAACCAACCGGATGACCTTTCACAATCACCTCAGCTTTTTGGATCTCAGTTTCCTAAAAGGGAAATATGCAAGTTAAGGCTCTGAAAATCTAGTTCGGCATTCACTGGCTCTACAATCGGGCATTATTTTCTTTTGGAATCACCCACTCAGAGACCACAGAAAAGTCAAAGACTGCACTTGTTATGAATAAAGTGTGCTTTGACGGGAAGGGCTGGGTTAGAGAGCCTGCCTGCCTGGGCTGGAGTCTCGTTTCTGCCCTCTCCCAGGTGGTCTAGGCTGAGGCTACTGATGTCCGTCAGTCTCAGTTCTGCATCCGAGTGATAGGAAGCACACTCTCTGCCTTGTGGTGTTGTCCTGAGGGTCGCATGAGCTACGGTGTGCAAACGGCACGTGCAGAGTGGGTGCTCAGCAAGGGCAGCCGTTCTTAATTCTGTGTTCCATCCCTTGATTGGAAGAGACAGTATATTGACCGGCTAACTTGAAGGAGACTTCAGTGCTATCCAGAACTTAGTAACTGGTAGACTGTTTAAAAGCGTCCAACACAGAAATGTTTAAAGTAAAAAGGGAAAATCCCTGTCTTCTTCCCTCCAGCTCCATTGTCCATGTCTATATCTGTCAAGATTTTTTGAAATTATAGGTGCATAAATATAACTTTTTTTATAAAAACCATATCATGTTGTAGAAACGTTAGATAAAAATATTTGAATGATGCGTGAGAAGGAACAATGTCTATTTCTTGGTTTAATAAGAAAACAGTAGCTTTAAAGGAGAAAACTAGCTGTGACCGAAGTGGAAAGGTGTCTCCGTCATTTCAATCTTTTCTATGGGAATTCTGTAGGCATGATTTTTATTAGACATTAATCACAATATTTTAAAATAAATAATTAAAGCTTCACTATTAACAGTCATTATCCAAATATTCATGTTGGTTGGGAGCAGTAAAATTATATACACATTGTCTAATTTGCATAAAGTTTTGTGAGTGTGTGGATTGCAATTCAATAAGAAATAACTCTCTCAGATGCAACAGGGCCCTGTTCCTGCAGGACGGCTTATTTTCAGCAGCCTAACAAAGTTTTGCAAACACAGAAGATGATTGGAAAAGGGTATAGCTTCTCTACTATTTGTTACTTCATGTGCAAACTGACCTAGTTATGGTTGCTATAGGTACCATAATTTTGAATTTAATAATACCCTCTGAAGGAGAAGTACTGCAGAGCTACAAATGCTGAGCCCAATCTGAACCTCAGCCTTGAAAGGAGAGGAAACTGAGTCAGAGAGGCTGGAAGCTTTATCCCACACCAAGGGAGAAAGCAGATTTGTAGAGAAATCTCAGAATTAATGAGGCTGATGTCTATGGTTATCTCAGTGACCAATGTGCTTTTCAAAGTCGATAAAAATGCTTCTCGTCTTTAGCGATTTACATGAGTCCTCGCTGCACTTAGAAAAACACGCTTTTCCTCCTGGTCACCTACAGCTGCTGCTTCTCACCTCCAAACCAGAAAGGCACACGCATGCACTTGGAGTCACTCTACTGAGCTCTCACAGCAAATGGCTTCTGCCCACATGAAAACAAGGTGAAGTAAGAAGAAAATGCCTCGGAGGTAGAAGAATCGAGGATCACTTCCAACTTGAGTCTCTAGGATCATTAATGGCCACGTGCTATGAGTCTGCAGCATATAGTTTTGCATATAAAACAAGGTACTGTGACATGTAAATTTAAATAGTCAACCATAATATTAAGAATATATTTTTTAATAAATGCCTCTGAATTATTGAAAATTACAATAAAAGAAACAAGAAGCTGGCTTCTTACAACTAAAATGAAAAGTATCTATACTTCTGTCTCATACTGAGAAATTAGTTAACATGAATTGGGTCCAAATTTCAGGGAATAAAGATGGGGGAAATTGAAGAAAAGGGAAAAAAATCTTCTGGATCTCCCTGGAAAATGAGAACAGTTCGTTTGTTGTATCAATTGCTTTGACCCAAATTGCCGTTTTGCTGGAATAACTGTTAAATGAATTCTGAAAGATCACAAAATATTGGAAACTGAACCCAATGCTCTGACTCAGATACTGGCATCATTAAAGAGATGGTTTTCAAAGTTCCAATGGCACTTTTTCTTGCTTATGTGGCTGGTTTTGCTCACAGCCAGGCTATCCTGTGCACGTGCAAAGATTCTTCCCCTTCCGAGATAAATTTCCCCCGACAACCTTGAAAATCTCGTAATGGATGGTTCATTATGGCTGAGACAAAGGCCCAGCTATGATCATATGTCATTGCTAAAATTACTTCAGTCAAGAGGATGAAAACATTAGAAGGTTTACCCCCTTCTGAACCTCAGCTCCCAGCCGTTGTTTGCTGACAGGATTATTATACTGCTGCTCGGCCAGTGCATTAACAGAAATTGCTGCTCCCAGGAAGCGTAGCGGTGGATATAAAAACACAGCCACAAGATAGCAGGGCCTCTGTGGACAATTTATAGTTGGATAGGGAGCTCTCAAAGCTGGCTTTATGGTCATCGCACAAATGCATTAATGACCTCACCTTTGAGAAAGTAATACTCTCTGATTTTCTCTTTTGTTTCCAGATCTGTATCTTTCTTTTCCAAGAAAGAAGGTACTAATCAGAGAGAGAAGAAAATACTGCAGCTCGCAGCTAAGCCACTCCGCATAAACTGGTGGGCTGGCGAAACCTCAGGCTGTCCTGCCTGACCCCCCACCAACAAACATTTATTGATCTGATTTGCCGGTCATGATAGTTTCAAAGGCAAATAGCCTGAAGGGCTCATAACCTACCCAGCCAGAGAACATACAGAGCGCCCCTCTGCTATGATGGAGGTGTCCTTCAGAGGAGGGAGGCAGGGAGTGTCCCCAGGGGATGGGAGGGAAAGGTCACAGGGGAGGGGACATTTAAGCTGGGTCTTGAAGGATGAGTGGGATTTCCCGGGATGGAGAGGGCTATTCCAAATAAAAGAAACAGCTTGAACAAAACCAATCCTAAAAGAGAACAGAACATGGAGTATGTCCTGGGTCCATGAGTCAGATTGCATTTTCCAGAAAGCCACAGCCATTTCCTTCACAGCGTAAGCTCTTCTGATAATGACTCTGATACTCCTCCACAGAGAAGGTGGGTCTATGATGCCCCTCCTTGAGTCTGGTAGGCTTTGAGACCATGGTGGAAGTGACGCTTTGCAACTTCACAGGATAAGAGACTATATGGTGTCTGCCTGCTTCTCTTGGGACTCTCCCCTTCGGAGCCCTGAGCTACCGTTTCTGACTCCCTCAGGCACCGTGCTGTGAAGGAAGCCCACACTAGCCCACGTGTTGCAACTTTCTTGCCTCCGTTGATGGAATCCCTTCCCTTCCATTCTGGCTTCTACTTCTGCACTTTACTGAAACTCCTTTTGAAAAGTTTATAAATCGCCAACATTGGGCCAAATTAAAAGAATTGCTTCCTATTTTCGTTTTGTTTGGCCACCCGGCAGACTGACTACTCCCTCATTTTGGAAAAACTTGCTTCTAGACTCCTGCGGTGCCACATTCTCCTGTTTCTTCCACCTCAAGGGCTGCTCTCTTCCGCCTTCTTTGCTGGGTTTTCCTCCAACCCACCTCTAAACTTAGAGTTCTTCAGGGCTTGATTTTGGTTCTCCTCCAGATTATTTTATTGCTAAATGGCATCATCAACCCATGGCTTTAAATATTATGTATATTCTGATGACTCCCAATTTTTTATCTGAAATCTAAACAGCGACCCCAATTTTATAGATCTAAAGGCCTCCTGACATTTCCCTTCAATATCTTACAGGCGTCTTAACCTTCATGGATCCTAGCTAGAATCCTGACAACCCCACCAAACCCGCTCTTCGTCTTGTCTTCTTTCTTCCCATGTTAGCGCACAGTACCAGCATCCTCCCAGTTATTCAATCTTGAAACCTGGAATTCATCCTTCATTCCTCTTTTTACTCATTCACCTCACATACATTACATGAATACAAGTTCTGTCGTTTCAATTTTTAAAACGTATTTGAGTTCATCCACTTTTCTCCATCCCTACCACACCTACCCCAGTCCAAGCACTTCTCACCTGGACTCCTAGAATAAGTGCCTAACTTACAACAAGTCCTTTTCCGTCCTCCAATCCAGTTTATTCATGACGTTATTCAAGAGATGTGGTTTCTGGTTTGGAATGAGGAGCTTTACAACCTAATAGCATCCCGGTTCTTGGAATCCAGAAATCATATAATACTAGACCTGAAAAAGATTCATGTGTCACTAAACTGACACCCCACGTTAATAAGGACAGGATGGGTTATGCTGAAGTAGTAATTTTTTTTTAAAAAAAGGCCCCAAATCTCAGTGGTTTAAAGCATCAGAGAATTCTTTCATGCTCAGACTGCACACCATTATGGCGGGGGCGCTGCTCTGCGTCATCCACATTCTAGGCTCATCTTGATGGAGGAGCCACTGCCTGGGATCCTGCCAGTCACCACAGATGAGGGAAAGAAAGCCATGGCAAAGCTCACACCAGTTCTTAACACTTTCACAGAAGGGACGTACATCACTTGTAATCAATTTCTTTGGCCAAAGCAAGTTAGCGGCCACATATAAACCGAAAGGGTGCAGGGCAGGGCACTTTCTCACGCGCCTAAAGGGAGCACTGAGCATACTAGGTGAATGCAGTAGTGACTGACTCATCCTTACAGTTCAGAGATGAAGAAATTGGGATCCAGAGAGAGTGTGTCACTTGTGATGTCATGAAGCCAATTTATGTCACAGCCATAACGAAAACTGAGTCGTGGATTCACGGTCCAGTGCTTTTTAAAATAATAACCCAGGAACTACTTGTTCTCTACTCCCAATAAAATTAATTTAAATTACTTAATACCAATACTTTGTTTAAGTAAAATCCTTGTATCAAAATACTTTCATACCTCTGCCATAAAATATAGAACATAGAAAAATTACAGTCCTTGTTCCTTCTGTCTCACTCATGTTCTAGCAAGATGCTCCAGTGACAAATACTCAAAATCTCTCAGCGAAACTAAACCATGTTTTAGGCTAGTGATTCTAAACACATTGTCCTAAACAGTCTCAGAGAGAAGCGAGAGAACTGTGAATTCAAAAACATATCACGCCCTGTCTGCTGAATCCCTTAGAAGTGTGTAGACAAGAGCTGCAGCCAACAGTGGCTTTAGGAAGAGGTTGATTCTGCCCTTATAGCAGAAGTCTAAAGGTGGATGGCTGCTGGCACTGGTGTCAGAGCCCGTGGTGTCTTGGTCTTTCCTTGTGGACACAGGGTGGCTGCCACTGCTCCACGCATCACACCTGTGATCAAGTCTGGATGAGGGGGGGTGGCTGAGGCCAGCTGTTACTATCCCTTTTATTGGAGAAGAAAAAGCTTTTCCAGAATCACATCCCACCCCCCATTCTAACAGATGGTCTCATTTGCCAGGACTGGGGTTACATGGCCACCCCTAGTGGCAAAAGACACTGGAGAATAGGAAACAAAGTTATCATTATGACTAGCCAAGCCTAGCACTGCCTTGAGCAAAACAAGGGTTCCGTTGTCAAGGACTGGCAAGGGGGCGGGTGGGAGAAATGAGTGTTGAGAAGTCAGCTAACAGGGACTGCCCCATCACCGATTGATTAAAAAGTAGTTTTGAAAGAATTTATCTATTATTTTAAAGGTTGACATAGAAACTATTGTGAATAAATGAAATACATCTGTATTACTGAATCCATAGGAGCTATGCTATGATGAAATTTAAAACTACAATAAAGCTACTACAGTAAGTTCTGCTATAGTGGTTGTTTTGAAAACACAAATTTGTTCCAACAAGACTGATAAATCAGGGGGCGTTGGAGCCTAACACAGTTTCACATTTGCTTATGTGCGATGTCATCCCCTGGAAACACTAGAGATGCAGAGAACACTATCCCGAGGGCCCAAGTCATGAAGCTCACACATGCACACTCACGGGTACCGGTGACTCCAGCTCCCTGCCTGGGCTCCAAGCTCACTTGCCCACACTCGCCCGCATCTGGCCGTGTACATCTCCAGCTGGTGCCAAATACGGCTCCTTGCATCACTTCACTAGGACTCATAAGCTGTGACCCTTCCAGGAAGCACTTCTGCAGGGAGCTTTCGGTTCTTTTTCAAGATAAAGAACCGTGTTTATTGTAGTATTTATGTATTTCTAAACCATTTATCACATGTAAAATTGTGCTATCATTTTTTTTTAGTTTTTCTATATGTTTTTATGGGTCCCTGACAAAGTCGTTGAGCGCTGTGTCTCTAACCCCATATTTCCCACAAGGCCTGCACAGTTTTGCAGTAGCATTATCTCTAGCAGTTTACGTCTGCTTGTAACAAGGTGGATATGCACATATTTCGTACATATATGTATATATATATTAGAATAAAATGGAGACATTTTTAACATGAATCAAAAAGCTCATTTTACATCTTAACAGTGAGTGTGCCTTTGAAAGCATTTATTAACTGTACTTGGGAGGACTTCCTAAAAAAAAAGACTATAAATTATATAAATAAAAGCCATTCAATATGCCAAGCTATACATAAATGTCTCTATAGTGGTGGAAGAATTGCCTATTATCTTTTAAGATAACTAGGCAAATTGTCTTCAGCCACACATCCTGACTCGGAGAAACGGTTCTTATCTTTTTCCTTATTTATAAACCTTGTCTAACAAGAGTTAGCCACGATTCAGAACGGGCAGCACAAAGCTGAATTTTGGTGGTGTGTTCCTTTACCATAAAAGAGAAACTCTTTTCCTCCTTGGCATCCCTCTTGTCTCTAACGAGGGCGTACAAGACACTTGGTGCGTTCCCCGAGCTTCTGAGAACTTCTCCCTCGAGAAATCTCAGGAAATATGAGGAAAAACAACTTCAAAACAATTAATGAAAGGCCCATCACTGTTTGCCTTTCTCCCTCCCAGTCCTCGCCCAATGCTTTTACTTTCTACTGTCTCTTCTCTGTTTCAAACACTTTTCCACCTCTTCTGTGCCCAAGAGGAGCTGCCTTTCTCGGGCCCCATCTGCGAAGGGTTGAGAGAAGATTTTACAGAAACCACACCTGACACAGCACTTATTTTCCTAAGGACCGGGACCCAGAAGGACTGGGCTGGGACCACGAAAGGACTGACTGCAGGCGAGGGCGGCAGCATAGAGAGAGGGAAATCAGGAGGCTCTGGCCGCTAGGGACTTTCCTCTGCCAGCGCCACCGCCAGACCACTCTCCAGGCCAATCCTTGTTTCCCCAGGAACGCAGATCAAGATTTGGCAGCGTGTTTTTAGTAAATAGTCTCTGACTGTCCAGTGTTTAAAGGCGGAAGCACGACTTTGAGCAGGTACAGTAGTCCTTAAAAATGACTCTGTACCCACTGTTGTGGTGCAAACGCAAATTCTTGCAGCACCCACTGACCCCGCGGGCACAGATGAGTGACGAGCTAAGGTGGCGCACAGCCCCGTCTGCCTCCGGGCAGCAGACACACCTGTGCACACCCGAAGGCACACAGAGGACGGCAGGCTGCAGGCTACACTCCGGCTCCCTTCCTCCTGGCCTCGCCCTGCTCACTGTCCTCTGGCCCCAGCCCAGTTGCACAATGGGATTCTTGTTTGCTCCAGGAGCGTGTGACGGTGAGGGCCCTGCTTTGCCTAGCTCTGTGCCGCAGGTCTCTCAGGTAACAGGTGGCAGCTTCCCCTGTTGGCTTCTAGGTATAAGAAAGAATGACCTCATCGGGGTGGAGCTCTGGGACTCCGAGGAGGTGGCAGTCACAGCCAGGTAAGCTGGAGGGAAGCCTGTAGGCAGGAGGGGCAGTTAATCTGCGGCTTTCCCCCCACCGGAGGCTCCTCAGCATCCAGCCGTTGTCTGCGAGCCCCTGAAGCTTGACTTTGCCTCAGATGGAGCCCAAGGAAGCCACCGGGAAAGAAACCGTGGTCACCAAGAGAAAGAATCTGCCCTTCTTGAGGCCCAGGTTGTACATGCTGGAGAGAAGGAAGACTGACACTGTGGTGGAGAGCAGTGTCTCTGGGGACCACTCGGGTGCCTTGAGGAGGAGCCAGTCTGACAGGACCGAATACAACCAGAAGTTACAAGGTAATCGACAGGAAATCAATTGTCCCAGGCCACACACGCCCAGCTCTTTCTCTCCTTTTCTTCCATTTGCAAAGAAAGCAGCAAGGCAGAGGAGAAAATCAAATATTTCCTCCTCCATAAAGAGGAAAATAAAGAAATGGAAGTAAATGTAATTCAAAAATTATAGGAAAAATTTATCGTGTCCTTTAGTAGTTAAAGAGCCAATTCTTAATATTTTTTGGGTTTTTTTCTGGTGAGGGTAATATTTTTCCTGTTACTTTTCCCCCTTCCTTCTCTCTCCTTCACTGAGTTTAAGAAGTGGGAAGCCCTAGAAAGCAAATGATTTAGAAACCTACAAAAGATAGTTTATCTCGCTAGATGGGTGTGAGATGTCACACCACAAGATCTAAGTAGTGCTCCTGGCCTGTGATTGTGGTTCTCTTAAATAGGGGCATGAGACTGAGGTCATGTCTGTGGAAAATAAGGAATGTTATAGTGAGTGGACAGTGTAACAGGATTGTTGAAAATCACATAGGTGTTCATTCCTCCAGAGAGAATCGAATAACACCCAGATATGGTGAGAGACGTTTAACACTCTCAGATTGAGTGACTTTTGAGGAAGCAGCTTCAGTTTATTTTGCGATGGTCATCAGATAATTTGGCACAGTTATTGGAACACACCCTGTTTCAGATCCTGAATTTCTGTCTCTCCCCGTCCACCCGCTATTTCTTCTCCTTTCTCCTGAAGATCGTTGTTCTGGTAAACTTCATTCTGGTGTTGATGCTGTGCGATTTTAGGTGTCCATGGCGGCACCTGTTACGTGACCCCCTGGAACCTGTCCCTCCATCTTTGAGCACACTGTGTGTCGGAGCTCTCATAGTCCCACCAGGAGCTGTCATTCTGGAAAACCGTGCCCAGGCTGGAAAGACCAATGCGACAAGCTGGTACTTAGCAGCGCTCCTTCTCAAAAATGTGTTGGGACTTAGTTATGCAAATTAACTTAATTAAATAAGTTAAATTAAATGCATTTAAATTAACTCTTTAAAGATTCCTACTCTGAGTTAATGCTTTAAAAAAAATCCTGAAGCTAGGGATCACAGCGCAGAGTCGTCTTTCCCTCAAAGGAAATTTTTAAAAAGCGGGAAAGGGTACTGTTTGATCTTTGAAATTAATTATTCTCAAGGCAACAGACACATTGAAGAGAATGCAAGTTTTAAAATCATGCACATTTGGTTTCTAATCCTGACTCTTCAAGTTACCACCTAGAAGACTTTGAGCAAATTACTTAAATTTCTGAGCCTCAGTTTCCCTATCTGTGAGAGTGGGATGACCATACTTACCACATGGTGTTGATAGGAGGATGAAAGTGGATAATTACGTGAAACACTAGGATATTGGCTGACATGGTATGCACTCAATCAAGAGTAGTCATTGTTCATTGTGTACCATCGTGATGGATAAAATTTACTATCTACTAACCTATTTCAACTCTTTTCTGTCCTTTGACAAAGAGACCACATATAGAAATTCAGGAAAAGCCCACTTTTTTATTCCTAACAACACATTTCTTCTGTCTGAGATTCACTAATTCAGTATCCTTTTGGTTCAGATTTTCCAATTGCAAAAAAAGAAGAAAAAGGAAAATCCTTTTTGCAATTCACTTCCTAAACTTAACTAAAAAAATAAGTCTGTCCCCAAAAATAACAGCAGATGTCTGTTGGTTACTCCGCAGAAGACCTGAGGCTCATAGGCGCTGGTTTGATCTGTGGTTTTCAGGTTCTGTAGGATCCTGTCTGAGGGTGGGAGGAAGGACTCAGGGGTCAACCCTATTCCTAGAACTGTCTGTGCCGGAGAGAAATCGTCAGGGCACGTGGTGGAGCACATCAGAGCTGTAAGGGTAGGCTGGCCTGCTGAGAAGCGACATTTTTTAGACGTAACTCCTTAGAAAATCGAGTCTGATATCTAATGCCTGGTAGAGCTTTCAATGCAATCTTTCCCTCACGGCTTGGGCCACAATAGGAGGCCTTTTCTCATTAGTGTTCAAAGCCATCAGTTCCATGGGTTTGCGTTCTGGCATGTGCTGTGCCATCATCATGCAGATGATCCTAAATCACCGTGAGAAGCTCTTTATTGGTGCAGTGCCCAGAGTTTTTCTCTGCCCACCTTAGAGCCATAATTCCCTGGGAGGCACTGAATAAAGACCTGAGCTGGCTAGAGGCCTCGGATAGACAGCCCAAAGCCGTGGGGAGCTCGCGGTGTGCTTTCCAGATTTGGGAAGCAGCCTCAAATCATTCAGTCGACGTCCTCCGGCGCTGTGCTGCTATCCCAGTAATAAAGTGCTCTGCTCTGACTGTCTCTGGAAGTAAGTTCTCTGGGTTCTGGGAAACAAGAGATCTTTTTTTGGTTCCCCCAGGTTCACCTCTCAACTCATAATACACAGTCTACCTGTTCAATTCAATTTCTGACAGACATCACTTTAGTGGTGTGAATCCTAAATTGTAATGTCTTTAAAAAATGGTACACTGGGTGAAAGCTACTAGATTAAACAATAGAACATGGTTCCAATGAAAATATCATAAAATCTTTGTGGAATATTGTGATCACATAACACAGTCATTCCTATTAAGCAAGTTGTACAAGTGGCTCAAGGCCAGCCTACTGTTAGTGGCTTCTTTATTCCTTTAACAGATTCATTCAGTTAACTGGCATTTTTAGAATATGCTATATGGTGAGCAAAAAACAGGATATATGCCAGGAATTACAACTACAAAATCGTTAAGAAAAAAATGTCTGACCTTTACTCCAAAGGGGCTTGCAGTCTCACTGGGACAGATAAGGCAGGCAAGAACCAGTATGACAGACGCAGAGGTGGAGGCAGTGGCCCGTGAGAGGAGCACGTCGACTCAGGATTGGCTGGAGGAGGTTGTCAGAAGACATTGTCTTTAGAGATGATGAGGCGGGGATGAGGAAGAAGGTGCAGAATGGGAGACAGTGCCTATTATGGACTCTCCTTTCCTCTCCCGTCTCTCCTGCCCCCACCCCATGAAAGAGATCCTGTTTGTTAACCCTCCATCTCTGTGCTTAGAATCACGCCCAGCACAGTCAGCACCCTGTAACTTTCAAATTGAATGAATGATTTGAATGATGTGGTCTAGGCAGGAATCAGTGCAAGGAAAGGCGCCAAGGCCTGAATTAAGAGCCCTGTGTCTTCACATGTGAGGATGCATGTCTCCACGAATAGAGATGACTCTTCAGTAAAAAGAAACATACGTCTTAGAAATTAAAATGTACAGAACTGCCTACACGACAGTTCATTCTTAGTGGAAGGCTGTCTCATTCCCGACTCCACCTTTTAGAGCACACCAGGCCACACCTCAGTTCAGGCCTCCTCTTCCAGTCCTGACGAGAGCTCCACCATCTTAGCTTCCATGCGAGCTCAGCTCCTCATTGCCATGTTAGTGGGTGCCTCAGACAGTGATGGAAGTGGACATCCCTGGCTGAGTTGTTTAAACCGTTTTCTTTGGGAAATGATTTTGTATGTGCTTATATGTGTGAACTCTCCCTTTGAAATGCACCGAATCTGAACAGCTATGCACAAGCACGTCTGTGCACGTGCAGATTATGTATCTGTTTAATCTATCTAGTGTATGTAGGTATAGATATAGTTGTGTTTGTGTGTGGGTGTGCTGGAGACGTATTTCTCTAATGATGAAAACTTTTTATAAAAAGCTTATTGATTAACATTCAGCAGCCTTTTCTGAAAACCCTATGTGATTGATATTACTGACATTATAGGTTTCCTCTCAGTGTGGGTGCAATGGGATGACTGTTTATGTGCCCCCCAAGTTTGTATATTGAAGCTAATCCCACATGTGATGGTGTTAGGCGGCGGGGCCTTTGGGAGGTGGTGAGGTCAAGAGGGGGGAGCCTCATGAGTGGGATCAGTGCCCTTCTAAGAAAGGACACAGAGCTCTTGCTCCCTGTGTGTTCTCTGCCATGTGAGGATTTGAGAAGATAGCCATCTGCCGACCAGACGTCAGAGCTGCCAGCCCCTTGATCTTGGACTTCTCAGCCTCCAGAACTGTGAGAAATAAGTGTATGTTGTTCAACCAACCAGTCTATGATATACATTGTAGCAACCCAAACTAGGACAGTGGATCTCTGTGGCCACATTCAGCCTCAGGCTAATTTTTTGGCCAGTGCATATTTCGCTTATCAAGTATCAGGTGAAAGAGAGAAAGGGGAAGGGTAAAATGTCATTTCTGTTGCTGATAACACAAGTCAGAAGCCACACCTCCAGTTCCTAGCAGGTTTTCTCGCAGAGGCCAGCATATCATTCTCTTCAGGAAAGGGTCGACTGGATGTTCTTACGAAAGCCTGAAGTTCTCTTTCTCTGGTGATGGTGAGGAACCCCCTACGGCACAGACTTTATCCAGAATAGTGCATTTTGCAGGATGAGGACAAATGGCTCAAACAATGTTAGACTTGGTAAGATCATGGGACCATTTAGTTTGTAATGATTTTTAAGAATACAGACCATCTGGAATTGATCAGGAGGAGTTGTTAACACTGGAAGATTTGGTGATTTTTGTTTGAGGCCTCACTGAGGTGGAATAAAACTACCTGTCCAGCCCCCTGTGCGTGAGTCTACCCTGGCGTCACAAGCCCTGTCTGTCCTGCCTGTTCCCTGAGTGTTAGGCAGGTCCTCCCCCTGGACCTCCTCCATCCGCCCTTTGTAAAGCGGGAAGTCCACGGGTCAGTAATGTGACACCAAGACCAAGTTTCCTAACTTGAAGGGCAGATCTTTGTACAAGTCAGGGCACTTTTAAATCTAAGTAATTTCTCTCTCATTGCATGCATAGAAACCAAAACGAAGCATATTTTTCTTTCCTTCCTTTTTAGTAAAGCTGTTTTGCAGTTTTTAGAAGAGCCATTTGTAGCAAAGTGTGAGTCCCATAAATCAAGAAAGCTTGAGCAATTCCACTCCGACCACATGGTGACGGGAAACTTGGTCCTTCTGTGTCTCACTGGCCTGACTCCAGGTATAACTTCCTTAAAGGCAGCAAATACAGCTTCTCATTGTTTGTTTGTTTGTTTTGTCTGCAAAGATTACGGGTTTATCACAATGCAAAATGAGAAATCAAGAGGGAGGCAGGAATGAAAGGAAGGAAAGAGGAGGAGGGAGAGGAGAGAGAAAGAACTCAGACGTACTGAGCATAAACAGAAATATTTCTTAAAATAATGATATGCGTAATTGGGAGAAAGATGGGTGAGAGAAATGCATTCAAGCTACTTTCATCTTTGTTTCTGTTGATTCAGGACAGGAAAAAAAATCTCTCTTTTTACAGAATTACTTTTTCCTGATGACACAATCATACTACCTTCGGTATTTCTGTGGGTGTTGATATCCTGGTGAAGGTGGGATTATTTGAAGAATCCTGCACTTGTAGGCAAGGTCACCCTTGGAACCCAGAAGACTCAGCCTCAGGGTGTGCCCTAGGGCACCCCTCTGCGGCCGCTCTCCACCAGGGACGGGAGGAGTCCCTGGGACTGAGGTCCTGACCACCTGGCCCCCACCCTCACTCCCAGAGTTCAGGGTATCTGGGGCCTTGGAATTCCCATTCAACAAACCCCCGTACCGGCTCCAAGGCCTGCTGGGCCACCACATTCTCTCCAGGGCAGACATGTCTGCTGGTGTGCACACCCTTTGGCCCGACGGGCAGTTGGTTATGGAGGAGGGTCTGGAGCTTGAGGAGGCCGAGGTGTTCACACCGTGCCTCCCAGGCCCCTGGTGGGTGGGAGAGAGCTGGGAGAGGGAGGGGGGGACACAGGCCACAGGGCTGACGAGGCATGAGGGTGCCCAGGGCCTCTTGCTGGATTTTGGCATGAAACTCTGAGGATCTGAGAAACTTAAATTTGGACTTGGCCTTCCAGATTGTTGTGACGGTAGAGTCATCAAGATAGAAGGATAGAGCATATTTTATTTCACAATTTTCCCACCTGATTTATAACTTTTTAACATGTAGGCACAAGATGCCAGCCTCTGCTTGTACACGCGCTCCGGGCCCCCAGGGAGGCTGCTTAGGGGCGGTTTTCGGCTGTACTCTACGCCCAGGATACGCCCTGCTTCTCCTCTGGGCTGTGGACAGTGAGAGGGAAGAGGAGGGAAGGGAGAGATGGCGTGACTGTCACCTGCCAGGAACTGTGCTCACCAGGGGCTTTCACACATTACTTAATCCCAATGCCTTTTCAGTTCTGGCTTATAGTTGAAAAACGGGTGTAAAAGGGGGGAAAGACTTTGCCTCTCCCTCCTACGTTCGATAGCTGGGTCTACGAAATAAACAACCACAGGCAGCTTACAGGAGAAAAAGTATACAAGCGTACTAATTTTTAATATTACAGACCCAGGCATCACAGAAAAAAAAGTGAAGACCCCAAAAAAGATAAGATGTGAGAGCTCATCTACCATCTTGATAGGGGAAAGGTGGGGAAGGCAGGCCTCTTTGGGGAGACTGAGGCATTTAGAGAAGATGGCTCACAAGAAGGGATGGGAGGTGTGGTGCTTTGTGACAAAGTTTGTCTGCCGGTGGTGCCAACTGCAGTGTCCCCTCCTGTGACGAGACTCCCTGTTCCCTGGCTGATGCCACTCCCGGTGGGGGATTTAGGACAAAGAAGAAGCCTCTCGCTGCATGTGCTGTTTTTCAAGTGTCTTCTGCTCGAAATAATCAATATTCCAAAGCAGAGCGCTTTGGGGTGGCAGCTCCTGAGCCCCTTCAGGAGATAGAGCTTGGTTTGAACGCAGGTGCTTTAAATACTTGCAAAATAGTGATGAATAAATGACAAGCAATAGGATAGACTGGAGCATACGAGGAAGCCATTTGGTGTAAAACTAATTCACCCTGACCTTGTTTTTCCAAAGGTCCTGACGTGGCCTATGGAACACACCTAGTACACCTGCTTTAAACATTTACTAGGCCCCAAAGGCAAGAATGATGCCCTATAGATAGGGATGTATCTTCCCCCATATCAGCTTTCCTTTAAGCACAAGCATTTCTTCCTAAAAACTAAGGATTAATTACCAACCTGTTGTGCTCACCTTGTGACCACTCACCTGTCTGCCAGCAAAGCAATCCTGTGACTGTTGTAAAAGTACATTCTTGTCATATGTGACACGTGCTCTTTGTTCCAAGACGGTATATAGCCACTCTGTACTCCCCACGTCTTTGGGGAGAGAAGGTGCGAGGCTATAGTTCTCAAACCTGGCTCAGAATAAACTCACCCCAGTTTGGACTTATCCATTGATTCTGGACTATTTGGATCGACAAGAGTGCATCTAATTCACTGACTCGGCAGGTGTCTTGTCTGCGTGGCTCGTTGGTAACAAGAAGTCAGAGCGGTTCCAGGGCTGCAGGAGATGTTCTGTGATGCAGTCATGCCTCTGCCCCTGTGATAAAGCCGGCTAAAGTCTTCACTTTGGAACGCACGTTTCTCGTTGGAATTATTGTGACATTCCTCTGCCAGCATGTTGCTGTTTGATAAATGTTCTTTTTAATTGCCAGGAAAGAAAATTACAAAGTCAGGCTAAGCAAGGTTTCCCGATAGTAATAGCTTCAAAATCTCCATCTCCCACTTCCTTGAATACTTTGACACTATTTCTTTAATTTTATACCAGTTGTCGCTTATTTATTTGCATCTCAACAAAATTTAATATACATCCAAAAAACTGAAAACCCTATTCTATAGCAATGGGGGTGGGTAGGGGAGGTGGTGGTGTAGTGTCTGCATTCGCAAATGAAAAGAATGGAATTTCACACTGGAAACAAGCAGCTCTTTATTTGGGTAGGGGATATCTCAATAGAATTCTGTGAAGTCAGCCTAAATTGTGAGTCTGAAACACAGCAGGAAAATAGAGTGTTATGATTAAAAGGCTTTGTCCCACGTTGTTCTGAACAATTTCTTTCTTGATTAGTGAATCAGAGGATAAACAAATGCTCGAGGATACCGCACCAAGGCCCTTGGTGGGGACATGATCTGGACTCTCTGACACCCAGCTCTTCCTTAAAGAAAGGTCCTGCCATCTGCCTATGCTCTAAGCACGGTGACGCGCGGTAGCCCCTCCCAGAAATTCTTTCCTGAATGCTTCTTAATGTTAGGTCTCTAATGTCACTACAAGAAGCCAACACAGTCTTCTGCTTCTGTGTGTTGTGAAATGGTTGATGAAGATATTGTTTACCTCTCTCAGTGCCATCTAGTTTTATTCCAGGAAAAACTTTAGCTATCTTTAAGAATTAGAACGTATCTCCCTCCCAGATAAAAACAAGCAATTTACTGTATTTAACTGTCTGGAGCTTAGAGTCAAATTTGTACCTACTTCTTGGCCTTTATATTAGCTGTTTTCTCTGCCTAAAAGTTTCTTCCCCCCAAATCTCTGCAAGTGTGGATTCCCATCATCGAGGTCTCTGCTTACCTTCTTGGAGAGTCCTTCCCTGAGCATCCTACCTAACGAGGTATAGGGGAGGAAAGACTTTTCCTTTATCCTCTTAGCTTCTGTGCCTGGGACCTGTGATTGAACTGACAGAAGACAGATTAACAGGAGAAAAAGCATGTACAATTTATTTAATGTTAATATTCTAAACGGAATGGAGGGTTTCATAGAAGAAGTGAAAATCCCAAAGAAACAGTTAGACCCAGGGGCTTACGTACCATTTTGACAAAGAGTGATAAATTGTGGAGATGTGATAAGACAAAGGAAAATGGCATTTGGCTAGGGGTGTGAAACTGTGGGCAAGTGACTAGAAACGTGGGGGAAACTCACTGGTCAGGGTTTAGTGAGGTTTGCTTTACAGACTCAGCTTGATGTCAACGCCCCATCTCGGGTGATAAGTATATGCTCCTCTTCCTGATACAAGGAGGGTGTCACAGGAAGTTTGCATCTTGATTTTAGGCAGAAAGAGCGAGGGCAGAGGACCCTTCCTGCACCTGCTGTTCATCAACTGCCTTCAGCTCAGAAGCATCAATGTGCCAAGTGGATATTTTTGGGTGGTATGTTCTGATCCCTTCCTGCCCCTTCACAGCTCTCCGAGACTAGGCTAGTCTGTTCTATCTGTGCCCCCTCTTCCATTTGAATATAATCCTCCTTGGAGGTAGACACTTAGTCTTATTTCAGCACTTAAGCAGTGCCGGGTATAGAGTAGATGCTCAGCTCATTGACCACGTACTCAATGACCAATTATAACTATATTGATCCTTATGATTGGTATGTTTGCTTTTACAATCCTGTCATTCCCATTTCCTTACTACGCAATTGGAGTCAACTCTGGGGTTAACTGCTCTAGATTCTTTTTTCTGTAAAGAGAGAGAATAACTTTTATTAAACAAGAAAATAGAAAGAGTTTCTTGGCCAAATAAAATGAGGCCTCAGTTTTAATGAACTTACACAACAAGCATTTGCTAGGTGTTCTGTGCGCCAGGTATTGACTAGATCCTGAGAAAATAAAGTAACTCAGAAGCAAAGCCCACCCATCCAGTGAGGCGGGCAGTGAACCCACTGCTGCAGCATTTTGAAAAGTGCCTGAGATGTGGTTGCAGGTTGGGCTCCTGGGTTGCAGATTCTGAGCTGGAGATCAGGTGCAAGAGGTTATTAGGGAGTGTCCTTGTGACCACCACCGGGGGAAGAGAAGGGAAGGGCGCAGGATTGGGGGCAGAGGAGAGGTTGAGCTGTGATACGGTCTCAGTGGAAGCCTGAGCCAACTCTTAGGTGAGTTCTGAAGACGAGATGCTCCTTTAGCATTGTCCTAGTGGCGTGAAGGACCTGGGCCCTCAAGTTATTGAATGAGGCCACCTTGGGAGGGGGTGTAACTTGAGAGGTGCTCTCACCTGTGACGATTCCTGACGAGAACCTGTCTGCTGTGGCCCTCCCAGCAGCTGGACAAAAGTCTTTTATTCCTGAAGGGAAACTGGTCAGCTCATCACAGCATCCACCACACATTAGTGGTTATTATTATATTAGAGACACAAATAAAGCAATATAGGAATTGTGATGAGAAAGAACTTAATTGTACCTCTAAAATGTCAAAATTCGAGACATGGAAATCCGATTTGATTTTTGGATTTGGGATTTTTTTCCAGACAGAAGTATCAAACATGTCCTAGTACATGGACAGGGTGATAACTGGTTTTCCTGTTTGGGGGTCATAAACGAAAAAGATGCTACTAACATCAACTGAGCATGCATACGAGGCATGTGGATGCATTGTGTCATTTCACGCTCTTAACAACTTTGCAAAGAAGCTAGTGTCCTGAGCAGATTCTGACAATATAGGATCCTGGCAAGGTCCAAAAAACAAACAAAAATTAAAAGAAGTCATTGTCATATATTTACAGATGATAAAGTGACTGTCATATATTTACAGATGATGAAGTCATTGTTATATATTTACAGATGATAAAGTCACCGTCGTATATTTACAGATGATAAAGCCAAGGTTAAGAGAGGGATAGGATCTGCCCAGCAGTCACACAGCTAGGAAGTGGTGAAGACAGAGCTGTCCTGGGGTCCACTTGGTTCCAAGGTCCATGCTTTTTCAACCAACACTCAGTCTCCATCACTATCACATTAGTTTTTAGTAGCAGTAACTGTTGTGTGGTTTATTTTAAGGAATCAACTCATTTTCATAAAATTTCTTTTTTTGAGGAAGATCAGCCCTGAGCTAACATCTGTTGCCAATCCTCCTCTTTTTGCTGAGGAAGACTGGCCCTGAAGTAACATCCATGCCCATCTTCCTCTACTTTATACATGGGTCGCCTACCACAGCATGGCTTTTGCCGAGCCGTGCACTGTCTGCACCCGGGATCTGAACTGGCAAACCCTGGGCAGCCGAGAAGCGGAATGTGCGCACTTAACTGCTGCGCCACCAGGCCGGCCCCCATTTGCATAAAATTTTAAACAATACTAGAAAACGTCAAGAAACCCTTAAGTTCTGCCAGTACGCTCACCCACAGTCTTGAAGTAAACAGTGACCCACAAGTGTGTTTCAGTAGCTGCATTATTTCCTGCTTTTCAACAAAATATCTCATGCAGATGGCAGTCAGAACGACATAAAACTGCAATGACTGAGGTGTAGCCTTCCTAGATTCACTAGAATATTCCTCTCAAAAAATACAAATGTGACAATTTGAATTATTTAGTCTTTAAACTCCTCCTCATCACTAACAGCAGAGCACACAGCAGGAGGAGGGTGTCTCTGGAAAAGCTGGGTCCGGGGGTCAAACCGTATTGCTCCTCTGCTTGTGCTCCTGTCTTTCCATGTCCTACAGCAGTGGGCTCCAAAGAGAAGGACGGGTAGCCAAGGGGGCTCTTCAAGACAATCCGTTATGAAAAGAAAATAGAAGATTATTTTTCAGTCTTATCCTTTGAAAGTATTTGTTTTTGAGTCTTCCTCATAATGTACAGATACATTAATACCCTACATGTGTTGGAGGTCCATGATCAGAACAGTGTGGGATGAAATACCAACACATGCTACAACATGGATGAAACTTGAGGACATCACGCTGAGTGAAATCAGCCAGACACAGAAAGACAAATACTGCATGATTCCACTTCCATGAGGTCCCTACAGTCAAATTCATAGAGACAGAAACTGGACTAGTGGTTGCCACAGGCTGGGGAAAGGAGAGTCAGGAGTTAATGGCTAATGGGGACAGAGTTTTTTTGGGAAGATGAAAAAGTTCTGGCGATGGATGATGGTGATGGTTGCACAACAATGTGAATGTACTTAATGCAGCTAAGCTGTATACTCAAAAATAGTTAACGTGGTAAATTTTACGTTATGCATATTTTACCATAATAAAAAAAATACAATTTAGAGACCCCAGGTTCTAACATTAAAATGGCTCTGAGGCCTCTTACAGCCTGACTCCACCTTTGCATGCCCGTCCCTGGCCTGAGGGACAGTTTTTCTTGGATGGCGTGTCTTGATGTGTGTTCGCTCAGTCAGGAGTGCTCACCATCACCCTGGTTGCTTAATAAACTCCTGCTCAGCTTTTCAGGGCCATCCTGCTGAGTCGTTAAACCCAAAGGACACTTGTGTGTCACATCCTCTGTGCCTTTCTCGTGCTCATTACTCACATGCTGGTGTCTCTTTCACTTGGTCGAACTTCTCGAGGATAGGAACATTTGCATCTTCAGGACCTAGGAAAAGGCTGACTTGTGCTCAGTAATTGTGTGGTCGAGTAAGTGAGCGAATGAATACATGGTAAGTGGGTGGCATGGCAGCTGTGCGATGAATACCCTGAGTGGGTAAAGTAGGACTTCCCCGTGGTGGGTCCTTCACAGAGGCCCTGATCCCTTCTCTGGCTTAACTGTCACAGGTTCTGGGTCTGGACTGACTCAGACGAGGGAATTCTTGATCCATTTTTTGGTCATAGTTCTCTTCTCTATGTTGTGTTCTGTTGGATCACCCTTTCCAGTTCTCCCCACATTAGCAAGGGCATAGGAAACGTGCTGGACGACCTTGGGCTATCCTTCAGAATGGAACCTCACATTTTGATAACCAGATATGGATAAAGAGATTAAATTGTTTTTGTTCTGGGCTAAGGAAAGATTGTAAGTAGCGATTTTCTCCTTTTCTTTGTTACTCTAATCTATACATCTAAAAATTGAAATAGCATTTCTGAAAATACTCTCCTAGAATTTGACTTGCTTGTTAAGGCCACACCAATCAGACACTGAGGATTGTCATGATGTTACGATGGTGCCACTGTTTTTAAAATATTCAAAACTTAGCTGAATATTTTTAAAATAGTGCAATTACATTCCCATAGGGTGCTTTTGTGTTTTTGTTCTGAGCATTTATGAGAAGAAGTGAAATATTAAATTAATATGTGAAATTAGATTTCTTTTAATGAATGGATTATTATAAAACAAAGCCACCATTTCTCTGTCAAAACTGAAGCCTCATTATACTGCAGTTGCAAGCAAATTTTTTTTATGTATTTGATTTTTTGTATGTAGAGTATAAGAAACATATAACTGTAATTAAAATTTTCTTTCAATGAATCGTTAATCAGATTAGATTTGGGATTGGGATAAACCTATCAGAAAAGCTCAAGTCCAGTATCTTTTTTGCCGTATGTTCTTATAAGTGTGTACAAATTAATAACAAAAATAATCATACCAAACAAAACACTCAAACCACAATTTGACCTTATTTTCAAAACATCATTGACCATGTTTGTGTTCAAATGGGACGACTTTTCCTGTCCTCAGACCACATGACGTGTGGTACGTCTGTTCACACACTCGCTGTGTATCCCATGTGCTTCTGCAACACACACTGCTGTGCACCACATTTGTACGCGTCGGTGTGTGGCTCAACGCTCTCTGATTGGTCTTTGGAGTCTGTGGCCTGCTATACCTGATCAAGCTGAATTAAAAGAGTCTGTTTCAATTAGTTGTAAGAAATCCAACCCTGTTTCTCATTTGTCTAAAATATACAAAAAAATGGAGAATGGTGCACTCCTATATCTAAGCCAGCATAAAGGTTTTGGCAATAAAAAGAGGAGAAAAAGCAGTGACACTCAGATAATTTGTCCACAAATTACCTTAAAATTATCTTTACCCTAAATTCATGCACAATTGACAAACTGACATTTTTTTTAAAGAAGACAGCGATGGGATCAGCCTCAATCCAACGGTCAAGTGGGTGGAGAGGCCAGGCCTGCTTCTCTCTAGGGCCGGCCCGGTGGCACAGCAGTTAAGTTCACATGTTCCACTTCGGCGGCCTGGGGTTCGCTGGTTCGGATCCTGGGTGTGGGCATGGCACTGCTTGGCAAAAGCCATGCTGTGGTAGGCGTCCCACATATAAAGTAGAGGAAGATGGGTACGGATGTTAGCTCAGGGCTGGTCTTCCTCAGCAAAAAGAGAAGGATTGGCAGCAGATGTTAGCTCAGGGCTATTCTTCCTCAAAAAAAAACCCAAAAACAAACAAAAATCACCTTATTAATGGGCCTCCCATGACTTCCTTCCACACAATAGTAACCACTACCCACCACCCTCGTGTTGCCTTATCACTCTCTGGCATGCTATGTATTTCTTTATTAATTGGGTTATTGTTTCTCTCCTGTCGTTAATGTATAAGTTTCCTAAGAGCTTAGTTTCCTCTGTTTCTCACTGCTGTATGGCCAGCATCTGGAGCAGGATTTCTCAACATTGGCACTGCTGACATTTTGGGCTAGATAATTCTTTATTGCAGGGCACTGTCCTGTGCACCATAGAATATTAGCAGCCTCTCTCACCTCCATCCACTAAGTACCAGTGGCCCCCACCCCCCTACCTTGACAACCAAAAACGACTCCAGACATCGTCAAATATCCCTGGGCGGGGTGGGGAGCAGAACTGCCAGTGGAGAACCCCTGATCTAGAGCAATGCACAGCACAACCAGCACTCAATAAATACTTGTTGAATGAATGAACAGATGGATAAAATCAGTATTTCTTATCCACTCGAAATTTTGCATTCTCCACAATAGAACAATCACAACAGAAAAATTGAATAGAGAGGACTTTACCAAGTAAATTTTCCTTTCTATTCAGGGCTTAAAATTTGTCCTCGTTCACTCATCTCCTCTTGTTAACGACTTTAAATACAGATATTTCCATTAAGTACCGATTTATTTCGCTCCTAATTGTTTTGGCTGCACTGCTGATCAGCGCAGGAGCCTGTAAATTCAAACCAATGCCGCCAAGTATTTTTCGAGCCAGGTAAGCTTTGTTGGATTCCTTGTTGAAAATCACTTCTCTACTTTCTGCAGCAATTAGCAGTCAGAGGAAATAAATCACACGCCCTTCACAGGAGGATGAGATATATCCTGCCCCAGTGTTTGAGCTCTCAAGTTCAGAGCAGCCGAGGGTCCGCTCCATCACATTTTCCCTTAATACTCACCGGCTCCTCTCCAAAAGCCATCTGACATGCAATTATTTTCATCCTGCTTCACAGAAGGCCTGCTCCATTCATCTTTCCACTGAAACGGATAAAGGATTTTACTGTGTGAAACTTAAGTCAGAATGGTTCAATGCAATGCTAAGCCAAGGTTTTTTTGGGTTGAGGAGGGCGCAGAGAGGGATGAAAGGACATTTATAATCATATCTGGGGGTTTAGTAATGATCTGTCTGGAATAAAACCCTACATAGATTTACAGGTGTGTTTACACTATATGGGCAGTAAGGCGGCTGCAGAGGTGGGTGGAGAGGGTGTGATGGTAGGACGATCTGAGCTCAATTTCTGTTACTTAAGGTTAAAGACCTACCCTCACTAGAAACTAGCCCCCTTTTCTCTATAACAAGATGGAATGAGGTAGACCTACCTGCTCTTTCCTGTTGCTCTCTCTTTCTTTAAATGGCTCCACTACCCCATTAACCATCAGAAATCTGAGTGACAGCTTTGACTGTCCTCTCCTTTGCCCTCGATACTGACTGTTCAAGCCAATTTTATCTCCTAAGTTTCTCTTCATCTGTCTAGTTCTCTGTCCTCTTGGCAGCTAGACAAATCTTAACTGCCTCCACCTCTCCCCTAGGACTCGACCCGGGATCACGGCCACCGCACCTGCCCTCAGGCTTGCTGTCCACCCTCTTCCCAGAAATCTGGTTCCGCTGAGGCCAGAGTGATCTTGCAAAGAGAATCTGATCACGCGTCACTCACTTGTTGAAAACTTCCTCATTGATCTCCCATTGTTCTAAAAATTCCAGATTCCTTCATGAGGGCTTCAAGATCTGAGTCCTGATAATTCCTCTAGACTCATAACTCCTTGGCCACACTCGGCTTTGTTCAAATCCTTTTTTTGCTGCTAAGGCTTTGGACACACTGCTCCCTGCACTCAGGGCCCTTCCCCTTCCAGACCTGAGCTGTTCTCCGGATCCCATCTGTGTCACTTCTCCAGCAGGCGGGACCGCCAGGCTGTGCTGTGTGCAACACGGGTCACAGTCGGTGGTAATGATGTCTTCAATTACACAGCAGTTTGTTTGCAAAATCTTTCTAGAATGATTGTTTCTTCAATCTTCCACAGCTGTTTCATTCGGCTCCTAATATAGCAGCAATATTTTGCCAACTTGACTTTATCAAATCATTTCGAAGCATTAAAGCAGATTTCAAGTTAGCAGTTGAACACAACTAATTCTTGGAAAACACGACAATCATTAGTGGACGAGGGCACAGGCCTCAGCTGGTGTGTTTTAGGGAGAGAATGGAAAGTGCTGGTGTGTCCTCTGAACTTAATAACATATCTTCACCTCTAGATGATGCATTTCTTGACAGAAAGGACTGTTGCTTTATTCACCATTGTACACCCAACATAAAGCTAGTACCAGCTCAAACCCAATACATAATTTTAAAAATTGATATTAAATTAGATACAAGGTTTCTTTGAAAACTACAGAATTCATAAAATTGCTAACACCTTCAAATTCTGATTCTTTTTGGTTTTTGTTTAATAGTAAATGTATTTGTGGTTGAGATGAAATTATGACTTAGCTCAGGGCCAGGTTCTTGTGTCATATTATCCCGTGTTCTCCAGTGAAGCGACTGCAGGCTGCTCAGCGAGTGTGTTGACTGAGTGTTGCTGGGTCTGGTCTTGGGGGTGTGGGGTTGTTAACATGAAGCACAACTTTAAGCTGGTCTATGAAAATATTAGCTCCAACTCTTCTTTATTAAGAGGTAGGTGAGATTTCAATATAATTCTGGAAATCAAAACCCATGATTATTTATTAGTAGTCATAAATACATAATACCAACTAGGGACTTCAAATAAATAAGGGCTAGAGTTCAGCAACTCGCATGGTTCAAAAGCAGCCACGAGCTGTGTCCTTTAGCAGAACACATGTCCTATTTTAGTTGTCCTCTTGCGGGTTCTACTCTCTAGAGAAGCACAACATTTTCAGTGAATTTCTCAGAAACTTGTTTGCATTGGCGATTCAGCTTCAGGGTGAATGGAGAGAATCAGATTTTTAAAATTCAGGCGTTTATGTTATGCCAACAGCACCACCCACCAACCCCCCCATCCCATGAACCCCTGAATCCAGCCTGAGGACCAGGAGTGCACCTCGGCCTGCTGTTGAATGGACTTGTAGAAGCCTTGCCTTTCATGCTTGCTCCGTGGGCAGGTCCAGAGCCAAGGAGGGACACTTCCTGACAGAGGCTGGAGCTCCCCTCCCGCCCTCGGAACATTCCCAAGGGAACAAAGAGGAAAAGCAGGTGCAGCCATTCAGAACCAGATACAGAAAAATAGCAAGCGAGTCAGGGCCCTAAAATTCATGACTGACGTTTTCTGAGAAGTGTCTGTGTGTCAGACACCGAGTTCAGCAACTCGCATGGTTCATCTCAGTTCTCACAACCTCCCAGCGGTCGGCAGAGGCTGAAATGCAGGTTTAGGAGCCAGACCGGCTCCGGTGTGCCTCCACTTCCTGTGGCCTGACCTTGGGCCTCACCCTCTGTGTGTTTCCGCTTCTTCGTGTGTAAACAAAAGGTTGGGCATAAAACGCCTGCCTCACAGCGTTTTGGTGAGGGTGAAGCGTGCCACGAGCCAGGCTCCACGTCGAGCACGATGAGCACTGCAGAATGTCACTCTGTCCTCAGGACCATCACCCTTCTGGCTCTCCTTCCACAGCTGGAGCAGTTCCGGGAAGCCAAGCGACTCGGCCCCGGTCACGCACCTAGGGGGCGTCAGGGCCAGCTCTGGACCGCGTGTCTGCCGTCTGGCACAGGACTGTGACACGTGTGCCCCGACAGCAGAACGAGCAGTGAGGCGGAGCCGAGCCTTCCGGGGCAGCACAGGGGGTGTGCGTCCCAGCTCTTCCGCGCTCTGAGGCCCTGGTTAGTTCTAGTTAAGTCCACGGTCATCAGTTTACTGGTCTTTAAAATCAGTCATAGCCCATCTTTAGTGTTGTGAGGAAGTTATAGGTAATGTATATTTAAAAAGTTGTACATAATAGGTACTAGATCGTAGTTGCTCTCATTATAGGCCAGAACAACACATTGGAATCAGTATAATTGCAGCAATATCATATAATGCTTTAATATCAAAAATAATTTATAAACAAAATGTTGTATAGACATACAATAAAATGTTATTCAGCCTTAAAAAAGAAGGAAATTCTGAACATGTGCTACAACATGGATGAACCTTGAAAACATTATGCTCAGTGAAATTATCCAGTCACAAAAGGACAAATATTCTATGATTCCACTTACATGAGGTTCCTAGAGTGGCCAGATTCTTAGAGACAAAAAGCAGAGTGCCGGTTGCCAGAGGCTGGGGGCAGGGGGGCGGGGGGGGGTGAGAGTAAGAGTTTAATGGGGACGGGTTTTCAGTTTGGGAAAGCGAAAAAGATCTGGAGCTGGATGGTGGATGGTGCTGATGGCTGCACGACCACGTGAAAAGTACCTGATGCTGCTGCACTGCACACTTAAAAATAGCATGGTAAATTTTATGTTTATGTATATTTTACCACAATAAAATAGGGGGGAAAAGGATATATCCTTTTATAAGAGGAAAAAATTAGTATTAAAATTATTGAAATGAGAATCACAGTCTTAAGATCAGCTCCTGCTTCTTTAGTAATATTTTTTGATGTTTTACAGTCAATTCCACCAAGAACTCACTTTGGTCTTTGTATTTCGTAAGCGTGAGAAGGTGTGTGTGACTATTCCTATCCACAACATCGGCTCCTGTTTGAATTGGCAGGTGAGCATTAGTCAGTGCACGTAGACATCGTCCTAACAATGCTGTCAGAGGAGAAGCAATATTGCTGTGACACCAAGGGAACGTTTTATTATACACGTTACCTTGAAATAACATTTTTGCAGGAGATTTGATGCTGCACACATGTGGTGCGTGGTAGAAAGAGGCCAAGCTGAAGAGCATCAGTCATGTGTGTGGTCCATGACGTGCAGTCCAAGGGCCTGGGAGGCAGGGGACATAGTGAACTGTGAAGGTCGTTCCATCACCAGCACACTACCTGGAACAAAGATGCACTCGGTCCTGCTGCTCACTCTGCCTGTACCTCAACTCTGCATCGTAAGCTTTCTTTCTAGATGATTTTTAAAGTCCCATAGGCCTTTTTTTTTTTTTAAGAAGAGAAGCTCTGTTTTGTTTAAATTGCCTTGCACTCCAAACCCAAATGAAAACCACCTTGAATTTTAAAACATGACTTGCTTCTGACATTGAAACTTTTCGTCTGCTTTTTTCAATTACTATAAGTGTTAATTTGGGGGAAAAAAATTTTAACATGCCCAGAAGGCCTTGTGTGGTTCTGTTCTATTTGCATGTTTCACACATTGCATTCGTACTTACTGAAGTTCTCGCGTATCTCTTGCATTTGTCCTCTTAATCAACACCAGCTCTGATTATTCACCTTCAACCCCTTCCTTGAGCTCCATCAGACCCTCTGGGGCAGCAGGACAAGTGGTTGGTCTCTGCTCTCTGCTCTAAGCTCCTTTGACCATCCTGCTCTCTCCAGAGAGCGCTTAACCTCGAAGCACTGAGATTTCCAAACTGTGAGGCAGGATCCTGTTGTTTGTCGAATGTTTTCATCAGGAGTTTGGAGAGAGGGAGTCTGTAGATGCTTCTTACGTATGCCGTCTCCCTCTGTCCTGAGATGTTTGGTCCTGTTTTCGTGTAACTGGAATTCTTAATGAGGTAATGTTTCCAGAGAAATTACAAGGGTGGTACTTCCTAACTTCTCCTGTACTTGTAAATGGTGGCCTTTTGACCTGGAATATAAATAACAAGGGCACCAAGGTCAAGATCTTTTCCCCAGAATCTTCATCCATCATCCCAGGGTCTTCTAGCATCCAACATCACACATCAGAAATTTAATCCAAGTCAGTCTCACCTGAATTTTTTCTTTCACGAAGCTTATGAGCTTTTTTATCCTTGGGATTCAGGAATTTCTCCAGAATGTGTTTAGGTGTGCTCCTTTTCACAACGTGTTTCCCTTTCAGTGTGAAAGGCAATTAACTATTTCCGGACTAGAAAGACCAGAACATTCTGTCCTTGAGTGTTGCTTCGTACCTGCTGATTTCTCCCCACCTGTCCAGGTGTCCTTCTTCGTGGATTAATCTTTCATATGATTTATCTTTCCTTCTTCACATCCATCCACTCCTTCTTGCATTTCAATTTCCCATTTGGGACCATTTGCCCTCTGAGTAAAGTGCATCTTTTAGAATTACTTTTAATGAGGACTTTTGGGTGGTAAACTAAGATCTTGATTTTCTAAAATGTTTACTTTACCATCATTTTTGAGAAAGTTTAGCTAGGCAACCAGTTCTGGGGTGAAAGTGGTTTTCCCTCAGCCATCTGGAGGAATCATTCTGCTATCTCCTGGCTTCTGTCACTGCTGTTGTGAAGGCAGGCATGAGTCTAATTATCATCCCTTTGTAGGTGATTTGTCTTTTCTTACTGCCTGCTCTTAAGATCCGCTATTCATCCTTATTGCATTGAAGTTTCAAAACATCATATCTAGGTATGGTTTTCTAAGTTTACCTATCTTGTTTGGAATTCATTGTAATTCTGATTCTGACAATTAGTGTCTTTCAAAAATTCTGAAAAGTCCCCAGCAATTGGCATTTCAAATATTGCCTCTTCCTTACATTCTGTGGAACTCCACTGAAGCATCTGTCAGAACTTCTCGTTCAGTTCTCAGTGTCGCCGAGCCTATGTCACACGTTTTACAGCTCTTCTCCTCTCTCTGCTGCATTCTGTACAATTTCTTTGGCTTGATTCACTAATTCAGCTTTGTGTAATTTACTATTTTAACCTTTCTTTGAGTTTTTTGTTCCTCTGAGTTTTAAAATTTTAATTATTCTGAGTATTATTTTTCAAAGTTACAGTTCATTCTTTTAGAATCTACGTGGTCATTTTTACAGCCTCTTGTTTCCTGCTTGTAATTCCAAACCACTCTTGGTTTCTTTAGAAACAAAATTTATTAAATACACCTTTTTTACATCTCTAATAATTCCAATATCTTAAGCCTTTGTGGGTATAATTGCGCTATTTTTTCCTGTATCTGACTCATGGTACCTTGTTTCTTTGTGTCTTTTAGGATTTTTGTGACCTCGCGTTCCTTGCAGTGTATCTGTGGGAATTGTTTGAAACTTGAGTTGAAGTTCTATTCAATTTCATTAAGTTTTGTTCTTTATTTCCTTTCTTCTATTTTCTTTTGGCCTCTTGTGGTTCCCTTTTTTTAAAAAACTTCTTTAGATTCTTAAAACATTAATTGTCAGGGGCTGGCCCAGTGGTGTAGTGATTAAGTTCCCACTCTCTGCTTTAGCGGCCCAGGGTTTGCAGGTTTGGATCCCAGGTACAGACCTGGCACTGCTCATCAAGCCACGCTGTGGCAGCATCCCACATGAAAAAGAGGAAGAGTGGTACAGATGTTTGCTCAGCAACAATCTTCCTCAAGCAAAATGTGGAAGATTGGCGACAGATGTTAGCTCACCCAGTCTTCCTCACAAAAAAAAAAAAAACCCGTAAATTTTCAGTCTTATTTCTTGTCTTATCTATGAATTTAAGGCTATAAATTTTCTGTAAGTAATGCTTTAGCTACGTTCCACATGTATGTAATATTTTTCTTATCTTTCAGAATAAATATCTTCTATGAATTTTTGTGAGTTCTTCTACGGCCCATTAGTTATTTAGAAGGTCTTTTTTTTTTAATTCCAAAACAAATGAGCCTTTAAGTTTTATTTTTGTTATTTGTTTCTAACTTTATTGCATTGCATTTGCGGTTCTTACATACTGATTCTTTGAAACTTTACGGCCTAGAATATGGTGTATTTTCATAAAGGTTACATGTGTCCTAAAGGATGTGAAATCTCTCCTTGTCAAGCACACATTTTTCCATCCTAACCGGCCTGTTCCTGAGTTGTGTTAATAATGCCATTATCAGGAGGATTTGTCAAATTCTGCTCACAGCTCCTCACTTTTTACATCATGTGTGTGAAACTGTGTTGTTCAATACACTCAAAATCTCCCTGATGAGCCCTTTGTCTTTACATAGTGCCCACCTTTGTTCTAGCCTTCGAGTGTATTTTGTCTGATATAAAAATAGCCTTGCCATCTTTCTGTTAATTACAATTTGCTCAGTACCCTTTCTCACTTTTGACTTTCAAACTCTCTCTGTGCTCATGCTCTCTCTGCTGTCAACAGCACACGCCTGTTTTAAGCCCTGTTTGGTGACCTGGTCATGTGACTTATATCGCGGCTCCGAGTTGTGGATCCACTCCCTTGTGTTTGCGCCTCTTTCTGTTTTCTTCTTTTGAATTGCTTTTTTTCTTCCTGGTTACTTCCTGCCTCTACTGGTTTTGAAAACTAACATTCTGTTTCTATTATTTTGACTGTGGCCTTGAAGTTTTAACATGCATTCTTAACTGAAAAGTATGTGAGGCTCATCAGTGCCTTCGCCTTTTCTGCAACGCTATAAAGACGTCTAAATGTTCAACCCTTACAAAACCCCACCATGTCGGCCATGCTGCCCACTCCTCCAACGCGCTTGCCTTCCCTCCTCTCCCACTGCCTCCCACCTGTCCACCCGACTTCAGCCACGCCGAGCTCCTTCCTCATCCTCGCACAGGCCACGCGCATTCTCACCTTACTGCTCGCCGCTGGCTGGCTCCTCGCTGACAACCACATACCCCAGCTATCTGCCTCACTCTCTCACCTCTCAGATCTTTGCCTAATTTGAGACCTTCTCCGCCACCTTATTTAAAATCACACGACTTTTGAGCACTTCCTAGAAGCCTCATTGCTTTATTTTTCTCCATACCACTTGTAAGTTTTTTGTATACTAAGTGACTTATTTATGTTCTTGTCCTCCACTAAAATTTAAGCTCCCTGAGGAGAGGGGTTTCTTTTTTGATGTTTTTAAACTCCTGTATCCCCAGCTCCTGGAACACTTCCAGGCTCCTGGTAAGTCCTTCATAATCATTTGTTAAACATCCAATGAATCCAGGCCCCAAAGCCGTATGCGAATCAATCAGTATCCCTGAATTATTAGGGAATCCCCCTTTTTTCCCATCACCACCCAGAGCCGTGGCGGAGACACACTGTTTTCATCGAGGTCTCTTCCTCTGGAGCATTGTTTGTGCTGGTTCACCTGTTCCTGTGGGGGTTTCCTTTCTGCTTCTGGCTCACACTGTTTCTCTATCAGGCTCCTTGATGCTCAGAGACTCTGCTCAGAACCAACCTCCAGCATGTTCTGTCTTCTCATCGCGGACGCAGAAAGTTCACATCCTTGGGCCCACAGCGTCTGCAGCCGCTTCCAGGAAATTTGGTGGTTTCAGTTCCACTCAGTTCCCTGGACTGCACTTAAAGTCTGCTCTCCTGGCCTCAGAGGACTTCTTATACATTTTTGAAGGCTCATTCACTCATTTAAAATATTTTTAACTGTTTTATCTGGTATTTCCAAATGTCTCTGAATCTCTATCAGGCAGGTTGGGATTCCTTTTTCACAATTTGTGAGATGTACCTGGAGTGGCATGTTTTTTTCCATCATTGTTTATTCCTTCTCTTCATTGTCGTCACTGCCACGGCCAGAAGGGCCGCCACCCTCAGTACCACTGCCACTTGAGCTGTTGTGTGGCTGCTTTTGTAAACCATTGAACTGAGTTCAAGACAATAGTGCCTCAGACCACAAGGACTACGTGGTTTATTTTTAATGTTTATGTAAATGAAAACTTCTGTTCAACCCTACACCTACTTTCCAAGGGTGATTTTTCTGGCCTGTACTGGAAACCAAAACACTGAACAAAGGCATAAAACAATACTGAGGGGTGGCCTGGCGGCCTAGTGGTTAAGTTCAGCATGCTCCTCTTCGCCTGCCCCAATTCAGTTCCTGGCTGTGGAGCTACACCACTCGTCAGTGGCCACGCAGTGGCAGCGACCCACATGCAAAATAGAGGCAGACTGGCACAGACATTAGCTTAGGGCGAATCTTCCTCAAGCAAAAAGAAGAAGATTGGTGACAGATGTTAGCTCAGGATGAATTTTCCTCAGCAAAAAAGAAGATATTGAAAGATAAATTCCAACTGACAACCTCTCTCATGTTTATTCCTTGCGGAAGCTCCAGCTGTAGTGGCATGGGCACTCTTGGACTAGGAGTCCCCCAAGATTCGCTGAGGAGCACTGAGAGGTGGAGGGACTCTTACAAGCATGAGGTACAATGTTCTTATAAAGGGCAGTCTGAAAATGGTGGCCATGATCTTCCAGGGATTAGCGTATGTGGAGATACTAGTTTCCTATTGCTGCTGTAACAGATGGCCACAAGTTCACTGGTTTAAAATACACAAATGTATCATCTCACAGTTTCCATCAGTGGAAGCCCGTGTGGCTGAGTCCCTCTTGGAGTCTCACAGGCCGAAATTGAGGTGTCTGTGGAGCTGTGCTCCCGTCAGGAGGTCGGAGGGGAGAATCCACGCCTCGTCTTTCAGGTTGTTGGCACCTGTTTCCTTGCTGGCTACCAGCCAAAGGCCGTTCTCAGCTTCCGAAGGCCACGGGCGTGCCTCAGCTCTCAGCCGCCTTCCTCCCTCTTCAACGCCAGCGAGGGTGGCGTCTCTCTCGATCTTCACCTCTCCTGTGTCCTCTTCTGCTTTTAAGCTAATGTGACTAGATCAGGTCCACCCGGAGAATCCAGGACCCTCTCCCCATCTCAAAGTCTGTCACCTTCATCGCATCTGCTAAGCCTCTTTGCTGTTAGGTTACATATTCACACCTTCTGAGGATTATGATGTGGACATCCTGGGGGACCATTCTTCTGCCTACTCCGGTGGGCAAGTATCCAGACTATAGAAACCAGGAGAAAGCACAACCATAGTGGAAATGTAAGTCAGGAACGCTGACGTCCAGGGATATTCTCCAAAGCCCAGAAGTCTCTCCAAGCAGAGTGCAAGAGGAGGTGAGCAGAGACCCTCGAGTGAGACCAACGGCTGAGGCAAGCAGAGTGCAAGAGGAGGTGAGCAGAGACCCTCGAGTGAGACCAACGGCTGAGGCAAGCAGAGTGCAAGAGGAGGTGAGCAGAGACCCTTGAGTGAGACCAACAGCTGAGGCAAGCAGAGTGCAAGAGGAGGTGAGCAGAGACTCTCGAGTGAGACCAACGGCTGAGGCAGGATGTGGCCTTGGTAGAATGCCCTCAGCCTAAAGGCCAGTAGCAGTCTTCCCGACAGCACCCTCAAGTTCTCTGCAGTGGCGCTCTCCCTCCTGCAGCAGTGGAGAGCTCTCACTAGAACAGGAGGCCCAGATGCCGGTCTCGTCTCCTCTAACGCTGTCTCCTGGGTTCCACCCTGAGGGCGGAAGCTGTTGTCGTTTTCAATCCAATTGAAGAGTCTCAGTCTATCGAGATCATAGGCCACCAGCAGAATATTTCCAGGTGTTTTCTGCCCTCTCTCCTTATAGATTGACTGGCTGTGGTTTCAGTTCACATCTCATTTGTATCATTTTGCCAAAAGTGGCAAGAAATAATTAGCACATGCCAACATTTGTATTTTTTCTACCATTTCCCCTAATTATATGCCTTGTTATATAGAAATATAGATTTTCTGGACATGTTGCATTGCACGCTAATGGTTACCAACTATCCAGATGACAAAGCATCCTCCTGTGTCCCTCCCCTTCTGGGCCACTGTCACATTTTACATAGTGTTACTTGCAGCACTTGAATTTCCAGATACTAAAATCTCTATCAGACAGAAACGTGCTTTGCTAAACAACAGAAAAATGTGGCTTAACACATGGAGACCCATGCGTCCCGTGCAGGCAGTCTGGAGCAGGGAGACCCTTGCATCTGTCCACGCTGCTGTCCGTCAAGTGTGGATCTCAACCCCGTGCCTCTCACTGCATGGTCCTGGCGTGCCCACTGCACATCCAGGACTCAATCCTCATTGTAGGCAGGACAAAGAAGGCAACAACCATGAGGAGTGGAGGATGGAGGAAGGACACAAACTCCAGAAACCCCTATGAGAGATTTCTGCTGGCATCTCCTTGGCCATAGATTGAAAAAGAATCTAAGAAGTGAGTATTTTTATCTATTTAGGGTACAATTTGTGAAAAGCAAATGAGGGAATAGATATTGGGCAGGAATGCAGCAGTGTCTGACAAGTATACTGCTATTATAAAGAATAAAGATATATGTAATGTACTTAAAAAAAGATACCTACTATCTGCTCTTAAAGTTGAAAAAGGAAGTTGCAGAAGAATGTGCATATGAGCCCATTATTTTAAAGACAAATAAGATTAACTGCTGGATGTATGTTTGGCCGTGCATGGAAATATTTTGGGAAGGTTATACACTAAACTGAATACAGCTAATGATACAGTGAAAATTATTATATTATAGCTAATAAATAGAGATCGCATCTAATAATAATACCAAACATCTCCACGAAATCTGCTATACTGCAAGGCACTGCTGTGTTTAAGAAACTTTAACTCATTTAATCTTCACAACAACTTTATAAGATTCTCCTAATGTTGTCCTTAATTTACAGATGAGGAAATTGATGCATGAAGAGTTAAATAACTTGTCCAAGGTCACAGACTTAATGAATGTTAGAGGTGGAGTCTGGACGTCTGGTCCAGGATCTAGGTGCTTACCCCTACAATATATATTTTATAATTTGGAAAAAATAAAGCAATGACCCATCCTTAAAAATCTCCCTCAAACAGCAGCAGCAGCAGCACCAACAACAAAGCAGAAAGTGCACATGGACCCTAAGCCGGACCTGGCCCTTGAGGAAGACTGTCTTCGGTCCTCCCCGGCCACACTCTCACCATTGGGTGTCCTCTCCGGCCACACTCTCACTGTTGGGTGTGATTCCGCCTCTCTGATAGGCCAGGCTCTCCCCATCTCTCATCCACACACCCAGCCTGGCAAAGCTGCTCAGGATTCCAAACCCCAGCTCCATCCTGACTTTCCTCCCAGAGCAGAGGCCCCTATTCTTTCTCCTCTTCCTCTCCCATCCTAACAAAGCTGTCCATGCACTGCAGAGACTTGCATTTTCCTTGACAAGTTGACAACTATAAAATAATGGGACAATTGTTGGCCCTGGGTGGGCGGAAGGTTTGAGAGTGCAGAGAGAGGAACCCCATCATTTCTGTGTCTGCAGAAATAACTAATATTTATATTGTTTGAAACACCCCCACGGAGCTTCCACACACCTCTAATCACCTGATCCAGTCCTCATGATAACACTGCAATGGCTTTCATTCCCATTTTACAGATGAGGAAACTGAAGCCGCGTGCGGGTACCTAACTTGTTCACCACGTTCTCGTCGTGAGAGTGGCAAAGCTGATCTTAAGGCTCACCATCCTTTCCCCACTGCAATAACCTCCTTTTATATAAACTTCTGTGGCCGGGAATTTCCAAGTGTTGCCAATGAAATTTACAGTTAGAATAGGGAAAACTCATCATCATTGCTGGAAAAATGAAGAAATGAAGCTTGAGGGTGAAAGACACAGAGGACGGGCCAGGGGAGTCAGTGACAGGGGACTGTTTTCACAGACACAGGTTTCTTTTGGTTAAAACAATCTAAACGTCCTTTCAGCCTCAGTTTCACTTCAGTTTTGACAGTCTTTTAGTTTATGGTAACTACCGGGAAATCTTTGTTCTTAAAACTCTATTTTTCCTTCTTTCCTAAATACTTAGCTCCTCTGTTGCTTTATTTAGAAATAAAAGATTATTATAACTGACTGCTGATTTGGGTGGTATATGTTGGTAATATTCATGTGTGACCAACAGTTTTATATGTAAAAACAATACACGTAAAAGATACAAGTCTTGAGGGTAGAGAAGGACCTTATAAAAATAAAACGTGTGCCCACAGTGCATTACGGAGAGTCTGTTGGTTTAAGACATGAACACAGGAAGTGTTTGGAGACCCGAGCAGAAAGGGGTGCCGGTCGAGTCTTTGTTCCTGCAATAAACTTGAGCGACAGAGCAAACAAAGACAGCGCCCAAGGTGGCTCACCTCTCAATGCTCTGAGAAGACTTTGACACCTGAAGGGGAAGTTTCTGGAGTCGAATGTCTTGACTCACTTCATTTCAACCGCCATGGCCCCCAGATCGGTTCTGAACCAGTTGTTGAGCAGCATTAGAATTCTAAGGAATTTTTACTGGATAAAATCTGATCTTGTGCATTTTAAATTGCAGCTAGAAAACCTGTGAAATAAGTTAAGTTGATACAGTAGTTGAGTGCTGGCATTTACACCTACAAGGAACCTGAGAATGTGTTTTAGGATGTGCCTTCGCCAACGGTCAGGAAAGCCTCCCTTCTCCTTGGTAGACCCCCAAATAGTTGACAGCTTACTTTTATAAGGCACAAAGGTTTGAACTCACAGAAGCAGACGTTGGTCAGATTTCAACAGCACCCTTTGTTTTCAAGGTGATGTTAACTAACCGTGGGATGCTGTCTGCACTGGTTTGTCGACTCTCTACTGGTGGGGTTTCTTCCTGGGAGCCATTTCATCTATCCCAGAAGAGACCTCCATCATCACCACCCCCCCGTGTCCCAACCCGCCCCCCACCCCGAAGGAGCAGCCCAAGGAGGCTGGCACAGGTCAGGTTGTGGATGCGGCCTGCTCGCTGCATCTCCTCACCGGGGACCTGCCTCCCTCCTCATGTCCAGAATAGCTCCAGTCACGACACCTGCGTTTAACTCCTCCTTTCAAATCAGGGCGCTGAGAGTCAGGCTTCTCCTCTCCAATAAAAATGTCACCAGTCAGCAAGCATCCAAAAATTCTCATAACATGGTTTAAGATCTGCAGGCTGCAGAACACCTCATGCATTCATTCTCTCTCCTTGTTTAGATTCTTTCTTCTTATGCAATTTGGATAGATGACTTCTTTGGCACTGAATGGCCCAAACCTTATAAAACCATGTGCTCTCAGATGCCATTTGCCAAATGCGTCTTCTTTCCTGACGAAGGAAGGATAGCTACCAGGCAAACGGCCCAAAAGCGTATCCCCCTGCAAGTCCAGGTTGTCCAGGATCAATCGAGTGCACCTTCTGAGCTGGAGCTACCTTCCCAGGATCCTCGGCAGACGTTTGTCCACTGCTCCTCCGCCTGCAGTCCCGCAGTGAGGGGACCGGGGAGAGAAGTGCTCCCTGCGTTTGACGCTTCTCTCACGTTCTTGGGCAGTCTCCTTACGTGGAAGCATTAGCTCCCCTGCTGTAATGCTGCACCAGTTGTCTTAGCTTTGTTTCTGGAGTCAGCTGAGAGAAGATCCCCTCTTTATTTCCACTTCTATCCATTGTAACCTGTGCACTTTTTTCTGTACAAACTCTTTACAGGATTTACAAAAACTCTACACTCTCAGGAAGTGGCGTCAGCATTGAAGATGTCTCGCATGTCAGTGACTAGAATCGTGTCAGCTTTAAAGGAAGTAAAGCTATGTCCGCAACTGCAGAGACCAAGATGAAAATTAAGTTTGTGATGACTTCAAGCTTGCAGCGAATTCATTCGTGCGCACAGACACGCACACGCAGCCCTGATGTCTCTCCCCGCTCTGATTTCATGGTCTGGGCTTTAGTTCATAGCTTCCAAAATTTGCATAGCTGTGGGAAGCTCATTCTTGGAGATATTCAGCTTTCTTACCTTATGCTTTAAATGAAACCTTGGCTGCAAGTGAGGCTTCCCATTCATTTCAACGTCTCCGCACTGCGACTTTTTAATTAAAATTCTCCACTTGGCAGTTCAAGAATTTTGAAATAACAAGACGTGCATAGTGTTGAAGATGAGCCAGGAAAACTCTCAGTGGAAATTTATGTAATCCACCGCCAGCTTACTCCTCACGGCTTCTGATTGTGAACTGAAAAGAAAAAGATCCCATCGTGTGCAATGGTCTTTCATCTCACTGAAGTTTGGGTATCACCCACTGAGAATGAGGGGCAATTACTTTTAATAATTGGGACAAATGAAATTGGAATGTGTTCCACTTACTAATTAAAATCTTCCCTTGATTTAAAAGCTAATGTGTCCAGAAGGGGTTCTGAACTGTGTTTTTATACATTTTACCTCTAGCCTAAGGTCCAGGTTTATAGCCTATTATGGTAGCAATGGGGTATTTTAAAGACAAGCCACCACAGTTGGGTCTGGTCTAACTTACTTGCTAAAAGTAGTCCATGCTCACATCCCCTTCTGCTCACAGTTTCGTTAGGAGTCTGGCCTTACGTGGAACTACCACACGTCACTTCCCAAGAACACACCGTGAAGACGCTCTAAGCCCTTTTCCTTGATAACAAGAACCCTGCAGTAAGTGGCATTGTTTGCAGCGAAGGAACAGAAACCTCAGCAGAATGCCTCACGTGTCCATGTTTTCATTTAACAGAAAAGATGACTCCCCAGGCCGGAGGTTCTGTGGCTGAGACTCCAACTCAGGAGGAAGAGCACCAGATGCAGAGAATGATGGCAAAGCGGTCGAAAATCATCAAGGAGCTGATACAGACGGAAAGGGACTACCTCAACGACCTGGAGCTGTGCGTGAGGGAAGTGGTTCAGCCCTTGAGAAGTAAGCAGGTAAATGCCTCTGGGAGGGCCTCCCACCATATCCTAGATGAGACCGCCAGCACCGCGAATCCAAGCCCCAAGCCGATCAGACATGGCACCTGCCTCAGGGGGGTGGGGCGTGGGCCTGCTCTCTGGGTCCCCAGCTTGGGTCGACACAAGCATCATCAGACCCATGCTTCTCGTGTCCCTCAGCCTGGCCAAGGAAATTGTATTTTAAATATGGGGAAAAGGAAATTCAAAGGTTTTGCCACTTTGAAATTTCTGTGTCCCTTCTTGGATTCCCAGGGAACCAGTAGCAAAATGCGAGTGACAGGTTTTCAGCAGTTTAGGAGCAAAGCATTTAATTGGATTTAAAGATGAGCAAGGATTCAGAAGAGAAAAATAAGTTATTTTTCTTCCACATTGAGGGCTCAGTTAAACTTTTGACAGTTTAGCTAAGTAAAATTCAACCCAGAAATTAACCTGAATGTAAGCTAAAAATTTTTGTAAGGCTGGCCCCAGGTGAAGCTTGAAGTGTTCATAAGTTAATCATTCTCCTCCTTTTTAATCAAGGCCTGTTCAAGAAATTTCTTGTAGGGAATTAGAATAAAAGTACAGAGATTGTTTGATTCACGCATACACGGTTATTTTCATTCACTCACACACAGTTAATAGGTGCCTGACATGCGATTGGCACGGTCCCCAGCACTGGGGTTACAGTCAGTACAGAATAGTCTGGCCCTCGTGGGGTTCATTTTCCGGTGGGGGATGAGGAGGTGTCAGACAATAAAAAATAAATAAGCAAAAATTAAAATATATCAGACGGTGTTAGTACAGCCGAGACCACTGAAGCAGGGAAGAGGGGAGGGGCATGGGCACAGAGTGGCATCTCTCCTTCAAGTAGAGCCGTCCGTGCACACCTTTCCAACGGGACATTGGTGCAGGGGAGTGAAGGAGGTGAAGGCTGCTCCAGGTGGAGGACCATAGCCTAATCGCTAGGGTGGGCGGTGGTCCCCATGCACAATGCAAACAACAGACAAAACAGAGACTAGAAAGTGGAGACGACCAGAAATTCCTCCACTGGCAGATCGTCACCGTTCACATGGTTGGGAACATCCTTTGAGACACCCGTGTGGATGCATATATACAAAGATACACGCAGAAACACACACGTATTTCTACATAAATGGGATCAAAACTGCACATGCTATTTTGTCACAGGCTTGTTTCATTCAGCAATCTGCTGTATGGATCTTTTCATTACCACTAACGCTTTCAAGCGTTTTTCTACTGTTACCGATGCCGACACACCCTTACACTTTGGATGTTGGCAACTTGTCTCCTTGGAATAAACTCCTAGGAAAGCAATTGCTAGGTCAAAGGACATGCATATAGAGAACTTTGATTAAAAATTGCCAATTGACAACCAGAAAGTCACTACCACTCCAATTTTCCTTCCTATGAACAGAGCTCCAGGAGCTGCCTCTCTGCACCGTCCTTAAAGCTGAGTGCCGCAGATTTTATAGAGAAGACCGGGTTCCTTTCAGTCCTCCTGACAAATATCATGTATTCGTTAGGCATTTCTATTCTTTTCAGTTCCTACTCATATTCATGTCTTTTGCCCTTTATTAAAAAATCACGACTTTTCTTCTTCCTATTGTTTTATAAAACCTCTTTTTATATTAGGGATAGTCTTTTTTCATCCCACATGTTGCAACTAGTTTTCTCAGTTTGTCTTTTGCCCTCTAACCTTGTTTAAGGCTTATTCATTATTTTTTGCCACGTTTCAGTGATCAAATATAACCAACCTTACGGATCCTGGGTTTGGCATCTCAACATGTACCTCCTGATTATAGAAAGATTGTAGCCAGTTGTCCCGATATCCATGACTAAATCTTCCTACCAAGACTTCAGTCACGCGGAAGCTAACCCAGGACGCTTCTCAGAAATGTTAGAGAAGCATCTGGCCTACAGGTTATGGAAAACCTGTGTAGGTCAAGACGGACTTTTGTATAAAAGTTGTCTTTGGTTTAGGATGATGTGTAGAGAAAAGTGGGCAAGCACGCTTGGAATTTTCTCTTCCAGGAAGTCACCTTTGGGTTTATCCCTCGTGAGTACTTAGCATGTGCCGGTCCTGTTCCACACGCTCTGTTAGTACCCTCAGGTACTCCTCTCATTTCTCAAGTCAGAGGGTGACTGGCAGCTTTCTGAGTCTGGAAATTTCTTTCTTTTTTTTTTAATTAATTAACTTATTTATTTTCATATGTACATCATAATATATTTCGAATTCTGTGTAGATTACATCATGTTCACCATCCATAAACTAAGTATAGTCCATCCCCTCACATGTGAGCCTAATCACCCATTTTGCCCTCCCCCCTCCCCGCTTCCCCTATGGGAACCACCAATCCAATCTCCAATGCTATGTGTTTGTTTGTTGTTGTTTTTATCTTCTACTTATCAGTGAGATCATATGGTATTTGACTTTCTCCCTCTGACTTATTTCACTCAGCAAAATACCATCAAGTTTCATCCATGTTGTCACAAATGGCCGGATTTCACCATTTCTTATGGCTGAGTAGTATTCCATCGTGTATAAATACCACATCTTCTTTATCCATTCGACCCTTGATGGGCACCTAGGTTGCTTCCAAGTCTTGGCTATTGTGTATAACGCTGCAGCGAACCTAGGGGTGCCAGTGTCTTTATGCCTTTGCGTTTTCAAGTTCTTTGGATAAATACTCAGCAGTGGGATAGCTGGATCATATGGTAGATCTATCCTTAATTTTCTGAGGATACTCCATACTGCTTTCCATAGTGGCCGCACCAGTTTGCACTCCCACCAGCAGTGAACAAGGGTTCCCTTCTCTCCACATCCTCTCCAACATTTGTTGCTTCCTGTCTTGTTAACTATAGCAATTCTGACTGGAGTGAGGTGATACCTCATTGTAGTTTTGATTTGCATTTTCCTGATAGCTAATGATATTGAGCGTCTTTTCATATTGCCTGTTGGCCATCCGTATATCCTCTTTGGAGAAATCTTATTAATTCTGTAAAAGTAGGAAAAACATTCATGGTTATGTTAAAAATTTGCTCTCTAGTTTCATTGCTAAGTACATAAAAATATTTTTGGTGTGTTTTCTTTCATTTAATATAAACTAGCTGCATTGGATGCAACCTCTATTCTGGCAGATATTAATGGTTATTAATAAAATGTTCTTTTACATACTTATTAAAATATTGATTTTAAGTGCACATGGCGTCAGACTCTCCCACTATCAACCCTCCCTTATGAGGCAGTCTGACCCATCACTCCTGTTCTTTGAAAATTTAGAACCCAGCCCACTGTCTCCACATCTTTCTCTCCCTAATTCTGACATCAGTTCCGGGTGATTTCAGCGCTCATGCAAGTGAAGCACACGGCCTCAGGGAGTCTCCCTCAGCTCCTTGACTTGCTCGCACCCCACGGTCTTTCTTCAACCCCTTCTCCACTCCCCCCCCCAGGGCCACACCCAAGAACTGTCACTGCCAATAACTTCACCCCACAAAATCAGAACTCCAAGCTTGTCAATCTCTGACCCCACATCCTCTCTTTCAGCCGTCTTTTCACATCCCACTAGCTCCCTCCCTCTGACGATTTTTCCATACCACCCGGACCTCCATCTCTCGCCCTCACCCCCTTTTCACCGTTCGTCAAGCCCACACCTGCTTCACTTTCCACAGGTCCTGCGTGGTCGTCACTCTGTGCAGCTGAATTCACTCCCTTTCCTCTCTCCGTCCATTTACCTGCCTGAAAACTCCTGCCCTTGAGGAAGTTCAATTTTTCACCTATTCCACACTCTACCCAGGCAGCTGAACCAAACTCTCTTAAAATTCGTGACTGTTTTCAAGTGGGGCCCCAGTAACATCCCTGAAGGGACTTCTCTCACAGCTTCTTCCTTCTCCTCATGCCTCAAACACTCGCTTTTCTGTGCTCTGCTGATGTCCTTTTCCATCATTTCACTGAGAAAACAGACGCAATAAGAAGATGCTCACACTCTCAACACCAAATCTGTAAACTGCCTGCATCTCTACCCACATCACCCGGCCAGTGGTTCCTGCTTCCAGCGGAGGACACCCTCTGTCTAACACAGTGACCCGTCGCTCGGGCGCTCCGTGGCTCCACTGCTGAGCTGTCCTTTCTCCCTCCTGCCTAATTGATCTTACCCTCCCCACTGGATCATTCTCATCACTGTGATCTGCCATCTAAAAAACAGAACCAAAAAAACTCTCTCTTGACTCTAAAAGAATTGTCTATATTCTGTCTTTATTTCTTTCTCTTTTTAAACGGAATATAAAATATTTAATATGTCTAAAAGCATATGTGACTAAGATATGTTTCAAAATAAGCCCAATTTACCAAAATCTGTCCCTGTGATGAGTTAATGATCAATATAAAAAGACTAAATATATAAGAAAATGACTTCCTTTGAATTCATAACCCACTTCTGTATCAAATGGAATAAGAAGTTTATTCAGTATGAAAATGTTCTCAATTTTAAACTGTCTGCTGGACTGGTGAGTTAAACTGGCCCGGCTGATAGAAATGCCATTGCTAAGTGGGACCTGATCTTTATTTGCTTGTGGTTTTGTTTTTGTTGTTGTTTCTCTTATTTTTGCTTCCTGTAGAACTCCTCAAGCAATCCCAGAACTGTGTTTCAGATCATTTAAAATTAAATGTTTCCCTTATGGTGGCTCCTACTTTACTTGTTTGGCAGGTTTAGTTTTGCCCTCAGTGCTTTGAACACAGCTCTCACATTCTCGCTCGTACTTCCTCTGTCAGTCCGTCCTTGTTCGCTGTTCGCACCTGGCACTTCCCTTGTTTCCCTCTCTCCCAGCGCTCTCCCCGCCCTGGCTGTGGAATTCTGTTCCAGTCAGCAGTCTAGGCGTCCTCTCCACTAAGGTTATAATAGCAATTATTTGAAGGTTTCTCAGAGTTCTCATGTCAGATCCACTTTTTTCCCACTTCTTACAGCTTTTAACCTTTGATTAAGTAAATAAACGCTCAGGAACTCATATGATTCTTGTACACATTTATATGAGTGCAGAGGTAGCTAATTGATGCCACCAGTTCATTACCTTCACCACCATTTCAATGTTCATTAGCTCCTTCATGTCCTCACTGCCCTCCTAACTGTTTAAATACCACGGTCTTTGCACAAGCCATCTGTCATCAATTAGTGTCAAAATTTATGAATTACCACACACAGTTTTCCTATAACCATGGGAACAATCTGCAATCCATGCTCAGCTAAACTGGAGGCAACATAAGTAAGTGTCTTATGTGTACAGCTTAGGCTGGAAGAAATTTGGGGAAGTCGTCTGACTCATGCCTTTTCTCTTGTTGAGAAGACTGTCTTTGCTTCATTGTGTTGCCTATATGTCTTCTTTCTATGCATCTGCTCCACGTCTTTTCACTCCCAGAAGAAACAAGTCAGTTTATGAAAGTGAAAATTGGAGAAGGGAGTTGAAAACTGAGAAAAGCAGTGGGCTTATCTGAGCAAACTTGGAAGAATGAATCAGTGTACAAATGAATGCCTAGACCCAGCCCTTGACCGATAACTGTTCTGTGGCAATCGTGGTTATAAATCTTAATCTTAGCTTCAAGGCTTTTCTATAAACTAAACTTCACGTAACTGCAAGCAGGATCAGACTCGGCAGCCAGAGCTTCTTTGACAACAGCATTGTGAGAGGTTTTTCGAAGAAGGCAAAAATTATCCACAACATTCGGTGTTGAAACACTTTGTGGAAAAACGGGTTCTAGTTATTTATTATCCAAACAGGGCAATAGGAGAGACTCTACATTTTTGGAACTAGGTCAAAATAAATTAAAACCAGAGCAAACTACCAATGGAAAAGGGCTTTATGAATACAGAAAGGACAAAAGGAGATTGAAAAGAATAGTTAGAGGAATTTAAACACATGCTTTGATTTTTCTTTGTTTTTAATTGTTTTTTTTTTAATTTCTAAAATTCACATAATGCAAAAGCACCAAAGATTTCAAGGACGTGATAGTGTCCTACAGCTACTCAACTGCCTTCTCTAGAGGCAGACATCATTACCAGCCGCTCATTACCCTTCTAAGGGTGTTCTATTTACAAATGGGTGTGTCTGAATGCACATTTACTAGACATTTATTTATATAATAAGAAAGATAAGTGTATTTATTTTAGATTTTCTCATATTTGATCTAATTGTGTTCATTATAGTTTAAATTTTGTGTTTTCTGAAAAAAGGGCAAAAATAATCTATAATTTTGTATTAACAAGAGCTCAATTGGAATTTTCCTTAAAATTTGGATACACTATGTGGCAGCAATTTTGTAAATAATTTTCATTAGAAGACATATATAGAAGAAAATTATCCCTCTAGCTCTACCACTTAGCAAGAAGCACTGTAAATAATTGGGTTTATCGTCCGGGCCCATACAGACATACCCAAATATCTTGTGAAATTGGAAGCATACCATTTTATACCATTATGGGACCTCTTCCCCCCAAGGATATATTTACATGTTTTATTTTTGACCACAAATAACAAATACTAATTTAAATGGAAAAATGTTTTATTTATTGAGGGGCCATAAATTTGAAATTTTGCTACTCTTGCTGAAAAAAGTACAGAATTACAATTATGATAGTTCACTGAAATACAAAATAAAAGAACCAAGACGGAAATATTTATCTAGTAATTATTAAAATATACCCAGCTTTCATTTATAGATGATAGATAGATGGATAAATTAGACTTCTCAAAGCTATTTACTAAAACTTTGCCTGCATAACAAAAAGGAAACCATAGGTGAGAAAATCTCTTTTGTCATGAATTTTTAAGTGTCACAGAAGGGCTCTTGTCAAAACTGTCACCTTCACTAAAAGACTTTTCCTGTTGCCAGAAACAACAGTCATTCATTTCTGCTGAGTAGGCAACCGTGCAATTTTTTCCCTCTAGTTTTCAATATCACCCAGTTACTCTTTTTTAAAGACTTTATTTTTTAGAGCAGTTTTAGGTTCACAGCAAAGTTGAGGGGGAAAGTATAGAGATTTTCCCATGCACTCCCTGGCCCCACACATGCACAACTTCCTCCATTGTCAACATCCCCCATCAGGGGGTTATGTTCTTTTCAGTTGATGAAGCTACACTGAAACATCATTGTTACCTAAAGTTTATAATTTACACGAGGGTTCATTCTTTGTGTTGTACATTCTATGGGTTTTGACAAATGTATAATGACGTATGTCCATCATTCTGGAGAGTACATCCATGGAGAGTACTTTCAACGCCCTGAAAATCCTCTGTGCTTCACTCATTCATCCCTCCCCACCCCCAACCTCTGGCAACTCCTGATCTTCTTACTGTCTCCACAGTTTTGCCTTTTGCCGAATGGCATATCATTGGAATCATACAGTACGTAGCCTTTTCAGATTGGTTTCTTTCACTTAGTCATATGCATTTAAAGCTCCTCCATGTCTTCTCATGGCTTGATAACTCATTTCCTTGTGGCCTTGAACAGTGCTCCATCGTCTGGGTGCGCCACGGTTTACTTACTTGTTCACCTGCTGAAGCACACCAAGGGTGCTTCCAAGCTTGGCAATTAGGAAAACATTCATGTGCAGGTTTTTGTGTGGATGCAACTTTTTAGTTCATTTATGTAAAAACCAAGGGGCATGATTGTGGGATCATACGGTAAGAGTACGTTTAGTTTTGTAGGAAACTGCCAAACCGCCTTCAAAGTGGCCACACCATTTTACATTCCCACAAACAATGGATGAGGGTTCCTATCGCTCACATCCCTGCGGTAATCACTTGTTAGTTTCAAGATTTTTTTTTGTCAATTCTTTTGGATTTTCTATGTGGACAATTATGTCATCTGTGAGCAAAGACAGTTTTATGTCTTCTTTCCCAATCTGTATACATTTTATTTCCTTATCTTATCTTATTGTATTAGCTAGAACTTCCAGCACAATGTTGGAAACAGTGGTGAGAGAGGACATCCTTGCCTTCTACCTGATCTTAGTGGGAAAGACTTGAGTTTCTCATCATTAAGTGTGATGTTGGCTGTAGTTTCTTGTAGATATTCTTTATAAAGTTGAGGAAATTTCTCTTTATTCCTAGTTTTTTGGGAGTTTTTATCATGAATCGGTATTAGATTTTGTAAAATGCTTTTTCTGTATCTATAGGTATGATCATGTGACTTTTCTTTTTTAATCTGTTTTCTTGTTTAATCTGTTGATGTGATGGATTACATTAATTGATTTTTGAATGTTGAACCAGCCTTGCATACCTGGGATAAATCCCACTCAGTCATATTGTGTAATCTTTTTTATTATTTTATTGAGGTCATAATATTGTGGAATTTCATGTGTACATTATTATTTATCTGTCACCATACATATGTGCCCCTTTACCCCTTTGCCTGCCCCTCAACCCCTTCCCCTCTGGTAACCACCAATCTGTTCTCTTTGTCCATATGTTTGTTTATGTTCCACATACAAGTGAAATCATGTGGTGTTTGTCTTTGTCTGGTTTATTTCGTTTAACATAATACCCTCAGGGTCCATCCATATTGTTGCAAATGGGACAATTTTGTCTTTTTTTATGGCTGAGTAGTGTTCTATTGTATATACATATATATATATATATATATATATATATATATATATATACATCTTCTTTTTTTTTTTAAAGATTTTATTTTTTCCTTTTTCTCCCCAAAGCCCCCCAGTACATAGTTGTATATTCTTCACTGTGGGTCCTTCTAGTTGTGGCATGTGGGACGCTGCCTCAGCGTGGTTTGATGAGCAGTGCCATGTCCTCACCCAGGATTCGAACCAACGAAACACTGGGCCGCCTGCAGTGGAGCGCTCGAACTTAACCACTTGGCTACGGGGCCAGCCCCTATATCACATCTTCTTTATCCATTCATCAATTCTTGAGTGCTTGGGTTGCTTCCACTTCTTGGCTATTGTGAATAATGCTGCAATGAACCTAGAGGGGCATAAGTCTCTTTGAATTGTTGATTTCAAGTTCTTTGGATAGATACCCAGTAGTGGGATAGCTGGGTCATATGATAGTTCTATTTTTAATTTTTTGAGAAATCTCCATACTGTTTCCCGTAGTGGCTGCACTAGTTTGCATTCCCACCAATAGTGTATGAGGGTTCCTTTTTCTCTACAACCTCTCCAACATTTGTTTTTTGTCTTGGTAACTATAGCCATTCTAACACATGTAAAGTGATATCTCACTGTAATTTTTATTTGCATTTCCTTAATGATTAGTGATGTTGAACATCTTTCATGTGCCTATTGGGCATCTGTATATCTTCTTTGGAAAAATGTATATTCGCATCCTCTGCCCCTTTTTTGATCAGGTGTTTGTTTGTTTTTTTGTTGACTTCTGTGAGTTCTTTATATATTTTGGAGATTAGCCCCTTGTCAGATATATGATTGCAAATATTTTCTCCCAGTTGGTGGGTTGTCTTTTTGTTTTGTTTCTGGTTTCCTTTGCCTTGCAGAAGCTCTTTAGTCTAATGTAGTCCCATTTGTTTATTTTTTCTTTCATTTCCCTTGCCTGGTGAGACATGGTATTCGAAAAGATGCTGCTAAGACTGATGTCAAAGAGTGTACTGCCTATATTTTCACTAGGAGTTTTACGGTTTCACGTCTTACCTTCAAGTCTTTAATCTATTTTGAGTTAATTTTTGTCTATGGCGTAGGATAATGGTTTACTTTCATTCTTCTGCACGTGGCCGTCCAGTTTTCCCAACATCATTTATTGATGAGAATTTCCATTCTCCACTGTGCGTTCTTGGCTCCTTTGTTGAAGACTAACTGTCCACAGATGTGTGGCTTTATTCTGGGCTCTCAATTCTGTTCCATTTATCTGTGTGTCTGTTTTTGTACCAGTACCATGCTGTTTTGATTACTATAGCTTTGTAGTATAATTTGAAGTCAGGGATCGTGATGCCTCCAGCTTTGTTCTTTCTTCTCAGGATTGCTTTAGCTATTTAGGGTCTTTTGTTGTTCCACATGAATTTTAAGATTCTTTGTTCTATTTTCATGAAGAATGTCATTGGGTTTCTGGTTGGGATTGCATTGAATCTGTAGGTTTCTTTAGGCAATAGGACATTATAACTATGTTTATTCTCCCAATCCATGTGCATGAAATATGTTTCCATTTCTTTGTCATCATTTATTTCTTATAGTTTTCATTGTATAGGTCTTTCACTTCCTTGGTTAAATTTATTCCTAGATATTTTATTCTTTTTGTTGTGATTGTAAATGGGATTGGAATACCCAGAACTGAAGAAGAGAGATGTGAGACACAGGTCTGTTTTAATATCTAGGAAAGTCATCTCTTCAGCCTGGAGAACATGATCTTGTGCTCATCATCTCACTTCTCAGAACTGAGATGCATAAAACACTATTTTAATTTGTTTTTATTTGTGAAAATAGGCAACACAATTTCGGTGGCAGTGATTATTATAACGATGCTATAAACCTCTCTAATGAAATTCCAGAGATGTTAGGGCAGCTTTATTCAGGCATAGATTGACAGAGCTGTGCATGTCAGTCCAGGGCCACAAATCCTGGGCTGTAAAGAATGAATGCTGGGTCAGGAAGGAAGCACGTATCGGGGAAACAGTATTTGTGAATAAGCATCATCATTTAAGGCACTTTAGATACAGACAACATTGATGATTATGTGAGTTAATTAACTTTAGGCCACTTGAGGTGCAGTAGACATGCAAACCTCATTCCTTGCCATCAAAGGCGAAGGATCCCTAGTTAGAAGTGACAAGCCTCATAGCTGTGACAAGATAACTTGCAATGCAAAGCGATAATCAATAAATGCAGACAAGTGCAGCTGGAGTTCACAGAAGGGACAGATCACTTTCAGACAGATTAACTAGGTGATATTTTAGTTGAATATGCAAATTAAGAGATTAAGTGTTTGTCTGCTGTCTATTGCATGCAGTGGCCTCTGCAGAGTTCTGTTCTGGAATCGAGGATATTTATGTCATAGTCTTGCTCTAGAAGAGTTTATAATCTGGTCAAGAAAATGAGTCATAAACACATAAAAAGGCAAACAACAATCAAAGATAAATTTCAAGGTGTTGCTAGAGATGATCAGGACAGAAGGCAGCTCGTGATTAGTTATGCTAACTGGTCATGCAGCAAACAATTGCTTTAGACGTTAGAGGAAGGAGGAGCTCCCTTTCCTGACCTGTTACCAGCATTTGACAGAAGAACTTCCCTTTTCTGTGCTCCAGAACTCCATGTACGCCTGGGTTCCCCCATTGCTCCAATGCTCCTTTGCTGGTCTTCATCTCTAAACACTGACGTAGGTCAGGGCTCAGTCTGTGGGCCTCTTCTCTCTTTTGTCTACATTCCCTGTTGAGGATCTCATTTGGTTTCATGGCTTTGAATCCTGTCTACATGCCAACGGTTGGCAAATGTTATTTCCAGCCTAGACATTTACCCGAAGGCTTGCTTGCTTATATCCAACACCCACTCAAATCTCCATGTGATTGTCTACAAGGCATCTCAAGTTTAACATGTCCAAAACTGAGCTCCTTATTTTCCCTTTAAAATTTGCTCTCCCTGCAGTCTTTCTCACCTCAGTCAATGACAGCTCCATTCTTCCAGTTGCTTGGGCAAAAACCCTGAGGTCATCCTTGACTTCTCTTTCCTCTTAAACCCCATGTTGGCTCTATCAGCAAATCCTATTTGTTCTGCCTTAAAATTTTATCCAGAATTAGACCAATTTTCAACTCCTCCATTACTTCTACTCTCATTTAAGAGCCCATCAGTAACCACCAAGATTATTGCACCTGCCTCATGACCCATCTCTCTTCTTCCACCCTCGTCTCTACCAAGCATTCAGAGTGATTATTTTTAAAATATCCGTCAGATTATGTCCCTCTTTTACTCAAAACCCTCCAATGGCTTCTCATCTCACTCCGATTAAAACCAAACATGCCTATGATGATCTGTGGGGTCATATGTGAGCTGCTCCCTCATCCTCTCTGACCTCACCTATGTCTGTCTTCTGGCCTCTCGGTGTTCCCTGAACAAGCCGGGAGCACCGCTGTTTCAAGCCCTTTGCTCTCACTCTTTTCTTTGCCTTGAGTGTCCTTTCCCAAGTTAACATCACGGCCTTCTCCTCCTCCTCCTTCCAGCCTTTACTCAGTAAAACCTTCCTTGACCACCTACCTCACTTTCTCTTACACTGGGTTCCCTCAGAAGCTGATCCAGATAAAAGAATTTTAAAGCAGATCATTTGTTTGAGAGATAATTCCCTGGAATAGCAGTAAAGGAATGGGGAAATGAGACGGAGAAGGAAAGGAAGACTACATAGGGTATGTTCATGAGTAGCTTACCTCTGGGGCCAATTGGGGCTCATACCCCACTGGGAGCTCTAGGGCTCTGCCCAGAGCACACCTCCGGGCTGTCCCACGTGAGCAGGATTCAGCCGCCAGTTCCCATTAGATGTTGGCCGACGGATGCTTCTGGGAGTGTTCATCCCTGACCCTCTGGACTGCCCTGTGTGTAGACAGCCAGGCATCTGTGGTCCAAGAAAGCCTCTCAGTAGAGGATCACAGATGCTCACAGCAGAAGGCCTTCAGTGTGTGCAGAACATCTAGCACCAAGGGGTGTGGGGGAGGACCCCGAAAACTGCAGCTTCCCCTTTCTCTGCTTTGTGGAGTGGAAATAACTGCTCCTTAGTTGTTTGTGAGTGACTCTAGGTGGGTGAGTCGTCGAGGAAGTCTTGGGGAAGGGACAGAGTCCACACTGGGGAAACACCCGCCAGGTGAATGCAGGGTCAGGAAGAGGGTGCAAGAGCCTGGGAGCGGAGCCGCAGGAGCAGAAGGTGTGGGCGAGCCAGCCCGTGTCAGGTGGGAGAGCGGGCCATCCCTTTCATTGGAGCAGAGGGCTCTTATAAACGTAAAAATGGCTGGAGTAAGACAAGCTAGGTCTTGTTCAGACAAACTGTCAGGTTGAGGAATTTGGAGTCTTTTCTGTAGGCAACTGGGAGGAACAGAATGTTTTAAAGCAGGGGAGCTTATCACGGTCTGTGAGCCCCATCAAACTAACCTTTCTGGAAGACAGAAAGTAGTTAAGCTGACATGGGGAAGCGGGAACGAAGATGAGCTGAGAAGCTTTTCCTGAGGCAATAGACCCGATAGAGTTTTGCGGAATGACGGAGAAAGGCGCCCTGCCTGCTGGAGGGGGGCTGTGAGCCGTCGACGCCTGAGCCCGCGTGTTGGGGGCAAGCGTGCGGTCACCCCGAGGTGTGCAGTCTGGAACTCGGCACAGTCAGTCCATGGGGCGCCCCAGGACCTGCCCCTTGCCAGGCTCACACTGTTGTCCATTCTGGGCAAACCCAGGGATACCCAGACTTTGCTGAGAGTTGAGTCTCTTCTGGAACACAGGCGCCTTAAGAATGCCAAGGCTGGGCACCTTGGGTTCTCAACAAGGAGGTGGTTGCTCAAAAAGGAAGGAAGTGAGACATTACAAGCAATATTAAAGTGTTGCAGGGACTGGCTGTTTTTCCTAAAATCCACACTCGCTGTCGCCTCCTTCCCTCTTCCGTGTGGTGCTCAGGATTCAGTGCAGCATCATGTATGAGGAGCGCCAATAAAATTATGCATGGGGAGGTCCTGCCACCTCTGGTGGAAACCCGGGCAGGGCCAGGACTTTGTCTCACACTTACGAAACGGACTTTAGGACAAACACCGTCTCTGCTCAGAAATTAGAAACTCAGTCCCAGACATTAATCTGACTTTGGCATCAGCTCCCGCTGGTCAGGCTGCTCCACCGGGAACCCTGCGGTGGGAAGAGCGGGTGGGGCGGCGCGCTCTCTGCTCCGCCCCCTGATCCTGCTGACCCCTGGGAGGATGGGCGGGAGGAGGCAGAGGAAAAGTTGGCTCCAACGGGCGCCGTCAGGTCGGCCTTACATCCTCTGGGCTTTCCAAATGTGATGATGTGGCTCCCTCACGCGTGCTTTCCTGGCTGTGTGCGTGTGTAATTCCCGCGACAGCGGTGATGGGCGAATTCTCTCTGAAGGTCGCTTGCTCCAGACTGCGTCTCTGCTCCAGCAGCAGCTCGCAGTTCCTCCCTCAGCTCCCGGGCGTCCAGGGTTACCTGCACGTCTGCCCTTCAGCATGTAGGCAGAATCAGGGACGGACTCCCACCGGCTCACAGCCACACGGGGTACACACTGGTGCATGGGAAACACTCACGCATCTTTTGCCCCCTCAGGGAGTGTAGGTTCACCCCAAGTTAGCCATCTCTTTCCTGCGGCCACAGGCTCCTTTAGGTTTCTCAGGTGTGAGGTCGACACAGGTGACTGAAACAGTCACTGAGACTTCCTTTGTAAGTTCTGCATATGGCAAACCGTCTCATCCGGGCTTTGGGTTTGGTATCTAAGGAACTGATGCTCCAAGTAAACTGGGGCAGGAAGTGTGTGATTTTAACCTTCTGTTGGATGTTTACCATCATGTGGGTTCCGAGGAGATAATCTGAGGAAGGGAACACCGTGCGCCTCAGCCTGGGTGTGCCTGGAGGGCCAGGCCGCGGGCATGAAGCAGGACAAGTGTGCAGAGCCCAGGCCCCAGAGAGCCCCTCGCCAGGGGCACTGACTTATGCATTTGGGATGGAAAACCATTGAAAATTTTAATCGAGTTCCGGTAATAGGTGTGCTAAAATAAGCGCAATTCCCCAGGGAGAAGGTTGGGAATGCCAGTGCTGGAATGACTGAATCCTGGGAAATTCAGGAAATTTTGACACTATGGACTTCATGGATATTTGTTCTGTCATACGGTTTGGCCACCATCACACACCTACCACCTCATCTTTTTGTCACACTTTTTCTCTTCTTCCTTCATTTATCATCTCAAGCAAATGTATTTTTTTTTCTTTTAGCAAAAGCATCTCCTAACTTTTCAAAATTATTTTTAGCGAGTCTAGAATTCTCCTAGTCTTTGGTTATATTATTGAAAATTAGAACTTTGCAATTGTGTTACTAAGTGGGAAAAGAATTGGTGAATGTTGAGCAAGTCATTCCCAATATCAGTAGTTTCTTTCAGATATTAGATCTGAAGGAGATGGATGTTCTGTTGACAAGGTTAAGAGTTTTGTTTGTTTTTTAGCAGGTTAGATTTTATACCTAATAAGTTCTGAGTCTGAGCATGTATACAGCAAGAAGAAAGAATAAATCCGCACACGCGTGTATACACACACACACATAAATATAGTTAAATATAATTAAATAAAATTTTTTGGCTGACTTGGGTTCATAGAAAATTTACGTATTTTTTTACATTCTCACTGGTTGCTCCAGTTTTCAAATTACTTTCTCCTATGTTTTGACAGTATAACTCAAGTGTTTATTCTCTACTCTCTTTTTTAGAATTTCCAAAGAATCACAAATTTACTGGCTCTGCAGTTCAGAAGGGCTATTCCTAGCAGTACTGTTTGTCCTCCAAGCATTTCATATAAAATTCTAAGGAGGAAAAGCCAGCAAACCTGAGGACCCCCTCCAGCCCCCACCGCGTCACTTCTTTTCTGCCCGTCCCCGAGTCAGGGCAGGTAAGAGACCCTCGCAGTGGCCCTGATCAACTCTGCCTGTTACCACGGATGTCAATAGAAGCACTTTACTTTTCTACTGTCAGTCAAACAGTGTTTGGGGTAGACTTAATCCCCGTCCTTTCTCAGAGGCCCCAGGGACTTCTCAAGTTGACGGCAGCCTCTGGTCTGCCTTCACTCTCCTCTGTGGGCTCTGACCTCTTGCACCTGCCGAGATGTCTGTCCCAGAGTCCCAACCTTACTTTCTGCAAAGGGACTGACATCTCTGCGCTGGTGCAGGTCTGTCCACATTCGTTCTCCTGGCCCAGCGTGTTTCTGGACAGTGATCAAGCCACATGGACATTTAGCAGCAAGATTAGTTAAAAGAGTTGCTGTCTGGCTGTGACATTGATTCAACTTGTAGTATGACTCAATTAGCCTGTTTAGAATCTGGCTTCACAGCAGGAAGTTTCGCACATGCAAATTAGCAGTTTTAAGAGACCTGATGAAGTAATAGTTAGTTTACCCTGAAAAGCTTTGTGATCCAGAAACCAGCTGTCTGAATAAACGCCACAGTAATTAGATAGTTACCCTGCCCTGTGGGTGCCAGGGCCTGCTGCCAACATCCTCTTTTCCACTTGCTGCTCACAAGCATCCCCCTTCTCATTTCCCTCACTGAGAAATGAAACGAACCTGGCTCTTCCCTCTCAGAAGGTCCTCACTGGGTCTCCACTTCTTATAGTTTTTTTTAATACATTTTCAGCTTTCTTCCACTTTCACTTATTTGTTACAGTCTTAATATCATTGGGCTTCGGTGGTTTCAACACTAATAATGGAGGGAACTAACTTAGGGAATTCCCCCGGGCCTCACCATAGTGCTGTGCGTGGAACTGACGTACAGACGGAGCAGATGACCAAGGTCCCATGGACTGAGCCGGACAACGTCTGGGTGCATTTGCTCCATGTGAATTCTAACGTCTAATGATGAGAGGAGAGTAACGTACGACCCAGGATGGGACCCTAGGTTGAAACGAGAGGTACTACCAAACCACACCAGATAGAAACACTGAAGTCTGTTCTAGAAACGGTTTCCAGAGAAGCGTTTGGTTGGTGTCGATCCCCACGGCCCTCGAAAGCAATGCTGTTTGTTTTCTTGTTTCTTCTACAATCGTGTTACATAACTCATGTGTACGTGTCCTGAACTTTAAGGTTGTGCGGTTTTGATCATCAAAATAGATGCCTACAAATATATTTTCAAATTGAAATCAGGGCAGCAATATCAGACTGACTGTTTTTAATCCATTGGTTATTAGAAGGAAAACAATGTTTGTAATTGCTGCTATAATTTGCCAAGACTTGTTAAAAGCCTTAAGAAATATTAATAACTTTAACTCAGTAATTACACTTAATGAAATTTATCATGAGGAAATAATCATGGATGGGAACCAGGTTTTCGCCAGGAGAGCAGTATGTAACAGTCAACGTGGAGATCTGTCTCGATCTCACAGATTTAGTGGCTGGTCACGTAGACTGCAGTATTTCCACATCATGTTGGTGTTAAAAATGGTACAACTGAGGGGCTGGCCCCGCGGCCGAGTGGTTAAGCTCGCGCGCTCCGCTACAGGCGGCCCAGTGTTTCGTTGGTTCGAATCCTGGGCTCGGACATGGCACTGCTCATCAGACCACGCTGAGGCAGCATCCCATATGCCACAACTAGAAGGACCCACGACGAATATACAACAATGTACTGGGGGGCTTTGGGGAGAAAAAGGAAAAAATAAAATCTTAATAAAAAAAAAATGGTACAACTGAGGAAAATTAGTGCCATGAAAAGATGTTCATGTTATACTAAATTAAAAAAAAAACAAATTTCCAAACATTTTTTGAAGTATATAAATCTTCTGTGTAGATGTATACACAGAGAAAGGAACAATCTGGAAGGACCTGCCTCAAAACACCCGTGGTCTTACTGTGGTTTAGGGATTGTGTCTGCTTCTTTTACTTCTCCGCCTATCTTTAATTTTCTGCAATGAACATGGACTAGTTTTATGATCATAGTTTAATTTATTTTTTAAAAGAGTTTGTTCCTAGACTTCTTTCAGTGTTCACTTTGAAAGGTGTTCGTGGTTGCAGGTCCGCGTGACACGCAGGTCGTGGTCAGCCCTCCCTGTGGCGGGTGCCAGCGAGCATCCGGGCTTGTTAGAAAGCACCCAGCAAGCAGGGGTTCCCACGTGCACAGAGAGGGCGCGTCTGGCCTCGTCAGCAGATTTTCCAAGTATACCAATGGCCAACTGAGCACAACAGTTTGTCTTTGTAGATAAAATTAAGTAGAAAATTAGAAAATAGCCACTTAATATATTTTGAACAACCAAATTAAGTGACTGTGATTTTTTTCTTAAACCGCTTTGATCTCCGCATACTTGTTATTCAGAGCCCAGTGGAGTGATTACGGAGAACGTTTATTTACGGCTCCCACAGAGAAATAGATCATGCAAACCATAGGGATTTATTCAATTTGAATTGTCAAATTTGTATTAAGTAACTAGGTATGGGCCCAGCACTGTATTAGACACAGGAGTTATTCACATAAGTGACAAAGACAAATGTCCTGGAGGAACTCACAGTTTTGATGCAGAGACAGAAAATAACTATTTCTGACGTACATAATGGGCTTCAATACAAGCAGTGAGGACCTTATGGCAGGAGGCGAGGAAGGGCAGGAGAGAGGTTAACTCCAACCACAAGGAAGTGAGGTGGTGGCTAGAAATAAAAAGTGTGTTAGTCCCCTACTGGTTATAGGTAACAAATGAAATTCAAACTGGCTCCAATAAAAAGGCAAATTATTGGCTTCCGTAAAAGGATGTCTTCTTTAGGCAAGGCTGGATGCAGGCGACAACACCATGTTGTCAGACTTGGTCTCCCTGTCTGTGCTGACTTTATGGCGGTCAAACTCTCCACAAAGATGGCTGCTGAAGACTGAAATCTACATTCTTAGGGCTTACAATCCAGGCCCTCCTATGACCCAACAAGCACTCATTAAAACTCAGTGAGGATTCTCATTGGCTCTGCTTGGGAGCCTGCCCATCCTAACCCAATCACTGTGGCCTGCTAGGCTACTTGCCACTGTAGGGAGTGGGCAAGGGGGCAGGGCACCATGACAATGTGCTCCCAGGTCAGGCAGAGCTGGGGAGCCGTGGCTTCCCCAAAAAAGAAACATAAAGTGTAGACAGATGGGCAAACTATGGGACAAACACCATCATTACCATACTCCATCTCAGATGGGCAGGATGTTGTCAGGTAGTATGAGGGCAAAGCATGAGCAAAAGGAAAAGCTTTCACTAGGATGTAAATGCAAGGAATGCATTGAATACAGTGAGTATAAGGTGCTTGTGGGGTACAAAGTAACGGTATCCCAAAGATTACAGTGTCTGACTTGATACAGTTGTAGGTATGTTTCCCTCTATTAGACATTTGTACCTGGGGAGTTTCGCATATATGCAACTGTAAATTCAGTAATTATTCAAATGCAACGGGAACTTGCTGTTTGAAATATACCCTGTGATGAATACTTTTGTAAAGCAAAGAATTAAGTTGTCAGACAAACACTGACCTTTAATTTTTGTGTTTTGTGCATATGAATTATTATATATTGACTTCGTTTAGAATAATGTACATTTAGACTAAATCCTTTTTCAAAAATTGAATTTTTAATCCATTTAAAATGCAACTCAACCTAAGCTCTTAGAGCACTCTCTTTTTCTAGTAAATGATTAATAAATGTATATAAATGCTTCCTTGAGTTTGTGTCAATAATCATAAAATCATCTACCAGTTTTAAAAGCCTATTTGGACCAGACGTAGGTTTGCTCCTTGGCAGAGCAGTGACTAAATGTGAATTCATTTTATAATTCACAGAATCCCCCTGGGCCCGGGTCATATTGGGGATTGAAAACAGGTCAACTGATGTTTTAATCCTTTCTGTCCTTCAGAAAGAAATGGAATTAAAATCTATAGTTTTGTTGTTTGGTATTTATTGCATTGAGCTAAGATCATAAATAGAATGTAGAATTAGATCTTTGCTAAGTGAATTTAAAATCTAAGTTAGATAGATGTGTATGATTCTGACCTTGGAAAACAAATTGTAGAAGTGACAACTTAGTGAAAAACTCAGAAACAAACCAAAAAACCCAAACGGAGATGGCAAAGTCTTCTATTATTAGTGTTTTCTGGTAATGAGCTAGGGTGTGGGACTAAAACGTCAGTTTTCAATTCCAGTCCTGTCCTGAGCTTCATAATTTTGAGTGTGGCACTGCTCTTAACTCTGCCCGAATTTCCCCATCTTCAAACTGACTCAGATTTTTTAGAGAAGTCAGAATGAGATATGAAACAATAAATATGAAGCACTTTAAGTTCCTCAGAATAAAGTTTCTACAACACAACGAAATAATAATACAGTACACTATATGAATTACATCTGATCTTTTATCTCATAATGCAAATAAATTAGGGGATGAAATTTTACATCTTTTAGAAGTATTCATTTCAAAATAGGATTTTAAGTAATACACAACTAGTACATCTAAAATAAATCAATCTACAAAAATTTTATTTAGGGGCTGGCCCCGTGGCAGAGTGGTTAAGTTCCCGCGCTCCGCTGCAGGCGGCCCAGTGTTTCGTTGGTTCGAATCCTGGGCGTGGACATGGCACTGCTCATCAAACCACGCTGAGGCAGCGTCCCACATGCCACAACTGGAAGGACCCACAATGAAAGAATATACAACAATGTACTGGGGGGCTTTGGGGAGAAAAAGGAAAAAAAGTAAAGTAAAATGAAATCTTTAAAAAAAATTTTATTTATACACCCTTTCGGAAAATATATTTTGCACTATGCAAAGCTATACCTTTGTGATTTAATTAATACCCAATGCATAAAGCAATAACTTAGAATCAATAATGTGTTAAATCAGTGGTAGTCAAATATATGTGATATATGTGCCATTTAAAATTATTATTAACAAAAAGAGCCATATAATCACTATATGCCTTGTGATATTTTGTATAATATTAAATATACTTTAAATATAGAAATAAAAAGCCTTGAATACCCATAGATTTCAGGCAAACAGCCATATACGCCCTATCCTAGTAACGTGAGTGCTTAATGAAGGAACATTTTGTGACATATTGGGTTAAAGTCCTATGAGCTAATAAGAATTGCAACATAATAATGTAGTATGGAGATATAGATAATTTCAGAATACATAAAAAAAGGGAAAAAACGGCATAATCCTATATTGAAATAAACCCACTACATACCATCACAGGCAATTTGATTGCAAATAAGGCTGGGAGTTACTTGAGGACAAGACTGATGACAGGAAGGTGAGGAATTTCCTAAGGAAGTTGAAAGAAATGTGCACAGCAAGACCATATTGCATAAGAAATAGCTGACATAGGCACCAACTTTTAAACAAGGTGCAATGTGATGTACTTCTTCCCTGTTTAACAACAGACTATCTTTACCAAAATAATACCCACGCCCAGTATGGGGAACAAGAGTTGGGTCCATGTCAAAAAGGGATGGGATGAAAAGCTGAGCAGCCTGCCTCCTCCCTCCCCCTAAGTAGACCCAGCACACCCAAGGGAACAGATGCTGCAGCATGAGAAAGAAGCTGCAGCTGTTGGCCTTTGTCACCAGAATTCCTCCAGGTCTGTCTCTTATCCCATATCCATTGCTCCCAATTTCCCTCAATTTCTCTGCTCCCCCCCCCTTTTTTTTTTTTTTTTTTTTTTTGCTCCTTAGCTGAATTTGCTGTCTCTCTCTTGCCCCCAATTTTGCTGACCTGTTTTTGGACCAGCAGCTCTGCTTTTCACCTTTGAAGCTCCTCCGTGACTTGATTAGCGGTGACTTGGTTATCCACCTAAGACCGCACACACAGTAAACCATGGATGAAAGGCCCCTCTCCTATTCCCTGTGGTAGCCCAGTGGAGCCGGTGCCAATCTGGCCGTGACCTAACTAGACACTGTTTGATCGTGAAAGGAATTCTGACTTAAACTCAAGAGAAAGATTTTGTGTAACACCCAGCAAAATTAGGACACATACCTCACCAAACTCTACTTAGCTTCTAAGCCGGCCATTCCTCTTCCGGCCATCCAATGCCTATGACAGAGTTTGGCTTCTATTACAGTTCTTGGTACACGGAAGACCCTCAGGAAATATTTAATGAAAGGATGGATAAATGAATAAACAAATTATTAGAATGATTATGTTGGTTTTTGAGGGTGTGCATGAAGTTACAAAATATGAATCTTTGCTTAGCAGAACATGTTTGGTGAAGATTTCCATTCACATTTCTTTTAAGAAAAAAAGCAGGAAGCAGCTCAGCATACCTGTTTGTCATCGCTTTTAGAACATCTGTGGTTTTAAAACAGCTTTGAAAATAGGTCCCTGTCTAGAATGAGGTCTGACTCCTGCTGTATAAGCAGTAGAGAATGCTAAATTCATATGCACTAGGACATACCCTCAGAGAGGGCAGTTAATAAAAGTACTGATTAGGTGGCCCAAATCTTCTCCACGCTCTGGTTCTTCCAGAAACATGGAGATGCACACTCAACTTGTTAAGACTTAGCCAAAATAAAGAAAGAGAGGGAACAGATGCACCATCCCAATTTCTTGCATGAGAAACTGCACATTTACTCTAGAAATCGCAAATAAGAATGTTTACAGAAACGGTTGGTGGAAGCAGCACGGGCTGGCACATGACATGCTCGCTGTGCAGCAGGAGGAAACACCCTGAACCCAGTGCGCCTCTCCATCAGCTGGTGCTCAGTGTTTGTGTTTCTCCAGATCGATCGGCTGGACGTGGACAGCTTGTTTAGCAACATTGAATCCGTGCATCAGATATCAGCCAAGCTGCTGTCGTTGTTGGAAGAGGCCACAGCAGACGTGGAACCGGCCATGCAAGTAATCGGTATGTTTATTCTCTTCTCCAGCTCGACAATACAACAGGAAATAATATTTTAATAACCTCCCTTTGCTTCGGTTTTGTGTCTCTGACTCACCAAGCTTCCCAGGAGATACATAAATGCTCAACCCATCTTCAGGCTCACTGTAATTACACAGACTCTGTACTTATTTTCAAATGGGTTTATATCCATTTGCTCTAGTCCCTCAGTAGCACTAAGCACACCATTTGCTTTTTAATTGTCAATGTTTCAACCTCTTTGCCTTCCAGATGTTCTCTCATTTTGTTTTATGGTTAACATTTACTTGATCCTTAAAGAATTAAATATATAAATACTTTAATAGCTTTACTGATTTTAGTCACAATGTAGTTCAGATCTTATGCCTATGAATCCATTGAGTTTGGGGTTGTAAAATCTTTTTGCATGAAGAGTTCATATGATTTATAAAACACGTATACAAGTTCCACTTTTCTCATGCTTTTCCTTTTTTCATATATTATTTGCTTTCCAAATATGTTTTTACTCTCAAACAGTCTTAGGTTATTCTTTAAGTCTCGTAAGACTTTTTAAAGAAATACAGAGATATCATTGGAAAAGTGTTGAGCCAAATTTTTATTCTCTCCATTTCTTGGATGTTTCGAAGGGATACTGTGTTGTAAAACTCTTTGAAGGCAGTTACCACATCCAGGATATCCCACCCATAGTGTCACATAGGCTGAGAATGCTCAGAAACTTCTTTAAATCATTTTTCTATTTCACACATAATATGTATATATGCTCATTACAAAAATATTAAGACAATTCAGGAGCACAGAGTAATACAGTCATGCGCCACGTAACATTTCAGTCAACGATGGACCACATGTATGGCGGTGCTCCCATAAGATTAGCACCATAGCCTAGTTGTGTAGTAGGCTCTACCATCTAGGTGTGTGTAAGGACACTCTATGATGTTCACAGAATGATGGAATAGCCCAAAAGTACATTCTCAGAGTGCATCCCTGTTGTTACGCAACACATGACAGTACGTCTCTCCAATGCACTCTTCCCCATCAGTCATCACTGTCATCAGTTTGACATGGATCCTTTCTTTGAGACACACAAACATCTTATATCTTTATTCATTATGTCTTCTATTTGTTCATGGAAATCAGTGGTATAAAAATGACATGAAATTGATCTTGTTTAGTATTTGTAGAAGACCCAAAGTTTAATAAGCAAGGCTGATCTTATACAAAGGTGAATCAACTTGGCTACCTGTGGTGTTTTACAGACCAAAAGGCCAGGCCACCTGAAAAGGTTCTCCCACAGACAGGTTTAGATGCAATCATTCCTGGTGATTAAATGTCCCCATTATGTACTGAATGTTTGTGTTCCCCCAAAACTCCTAAGTCAAAGCCCTAACCCTCAGTGTGATGGTGCTTAGAGATGGGCCTTGGGAGGGTTAGGGTCAGATGAGGTTGTGAGGGGGTTTCCCCCAGGATGGGCTTAGTGTCCATATAAGGGAAGGAAGAGAGACCAGAGCTCCCCTTTCTCCCTCTCCGCCATGTGAAGACTCAAGAAGGTGGCTGTCTGCAAGCCAGAAAGGAGCCCCACAGCAGGACCCGAACCTGCCAGCACCTTGGTCTTAGACATCCAGCCTCCAGACCTGTGAGACTCTGTTGTCTGAGCCACCCAGTCTGTGGTTTTTGTTATGGCAGCCTGAGCTGACAAACATATTTTCCAACAAATTATAAAAATATTTTCTACAGGAAGGACTCTATTCATTATCTCTTTAGTGTAGATTCATTGGCCGTTCATTAATTAACTCACTCAATGAGTAGTTATTAAGCAGGAGCATGTCCAAAGAATAAGGTGCTGTGTGGCATTACTGGGTATCAAAAGATGAAAGAGATCCTCAAACAGCTCCTCAGATTGAAGGTATTTGTGTAAAGTGCCATCAGAGTATTCTCTACACTACTGCAGGACTTCGGAGGACAAAGAAAATATTCGTTTATGGGGAATCAGAGAAGGATTCTTGAATTGTTACTTTGGCTTAAAGGTTTGGGTCAGATTTCAACAAGTGGGGTCCAGCTCAGGAAGACTATGCAGAAGTGACAGCATATACAAAAGCATGGACAGCCAATGCCACAGGGAGTCTGTGCGGGAAACTTGAGTGATCAAGTCAAGCTGGAGTGAAGGATTCAGGTGGGGGAGGAGTGAGAAATGAGTCTGTGAGTGTAGAATAGGGACAGACTGTATTTGGAACCAAAGTTTGGAATTTACTCTGCAGGTAATGAGAAGCCATTAAAAGATTTTTCTTCAAGGGTGTGAGGAGACACAAAAGTTTCTGGAGAAAGAAAACTATGGTGGGTATGAATAGAATGGAGACAAGGAGAAAAGGAGTCTTAGAGCAGTCAACAGCTGCTGTAGATAGTACAGGCCATGGTAACAAGCGTCTGGGCTCAGGCAGATTCCCTGAGAAGAGAAAGTAGGTCAGATGCAAGAGAAATGGGGAAGAAAGTGTAACCAAGATTTGGGGGGGCTGGCCCAGTGGCATAGTGGTTAAGTTCACACACTCTGCTTCAGCAGCCTATGGTTCACCGGTTCTGATCCTGACCGTGGACCCACACATCGCTCATCAAGCCATGCTGAGGTGGTGTCCCACACAGAAGAACTAGAACGACTTACAACTAGGATATACAACTATGTGCTGGGGCATTGGGGGAAATAAAAAAAGAGAAAGCTTGGCAACAAATGTTAGTTCAGGGCCAATCTTCCTCACAAAAAAAAGCATGCCTTTAGAAAAAAAGATTTTGGGGTTGGCTGCATGTGCTGGAGTCAAAGACAATTCCAGGTTTAAAGAGACACGTGTCCTGATTTGCCTAGATTGGTCAAGCATTCAGTCCAGTTTAGCATTTGTCCTGGATTTCCTGCTTTTTAAAGGAGGATCATTATTATAGTTGCATTACAGGAGTTTTGGTAAGACCTCCACATCGTCTGTCCTGGTGGGTGTAAGAGGCAGGTGCATCGACAGAGTTCTCATAGTCACACTCGGGGAACTCTGACAAATGGCCCATAGCTCCTTTCCCAAACCTTTCTAGTCTCAAGGAAACTCACATCTTCCTTTGAAGGGCGGCGTGCAGGGCACCGGCAGGTAAAATGATGACACTTGGACACGAGTAGCTAGCAACAGCTACTGCCCCCCTGTGCTGGCATGGGGGAGATGTAGTTGAAGCTACAGATCCTGCCGTCCCCTGGGTGCAGCAGCGTGGGTGTCACGGCCCCGCTGGGGGCCCGCGCCATGACCTGTGAGAGGCATGGAGCCACCAGAGTAACAGTCAGCGGGTTTAGTGGGACGTATAAGGGACCAAAGATTAGGTGCAAGTGAACCGTGTGTGGGCGGTGGAGGCTGACCAGTCCTGCTGCTGAGTCGGAGGCAGTACGCTCATTTACCTCAGGATGTAAATCTGTAGCTCTTTATTGTCTGGCTATGCTTATTTTATTTTGCAATAAACCCGTTCAGAAGCAAGGGTTTAATGTATGCATGTTTAATAAGAGTTAAGTGTTGATTTTCTGTTTCTCAAGAAAGTTGATGATGAGCGTGTATCACAGGAAACACACCGTTCACACAGGCCCCAAGGCTGTCACTGACCGCAGACCAGCAGAAGGCAGATCTGCTGGAGAGACAGCCACTGCACATCAAAAGTTAGCCACTGTTTTAAAAACACTGTGCCTGTTGTTTTAAAGCATACCTGGCACCTGCTGCCCCTGCTGTTGTCCCTGCTGCTGCTTCCACGCAGAACCTTCTTCCCGACCTGGACCCACTGGTTGAATCTGACCTGTGCCTTGAAGCCCGAGGGCATGAGGTTTAACACACGCAGCTGCAGAAGGTGTGTTCACGTGTCACTTCACGCACACGACTTCAGTTAGCTCAGATGACAGTGACCCTAAATTAATTTCTCTCATCTTTAGTTCTGAGTTTCCTTGGGTGGGTGAGAAGTGGACAGCAATGGCTACTAATGAGTTGACACCATTAGCAGAAGAGTTTGCCGATGGTTAAATTATGACAGTTTTACAATAGTGTGAGCAGATGAATTAAATAGAAAATCGATTAACTCCAATAATGCTTCAGAAATGTTTAACCCAATTCACAGAATCAAAGAAAAGCTGTTGGAAGCTTACTGTGTCAAAGGTGAATTTTCTGGCCTTATTGTAAATGCTAGTGTAACTTTAAAAGTTAAACTTGTGAAGGTAAATGATGATATGAATACGTATTTTGCTGGAGCACAGCATCACAGTGAAATAATGTTTTTACTTAAGTAAAAACTCTGTGGAACAGAAATGTACTCAGGCTTGGTGGAGGTGCCTATGTAATGAAGCTGTGCTTTCTGTTAACTGAAATGGTAATTGTAGTCAAAATTCACAAATAATCTTAGATAATCAAAGTTAGACTGAACTATGTTTAATATTTGGAGGATAAAGTTGATATTAGTTTAAAAAATAATCTCTTGCATGACAGTACCCACATTCTTTGCTGCTAGCCACTAACCAGCTTTTAGAAATTGCATTTTATTCGAAATCAGTTAGAAGTCTTTAGGTAAGGTATTCAACTAACAGAGGGCAAAAATAACTTCGGCTTTTTAATCTTTACAATTTGCAATTATTGAAAACAAAATCGCAGATGGGAAGACATTGAAATTTATCGCTACAAAAACAAGGAATTAGCTGGAAAAAAAATTAAACAATGAGAGTTTGTATTGTGTAAAAGATCTAATTTTGAAATTCTGTAATTATATTTTGGAAAACTTGACTTATGGAAAGAAGTTTTTGATGCAGTTCTTATTTAATAAGATAAATTTATATCCTGTACCAGATTTTGCAATATCTACATCTAGAAAAAATATTCAAAAATCATAAATAGAAGCAAGTTATTTGGTGAGCTTTATTGTCCAAAAATAGAGGAAAAAAAGAATCTAAATGTAATTAAAAAGACGGTACCTGTGAAAACATTTTAGCTCAAATATTTACACATTTCAATACAGAGAAATATATAATCAGAATTTTAATACCTTTCATTTAGCATAATTTTCTCTTGAGCTTATTAGGTGCCTCTGTGCTTATAGGAGAATATTTTCCTGTTAAAAATATTCTGGTTTACATATTTGAGAAGCAAAATAATAACACTAGTATTGAGTTTTAATCCGTAGACTAAAATAAATACAGAGTCCATACTGATATAAATAAATGAAGAAAAAGGAAAGCTCTTCCTTACAGTAGATTTCAATGAATAAATATAGAAGGAAAGAGGAAAATAGAAAATCACCATTAGGCAAACACTGCAGTCATAATTATTGCAGACAAAATCTATTGATTGATGCTGGATTTAGAGGGTGAAAGTTTGAGAAGATATATACTTTTCATAGCTTTAAAGTATCTCCTAAGTAATCATTAACCTCAAAGAGAAGGATGGGGCGCTGGCCCTGAGGCCAAGTGATTAACTTCACGCACTCTACTTCGGCGGCCCAGGGTTCATGGGTTCAGATCCTGGATGCGGACCTACACACCACTCATCAAGCCATGCTGTGGTGGCATTCCCCATAGAAGAGCTAGAATGACCTACAACTAGGTTATGCAGCTATGTGCTGGGGCTTTGGGGAGAAAAAAAAGAGGAAGATTGGCAACAGATGTTAGCTCAGGTCCAATCTTCCTCACCAAAAAAAAAAAAAAAACGCATGAAAAAAGTCTTGTGTGAATGTATGAACATATTGAAAAAAAAGAAAGAACAGGGTTGGCCCAGTGGCACAGCAGTTAAATTCTCACGTTCTGCTTTGGCAGCCCGGGGTTCCCCAGTTCAGATCCCGGGTACAGACATGGCACCACTTGGCAAGCCATGCTGTGGTAGGCATCCCACACATAAAGCAGAGGAAGATGGGCACGGATGTTGGCTCAGGGCCACGCTTCCTCAGCAAAAAGAGGAGGATTGGCAGCAGATGTTAGCTCAGGGCTAATCTTCCTCAAATTAAAAAAAAAAAAATTTTTTTTTTAAAAAGAAAGAGAAGGATGGTAACTTTATGGTGAGAAAGTGGGCAGAGACCACCTTCTCCAAGTGATCAAGGTCAACAATACCAGGCAATAACACATATGACATCCTGAACCTTGTGATACAATGTGCTGAGGGGGACATGATCACGTCTGTGGTACTTTTGTCCAAAATATATGCAATCATGAGAAAACATTAGACGTCAGCAGACAAACTCCAAAGAGGGACCCTCGACAAAATAACTGATCAACACTCTTCTAAATGTCGAGGTCGTTAAAGATAAGGCATGACTGAGGAGCCGTGGTCCTTAAAGACCGCAGAAGACTAGGAGGAGTAACAGATGAACACGAGCGGAGCCTGGATGGATCCCAGGTCAGTGAAAGAACATTAGTGCTGAACTTCAGATAAAGGGCTCAGTTTAGTTAATAGTGTTGAAGCAAACTTTGTCTCCTTTTTGGGGATGATTGTCCTATGATAACGGAAGTTGTTAACAATGGGGAAGCTGAGTGAGGGACATTTGGAAACGATCAGTACTATTTTTACAACTTTTCTATAAGAATAAAATTAATTCAAAATAGAAAGTTAAAAGTATTACAGTTTACAGAGAAAACTCAATTGAAGCTGTTTGCAATTTCAAGTTTGCTAACCATAATTTGCAACTTTGAGGAAGGTTACAGAAAGATTTACGGAAAAAATAAAATGGTAAGGCCATATTTGAAAAAGAAAGAGCTGGAGTCCTATTCTAATGTCCCCACCCTTTACATCTGGGCTATCCTTGTGACTTTCTCTGACCAATAAAATGTGGCAAACGGATATTCCACAATAGCCTTGCGACATCCACTCTCTGCTAAGGGAGAGAAGGGTCAGAGCAACGACTGGTCATTCTGATCGGCACAGCCGTGGCCGTGGACATGTGCGAGAGGCGCTCCGGGACCAGCTGGCCTCGGCGACAGCCTGCAAACACGGATAACCGCATCAACAGCACGGGGAGACGAGCCTGCCCAGCCGGGCCAGCCCTGCTCACACTGTCAACCCAGAGAACTGCGAGCAAACCAACAGTGTGGCTGTAAGCCTTTAAGTTTTGGGGGGAATTTTTTTTCTGCAGCAACACCTAAATAATACAGAGTCACAGAAAAGAGATTAATTAATCCAACTCAGATGATGAGGAAGGTGACTTTTGAGCTTGGATGTGAAAGAATTAGAAAGGTGGAGATTAGAGCAAAAGACTTTCTAAATGACAAACGGCTTGGAGGCCCCTGGGCAGGAGAGTCTGGGAGCCCTTGTAAAGGACCATAATCCGCCGTGGAGCCCAGCACCAAGGAAGCTCCAGGACCAAGCGCAGCAGCCGTGACATCAGTACAGGGCTCACCGGCAACCTCCATCACAACTCCTCAGCTCACATTTCAAAAGATAAACTGATTTTTGGTGAGATTCCCCAAACCACATTACCACAAAACGAAAAGCACAGGTGTCGCATTTGCCTGTCCTTAGATGGCACACCTGAGAGTTTGCGACTCACAGCCTGGCCCCAAAGCGGAAACTTTCCTGATCCCCAGTAAACCAGGGGGAGGGTTTACTCAGTGGTAAACTCGGGGTTCGGATGAGGTTCAGGTTGAAGCACAGAGAGTGTGTCTGTAGATCTGAGAGTCTGCCTGGACCATCATGCCAAGACAGAAACTGGGTTTTGAAATCTTGACTTAGGCAGGCTGTCTAGACGGGGAATGGCTCTAAATCCTTAGAGCTGGGAGTGTGAGACGTGACTCTCGTTTCCACTTAAACTGAAGATCATTCTGTCAGAATTTAAGAAAATAGCGAGCAAGGACAAAGCAAGTCAGACAAGAGCATAGAGTTGAAGGACACACAGGCTTCGAGATTGCTGACTCAGGGTTACATCCTGGCTCATCCATGACCAGATGTGGGATCTCGGGCCAGCAACAAAACCTCATTTCTCATCTGGAAATCTGAGGCAGTAACACGGACAGCAGAGAGTGTTTGTGAAGAGTGGATGAAACCGTGTACAGGTAATGATAGCCCAGTGCCTATCCTTGATAAATGTCCAATACGTGATGTTACTACCTTGTTCTTTTCCTGAGAATATTAAATTTATGCATCTATTTACAAAGCTTGATTTCTTATGTATGGAACAATCAAATACAATGTGACTTCTTTCAGAGGTCGTCCTCATGTTTTTCAAACAAATCAGGTTTGTGGACGTGCGTGGTTTCTCAGTGCTCCCAATCGCTATGCATCTTGATAATTCATGTATCTAATTAGGTGACACGTTTTCTTCTATGAAGGGTGATTTAACATATCAAGCATCCTCTCCACGTGTGGCAGAATGAACAGCAATTGTAGGAGGCACTTCCCAAGGACAGCCCTCGGCGAACCATGCCTCCTGGGATTTGTGCTGCCGTGGTCTGGTCCCATACTGACTCTGGACTGGCCCCGAGACTCGCTAACTAACGATGCAGTGGAAGTGACCCATTCTGGCAATGGGCTGAAGCCTTAAGAAGGGTTGGCAGTTTCTAGTCTTGTGATCTGGGAAGCCTGCCGTCTGAGAAGTCCAGCTACCCTGTGGGAAATACCACATGGAGACAGGTTGGACCCGAGACTATGTGGAGTGGGAAAGTGGCCCTGCTGCCCCCGCGTCCAGCTGATGCCAGCCTTCCCTCGTCCCCGCCGAGGCACCAGACCCATGAATAAGCCATCTTCACTGTCCAGCCAGTTAAGCCCTGAGTGGACGGCAGCCCCAGCTGACATCAGGTGGGCAGAAGAACCAGACAGCTGACCCTGTTGACCCACAGGATCCTGAGAGAAAAATCAAATGGTCGTTGTGTTAAGGTCCTAAGTTTTAGGGTGGTTGGTTACTCTCCAGCTGATAGCCACACAGGGCTTGTGTCCTCGGGGCATTTGCAACAATGTTGGAATGTTTCAAAGTATCAACAAAAGCCTGGGTCATGAAGAGTTTGCATCTACTTTTCGCGCCTCCCTCAGCACACTGTGCTGGGACCAGAGCTGAAAGAAGGTCGTGGTGGAGGACCCCCAGCGTCCCGTGTGCCTCCTCCTGAGGGTGAGCTGATCCTTGGAGAGGAAGACCGTTTAGGGCTCTCTGTCCTTTGCGGGTGAAGTGGGTGACAGCTGTTGCTCCATGGCAGCACGTTGCTCTCCTGAAGCCGCGTCTCCTGTGTGTCCCCACAGCAGGAATCTGTGCCTTACGCAGGGGTTTTGTGAGAAGAGTACCGGTCACTGACCATTCCTCCTGTCCCGATGCCATGCGGGAGACGTCACAGAGGAGCTCCCCTGAAGAATTGTTCTAGTATTATGGTCACACTCTGTGCATGTGTGTGTGTGTGTCTGTGCGTGTGTTATCAGGTCACAGATGGGCTGGAGCTGGTGAATTCTGGCCAGCGGGGCAGGTTGGGAGAGTCCCAGGCCTGCACACCAGCATGTGTAAGGCCAGTAGGGGGACCCAGAGGCAGAGAGCTCAGGGTGTTTCCTTCCGGATGTTGGCAGTAATGGGAGACCTGTCAGCCTCAGAGAACAGGACAGAAAAAAGGGGATGTTTCAGGGTCAAGTACACATACAGCCACACAAGAAAGCAAAACTCAGCAGGAGGCAGTCCCCAGGGTGCCGCGTGGGGTTGGGCCACGTGGGTCTGCTGAGTGAGCTCACGGAGGCTTAGTGACAAGCCCTACAGCTCCGTTCTCTGAGCACAATATCGAGTTCTAGGAGGCTGTGCTGATGGACTCAGCTGGCAGAGGTCAGTGGCTTAGCTGAGCAGTCAGATTTGAACGGAGCTGTGAAAAGTCGGATATTGCACAGAACACACATGGAAATAAAATCCTAAATCCCGTGACTGTCAGTGCTATAAGCCCCTGTGTCTGGCCGTGGCACCACCGGCTTGCAGCGGGTGTGGGGGACAAGTCACAGGATCAGTACAGACTGCACTGGCCCGCCTGGAACAGAGACCTCGCCAAAGGGGCTTCACCAAAAAGGGGCTTTTTTCTCATGTAACAAGAAATCCATCATTCAGTAGTCCAGGACCAGGGTCGCTGCCTGCCGGCTCTTTGCAGGCTTTTCTGTCACAGAACTTGACTTGGGGCGTTTGTCCTCATGGCCTCCACATGGCAACTCCCCTGCTGAGCTTTACTTCCCGCAGCAAGGGGGCAAACCCTCCTCTGCCCAAGCGTTTCCCCTCTGGAGGAAGAGAAGCCCTTCCCAGAGACTGCTGCCCACATCTCGTGCCTTCACCTCACACCCGCAGCATGTTGTCATCACACCCACACTATGTCGCTATCACACACACACATGCACACACGCACACTGGCACACGTACTCGCCACTTTTAACAGCCAGAGATTTCAGGAAAGGTCAGTATTTTCAATTGGATTCCTTGCTGGTCCAACTTCTGTTCCTTTGGAAGAAGGAAGAATGGATGAGTAACTAGCAATGGTTGCCGCGTGCGTTTGTTATGTTTCGGATGGGGTAGCAGCACACAGGACGTGGGGCGCAGCCCTTGAGAACGTGAGCTCCATGAGGCAGGGACTCGTGTGTCTTGTTACAGTTGTGTCCCCAGCACCTGGAACCCGTTCTCGATAAGAACTGCCCGGATGAGTGGAACGAGTGGAGGAGGAGGTGACGAGGAGCCTGGTCCCTTGGCTGGCACAGAGGGAACCCAGTGGTGGCTGTGATCAAGTCTGCCCGTGGTCTCCCACGCCATTTTCAGAGGCTGGCAGGCAGAATAGAGCAACCAGCTGCAGCAGAGCCACCGTTCTCAAGGGAGGCGTTTGCGAAGGTGTGATACCTGGAGAACCGTGGACTGGACTAAGAGCAGGGTCCTCAGGGTTGTCAGCCTTGAGCAGGGAGGCTTTTGTGCCTCTTCCTAATCCAGCCAGCAGAAACCATAACTTTCAGCTCTCAGAGAGCCAATGTTTTCTTTTTTTATTAAGCTATAACTGACATAGATAACATTATGTTAGTTTCAGATGTACAACATAATGATTCGTTACGTGTGTATATTATTGCAAAATGATCACCACAAGAAGTCGTGACTCCTGCAGGCAACGTTTACTTTCCCAACCTCTTCCTCCTCCCCTCCCCTTGTCACTCCACCCTCCCTGGAGGACAGAAGGACGCTAGAAAGACAGGAAGAAAACGTGCCATGGTCTGGCATTTGGCTCGATAATCTGCCGCCGTGTTTAGTCCCAGCCGCTGGACGCTCGCCCAGGCAGGATAAGCGGACCTCGGGGAGCTCTCCCCAGAGCTCCTGGGTTTTCAAGCTCCAGCACAGCTCTTTCATTCGCAGACGGCGCATTCACTCAGTTGTGGGTGACACTGCAGGAAGTGACACCAGAGACTCAGATTATCTCACCCAGATCTGGGACCTTCCTTCCAGGGAGGGGTCATCTCCACCCTCTGTCCTCACAGCACCCACCCTCTTCTGTGTATTCTGAATGCTCTGTCTTGACAAACAAGTTTTACTTAGAACCATAGAACTTTCTTTTGTGATATATCTTAGGCCATAATTCACACTTAAGATTTTAACTAAAATTCTCTTTTAACACCATTGTGGTTGTTTTTTAGAGCTGAATTTATTACATATTTTTGTCTTGCTAATATAAGTAACTTCCTACTTTAAACTCTTTGTCTTAGTCAGTTTGGGCTGCCATAACAAATTACCACAGACTGGGGCTTAAACAACAAGCGTTTATTCCTCGCGGCCCTGGAGGCTGGAAGGCTGAGATCCAGGCGCCTGGTTCCTGGTGAGGGCGCTCCTCCTGGGTTGCAGACAGATGCCTTCTCCCTGTGTCCTACATGGTGGAGAGAGAGAAAGCTCTGGGGTCTCTTCCTCTTCCTATAAGGACACTAACTCCATCACGGGGCCCCACCCTCACGTCCTCATCTAAACCTAATCACCTCCCACAGCCCCACCTCGTGATGCCATCACACTGGGGTCAGGGCTTCAATGCATGGACTTTAGGAGGAAACAAACCAGTCAGTCTGTAACATTCTTCATAAGTCACACTTCACAGAATACATATAATTTTTTAACATTGACACCTGAGCTAACATCTGTTGCCAATCTTTTTTTCCCTTCTTTTTCTTCTTCTCCCCAAAGCCCCCCAGTATGTAGTTGTGTATTCTAGTTGTGAGTGCCTCTGGTTGTGCTACGTGGACGCCACCTCAGCGTGGCCTGATGAGCAGTGCCATGTCGGCGACCAGGAGCTGAATCAGCAGACCCCTGGCCACCGAAGCAGAGTGTGTGAACCCAAACTCTCAGCCACGGGGCCAGCCCCTCACATAATATTTTCATAGAATTTTTGAATAAAATTTTACAGATAGTAAAGAGGGAGCCTTCAACTAGTCATGATTTCTTCCGAAATATTTCCATACGAAAAAAGAGAAAAGCATAGTGTGTTGATTAGCATCAAGTTCAGCTGGGAGAAAGAGAAAACAAAACATTGCTGGCTTAAATAGGACAGGTGTTCGTCTCTCTCACGTAAAAGTCCAAAGGCTTGTGTTCTGGATGTGTGACTGCTCTGCTCCACAAGGCCTCTGGGATGTACGCTTCTTCCCGCTCACAGCCCCGCTCAGCCTTCTCTTCATGAGCAAGGTGGTGTCTAGGGTCCAGGGAGCAGAATGCAGGAAAAGATGGAGAAGAAGGGGTGAAGGGCGAGCTAGCTGCCTCTTAAAGGAAGTGCCTGGATATTGCCCCAGCGTGCCTACTTACATCCCATTCGTGGACATTAATTACATGGCCACACCTTTTGCAAGGGAGGCTGGGAATGTAGTCTTTATTTGGGGCATATTGCTATAGAAAAGGGGGGACTGAGACTGGAGGACAAAGGCAGCTCTGTCACCCACAAACTTATTCCACCTCCCTGCAGTCTCCCTCACTGTGTTGTCCTGGCTTCACGGACACCAACCCTGGTTTCCTCTCTCCTCTCTGGCTGTGGCTTCTCAAGCTTCTCTGCAGACTCTTCCTCTTCTAGGCTCCTCTCAATGCTAGCGCTCCCAGCGTTTGGTCCTCAAGCCCCCTTCTCTTCTCACTCTGTGGACTTTCTTGCATGACCACATCAAATTCGTGGCTTCTGCTACTCAAGTTCACATACCTACATCTCCGTCCTAAATATTTTTCCCCTGAGTCCAGACTCATATATCCAATTCCATAAAGGACTTCTCCACCTGAACATACTCCGGGGGACTCACACTCACTACATTTAAGTTAAACTCTTTGTCTTTCTACCTAAACTCTCTCCTCATCTCCTCATCATTGTCTACCCACATGCCTCCTGAACCCAGAATCCTGGGACTTGAGTGGAATCATCCTCGTCCTCCCTCCCACATGTGCGCTGTCCGTTTCCTTCTCTCTTCTCCATCCTCCCTGCTTTTGCTTCAGTGATTACAGCCAACATCTCATGTGCGTGTGCACACGCCAGCTGCTGATGGAAGTACACTACACAGCTCGTTATTTATTTCGTGTGTTTCTACTCAAGCCTTTCAATTGGCTTCTCTTCTCCAGTCTCACTAACTCCTTCCCCAAATTCCATCTTTCCTATGACTAACCACCAGAGTAATCTTTCTAAAACACAATCTAGCCGTGTTAGTCTGCTGCTAAAGTCCACCAGGACTTCTCCATCACCTTCAGGCTGAAGGTCCAACGCCTTAAGGACACACGAGGTCCTTCACGATCTGGCGCCTGCCTACCAGCATGAGCTCTTCTGAGACTTTCCCACAGACATGGCACCACCCACCATCCTGGACCACCTGCAGTTTCTGCACAGACCTTGCTCCCTCACGTGTCTCTCTGCTTCCTTGCTCACTCACAGCTCTGATTTCAAGGGCAGGCTGCTATGGAAATAGCTCACAGGTCCTCAAGAGCAGAACAAGTGGCGCTCTGTGTTTTCTCTCTCTGTTATCAGACTTCTCACATAGTGCAGCGGTCAATGAGGGTTTACTCTGCTCTCTCCCTTCCTGGCCTTCGTGAGTTCCTTGAGCGATGTGCGGATTCTTATATCTGCAGTACCTATCAAAGTGCTTGGTGCCTGATAGTCACTCATTAAATAGTTGCCAAATAAAGATGAAGTAAAGAGCATAACTACCTCATTGCCTTTTATGCCATATTCCTAATCAAGGCCTGGGACAAGGAGGTCTCTTGGATATCATTGGTTTTACCCTGTTTACTTACCAGCAGGGGAATTCGTCCTAGAATGAGGTCAGAATAATACAGAGGCCACATCATTTGGTATGGCTCATCTTGCAGATGGACATGAGGGTCTAGAAACAAAGAGGAGGCAGGCAAGAAGAGGAACATGAGCACCCGGGTATTTACGTCAGTGAACGGAGCAATCTGCAACACGGGAGCAGCAGTTCCAGGGCGTGAAATATGCTCAATAATATGGGGAGTTGTTTTTAGAGGAGATAACTAAGGAAAAAAGGGTGCATTTTTTTCTCCTCTTCATGGCGATTGCTTTTTGGGGAAGTCAATGCAGACATTCTTGGGTTGTAGAATTTTTCAAAAGAAGCGCACGCTAGTTATATTTATTTTATAGGATTCTGGTGCTTTTGTGACAGGCAGCCAGAAGTGAAATTACCTTCACTGGTCCTGGCTCAGTCCCTTCTCCCCTCCTAATCATCTCTTCAAGCCCACACACATTAGACGGAGCAGTCGTCCTTCACCGCTAAAGAAACGCAGCTGAGAGGCGCGTTACCATGGAAACACAATCACGTTTTTGCTGCAAGACGCATGGCTTCACCTGCACTATTATGAAGCGGAATACATTGGGGGCCTGGGAGGGAATCAAGTATTCTGCCCACCGGTGCTGCACTTGGCCTTTGGGTGAATAAATGACTTTCAATTAGAGAGCTTAAATATCTTTTAACTTTAATAATTGTTATTAGAGCCCCAACAGAATTTTGCTTGGAAAGAGTAAAAACTCCGACTCTCTGTTAAGGAAAGAGCTATAAATTCTTTTAAATGAGACCACTTCTGTTAAAGAGAATACACAGGAATTTACAATTAATGGTTTCATTGTGTGTCAAATAAATGTCTTTGTCCTCTGCCTTTTGACTTTCTGACTTGATCCTGTTGTGATTTATGAGGTGGCCCCCACTCTCTCTCTGTCTCTATCTAGGCTGCCTTGCCTGAACAAGCACCTTTACAGCCTTGTCTTGTGTACTCACGCCTTGTGTATCGTGTGTGTGTTCACATCCTTGCTCCCTGGCTTGCTGGGGAGCTTCTCCTCAGCCGGTCACTAACGCCCTCTTCTGGTCTGCCGCCCAGCCCAGCCAAAACCCTCCCTGCAGCTGCCGCCCGCTCCGTTACCAAGAGGGTCTTCTCCCCTGATGCCCTGGATTTAGTCACCACCCTATTTTACTTTCTCTTCTCGTAACTACTCTACTTCTTACTGCTTGTGCTGCTGTCTTGAGGAGCCAATACACAAGACCTACACGGGTGGGAGGACCAGTTCAGTGAAATTCAGAGACAGAACCAGAATCTCTCATCCCTTCAGTTCCAGAGATGCCCACAGTCACTGAGTTTCCTGACAAGTCCAAAAAAGCACCATTAACAAACACAAACAACCAAAACACACACACACACGCAGAGTCGAACTACAGTCACAGGGAAGTCCCATGGAATGATAGGGAAAGAGAAGGCTTTTATTGGCTGGATATAGGTTAGAAAAGAATGTCATACTTTGACAGTACCAGTTTATTCTGGAGATGGTAGAGCCACATCAAGAGACAAGCGACATCTATTGAGGAACTCGTCAGTGCTGGGCATTTTTTACACCTACCTCACAGTTAATTCTCAGAGGCATCTCGAGAGCAACTATTATTTCCACTTTACAAATGAGAAAATTGAGACTCAAGGAATTTTTTACAAGCCCTTCCCGTAGTCACCACACAAACCATAAACGACGGTGATTTCCGGTTCTGAGTTCGGTGTTCTCTCCAAGGGCATCCCTTTGGACAAAGTGATCTGTGGAGGGTCAATGGTGGAGGAGAACGTAGCCTCTGATCCCAGTCCTGACCTTCCTGACAGGACTGGGGAAAATCATTTATGTGTTTCAAACTCAGATTTGTCTGTCCTTGTTTAATATGGATAAATAACCTCTTTTCTCCTCCTACGCACAGGGAGTTGATATGTGCAAAGCGTGTTGGAGGTACAAAGGGCACACCTATTCTGTAGGAGGATGACTTACCCTTGTTACTGTAATAGGCCCAGATTCATGGTCCCTGTCACTCCCAACTAGTTCCGTCCCAAATCATCATCGATCCCAAATTTGCAATGTTTTTGAGATCAGACCTGTCGCATATTTCTTCTGTGTCTCCCAAATCATCTTCACACAGTGCTGGGTTGTGTGGATGCTTAATATACGTTTTTACGTGATGGAGTGGGTGATTAAATCAAACTATTGTCCAACATGTACTCGAGCCGTCAGTTGTAGACTCGATTTTATCATAATATCAGAAAGGATTCCCTAAATGCCTGGACACAATTAGCCCAAGCTGCTTTATGAATCCTGGCTCATAGTATTACCCAACCTATTTCTAACAGGAATAACAGCCAATTCTTTCAATTATTACATGTAAGGAAATATTTTACTTCCCTGAACTCCATTGCTTGCCTTTTGGAGAATCTCAGTCCATGTCAGTGGAATAAACAGTGAGAGAGAATTTATATAGAACCTGACGTTTCACTCTCCACACCTGTAACAAACTAACACTAGGAGCTCCACGTGCGCGTCTGCTGTGTGTGTAGTGTGCTCTGAACTGTACACACGCTGCCCCTTTAATTCTGATAAAGTCCCTGTGAAATTGAATCTATCATTGTCCCCATCCTATAGGGCAGGAGACAGCTTCAGACAGTAAAAGCAACCTGTGCAAGTCCATAGCACAGCCTCATCCAAACCCTACAGATGGATCCCAAAGGCTGCCCTCAACTAGCCAGGAGCCTGAAGTCATCTCTGAAAATCCCGCTGTCTCCATTCAGAAACTCCTCCTTTGTTTTATGAAAGGAAGGAAGGGAAGAGACAGGGAGGGAGGGAGGAAGGAAGGAGACGTCACTTAACACTTAACGTCTCTCACCCTCCTGCACAGCCCAGGGTAAAGTGGGACCCCCTAACCTCTGACGTGAGTCAACACTGTCGAGTAATAAACGTGTGAGCGCTGGTTTGGTCTGACCTGACGCACGTTGCCTTTGTTTCACCTTTATCAGGAGAAGCATTCCTGCAGATCACAGGGCCGCTGGAAGATGTTTATAAGGTCTACTGCTATCACCACGATGAGGCGCACAGCGTCCTGGAGTCCTACGAGAAGGAGGAGGAGCTGAAGGGACACCTGAGCCTCTGCATCCAGTCTTTAAAGTAAGGCCTTTCCAGGCGACGATTCCCCTGCCCTGGCGGGTGCCTGCAGGCAGCGCTCTACCTGGGTGTGAACGGAGGTCTCCCGTCAACCCTGTGTTTGAGGAGCCTTCCTGGGAGCACGAGTTTGTGTTCTCTTTGTGAAAAGCTGACAGGACAGAAACTTGTGAAGATGAGCAAAAATAAGATGGGAGTAGATTTGGGGCTCTATAGGGATAGAGGAACGCAATATCAAAACATGAAACGTGGAAGCAAAGCCCCTCCTGAAAGCTGGTGGTACCCGCCTGCCCCCACCGGGTCCATGAGCGTGCGAGACACGTGTGGCTCCATGACCGCAGAGCACAATGAAGTCAATGGAACGTCCCACGACTCTGCATGGCCCTCGCTTCCGCCGACTCACTGTGGGATGAGGGGAGGAGGGCAGAGACCAGCGGGCCCTTTAAAGTCACACCCTCCTTCCTTGCCTCTAAATTGTTGGTGGGAGATGCTACATAGTATGCTTTTTTTAATCTTGAAAAACTGTCTTTCACTAAAAATCTGAAAAATATAAGCAAGCATGAATAAGATTAAAAAAAAACCTTACTATTTCATATATTAATTCCTTGCTAAACCACACATTAATAATCACAGTTTGCATTTTTTTTTCTGGTCTTATTTATATGCGTAAATATGGACATGGGTTTGGTTTGATTCTTTTAAATGGAATTAGTATCTTATGGTTTATGTGGTTTTCTCCTGCATGGAGCTTAAAACCAAGATTTCTGCCATACTCCACATCTTACCAGTGGTTCCGTTGCCTTTCATTTCTAAGGAATATCCATTGTCAAATGGTCCTGATTAGGCCAAGAACTGACCAAACAGAGACAGCTGTGGTGTATAAATCAATGCACACCCCCAGACTGACCCTTAGCACGCCCCCTTATAGACTCTATGGTAGGACGCAAAAACAGGGGGATCATGTGGTACAAGAGGCAAGTAGCTGGACTACAGTGAGGTCAGGAGACTAAATGAGACTACTCTGGAAAAAGCCTTTCCAGCCTAGAAATGGACTGAAAGTGGGTTTAAACGAGGCCCGAAGAATTTTTTAAATTAACTTTATTGCCCTCTACTGGTCCTTAAGTTATGGCAGTTCGACATTTTTCACGCCATGGAAAAGAACATATTCAAGTCAGCGAATCTCAAGCATTTCTTCAGTGCTTATGCAGCACCAGGCAGAGTTCTGGGTGCCGAAGAATAGAAAAATAAGTAAGACTTGGACCCTGCCCACACGGAGCCCAATCTGATCAGGTGACTCTTAAAGGTAACACGAGAGGAGTGGCTCCAGCTCATTATTTCTCTGCCATTTGCAGTTTCGGTCAGTGCTAGCAAATCAATTCAGAGAAAACTTACAGTTTGCAGTTGTACCCATCTTAATACATTCATATGTTAGGAGCAACATCTTCTAAATACATAGGTACTTTTTTCTTAGGGAGAATAACAGTGTTATCCTGGGTGTGAATGAACACCTTTCCCACCTTAAACGAGCAGCATGATCTGATCCAATAAACGTCTGCCTGAAGCCACTGTCCTTCAGTTTCCGGAAATCAAGGAGAGAAGTCTCAGAGCAGGAGAACAAGAGGCACTTGGTCGTCACTCCAGCCCCCGCCCCAGGAACGGAGGTGCCCACAGGGGAGGACACTGCTAATTTGCTCTGGCACGTGCTCCTGACAGCTGACCACAGCGTTGCTGTCTGTTCAGAGGGGGATGAACATCAGTTTATTATGCATTGAGCCTGTGACTCCCAAGAGAAAGAAATCGACCATGCCAGAATGTTCCACCGGGCAGTGTAGCTCAGTATCATACCCCCTAAAATCAGCTAATGGCAGAGGTCATCTTGAAACTTCATCAAGTCCCAATTACTGAAAATTACTTTCAGACCCAATGGCTTGTTTGATCTTCTTCTGAAAGTCTCGAGTCATTGCCCTGGCGATGTCCTGAATCTTGTATATTGAGCACCATTCTGATTTTAGCGAATAATTTCAGACACTGGAAGGTGCTCAGGTTTAGAAAGCACAAAATCCAAAAGAAGTCATATTGGCAGAACAGTTCCTTAAGGGAAAGAAAATCAAAATTAAATAGCTTAAATTAGAACTATTTTCCAAAAGTTGCCTTTCCATGAAAATAAAGTGAATGATGAATTACACAGGTTTGCCTGAGGCTGAGAGCAGTAGACTTATTGACATTACTATAATACTGACCTCAATTGAGCTAAGCTTTAAACTCTGAGGAATAGGTTTCAAACAGGTTTATAGGCTGGAGAGAGTCTGCACCACCCCGAGGGCTTGCTTTCCCCTGCCAGGTAGTCAGTCAACGCTATTACCATGGCTCTGCCTTTTCCTCTTGGTGAAATATCGGAGCACAGGTGTGCAGGGGCCGATTCCTAGTGAATAGGTATGGCCTCCCCCTTCTCTGTGCAAGGGCGTGCTGGAACAACTGGGTCTGAAGCAACGTCCACGGGAGTGGCAGCTTCACACCTCAGAAGGTAAAGTGGATTTTAAAGCAGCTCAGGTTGCAGATTAACCAAAATCAAAACATGTTTATTGAGGGCCTAGTAAATATTTATTGAGTGCTAGAGAATGTTGGAAACATTTTAAAAATATGTGTAAAAGCATAGTTCTTGCCTCCTAGGAAAACACCTTCTAGTTGGGTAGATAAACAAAAGCATCTGGAACGTGTAATAACAATACAAGAGTTAATTTAAATAACAAGCCTGAAGCTGTCATGATGAGATTCAAGACTAATTTCCAAAAGGATGGGAAGAGATTTGCTGGTTTTGTAACAGATCTGAGCTCACAACCTTTGGCTATTTTTTGAAGCCCATTTTGTTTCAAAAGAGAAACAGAAAATAATTGTGAATCCCTTTGGAAGCTGAGGGCACTGTTTCTCGGTGGGTGAGCTCCCCTGTGCCAGCTCCACGAGGGGTGTGGATTAACGATGCAGATTCCTATGCTTTGCTCCAGACCAAAGAAAACCACCAGGATCGCTGGGGTCCCGTCTGGAATCCACACTTTAACAAGCACCCTCCAGAAGGAGCGATCACGACCGTGGGGCCCTCCCGCTGCTCTCCCTGAAGCAAGTGGCTTTCTTCACAACATAGATACCATCTAGGCAGTAATGTGAGGGTTTGGAGACCTTAAGAAAGGAAAGTCGAAAACTGTCCAGAAGCACAATACCACCTCTGCATCCTCAGCCTACAAATTGGAAATCAGCAAGTTTTCCAAAACTCGGGCTTTCTGAGTTTTCTCAGTAGCTGGAAGAAACATTTCTAGCTTCATAGCCAGTTGTTATAAACTTATCTAGATTTTTCTTCCTCCTAACCAAGGCCACCGTCCTCAGGAGGACACTCCTAATTTCTAGTCATCTGTTGGCTGCTCATGTTACTGCGACAGCATCTCCACTCTGGGCAGGGAGAGAGATGGGGCTGAAGGCTCCTGTAATGCAGAATCTAAAAGAATAGATTTCAATTTGTTCACCACATTTTATATTTCTTAATATTATTCTAATGGAGTGTCCAAGTAAAAAGTTAAAATCTCTTCTGGAAATTCCTTCAGTTCCTTGTTGTATGGCATCGTGTTTGAGCAAAGACCATAATCCTTAAGGAATAGCCACATGAAAGCTTCTGTTAATTGTGAGTCAAATTATGAAGAGCCCATGAGGGCAGGAGTGTGGCGGTGGATGTATTAAGTTACTTTATCCCATAAATGGGCAAATGGACAAAATTCAACTTCCTCCTTCCCGAATTGTCCTTGGCTGGGGTTAACTGCTAGAAAGTTTTAGCCTAAAAGCAAATTTTTTTTAAATGATGAGCAAATAAAAAGGAGCATTATAATGCAGTGCCACAGCCCCGCTCTTGCACCAGGTTTCCCTGTTGGAAAATCTCTCAGATTCCTTCCATAAAGTGTTATACTTACTTTAAACACAGTGTTTAATTAATGTTATAATATGTATTTAAGTTTCATTTGATTGAAATAAATGAAACAGAAAGAGAAAAAAATTTCCCGTGTCTTCTCTGGAAGTTACAAGAACAATCTTTTCTTTCAACTTCAGAGTATGTGCTTTGGTTCCAAAATGATCACAATGTTCCCTTGTTTGTTTCCATAGAAAATTGCACTTTTATTTTTATTCAACTTCTCCCGAACATTGTCTGATCCGTGATTCCCAGGGGATACTCGGAAAATAAGTTCCTCATAGGAAGGGGACGGAGACTGGGGAAAGAACGTGAACTTACAGCCAGTGATGGAAGCCGTATCGGGCAGCGTTGGTGGTGGCGCCATTTCTCTCACTGACGCAGAGGAGCCTTCAAACAGCAGTTAGGCAGCGCCTACAATTGTGGCAGCTGCGGCTTGTTTAAACATTGTAATTCTCTGATTGATTCCCAACTAGGACGTCTTGGATTCAACAGAACATAGTTATTCAGGGTGTCTAAGAACACATTCATATAACCTGTCTGAAAAGTGAGGGACTAATTGCTTTACACGTCTGTTCATCATTGTTTCTACATGTACTGAGCACTGGGAATAACTTAGTAAGTCCATTAAAATTTATGAAATTCAGCATAGGCATTTATCGTTGAATTTCTTCTCAATAATTGAACATGAAACGACCATCTACTATTATGGGATGAGGTCACAAAGCTTTTTACGTTGAAAGTATTCATTGTATTCCAAAAGATTGGAAACCAGAGGTCAAGGCGATCAGGTTACTCACACAGGTTATTACTTTATTTCTCTATAACCGCATGAGGTTTTTAGAGAAAAACTTCCATCTCCTTTATTCCTGAAATTTAATGTGATTGGTTCCCATATTTTTATTGTTAATTGATGAATTTGGCAAATATGTTTTGTGCCACTACGATGTGCCACTCACTTTTTCAGCTACTGGGGCTACAGCAGAGAACAAGCAAGTATAAATCCTCGTCTCTTTGGGATGCGGGAGCAGAGAGGTAGACAATAAACTGAATAAGTATACAGCATATTAGACAGCGACCCAGTGTCCTGGAGAGAAATCAGACAGGGAAGGAGGATCAAGAGAACGGGGTGGGGGGTGGGCAGGGCACAATGCGGTCGGTCAGGGAAGCTTCTCTGGGAAGGGACAGCAGAGCAGAAGTCTGAAGGAGGTGAGGAGTAGCTACACAGATTCCTGGAGGAGGGGTCGTCAGGCAGACTAGCAAGTGCAGAGAACTCCAGAACACAGGGAGCCTGCCTGTGGCAATCACAAGAGCAGGAGGCCTGTGTGGCCCCTGAGACTAGGGGAGGGGAGGAGGAGGAGGGAGGGGGGGAGATGGGAGATGGGAGGAGGAGGAGGAGATAGGGTAGAGGAGAAGGAGGAGGAGATAGGGGAGAGGAGGAGGAGATGGGGAGAGGAGGAGGAGGAGATGGGGGAGAGGAGGAGGAGGAGATAGGGGAGAGGAGGAGGAGATGGGGAGAGGAGGAGGAGGAGATAGGGGAGAGGAGGAGAAGATGGGGAGAGGAGGAGGAGGAGATGGGGGAGAGGAGGAGGAGGAGGAGATAGGGGAGAGGAGGAGAAGATGGGAAGAGGAGGAGGAGGAGATGGGGGAGAGGAGGAGGAGATGGGGAGAGGAGGAGGAGGAGATAGGGGAGAGGAGGAGAAGATGGGGAGAGGAGGAGGAGATGGGGAGAGGAGGAGGAGATGGGGAGAGGAGGAGGAGGAGATAGGGGAGAGGAGGAGAAGATGGGGAGAGGAGGAGGAGATGGGGAGAGGAGGAGGAGGAGGAGATAGGGGAGAGGAGGAGAAGATGGGGAGAGGAGGAGGAGATGGGGAGAGGAGGAGGAGGAGATGTGGGAGAGGAGGAGGAGGAGATGTGGGAGAGGAGGAGGAGGAGATGTGGGAGAGGAGGAGAAGATGGGGAGAGGAGGAGGAGATGTGGGAGAGGAGGAGGAGGAGATGTGGGAGAGGAGGAGGAGGAGATGTGGGAGAGGAGGAGGAGGAGATGGGGGAGAGGAGGAGGAGGAGATGTGGGAGAGGAGGAGGAGGAGATGTGGGAGAGGAGGAGGAGGAGATGGGGGAGAGGAGGAGGAGGAGATGGGGGAGAGGAGGAGAAGATGGGGAGAGGAGGAGGAGATGGGGGAGAGGAGGAGGAGGAGATGGGGGAGAGGAGGAGAAGATGGGGAGAGGAGGAGGAGATGGGGGAGAGGAGGAGGAGGAGATGGGGAGAGGAGGAGGAGATGGGGAGAGGAGGAGGAGGAGATGTGGGAGAGGAGGAGGAGGAGATGGGGGAGAGGAGGAGGAGGAGATGGGGGAGAGGAGGAGGAGGAGATGGGGGAGAGGAGGAGGAGATGGGAGATGGGAGGAGGAGGAGAAGATGGGGGGAGAGGCCAATGGGAGGACTTCAGTTTCACTTGATCAAAATGGAAGCCACAAAAGCCGGTGAAGCCTGGTGAAAGTTTTTGTGAGATTCATCTCATTGGACCCGTGAATTGATTATAATCTTGTAACACTGTGCACACGCAGTGATATTACAGAGCACTTGGCAGCAGTTCTGCAAGTCGATTATATTTTCCTTTGTAATCTTGTAACCTCAGTTTCTCCTATTACTATGTTGAATATTCCTTTTTTCATAACATAAATAAAAATTGACATTTAAGTCCATTTTCAAATGATCACATTTTACTAACTACAATTGGAATCAACATTTTTAACCTGATATAAAGTGTGAAACATGAAGGGTATATAAAGTAAAATAAAATTTTAGGGACATGATTATAAAATAATGAGATCAATTCTAGGGCTGGCCCCTGGGGTAGTGATTAAGTTTGGTGCCCTCCACTTTGGTGGCCTGGACTTGCACGTTTGGATCCTGGTCATGAACCTACACTACTCATCAGCCATGCTGTGGTAGTGACCCACATGCAAAGTAGAGGAAGATGGGCACAGATGTTAGCGCAGGGCTAATCTTCCTCAGCAAAAAATAAATAAATAAATAAAATTTAAAAATAAAATAATGAGACCAATTGTATAAAACATTCATGAAAATGACTTATTTATTTTATGCAATAAAAATTTTAAAGTTTTATAATGTTTGTATATTGTCTCAAATATGTGGATTTACATGAATTTACCTTTTTTCCCTTCTCTTACAGGAAAATATACATGCAAGAGTAAGTACTTTTGTTTTTATAATAGAAATCAAAAGTAAAAATAATGGAGAAAAACTGTTGAATATTTCTGTGCAAGTCAGAATTTTTAGTTTTTACAGTTATGTTTATTGCTTTTAATAAATCTCAAGATTTCAAAGACACTTACCCTAGACATTATTGGTACATTTGTTTCCAATTTGTCTCAGATGATCTTGCTTATTAAATTACTACCATATGTACTTTAGGAAACTTCTTAGAAGAATCCTGTGGTGTAATTGACTTAAATCACAAGGTTGCTGGTGCCGGAACTCTTCAGAGCTGCTCATCACACATATGTTTACGAATCTTGATGTGTCCAAAAGCACCTCTTCCTAAGAACATTAGCCTTAAAAAGTCTCAGATTAATACCATAATGTTTTTGAAGTTTCAATAGATTAATGTACAAAAGGAAATATTCCTCACACATTATGATAAAATATTGGGTTTCTCCTAATTTGGACTCTTGCATGATTTACAGGGAAAAAAATCATACACACATACATAGCAGGGAAATGAAATATTAAGATGAAATAGTCACTAGGACAATACAGAAATTATCATAAAAGCCACACACACGCACACACCTTGGAGGATGTCTATTTTTATAGGAGAGAAACCTGTCTAGCTGACTAGCACTGAAGGGAGGATACCGGCTTAAATACGCAGTCAAATTTACCAGGACTTCAAGAAGCTCATGTTTGGCTTAGCAAGGTCAGCAACTCTCCAAGGTCCTGAGTTCCTAGTCCGTGTGTGTGTGTGTGTGTGTGCGTGCGTGTGTCTGCTTGTGTGTGTGTGTGTGTGTAACTTGTGTTCTAAACTCCTGAAACTTTACATCAAGAAATACGAAATTTACAGAATGAAAATTATATTAATGCAAGCTGTGAATAGCTGTTGTTCATGCTTTGGTGCAGAACAACCATGAGGAGAGAATTCCAGAAGTGAGGTGGATGAAGCGGGCGCGGGTACAGGACCCCCGGAGACTAAGGCTTTGCCCTCCAGGCAAGCCCACAAGTCAGCTTTTGACACCCCAACGAGCACGCAGTTTGCTCACTTTACAAGTCTTTTCTTTCAAGTGGAAAAACATATCCTATAGTACAAACAGAAGCGAGTAGGCTCGTTCAGCGAGTTCGCAGCTCTGAGATGGTTGGATCCGAATTGGTTGCGCGAGAGGAGGGCTCCCGGCTTCTCCCGGCCGCAGTCGATGGGGCTGTGGGGCACTGCTGCTCACACAGCCTGGGCCCTGCCGCGCGCCTGGGACTGCGGATGCACGGGGCTGGGAGCGTGGAGAAGCACTGCCTGCCTGCAGACGCTGCTTAGCTTTCCTTTCCTAAAGCTTAGGCCTCTATAACCAGCAGACCGCTAGGGAGAGCGCGACTGGGGAGCATGAGGGTCCGCCACCCCAGCCCGCGCGCACAGGCCCCTGCAGACAGAGCTCAGCACGCAGCACGTCCCGCCGGATCCTCGCAGGAAATTGGCTGGCGCCGCGGCGATCCCGCTGTGGCTGAGCGGGCTGCGTGCGCCCGAGCCTCGTCCACGCAGGACTGAAAGAAGCGCCGCGCAGCGCGTGCCTGGGGCCGTCAGCCGCGTTCTCCGCGAGGTGCTTTCCTGCGGTTCTCTCGCGGGTCAGCGGGCGCGCGCTGCTGCATGAGGGGTGACAAGGGGTGACAGGCCGCGTCAGTGCAGGACGCCCCCGCAGCCAAGGCCAGGAGTGCGGGCGCCAAGAGTGCACTTAGGAGGCGGGGGTTTTTAAATGGCTTAAAATAATCCCTTACTTATGGAAACAAAAATTGCCTGTTTTTTCTTTTTATTTCAATCTACATTTTAAAAAATACAAAGAAATGCAAAGATATTTATACCTTCTAAAATGTTTACTTTGGATTACTTATAATCTTATGCAAACATCAAAGACAGTATTAAAGAGACAAGAATCGTAGATGCCCCAGCAAAGAGCCCCCATAAAAGCATCTGAGACAGTCCCGGGTTCTAAAGCAGGAGAAACATACCTGTTCTCAATTCAGCAGTCTCCAGAAACGCAGTGCTGGGTCTCCACGTTTTTGCAATGTTCTCTATGTGCTCTCTGCCTGATCAGCTATTCCAACCTTTGGATCTCAGAGTTTCTATTAATCTCAAATGTTATAACTTATTGTCTCTTTTCTTAAGCTTTGTATTGTTAAAATTGTTGAAGAAACACTACAAAATATAGAATATCAAAATAGGGATGGTAAAGACATCCATAGTCACGGTGCAGAGCTGACTGCTGTAGCTCAGGGGTCCCTCACTTCACCGCAACTTTCCTCCACACGCACATATGCCTGAAATACGACCGCTCTGTATTTCCTGTATGGCTTCTCGCTTTCTCATTCATCAAAACATCGTGGGCTTCTTTCTCTGTCAGTAATTATAAATCCCCATCGCTCTATGACTGCATAATATTCCATCTGATATAGATAGCATAAGTGAGTTTACCACACCTGACAGATACTTGAATTGTGTCTGTCTTGTAAAGATTGATGTTATGTGTTTATTCTTTTTTTTATGTGTTCATTCTTATACATGATCTTTGTGCAATAATTTGATTTTCTTGGGATGAATTTCTAAAAGTGGAATTGCTAGATCAAAGGGCTTTTGATACTTATTGCCCAGAAATTTAAGGAAAGTTGAACTAATTTATATTCCTATGGCCAACATGTGAGTCATCCATTTATCTACTTCTTGCCAGCACTAGATACAATTAATATTTATATCTTTACTACTTGTGCAATGTAATAGGCCAAAGGTAGTATTGTATTGTTTTAATTTTCATTAATAATGATCTTGAGCTTTTTCAAGTATGTTTAACCATTTGGATTTCACCTTTAATGAATTGTCTTTTTAAATGATTGTTCTCTTTTATTGAGATGATCATCTCTTTTTAATAGATTAATAACAGCTCTTTAATTAGCAAGTGTATTGACCCTTTTTATGTCTTATGTGCTATAAATAATTTTTTCCAGCTTATCATTTGGTTTAGCATACTTTAGCTTCTGTTTTTGTTTTTATCTGTACAGTTTTACAGAGCTAAATTTTTAAATAGATTTACCATTTTTTCTACTGTGGTTTTTGGATTTTGTGTCTTGCCTAGAAAATCCAAGATTGTTTTAAAGTGTAATCCCATGTTTTCTTCAAGTTCTTGTATAGCATCACTTTTAACATTTAAACCTTTGATCTATCTAAAAATTATTTTGGTATAAAGAGTGATGCAGGAATCCATTTTTATTATTTTTTCTATATGACAGCTAATTATCACAACACTGATATTATATAATCCATTTTGTCCACTGAGTAGGAATGTCATATTTACCGTATTTACTTAATCTCCATAACTACTTGCATTTATTTTTTGATTTCCTATTTTGTGCTACTCATCTGTCTGTGTAAGGACCCACACCAAACTGCTTTCATTTTTGCACCTTTATAATATATTTTAATATCAAGTACAACTAATTCCAGCTCAGCACTCTTCCTTTTCAGAATTTTCCTGAATATTCTTGCATGTTTCCTTTTTTTTAAAACTTTCTTTTTCTGTTGAAATTATATGTACTCACAGTTTAAAGAGCCGAATAGTTCTACAGGATTTGTTAAGGAAAACAGTACTCCCCCCTTCTCCTACCTGCCGCTAAATGCTTCTTACCAGACACAACCATTTTCACATCTTTTAGTTGAATATTTTGATATTTATCCTCATGACTCTAAACATGAATGGCTTTTCTTTTATAGGCACTATTTATTGACTTCCCCCTGTGGAAGAGAAGAATTTATCTCTTTTCCCTGCCCCGTCTCCACTACACACACACACACACACACACACACACACACAGGTCCTTCCCATCTCTCCATTCTCCCTTTGTAGTTACATTGTAATTTGTATTAGAGCAATAACAGTGTTTGAATTATTATGTCTGAGTAAATTTCTTTTCAGAGCTAAACCTTGGGATAAACTGCTTATTTTCCTGGGAGTTAAGTGTTGCCTTTTTCTTTTTTCATTTTCCTTGTACTAATCATTAATACCAAACTCACGACCAGTTAGGCAAGTCATCTCTCAAGACAACCCGATCCATTATGTATGCCATCAACTCCATCTCCTTAAAAAGCCTCTCCCACAGCCTCTGACGCGTTGAGTTTGGACTGGTGGCTCTCCTCTCCAACGTCCTGGAGATGCTCTTTGCCTCTTCCCTGTTTTTAGTAGAGTATATCCTTCAATAGTTTCCTCTATTTATCAAAGAATGCATAGAAGTAAAACTTAAATAACTTTTATATCCAAAATACCTTGATTTTACCCTCACACGTGATTTATAGTTTGGGCATAGAATTCTAAATTGAAAATCATTCATCTTCAGAATTTGAAGGTCATTCTTTGTTGTTTTCTAGCTTTCCATGTTGCTACAAGAAATCTGAAGCTTTTCCTGATTCCTAATCGTTTGTTGGTACCTGTTTGTTTATATGTTTCTCTGAAGGATTGTAGGATCTTCTCTTTGACCCCAATAGTCTGAAGTTTTTTAACTCCAAGCTGTGAATCCGTTTCATCCATTGTGCTGAATACTCAGCAAGTTCTTTCAACCCGAACCATCATTCTCTTGGGTTATCTCACTGATAACTTCTCCCGTATGGGCTCTGTCCTCTTTCTGGGACTCCTGTTATTTAGATATTGGGCCTCCTAGACCAGAGCTCTAATTTTCTTCTATTTTCTATACCTTTGTACTTTTGCTCTTCTCCCTGGAAAGTTCCTGAACATTTTCTCCAACACTAATGAGTTTGTATTTCTGCTGCTATCCTTTTAAACCCCAAGAGCTCTTTCTCAGTTCCCCCAGTGATCTCCCTCATTTGTATAGCATTCTGAGAATTGAGTTGTTTCTTAAGCAGGTTTTCAACTAGCCCTCCTTATTCTATCCTCGTCTCCTTCTCTCTCCACTTCCGTAGATTCTCAAGGATGCCAATTAATGAACTTTGGAGGAATGACTAAATTATTGCCTCTCCATATTATTGATTTTCTCTCGTCTGCTCTATCAATTACCATTCATTCACCTTCTTTACACCTTCTAAAATTTGTTAATAGTTCTGTATTTATTTTCACAACTGTTTTTTATTTATGGCAAATGCCACTTTATTATTTGTGTAGTAATATAGTTTCTTCTAAAATTGACTTAAGTTGCCTTTAAAAAATAATAAATAAAAAAATTCGATAATAATCTAGATGGTTTGTGATTATTGTAAAATAAATATTAAATTTAGGATACTTGTGGTCATAAAATATAGGAAAAGCCATGGTTACCTGATTATTTTTCCTTTGTCTCATTTTCTCCCTCTAATTAAGAAATACAGATATACCTCAGTGGTCAATAGTGATTTTTTCTGTTTTCCACCATAGTTTTTCATGGTTTAAACATCATTTTTGTTTTCATCGTGCAACTGTTCTCTTGTATTGGATATGAAGCTCTTTATAGCAAAGCTGATGCTGCTAAAACAAACCCAGCTGTGCTTACTTGACTTTGTAAAGTCCCAGCAATAATTGTAATGAGATTCATGTAGCTACTTATGGCTACTTATGGCACTAAATACTTGCCAGAGTATTCGCACGATAAGACAGAGACAGATGAAACAGAATTACAGATTAATAACTACCTCAGCGTTCAGCCAATGTGCGTGGGGAATTGTTACACATTTGGTTGCTTTCTGTCTGGGAGGCCTGTGATAACTGGCTGCTGGCTGAGCTGGGTCACATCGCATATAGGACTGCTCCACCTCACAGGCATCAGGACTTCATCCTACTGGGAGGGGTTAGGTGGGGGCCGCCTTGGGCACGGAATGCCTGCGGTGCAGTCATCTTATCACACACCCTCTATCTTTCCTGCCGTATTGCTTCTGTGTGATGCAGGCGTCAGAACATCATGCTCATCACTTGGCGACTGTCCAAAGTGCATGTCTGAAGACAAAACTGTCTGGGAGATCTCTCGTTTTTGAGAAAGCCATTTTTAATATTTGCATTGGTGACTCTTTCAAGAGAAGCAGTAATCATTTATAATTATTATCGTCATTGAAACATAAAACAGAGAGCATAGAACCTGGATGCCACAGAGAGCTGGGAGAGAAGTAATAATGAGATGTGGATACAACTATAGGGCTTGGTTGGTTGTTTGGCAGATCTTGACAAGGAAGAAAGGAAGCAGCTCAAAGGTACAAGTACATCCTTTAATATATCTGGGGATTGTTTTGTAATTAAAAATAAAAAATATGTGTATAACAATAGACCACACTAATAAACTATCTTATTAAAATTGTTCTTTTTGGGGGCCAGCCCGGTGGCACAGCAGTTAAGTGCACATTCCACTCTGGCAGCCCGGGGTTCGCTGGTTCTGATCCCGGGTGCAGTCATGGCACCACTTGGCAAGCCATGCTGTGGTAGGCGTCCCACATATAAAAAATGTAGGAAGATGGGCACGGATGTTAGCTCAGGGCTAATCTTCCTCAAAAAAAAATTCTCTTTGGTTGAATTGTTTGATTATATTTCTATTTTGATGGTATTTTCAGTGATTTTTAGAAGATCAAATAAACTAATATTTGGCAATAGTCAGAGGAAAAAACTCAGAAGGAATTCTGATCTTATTCATCAAGATAATAAGATTTCTACTATTCAGCTTAATACCTTCCATATTCCTGATTTGTTTTTACTTAAGGGAATGTTTTCCCACTTAAGTATCTAACCTGTTGTATTGTTAAAGAAACTCTGCTTAAAATAGATAAGAAAATGCTGTCCTTTTTATTCAAAGGCTCTGCTGTTCATACATCACCAGCTAGAAACTATGTTTTTATTTTTTATTTTTTCAGCATTCATAATAGATTTACATTTTTCCCATCCACTTCACCCAGTCCTCTTGGAAACCAGTAACATCTCTCTTCCTCGTTCCCTCTGTGACACCCTGTCCTTAGCTCCCTTCCTTAATAGATTTCGTGCAAATGGGTAGGAAGCATAAGATAAATCATATGGAAGCAACTCTTCACTCCCTTGCAAATCCTTAATATTTATTTTGATTTTCCTCAAAAAAAGTTGTTGCTTTTTAGTTTGCTTCAGTCTTTGTGTCTGTTATGGTATCATCATTTTCTCAACATGGATAAAATTCCTCAGTCATTTCTTCAGGACCATCACACAATTTTTTTGGAAAAAAAGTTCAACGTGAAAAGCACATTACAGAAAATTTGAGAAATCCACCACTTCAGTCTGCAAATATTCATTGAGAGAACACTGTATGTCACACCAGGGATATAGTGGTGGCAGAGAAACTGAGCACAAACTAGTAAATAGAGAAACAAGATGATCGCAGATAGTGATAAGGGCTTTGGTGAAAATAAAATGGGGCGATGTGACGGAGAGTGGTTGGTGTGCGTGAGTGTGTCTGCACGCGTGTGTGCACTTGCATGTGACAGTCCTTAGTTCTCATTTATCAAATGAGGAGTTCAATGAGTGGGTCTCCTAAGGCACCTTCAGACCTTCTTTAATGATGCAACCTTTCTAATATTGTTCAACATTTTTTAGACTCATTTCACTATGCCAATTATGTTGTCTGTTGTCTGTCCATATTAGTACTTAAAACATAATAATTGAAGAATGGAAAATCCACCTATCAGGATTGGAAAACAGTGTCTGTGTCCTCTGTCTACTAAATAGAAACCTAAAGGAAAACAAATGAGTACATCTGTCCACCAGAAGGGACCTGGCACACGGTTTCATCCATGTCCCGTATACAGCTCCCTTTATTTGCCTCTTTGCATAAAGAGACTTTGGAAACCACTGCCTTCTGGCTGAAAAATGAATGGCAGTGGGTTGGACAATGGCGTGACCATGCTTGTAGCTTCTTCACTTCCATTTGGAATGGCCCTATTGTCGTCTCAGACACTCCTAACGGAAGAGTCAGGTGTGAGTGCTCACTTTTGTGGAGCCATTTAAAGATCTGTTGGCTGAGAAGAACTCCACATGGAAAGTCACTGTGTAGCAGCGATGTTTAGTGATAGTGACGGTGTTCGTAATATTTACAGAACTGTTGCATTTATTATAAATCTCTTTGGGGACTGTGATAGAACTTCTGAAACATCAATGCAACTTCTCAGTTTGGTAGAAGAGAGAAGACAATGCCTTCTTTTGACAACACTTAGCAAGTCATCTTTTAGATTTTAAATAATGATTTTATTTTCCTCACTAATAATCACAAAAACCATCAAGCAAACGCATTTTTCTTGGTTGTCATGGAAAAAAGTATTCTGAAATTGTTTCCTACTATTATTATAAAGACTGTTATTTAAAACGCTGTAAGTGGAACGTGGATGGCAATCATGCTCCATCCTTTCTGCGGACAGACAGTCATTTGTCTTCCTCCAGGTTCTGTTTAGCAGCCAGATCTTTTAGCCTTGCTTCTTTCGGTCACCCCTTGCTCCAGCTTTCATCTAGAAATCGTACATCACCAAATGGAGGGAAAAACAGTTTCAGGATTTATCATAAAAGATCACAAAAATGAAAAGGAGTTAATAAGACAAACGTTTATGAAACTGATTTATTTACTCTATCGTAGAGGCAAACCAAACTTACTGGACATGGGCTCTCTGATGATCAAACCCATCCAGCGTGTGATGAAATACCCGCTCCTGCTGTGCGAGCTTCGGAACTCCACCCCGCCCTGCCACCCGGACTTCCGAGCGCTGGAGGACGCCTTTGCTGCGGTGAGGGACATTAACGTAAACATCAACGAACTGAAAAGACGGAAAGATTTAGGTAAGAAGACATACGACGAATTGGGTGTTTTCCGCTTTTGGAGTGTTCTGTTTATGTTTCTGAGAATCGGAAGGTCTAAGTAATTATGGTCGTGGCAGGGATTATGATCACTAGATAGCTGGAGTTAGAGGCTAAGGAGGAGAGTGTGATTTTGCCCCGCCAGCTGGGTTCAGAGAGGACCATGACACACAAGAAATGACAGCTTTTAATCAAACAGTCCTTTACTCTACCTCTTTTGACCACTGCATGCCGGTGATGGATTATGGGCTGAAGATACCCACAGCATATGGCCCTCCTGTCTCTGCGGTGTGTGTGGTAAGGAGATGTGGCAAGGCCAGGTAGCTTGAGCCGTGGGAACCAGAGCCGATAAGCGGTGGCGAAAGGGGCAGATCCAGGGGAGGGGGCCCAGCTAACACATCAGGCTCATCTGGTTCAAAGAATGGAGATGTTTTTTGGCATTATTTGCTTGACTGAAGGGAGCGAATATATTTCTTTCTTAAATTAAGAAATTACTGTTAACGACTTATTACCTAAGATGTAAAATTTGCATCTGAAGTAGAATGTAGGTTTCAAAATAGGAGGCACAGCTACAGGGCTCCAACCATCTGGATGCAGTAATGCACGGGGTGGGGCATGGTCCTCCCTCTGTGGTCTGTGTCCTCCTCTGTGCCCTGGGTCCTCCCTCTGCGCCCTGCGTCCTCCCTCTGTGCCCTGAGTCCTCCCTCTGCGCCCTGCGTCCTCCCTCTGTGCTCTGAGCCACAATTCCACATTAAAGCAATGGGAGGACTTGGGGGCTAACTGGTCCAACCACTTCATTTATTTTTATTGTTTTTATTTTCTAATTTTTTAATTCAAAACATCGTATGTATCTGTGTTAATAAATTAAAATTATAAAGAAGGGCAGGGAGTAGAAAGGCAGTTGTAGAGCACAAGGTGCCCGAAACAAGGAAAGGACAGCCCCAGCCCGGACAGAAGGTCTCTGTCCAGAATGTACGATTGTTGATAGCAAATCAGTAATAAAAGCAGTCAATACAAAGTGGTCAATAATCATAATCAAGAAAAAGCAATTCACAGAAAGACCAATAAGTTTTTAAATGCTAAGCTTCACTAGAAATCTGTGGAATGCAAGTTAAAATCACAATGGCATACCAGTCCCAGTCTGTCAAATTGGCAAAAGGATGCTTAAAGGGTAACGTTCGTTAAGCACTGAATCTCAGCCTGCAGGTGAGAGTGTGAGCCAGAATCACCACTTGGGAGAAGAATTTGACAGCATCTAGTAAAGCTAAAGATGTACACACCCGAGACCCAGAAAACCAATTTCTAGATATTTGAGAAACTCCTGTCCGAATGTTCATGGAGAGACATACTAGTAACTAGCATTGTTCCTAATAGCAACAAAAGAAAAGAAAATGACTTACATATTTATTCAGATAACGCACAAACTGTTATACACTATGATACCACGAGAACATAAAAGTTAATTAAAGTACATGTATCAATTGGATAAATCTCAAAAACACAATGTTGAGTATTTTAGAAGGTAAATTAGTGAGTGACAGAAGAATATATGCAATATGGTACCATTTTTATAAAGATTGAAAACATTCAAAATAATACTATGTACTATACGGCTACATACACACACAGTAAAGGCATAAAAATAGTTACAGATAAAATAAAACCCATTATTTAGGATGACAATTTCCTTTAGGGATCAGAGAAGAGGATCAGAGAAGCTTCAACTGTTATGTGATTTTTTTTAAAAAAATAGAAAGATTGGAAACAAGGCAAAATGTTAAGATTTGACAAAGCCAGGAGATGGATAATGGCTGTTACATTATTCTTTTTACTTTCCTGTTTCCTTAAACCATTTCAAAGTTCTAAAGAGAAAGTTTTTTCGTCTCCCCTGATTCCAGTTTGCATAGCTAACCTTTATTGTTTTCTGCAGACTTTCTACGTCTGTTTCCACTTTCTCTCTCTCTCTCCCCCTCTCCTTCTTCCCTTCCTTCCTGCAACACGCACTGGACTAAGTTAGCCGTTGTCCTTTGAAGTCAATCCCACGCCATGAACGTTCCTCCAGTCAATGGGGCCTTCTTTTGAGTGGTTCCATAGTATTCCATAATGAATGTGTCCCAATTTATTGACCTATTCCTCTGTGGATGAACTTTGAATGGTTTCCAACATTTTGCTGTTAGAAAAAATGCTGCAGCAAACAAAACTTCGTGCATTTGATTACGAAAAGAGATTTTCCTGCATGGACATGCTGGCATATGATGATATGTCATGATAATGTGAATAATGTCATTTTTATAAGATTCTGCCAAGTTTTTCTCTACAAAAACTGCATGGTTTTATCTTTGTCAACAGTGTATGAGATTGCTCATCTCTCCACACCCTTACCAAAACTGAATGTCAGGAATATTTAACATTTTGAACAATATGAGAGGTGAAAATAATTTTAAAGATAAAAGAGTAAAGTTCAGAGAGGTGACTCGACTTACCCCAAATCTCTCAGCAGGTGGAGAGATCTGAAGTCTCGTCACGTGGGACACAGTTGTCTTTTCATCAGTTAGGTCTTGATGCTTCGTTCTAGAGACCCCAGATGGTAAATGTATCATCTGAGAAGAGAGAAAGAGCTTTTGTTTCTGGTGTCAGTGATTTCTTTGACGTGGGAGGTAAATGAACCTCAGGCTCGGAGGAGCTCAAACCCTGGGACAGCTGAGCTCCTGCAGGTGGGCGGCTGGGGGCAGTGGGCTGGAGCATATTGCACCTGCAACAGAGGGCCAAAAGTCACATCGATTTTGATCCTAATTACAAATATTGATCTTGAATACTCTGGATGAAACACACTTTCTATGCTGCACGTGTTCAGATATGTCATTGCGTTCTTCTGTTCCAGTTCTAAAATACAAGAAGAATGATGAGGACGAATCACTCAAAGACAAATTGTCTAAACTAAATATTCATTCAATTAGCAAGAAATCAAAAAGAGTGACAAATCATCTAAAGATTCTGACAAGAGGAGAATCACAGGTAATTTTTCTCCTTGGGCCACATACACTTTCCTGGGGGACACGATGCTGACATTTTGTGCAGTTTTGTTTTGTTGTTATCAGAGCTATTTTTAGAATGCTGAGAATCAAAGTGATTGCCCGGTGCTGTTCCCCTCTGTCTCTCGTTTGGGGAACGGAGTGGGGTGGTGTTGACTCTATCTTGGCTGTGGCGCTTCACCTCAGGAAACAGACAAAGGAGAGATAAGGTCATAAGGACAGGGGTCAACAAGGGATGCCAGGAGCCCTGACGCTCACCACCAACCAGCACACAAGCTCACCAAGGCGATGCCCTTCTTCCACCCCTGTCTTACCTCTGCTTTTAAAACCTCACTTTCCTCTGGGGTTCCTTTGATGCTCATCTTATCTTTATTTCACCTATGAAGAAAAGTGTTTAGGGGCATCCCTTTGTGTGAGTTTTCCTGCCCCTCATCCCTCCCTCCCTCCACTGCCTGGATGCACATTCTATTACTGGGTAATTGTTCTGTGTCAGCTGTTCAGCCAGGCTGGAACCACTTTCATTTCCACCCCAATACATAATGGATGGATTAGCAAGGGCTCTCAAACTTTAACATCTGTAAGAATTACCCGAGGAACCTGGTAAAGGACAGATTCCAGAGCTCTACCTGGTTCAAGGTACAAACCAGAAGTCTGTATTTTTACCAAGACTCCAGGTGTTTAGCAGCTAAATGACCTTGAAGTCAGTGATCAATGGAACACACTTTGGGAATCACAGGACAGAAAGCTTGTGGCCCTGAGGTGGTAACCAAAAGTAGGCAGGACAGTTCTTAAGATAGTCTAGTACTTTTTTTTTTCCTCATTTGCCTGCTTTCATCACTTACCATGTTAACATCTGTAACTCAGATTGTCGGTGCGACCTGGAAGCAACTGTGTGTAGGTTCAGTGCCGGTTTTAGAAGCCTTGACCCGTCTACCTCACTCTGTAGCCGCTGTGGGCTTTTTCCTTCTTCCATTAAGGCTTCACAGCTGTCTGGCCCCTACACTAGATGCGGCTTCTCCCTCCTCTGAACGCCTCACACCCTCACTGGGTGTCTCCCAGTCGTGGACGTGCTCACACTGCAGGAGTCCGCCCAAGTCAGAAATGGAGAGCAAGGTCTTTGAAGTCATTCAGATCTGGGTTTGAACCTCTCCTCGGTCACTTAATAAGTATTTGTCTCTGGGCACATAACTTAAATTCAATCATCTGTGAATTGGGGATTATACTAGGACCTAGCACATGGAGTGGCTGTGAGTGTTAAACGAGATGATGTGTATAAAGGAAGGACCTAACACCCTGCGTAAGCACTCAGTATACGTTGGCTGTCACCATCGTCACCGTCACTATCATCACCATCATCAGCAGCAGCAGCAGCAGCATTTTGCATCGTTGCCTTATGCTGGTGTTTACCTGTTAACGTGCAGGCTCCTTACTTGCCACGTGGATGGATGATGTATTCCATGTCCAACAGGGACATCCTTGGACAGCGTGCCTGCGTCACTCTTGTGCTGACTGCTTCACATCCTCTAGAGGCTCCCTGGGTCCACTGCGTATAGCCAGTGACTCCAGGCTCCCCTCTCACCGTGAAACTGTAATGTGGGAAGTTTGGGACATTCATGGTGTGTGGTCACAGACCAAGGACAGGAAAATCAAGACATTTCAACTCCAGACCATAGTCACGAGATTGAGTTGGGAACTCGTGCGAAAAGAGGCGGGTGTGAGTGTTGGGAGAGCAGTTCTCCCTACGCCTTGGGGTGTCGCTTCTGACTCAGGACAATTCTATTGAGGAACAATAGGCGGGTCTTAATTCCAGGCAGGCTTTTGTGGAAGCTGGTACATTCTTTACCACATTTATCATCAACTTCTGATATTTTTCAATTGTGGACTAAAAGTGAATTATAGTCAAAGTGGCCTGAGGGGGTATTAATTAGATTTTCCCCTTAATCTTTTGAGAGTATGTCCTGTCAGCAATGAAGCATTTCACTGTTAATCAGAAAATCAGCTGCATAGGCTGGACTGTAGACGAGATAAATCTCAAATCAGTCGATTTTGCACTTGTCAGCAGCTCCAGTGAAATATTTGGTGAAGTAGGGTATAAAACTATTCCCCATGAGGAAGATGCTATTGAATTCATCACACATGCATTGAGCTCTTATGGACCAGACGCTGTGCTGGAGATTGTAAATACAAAGAGGTCTGATTTCACACAGCTTGGGTTTGAATCCTGGTCCCACCTATTAACATGGGTAAGTTTCTTTGACTTCCTATATTAGTTAGGGTAAAGGCTAAGCGTCTCTCACAAAGAAACCCAAAACCATAGTAGCTTAAGTCGGATTGTTATTTATTGCTCTCTCTCTCTCATAATAGTCCTGAGACATGATCCAGACGGACTCTGCTGCACACATCCCTCAGTCCTCCCCAGCTTTGTGCTGTGCTGTTCCCTAAGCATGCATCTTCATCTGGCTGATGGGAGCCACGCCATTGCCATGTCTTCATTCAAGTCCCAACAACAATGGTATAGGGCCAAGACTCAGAGATGAAACACGTTACTCTTGCTCACGTCCTATTTGCCCAAACCAGTTACAAGGGCAGAGCCAGCTGCAATGCTAGGGGTTGGGGGGTTGTCTCTAGCAAGGCAGCCATGTGTCCAACTTAAACTAGAATTACGGACTATCCTTCAGTCAGAGCATGACAGAAGGATGTCAGCAACCTCGGCCACATCTCCTGAAGCTCCTGTTTCCTTATCTCTAAAATTTACCTGCCCTTGTTGAGAATCATGGACGTGACAAACCAGTTAGAGAGCAGGGTAATTATATCAGTGGGAAGACCAGTCAGGAGTGTCCTCTAAGGGAGCTCGTAAGATTAATTATAGCACCTACCCCACAGGGTTGTTTCAGAATTAAGACGAGGAATGGAAGACAGGTTTTAGCAGGGTGTCTGGAACATAGTTAGTGTTTGATAAATGTTAGCTATTATTATTATTACTAAGACAAAACTACTTAATCCCAAGTGCTTGCAATCCATCGGTGGAGAGAATCCCTTAAGTAATTAACGAGCGTTGTGAGAGGACATCAGAGGAAGCAAGTAATTTTCTACAGGGGAAAGAATAGGAATTGGAGGTAGGATTCATGGAAGGGGTGACAGTTGAGCAAGTCTTTAAAAAATAAACAGGGTTTTGCAAGACAGAAGAGGGACAGCATCATCGTCCAGAGTCATAGAGCAGCATGAGAGAGGTGCGGCTATGGAGAAGTAGAACCGGGCGGTAGTTCTCATCATGTGATCCTTGGACCTGCTCCTATAGAAGCATCTGAGTCCCAAGCAAGATACACAAAATAGAATAGCTGGTGATGGGTCATTGAAAGCTGCGTTTTAAAAAATCTGCCTTAGCATCCTGTTAAATACGTCAAACTGGGTCAGAGCCTGGAGATCCTAAGGCAGAGGCTGTTCAATTGTGTGGATTACAGAGAACTGTGCCGCTTGTTTAATCAAAAGCTCTCCAGATAACCAGTATTAAGGGATTTAAAAATAAAATAGAGTCACCACGTTCCATGCATTCAGCGCTAAGGTCAACCGTTTTAAACTAACAGGCGTGTGAGCTGAGAGCGGCAGTGTTTTCTCCCCAGTGCCACGCTCAGAATACATGCCACATTCCAGAAACCTTTGCATGTCCACACAGAGTTTGCCAGCGTGAGGCTGGTTCTGATCTTCTCTTGTAGCCATTTAGTTGCTGAGAAATACTTGTCACCATTAAGAGCAGTTATAAGAGTGTGCTTCTAGAAACTGCCACAGGCATATAAAAGCATATTCTTCTGAATGCTAACAGGTAGACATGCAAGATAACAGCAAATAACTGAACACATATGACCATGATCTTAACTCTGCTGAGTTTTCCTAACACAAGGACTGTTGTTGCTGAGATTATATATTATTTTATCAAATTTGAGTTGATAAAAAATTGCTACACTTCTTTAGCCGGGAACCTAAGAGTATTTTCTAAATAACCACTGTGAAATAAATTGGGATGAGTGATATCAGTGAAACAGTAAATTCCAGTCAATAAATCAAAATTTTATTTTATTTTTATTAATTATTTTATAAACCCACAAATGTAACATAATTTAGGAGCATTTACACAATATATGAAGAGAAGAGTTTTACATCCTACAGCTACCGAGATTACGAGAGGCTCTGTGAAAACTGAACAGGAGATTAAGCCGCACTGTGTGGCTTTGCTACCCTAATTGAGCATCAGCTGTGCTGTGTCTGGCACATGGAAGGTACCCTGTTAAAACAGCACATCAGGGAAGATTTTCCTCTCAACAGGAGCTTTCTGTCATGTGCCGGGCCCATACGGTCCATGATATGTTTTTAAATTTTGGATTTGTTTGAGTTATAAAAATAATTTCATCTATATTTTAGGTGAAAGACAATACCTTTAACAGAGAAGAAAAGTTGTTTAGATCTTTAGAGAAGGCTGTGAGGCATTGTGTGAAGAACATCTCGCTCTGTCTTCAACACGTACAGGTAGGTGAAACACAATGGTTTTCAGTGTTTCTGCAGGCAGGTGTCCACGTCCACAGTCATTACGGAGAGCAAGTGTGTCACACTGACTGACGGTTCACTTACAGGATGATGCCTTCTGTATCGCATCTGGGAGGCTGCGCCCTGCTGGTGAAGGAGGACAGTGTAAGGACTCAGGTCTTATTCTTTGTTCCCTCACCGGCTCCATCCGTCCTCCGGTCCAAGTTGCCAGACTGAGGGACATTTGCTCATACAGCTGCCACGTCGTGCTGGACCATCAGCATGCTTTTTTTTATAACAGAGATGAGTTCATTAGTGCAAAATTGCAGATGAGGCAGAAGTTTTCTTCATTTATTTGATTATCCTAACATATCTCTTTCCAGTACCTAAAACACATATTTGCAAATTTAAGAGCAGGACTGAAAGAAAGAAGACAATCAAAAGTGGACAGAAAATGATATGAGATACGCTAAACAGTAAAAAGTGTATAACATGATGACTATGAAAACACAAAACCTATGTGTGTTCTCAAATTCAGCTGTAGGCTACCCCAAAAAAGGGCATGAGACCACACAATTGTAAGACAAACTGGGCACTGCTACATCTTCCATAACCAGTGATCTGGAATGTCCCTACAGTCCTGAACAAAATTCCTAGATAATTCCCCTTTAAGTAGGTGTACCTGGAGGAAAGTCAACACAAAGGAAAATAAATTCTAACAAAATAATATGACACCATATGCAGATGCACCCACACAGCACAGGCCCCTAGCATGTTTCCTGCCCTTGTTGAGAATCACAGACGTGACAAACCAGTTGGAGAGTGGGGTAATTATATCAGTGGGAAGACCAGTCAGGAGCGTCCTCTAAGGGAGCTCGTAAAGAAGACATAGTGTCCTTGACAACATCCCCACAGCGGTCACAACGAGGAAACATAGAAAGCTTGTGGGATACATGTCAGTCAGTTAAATGGCCCTGTCCCATTTTCCAGATTTCTTTCGGATATCTGCTTTTGGAAGCAGATGTTTGCGTGCTTAGATGAAATGTCACACCAACAGAGGATGAAGTCGACAGGAGCAATGATTTGGGGGCAAGGTCCTATGTTCTGTAACCAATGTCACCTTCTTTCCTTGTTTATTAGCTGATGCAAAGCCTGGTTTTCCAATCAGGTTTGCTAGTTTCTTCCTAAAGCGCTGCCTTCTGTGAAAAGAAACCCAAAACTTAGTTGTAACAACCAGGGGACAATGGGAACCCTGTTCTTGACAAATGTTTCAGGAGTAAACGTCTCTTAGAAACATCTACAGGAAAGTCTATTTCCACTAATTGATTCATCAAAAATGTGAGCATCTTCTCTTAAAGAGAATATTAAATTCACTAAGGAAAACTGAAGACATAAATCAAAGAGGAGTGATTTTTTAAATAATGGATCTGTATGGGGCTGGCCGGTGGCAGAGTGCTTAAAGTTCGGCACCTACTGCTTAGGCAGCCCAGGTTCCCAGGTTCAGATGGGCACGAGGACCTACTCCACTCATCGACCGAGCTGTGGCAGCATACCACATACAAAGTAGAGGAAGACGGGCACGGATGTCAGCTCAGGGCAACTCTTCCTCACTAAAAAATAATAAATAAGGGACCTGTAGGAACGAATGCTGAAGAATGGCCAACAAGGGAATTTAAGGTGGACCCCGTAAGAGAAGAGGATGCCATCCAGAGCAGTATGAGGAAGCGACTCGGTGGGGGGTAAGGAGAGGTACTGTTCCAAGACAGCTGATTGGCCATTGGTCCTGGAGGGTTATGATGGCGACGTGCCCATTTGGATGCGTTTACTTGTACTGACTTCAGAACGCTGTTCTTGGGTTTCAGGATGCCACGCCCTTGGCTCTGCACAGTGCAATGGCGCTCCAGGAGGTTTCATGCGACAAAGACGAGGAGGAGAGGGGCCACTCAGAGGCCCCAAGTAAGGCCCCCAATCCCTGTGAGGACTTTGTAAGTTATTTTTATTCACAGATAAATGCAAATTAAACAGTAGGGTTAAAAGTAAAGCTGCTTTTCACTTATCTCTCTGGAGTTAGAAGTAAAACATTCTCTAAAGCAAATCTAAGGTCAAAATTAGCAGATTTAAACAGGAGATTGTTTTTATCATTAAATATTTTGAAGTGGATTAGTGAGGATTTGACTATAATCAAAGCTTAAGAGGGTCCCAGAGTGTGTTTGTGGGGTAGGCGGTGTCTGCGCAGCTTTCACATCCACATTTAGCTTGTCTGCACGTGATCTATCAGGGGCTTATCAACTTGGAAAGCTATGATCTTCTTAAAGGAGCCTGTGGGATGCCCAGAGTCCTAAAAAGGGGAGCGAAGACGCCCCTGAAGATGTGACTTCCGTTAACACACTATACACTGGACAATAAAGCCTTCCTGTTGGGAAAGGGCCTTGCAGAGTCATAGGTCATGTCTTCTGCTATGGGCAAAACATTTATTTTCTAAGAGTTCTGTAAAATGTACAGAATCATAAACCATAGCTTTGGAATCATAAAAACATGCTTGAGCCCAGAAAATATCTGGATGGTAAATTAGTCTAAGTAATACTAATTTTAATTCAGTATCTGTGTTCCGTAGGTATAATTATTTCACAGCACTGTTTCAGGTATTACACAGGAGCTAGAATGGACTTCATCCTCTCGAAGGCTCTTGAAAGTGGCGGTTTTCTGCTGGCGCTTTGGGTCAGAAGGATCTGCACCGAGTGGCCCTTGTGTGGAGGGTGTTTTGCACTCCTGGCCTACGACGCTCTAAATCTCAGTGAGGCGCCCCCCATCTCAAGTCATGACATTTACTGACTGTAAATTTATTTATTTGCTTAAACATGTGTTGAGCACCATGTGTAGCTTCTCTCATGGAGCATGCTCCAGAAGTTGACAGAAAGAAAAGAGAAGGTATCCTTCTCTACCTTGCATAAAACTACAAGATGACAAATTAGCTAAATTAAAATAACTCTCAGAAAGTTCAATATAAAAGTAACTTTTTTAATGGATAAAGTATATTAAACTGTTTTTAAAAATCAAATATTAAGAACTCAAAAATCTATCTAAAGGCAAAGTCGTTGTTTTAGTCTAACCATGGGAGATGCTTATTTACACATTTTGTAGAGAACAAAATACTAAAATACAATCTGATCCTTATTTGTTCCACCCACAGATCCTATGTTCAGGTGAATCAATTTATGTCACAGGATATACATGCTGTAATCGTATTGTCATACTGTGTGGACATTACCTGTAGAATCCAGGAAAGTTGGAAACACAGTAATTTATCTCAGTAGGCAGATTCTCTGCTTAGTCAAAGGACTCATTAAACAGTCTGCAGGTTTATATTGATTATCTTATAAGCTAGACATCAAATTTAATCTGTGCGGGCTATTGCTGGTTCCAATAAGAGATTGGTTTCCCCTCTCTTCTAGATTTCCCATGAGTTTAGACTGAGTTCCAGAGGCCAAGTTAATTAATGCAAGCTGCCGCTCAGATGCAGATTCCCTAGGACAATTTTTGGGATACAAAAGAGAAACCTACTTCCAAATTACCATGACATAATCACATAACCCAAGCACATATGAGAAAGGGTGAAGTTGGGGAGCCAGCCATCCCAGGACACTAGTGCACTTCAGAATAGAGGGGAGGAAAGAGAAAGAGAAGACACAAACCCAGGGCGCTCAGGCGCTGGCACGGAGTTGGGCATTTATATGAAGTTCATTTTCAATGACTCAAACCTAAAAATGTAACAATTTAAGACACAGAATCAGCATCAGCTTAATCCTTCAATGTATTTAGAGAGGAACAATAATTCTGTGGTCATTTCTATCACAGGAGCAAAATACATATATCAGAGGTATCATCTGGATAGAGGATACAATTCCACCACCAAAATTAGCCACCAGGGCATCCAGGGAACTGAGGCAGATGTGGGAGGAACAGGATGCACGCTTCTGAGACCCACTCTCTTCCTCTGATTGCCCCCAAAGGAAGGGAACGTACGGTGAATCACGTACATAGTCTTGGCGGTCGGAGGCTGGAGGTACCCCCTGCCCCACGTCCTGGGCTGGCTCCACTTGGCTCTAGGGTGAGAAACATGGGGAAGGGGAAAGTGTTGAAGGAGATGACCCCAATGACAAAACCAGTGGCCGTAGAGAGAAGGGTGGGCATATTTTGGGGGTGCAGGCTTCAACTTTGTATTCCTCTTCCTGCTCACTCTTCAGGTTCAGTGTGAGAGGCTAGAGTCGCGGTTCGAAGTCCTTGAACATCCTCTTTTAACTTGCGTGGACACTTTCCTGTCTTCCCCTGACTCCCGCGGGAGGAGTGAGCCTCCTGGTAACAGCGCTGGCGGGGTCTCCGCGGTTCCCCCTCTGTGACCGGAGTGTCTCTCTTTTGGCAGGCGGTTGGCTTGCAGAAGCTCGTTCTGACGCCGCTGTCAGCACTGCTGTCCCTGTTCCCAGGGCCGCAGAAGCTCATCCAGAAGCGCTACGACAAGCTGCTGGACTGCAACAGCCACCTGCAGCGGGCGGCAGGCGCCGAGCCAGGCCTGGCCAAGAAGGAGTACGAGGCCCTCAACGCCCAGCTCGTGGAAGAGCTGCAGGTGTTCAACCGGGCCGCGCGGGCCATCCTGTCCAACTGCCTGTGCAGCTTCGTCGCCCTCCTCGGGGACCTGACGCTGGCGGCCCGACGGCTCTACTCCACGGCGGGGCCGGTAAGCGCAGCAGGCACCTGGCCGCCCGGCCTGGGACCCGTCAGAACCCACACGGTGCCAGCAGCCCTGCTCACGGTGCGCGTGCGTATGCATGTGCGTGTGCGTGTGGTTTATTTTAACTGAAGCACTCAGATAGTCTTTCTCTCTCTTCTCCACAAGAAGCTAAAGGACAGCTTCCTGGGTCAGGTTTGCTGTGACTTACACGCCTGTCGTTCTTTTTGGAGATTCCTCTTCAGGCACCGAACACCCTTCAGCTTTGCTCCGCTCACTGATGGAACCAGCGCAGCTCTGGCGCCTGGTTCTCTGTTAAAGCTTATATTTGGTGTTCTCTTCCCTTTCAACCATGACTAAGATGTGAATCCAAAAAGAAGGCCCTCTCAGTGTAATGACAAAAATAGGAATACTATCAAACTAGGCTTTGTTATGCTTCTGTTTTCCTCTGAGAAAGAGAAGCCTGAAGTGTACGCGTGTGTGTGTTTGTGTGTGTAAATATATAGAGATCTCATTTAGCTTTCCATTAGGATATGATTTTATAATTATTTTCCTGAAGAGCAAGAAACATATTCACAACTTAATATCAACTTTAAAACAATCAGCTTGGGTTTCGGCCCTTCAGTTCAACTTTATTAGCTCTCATTCAGCTGGTTAGACATTTAATGGACAACGTTTGGAGGAAAATTAACTGTCTCTACTTTATTTTTTATTGTGTATTTAATTAACTTTTAACTCATCCTTTGAGTGAAATTAAGTTGAATAAACAGGTGCTGTGTTTACATGGCTCAAAAAGCAAAACTACATAAAAACTTATAAGCAGTCTCACACCCACTCTGTCCTAACCATCTTGTCTCCGCTCCTACCCCGTTGTTACTAGCTGATTTTTATCTACCTGGGGCTTCTTTGTGCCATTAAAACTAGATGCAAATATATACTTTTGTTTCTAGACAAAGTTAGCATATTATATATAGCACCATTTTGCAACTCGCTTTGCAACATCCTGGGGGTGCGCCCTTGTCAGTGCACAGACAGCTTCCTCCTTCCTCCACAGCTCTCCACTGGTCTACTGCGTAGCTGTACAGGAGAGTGTAACCAGCCCCCAGTTCTTGGATTACAACTTTATTGAGAATAACTCACATACCATGTATTCTACCCATTTAAATTATACAATTCCATGATCTTTTGTATATTCCCAAGAGTTGTGCAACCATCACCACGACCAGTTTTAGAATGCTGTCATCCCTCCAAAAGAAACCCTGTGCCATTAGCAGTGACTCCACGTTTCCCCCTCACTTCCCAGCCCCAGGCAGCCACCAGTCTACTTCCTGCCTCTACAGATCCGCCTATTCTGGACATTTGGTATAAAAAGAATTATACAGCATGTGGCCCTTTGTGACTGGCTTCTTTTGCTTGGCATAATGTTTTCAAGCCTCATCCATGTTGTAGTGTTTCAGCACTTAATTCTTTTTATTGCTAAATAATATTCCACTGTATGGATATGCCACGTTTTATTTATCCATTCATCAGTGGATGGCCATCTGGGTTGCTTCCACATTCGGCTATTATGAATAATGCTGCTGTGAGCACTCACGTTCTTAATGGATGCATGTTTTCGTTTCTCCTGGATCTGTACCTAGGAGTGGAATTGCCGGGTCACATGCTCACTCTCTATATTTAACCTTTTGAAGAACTGCCAGACGGTTTTCCAAAGTGGCTGCACTATTTTACATTCTCAACAGCAACGATCAAGGGTTCCATTCTCTTCACATCTGTCTTTTTTTTAAAGGGAAGCGAGCTTTTTATTTATTTTTTTTACTCTTTTATTTATTTACTGAGGAAGATTCACCCAGAGCTAATATCTGTTGCCAATCTTCCTCTATTTCGTATGTGAGCTGCTGTCACAGCATGGCCACTGATGGACGAGTGGTGTAGGTCTGTGCCCAGGAAGCCACCCTGGGCTGCTGGAGCAGAGTGTGCAGAATTTAACCACTAGGCCACCAGGGCTGGGCCATCCTGCCCCACGGGGGCTGGGCTGTCCTACCCCACAGGAGCTGGCCATTCTAGTGGGGGGAGTGATATCTCATTGTGGTTTTGATTTGCATTTCTCTGATCAGTCTTCTACTTTTAAACTTTTTAAATTGAAGTAAAACTTATAGGCAGTAAAGTGCCTCAGTCTGAAGTGTACATCTTAATGCATATTTATGTATTTATACATCTGTGCAACCACCACCTAGATCCAGATAAAAACCTTTTCCAGTTCCTCATAGGTCACCACGACTGCTCCCAGGCTGTAGCCCCCCAAAGCTAACCATTTTTCTGACCTCTGTTACCACAGACTGTTTTGCCTCGTTTGTATTTCATATAAATGGCGTCATACAATGCGTATTCTTTTATGCCATGACCTGTCCCTATTGATGGACATTTGGACTATTTCCAATCTTTCTCTGTCACAAATAATAGCAGAGTCATTTTAGAGGTGTGCAGATGTATCTTTAGGAGAGATTTCTAGAAGTGGGATACCTAGGTCAAAGGGGAAATACATACATAACTGGGCTGGTGTTGACAGAGCCCCTCCTTAAGGGTTGTTCCATTTTGGATTCCTACCTCCAACATGTGAGAGTGCTGATTTCCCTGCGTTTTTGCCAGTCTGGTAGGTTTCAAGTGTAGTTTTCATTGGTATTTCTCTAATTATTAGTGAGGTGGAGAATGATCAAGAGCCATTTCTATTTCTCTTCCTGTGAGCTACCTGTGCAAGTCTTTTCTTTTTTCTTCTATGGAGTTATTGGTCTTTTTTTTTTCTCAATTTCTAAAAACAACGTATATACCAGGGAGATGAGCCTTTTAACTGAGATGTAAATTGAGAATATTTTTTCCCAGTTTACCACTTGTCTTTGGACTTTGTGGTATTTTTTTTCATCATGCAGAAGTTTTTTTTAATGTCAAATTTATTAATTTTTCATTTTATGATTTCTAGACTTTGAGTCATGATTAGAAAGGACTTTCACACTTGGAGGCTCCAAATGAATTCACTCATGTTTCCTCTAGTATATTTCTGGTTTCATAGTTTTTATTTAAATCTTTAATCCACGTAGATTTTATCCTTGTTCATGTGAAATATGGATGCAATTTTACCTTTTTCCAAATGGCTATTCAGTTGCACTAACACTATTTATTGAAAAGTTACTTTTTCTTGTTGTTGTTCTTAATATTTTCTCAATGAAACTCAATAAATTTGCAGTTTCCTTGGGAAATCTCATTCTGAGGCTTATAGAGAGAATCTGTGTATCCCCCATGGTCGTGGAGGAAGGCAGGCTCACAAGTTCACAGTAAAGGTGAGCATTGGCAGGAATTTGCTAATCAAAAAAGACACGTTACTCTAGGTATCTTTGATTCCCACTTTCAATCGTAGAATTTTAAAGCTGTCTTCAGTGTCTGTCTTATATTATCTAAATATCTTTCACATTGCAGTCCATAGCAGAACAGGAGCAGAGAGGTACTTTGTTTCTGAGAAATTACAAATGCCCTAAAGTGGAAAGCATGTGGCAGAACCTTATGCTTGTTAAATGATTTTATTATATATTTTATATGTACCATATATATTTAAACTTTTTATCTTTAGATAATTGTAGATTCACAGGCAGTTGTAAGAAGTAATACAGGAGCCCCTGTATCGTTCACATGGTTCCCCAGTGGTGACATCTTACATAACTAGATACGTTTCTGAAAGGCAGAATTGAGCAGTGGTTAGAGGACAGGTTCTCACTAGAGTGCCATGTTCTAATACCCATCCATCGCCATATTACCTTGGGCAAATTATTTTTTCCCCATGTGTCTCAATTTTCTTACATGAATAAAGTGGGAATTATAAAGCTATGAACTTTTTTAAAGTTTGTGGTAAAATATATGACAAAATTTACCATCTGAACCATTTCTAAGTGTACAGCTCAGTATTGTTAAGTGTATTCACATTGTTGTGAAAGAGATCTCCAGAACATTCTATCTTGCAAAACTGAAACTCTACACTCATTAAACGATGACTCCCCATTGCGCTCCCGGCAGCCCCTGACGACCACAGTTCTACTCTCTGTCTCTGTGCATGTGACTACTTTAGATACCTCATAGAAGAGGAAGCATACAGTTATTTGTCTCTTTGTGACTGGCTTATTTCACTTAGCCTAATGTCCTCACGGTTCATCCCTGTCACGGCATGTGGTAGGACAGACCACATTTTCTTTATCCATTCATCCATCCATGGACATTTGCGTTACTCTCACCTCTTGGCAATTGTGAACATGAGTGTGCAAATATCTCTTTGAGATCCTGCTTTCAATTCTTTCAGATATTTACCCAGCAGTAAGATTGCTGGAACATATTGTAATTCTAATTTTAATTTTTTGAGGAATCCAAAGCTCTATTTTTAATTTTTATTTTTGTCAGAGTTATACATGCACATGATTTAAAGATTCAAGCAGTTATTCAGGTTTGGTTAAGAGAAACAATAGTCTCTCACTCCTTTTACCCCATTTCTCCTTCCTTAGAGGCGACTGCTTTTCAACTCTTTTAGCTGATTTTTTGGCATTTACCTTCATATTTTAAAACAACACTCTCATGTTGCCATTTCATTACTCTTCAATTCTAGGCACGGTACATTCCACTATGAGAAGTGAAGATTTAGTTGCTCTTCTGTCTGCCCCTGCCACAAATATATTCACACACACTCTTTCTATTTCCCGTCCAATACAGCTGTATCATAAATCTGGCTGAGTTTATATTCAGCGTTCAAACTTTTTGACTTGTGTATCAGTCTTGATGCCAGTAGGAAAAACATAACACACTCAAATGGACATCTGAAGAAAAATTTAATAAAAAACTATTTACAAAAATGAGAGTAAGGCACAGGGAAACCTTAAAGCATAGTGCACTGCGCTGGGGCTTGTTAAAGGAGGGAGCCTCACAACAGCTAGCTTGGAGGGTCAAGGGCAAGGAGTGGTTACAGGAACATGCAGAGATGGGCACGTGGAGAGTGCTCCACAGGTGCTGGGCTATCAGTCAACACCACGGAAAGGAAACTCAGGAAATAAATACCCGGTCTCACTGTCCTCCCTCACTCTCCATTCCTGTGGGTGCATCGTGTTGACTGAACCCATGTAGAAGCCAGAGCACAAGGAGGCCGTGGATACATCCTGTGTTGATCAGCCTCCCAGAGTGCAGAGCAGAACAGAAGAGGAAAGCAGGAATCTGAAGAAGCAAACAAAGGATATTCAGTACCCACAGGGAATGCTGGTTAGGGTTGAGCCATACTACATCATGATAACTTTTTCTTTCATGTGTAGTTTTTGCGTTTTCCCTAAAGTTAATAATTGTGGGGGGTTTTTTGTCAGTGGCTTAATTTTAATTTGCCTCACTTTATCTGCCAATTGACTAAATCACCTGTTAGGACATTCAGATGTATGAGGTCTTCTATTAATTGTGTCTTCTTGCCGAAATCTCTCCCAAAGCTTTCTGACTCAGTCCAGTCTGAACTGGCTGCCCTTCTTATCTGACAACTGACAATAATCCTGGGCTCACACTTCGTCCCCTTCCAGGGAACCCCTTCCCCTCTCTTCTGGGGCTCTAACGTTTCCTTATCCCCTGTTACTTGTTTCTTGCTTTCTATTTTTATTTGGGGGAGCATATTTTTGAGGCACTTCTTGAGAAAGGAAAGTTGTGAGGTTAAGATTTTGACACTGGAATATCAGAAAATGTCTATACTATCATACACTTAATTGGTTGTTTGGCTGGGTGTAGAATTCTAAGTTGTTCTTTCTGAATTTGAAGGCATCCCACTGTTCCATTGTCTTCTAGCTTCCATTGTTTCTGTTGACAACTCTGAGGTCCATTCTGATTCTTGATCCTTTGTATGAACTTACTCCCTCCTATCCCTTTCTAAAAGCTTCTAGAATGTTCTTATTGTCCCCATCAGTCTGACATGTAATGACAATGTACCTTGGAGTGTAGGATACTTGGTGGGATCCTTTCAGCCTGAAAATTTGTCTTCCACTCTAGAAACATTTTTTGAATATTTCACTGATGATTTTTCTCTCTTCCTTTTCTCTTTCAGACCCTCTTGGGTTGTTCCTCTAATTTTGTTATTTTCTGTCTCATTATTACTTGGCTCTACTTCTCAAGAAATTTTCCTAAATTAATCTTCAAACCCAACTTTTGATTTTTCATTTCTGTTCTCATAATTTTAATTTTTACGAGTTTTTTGTTGTTGTTTTCTTAAAATTAAGACAGCCTTCCTTCCTTCCTTTCTTCCTCACTCTGTCCCTCCCTCCCTTCCTTCCTTCCTTCCTTTTTCAGGGAAATATTCACCCTGAGCTAACATCTGTTGCCCATCTTCCTCTTTTTTCTCCCCGAAGCCCCAGTGCATGGTGGTATACCCTAGCTGTAAGTCCTTCTAGTTCTTCTATCTGAGCCGCTGCCACAGCACGGCAACTGACAGACAGGTGTATGGTTCTGTGACTGGGAACTGAACCTGGGCCACTGAAGCAGTGAGAGCGCTGAACTTTAACTTTAGGCCATCAGGGCTGGCTCAGGTTGCTTTTCTTTTCATCAGACCCTTTCATGTTAGAGGCATGCTTCAAAAGTCTGATATACTTGATCACTCATCAGTGATAAAGAGTTGGGGACTAGTTCGCAGCATTGACACATAGGTAGGAGTTGAAAACTATAAGCTTCAATATTGTGTAGAGAATCTGTCTGTCATTTCATTTGGAACCCCTGATGATAGCATCTTTAGGTCTCTCCTTTTGGGCTGGTCAGAATCTCCAGGGATGCCTCAAGTCCTCTGACTACAGGGTAATGGTGACTGCTGTGCCTGGCTAGGGAGGTCTCTGGATCCAGTGTCCATCCACTCGCTTATTTACCCTCTTTCCAATGTGGGTCCCCTGACCTTATCTGTGCCTAGTGTCCCCAGTCTAGACACTCTCTGCTTTACCATTTGCAGAAAAGAAAACTTTGTCTTCTGCTAAGGTAGGGAAGAAATAATCACCCAGCTTCACTGAAGAGGAGAAAGAATCTGGAGATCCAACTGCTTCAAAAATTGTTTCAGTTTTCTATAACTGTGTAGCAAATTACACCAAATGTGGTGGTATGAAACAACCAATAGTTACTTATTGTCATTGTCTGTCATGGTTCTCGGGGTTCACTGGGCTCAGGTCAGTCATTCTCAGTGTCTCTCACGAGGTTGCAGGTGGATAATGTCTGGGGCTGGAGTCATCTCCAGCCCATGTCTGGGGCCCATGTCTGAGGTTGGTGACGGGATGATGATGGAAGACTCAAATAGCTGGGGGCTGGAACAGCTAGGGCTCCATAGACACCCCATCCCTCTCTCTCTCTGATGTTTCAACATGGCCTTTTGCTATGGCGGCCACAGTGCAGCTGGACTTCTTCCATGGCTACCAAAGTCTCTCAGAGTGAGTGTCCTCAGGGAAAATAGCAGAAACCACACGGTCTTTTTAAGCCTAATCTTGTAAGTCAGACAGCGTCACTTCCCTTGTTCGATTCATCTCAACAATCTGTCCACTGAGGCAATCCTAAAGGCCCACCCAGTTTTGAGAGGAGGGGACACGGACTCCATTTCTTGATGTCAAAGAATTTGCTGATTTATTTTAAAACCACCACACGCTCTTAACCAAAGCTTTTTTCCCCCTCCCACGAGCCCACCCTACCACACTGAAGCTGCCTACTGCTGTCGATTCCTTAGCCTTTCTTCCAAAATTTTATTGCTATTTTCTTCTCTGTTCTTTTTATATTTAGGCTTGAACCTTTAAAAGAATTAGCCCTGATATTTTAGTGGGGTTTCCAGAGACAGCAGACTAGATCATTTTTATTTAGAAGTTCTAACATTGCCCTGATTTTTTGCTGTGGAGCTATCTTACACTCTCGCAACTGCTCAGCACAACCCTACTAAATTCAGTACCTAATAAGATTAAGTAGTTGTCCGGGAACAATGCCATCTTATTTCTACCTACAGATACCACTGTTGGCTTCAACCATCTGTGAAATTCAGAATCGAGTACTAGAAGAGGTTCAAAATCTGAATTTTGTAAAGGACAACAGTGCCACCTTTATTGAGAGGAAACTTAGTTTTGAAAAGAAGAAGCCTGTGCAAATTCCGGTGAGTTTGGTAGGATTCATGACAATGATGGCTATCACTTCTTTGCCTTGTCCAAATCATAGTGTATTATTTTCCATATCACTTATCTCATTCTAATCACATATAATTTACCTACTTATTATATATAGAATTTCTTGTCTACTTCTACCGCCTATACTATGAGCTCTGTAAGGTCATAGATTTTTTTCTGTTTTGTACATGATGTATTCTAAGCACCTAAAATGGTGCCTGACACAAGGTCGGTACTCTATAAATATCTGTTGAATGAATGAACAGAATTTTATAGACCAAAACCGTATAGTTCAACCCTTTCATTTCTCTAGATAAGGAATCTCAGCCTCCAGAGATGAAGTGGCTTTCTCAGAGCCACTTAGCGGCAGAGCTGGGACGGGCTCCAGGCTTCTTGACTCTTGCCTAATTTACTGACATTATTTCCAAGAAAAAGACATGCACGTGTACAATTTACTTAATTATATATTACTTAGCAAGTGCTTAATCCGTAAGGGATTGTCTACAGTATGGCAAAGAATTAAAAAGTTGTCCTAGCCAAGAGGGATTAGAACTTCTGCTTTCTTATTTCCCGTGAGTTTTCTTTCTTCTCTACAACACTGCCCTCATGTGCTAACCAGAGAATTTTTCACCGCTTAACTCAGCTGGATACTTCACACTAATAACCCAAACTATGCCATAACATAATATAGAAATAATCCCAAATCAGTGTATGGCTTCAACATTTAAAACATCTCCAGAGAAGTATTTACCAACTCAGTGAGGATTTTATTATACATTTTATCTAAACCAAAACTTTTCCTTACTTCTCCCAGCCAGAAGCGCCACGTCAAACTGACGCTCATCGCTCCAAACTTCTGTCCACATACAGTACAGAGGAACTATACCAGGCCAAGCGCAGGTGCAACGCTACACAGGAATATGACATCAATCTCCTGGAAGGGGAGTTGGTGGCAGTGATGGAACAGAAGGACCCACTGGGGAGCACAAGCAGGTGGCTTGTGGATACAGGACGTAAGATTTTGCATAAGATACACACAACTACCACCTCTTTTCAAGTTGAGATTTTCCCAAGGGCCTCTGTGTGCTTCTCTAAGCACAAATGTTTGGAAAAAGTATACGAATGACCTTGTTTCTTCTTTCTTTTTATTTTGCATCCAGTTATGAAAGGCTATGTGTACTCCTCCTTCCTAAGACCCTACAATCCAGCAAAAGTGCAGAAGGTGGATGCTGAGCACAGGTTCTGTGATGACGACTTTGATAACATCAGCCTCTTTGTGTCTTCACGGCCAGCTCGTGACAGTGTCACAGGCACCCCAGAAGGTAGCGTGAGTGACAGCAGCTCATCTCTTAGTGGCACCTGTGGAAAGTCTGAGGCAAATGGCACTGACGCTGACAGTTTTCAGGAGGTAGATGAACAGGTAAGAATTTGAGCCTTCATGTAAAAACGCTTGGCTGTTCAAATCCTGAAAGACGTTCCCTGAGGGTGCTCTGTCTCTTGTAAGACATAGTGGAAGAGCTCAGCTTTGACATCAAGGAGACCTAGCTCTGTTGCCACTTAGTCTCTGTGCACCTTCTGCAAGGAGCTTAATTCTCCGAGCCTGTTTCCCCAAATGAGGAAAAGAGGACAATAATTCCTACTTTGCAGAGTCGATGCAGAGGATTAGCGATAATGTGACTATGTAAATTACCCAGCACAGGGCAGACACTCAATACACGGTAGCTGTTGCTATTACTACTCTGCTGCTAAGTACTTAGAGTGAAGCAAGGATGGACTTTTTTTACTCCCTCATCAGAGGAAAACAGCTCGGGACTGCACAGACTGCGCCATCAGTAGCAGGCGGAAAACTGTCCACGGTTCCTCTAAAAAGCAGTTTCTTCATCGAGCTACCTGGGGATTGGCTGTTTTCAGTTTCTTGTATAATGCCACAAACTATGTGCTGAACTTTAAGAGCTGCCTTTCCTGCGCTGCACCAGTGCAGAGGGGATTGAGATAATCCTTTCACAAGGTAAATTAACTATGATAGTGTAGGGTTCTTTTTGCTATCTCAGAAAGTTTCAAGGTAAGTAAGTGTTAATCCCCCAGTGGTGACCAAGTAGCTGGTTCCTCTCATCTGTAGTGGCTTTTTATTAACTAATTTACTTTTTTATAAGGGTGATATATGTTATTTGTGAAAAGTTAAAACAGCAGAAAGACACATATAACTTAACAGTCAGGGTCTTTACCCCTCCTCCTAGTCCTCCTCTTGAAAGACAACACTGGGGACATCTTTTCAGTCATCGTCTGCCTACAACAACAACTAGATTTATATGATGAGGACACAGCGTATGTGTTACATACTGGGTTTTGTTTCACTTAATATATTTTAGGAGCAATAGTACCTGAATATCTACCTTCTTCCTCAAAAAATTCTGCGTAGTCATTTATTTTGTGGATGTGTCATAATTTATGTAACGGTTACCCTAATAATAGACGTTTAGTGTATTTGGGGTTTTAAAAATTTCAAACAATATTTCAGGCAGGGTCCTTGCTCACCTATTTTTGTGCACGTCTAGGAGTCTGTAAGTCTGTAAGGCGAGTCCTGACAGCACTGCAGGGTCCACGGGCTGCGGTGTGAAGTCTTGGTAGACGTGCCACACTGCTCTTCCAAGACGCTTATCTACTTTTAGTTTCTTCCATTGTTAGTACATTGATTGCTGTCCAGTGCACGACTAATTCTTTTTTAAAAACATCTTCATTAAGTTCTCATTGATATATCATAAATCTCATCCATGTCCCATGTACAGGTCAATGACTTTTAGTATGTTTACAGAGTTGGGCAACTATCACCCCCAGCCAGTTTCAGAATGCTTCCTCCACCCCAAAAATCCTTTGCACCTATTTACAGCTGCTCCTCTTTCCCACCCCAGCCCAGGAAATTGCTAGTCCACCTTATTTCTCCATAGACTTGCCTTTTTGTACATTTCGTATTAATGAAATCAGACAGCGTGTGGTGTTTTACAGCTGGTTCCTCTCACTTAGCATCATGTCTTCGAGACTCATCCATGTTGTGGTGTGTATATGTACTTTGCTGCTTTTTATTGCCTGACCGTATTTCCTTCTATGGATACAGCATATTTGGTTTATCCATTCACCAGTCAATGGACATTTTGGGTAATTCCTATTATGAATAAGGCTGCTATTAACATTTGTGTACAAGTCTTTGTGAGGATTTCATTTCTTTTGAGTAGATACCTAGGAGTGGAATTGATTGTTGGTATGGTACATTTAACGTCTTAAGAAACTACCAAACTGGTTTTCAAAGTGACTGCATCATTTTACATTACCCCAGCAGTGTATGTGGGAGTGGGTTGCAGTTTCTCCATATCCTTGCCTTTTTGTCCTTTTGATTGTAGTGATCTCAGTGGGCGCTAAGTTGTATCTCATTGTGCTTCTAATCTGAGTTTCCCTAGGGACTAATGCTGTTGCGTATCTTCATGTACTTATTAGCCACTCCAGTATCTTCTTTGGTGAAATGTCTTTTCAAATATTTGCCCGTTTTAAAAACTGGGTCATTTTCCTTCTTATTATCTGGTTGTAAGAGTTCTTTATATACTCGGGATGCACGTTCTTTATCAGATACATAATTGCAAATACTTTCTCCCAGTCATGACTGATTCCTCACTCTTCTGGACACTACTATGTGCTCTTATCACTCCTTGGTCTTGAAGTTTCAAAACACTATTTTTCTGTTACTTGTTCACTCTCTTAGTTTATTCAGGGTTTCTAGATGACAAATTTATATTATAATACCAACTGATTAATGAATTTTTACCAGTGAAATCCATATACATGATTAAGTGTCTTGGCAGACTTTACCAAAACCCAGTAACCTAGGAGGACAGAAATTTGAGAACCAGATTTGTGAAGACACCCTGCACCTGGCTTGGTGTCGAGCTCTGGTTCTCACGTGGCTTTACGGGGCCTTCTGGCATCCGTCCCTTGGGGAGGCTCTCTCAGCGTGGGATTTGTAGTCTAAAACTGTGTCCAGTTCCTACGAGCTGCTACTGCTGAAAAATTCTCTGTCAGTGATCCTGTCAATATGTATCATGCGAATTAGGTCCATTAAAGTTTCCATTACCAAGAGAGGAAAAAATGAGATAATTTTCTTTTGCTCAAAATAGAAAGTGTATTGATGGTATCTCTCCATAAAGTGCTATTTGTTTTCCTTTTCCTCTGAGTTTAGAGCCAATTCAAAATAGACCTTGGTGCCAGGGACATAAATGTAAGTTTTATTACTAATAAAGCTGGACTAGAAAATACAGCTTGGATCTGTGGCCACAAGGGATCCCTGAATACCTCCCTCTGAGCTGAAATAGCCCAGACCAAATTGCAGGCCTCGCCTGTGTGTGGGCACAGTCTGTCCCAATAAACTCGCTGCTAGGTGAACAGGCTGCACCTGTTAGAAACCCCAGTACAAGGGAGAGGAGAAGACAAGGCCACATAGGAACATTTCCTTAGATCTTTATTCCAGCCAGTAGACGTACACAAGCCAGTGGTTTTCAGACTCTTCCGATCACACGACTACCATTCATCACTTGGAAACAGAGGGAAGCCTTGCACGATCCTCCTAAGCCTTGCCAGAGAGCTGATGTTTCCATTCCGTTGGCTCTTAGAAAGTGTGGAGAGAACGGTCAGCACCCATTCTTTACCACTAATGTGGATTTGTGGTGTGACAGTCTAAGAGACCAAGATGCTACAGAGGTCCCTGTAAGGTGACTGAAATGTGGGAGTAAATCGCACTATCTTTGCCAACAGTGAGACTCCACTGCATTTTGTGACATGCACATCTGAGGTACCGACCCCATGCAGCGGTTTTCCATGTGGCTGTTTAGACTTCTGTTCTTGATTTTATTGTATCACAGGGACATCGACTGAAGCCTGTGCTGGCTTAACTGGATGCCACTCTGGGTCACCATTTCTTCCCCTGTCCTTTCCTACTGTGGCATCAACACTTTTTTGCTTTTGTCCAGAATTGCAGTAGTCTGTGGCCAAGGGGTGTTGTGGCTGTAATCCAGCCTTATTGAGGACTCCAGCGGACCCTGACAACAAGGACGGGGGGAGGGTAGCCTTGGACTATACGTGATATTCTGAAGTCCAGAGCTCTCCACAGGTTTTCAAAGGGAAATTCTACTTAGAAAGGTTAGAAGCCACTGCTCTACAGGCTTACCTTGCTGTCCATTCTCCCACCCAAGCAAGAAAGACTGTTGGACAAAGCGCTTCCAGCACTTTCTAGAATGGCTCTAGTGAATCAGAAGTCTTACAGGCAGAGTGGAAATAGAACTTATCTGCAGTGGGACACTTCTGTTGAGTGTCTACTGGATGAGACACTGTCATAGGTGTAATTCGGAGCTGTGGTCACTCTGCTTTTGAGGCCTCAGACCCGGTCCATTCAGAGTCCTCCATGCACATCCCTCCCAGATAGCACAGACCTTCTCTGATGTTCTAGAAGCTCCCCAAACAATGACCCAGAGCCTTTGTAGAATAATGAGGATGCGCTAATGGATACTCACAACCTGGCAGTACGATTTACACTAAGGGACTTGGTTTTTAACTTCTTTACTCCTTACTTTATGCTGTATCAAAGAATATAACAAAAGCAGTCAAATGAATGTCTTCCCATTCTAAGGTATTCTCCCCTTTCCCATCAAATAGTAATAGCATGATCTGTATTCATTTTCCATGCTGCATAAGAAATTATCACAAACTAAGGGGCTCAAAACAACACACATTTATCATCTCACAGTCTCCGGGTCAGAAGTCCAGCACAGCTCAGCTGGGTATGCTGCTTGTCATCTCTCATGGCTGCAATCCAGGGGTTTGCTGGTCTGTGTTCGCTTCTAAATCTCAGAGCTCTCTTCCAAGCTCATGGTTGTTGGCAGAATTCAGTTCCTTTTGCCAGGACTGAGGCCTCCATTTCTTGCTGGCCCTCAACTGAGGACCACTTTCAACAAGCAGAGGCAGCTCTCAGATCCTGCCACGTGGCTGCCTCTGTAGACAGTTCACAACATGACTGTTGGCTTCTTCAAGGCCAGGAAGCGAGCATCTCTCTGGTTTCAAATCTCCCTTCAGAGAAGGCCTGGACTCTCTTTTAAAGGGCTCACCTGATTATGTCAGGCCCACTCAGCACAACCTTTGACTAACTCAAAGTCAACTTATTAGGGACCTTTGTAGGCACCTCTGCAAAATCTCTTTAGCTTCGCCATATAATGTAAGCTAATCACAGGAGTAAAATCCCATCCTATTCACAGAGGGGATCATATAGGACATTCAGCATTCATCCTGGCGTCCCTCTTAGCGTTCTGCCAACCACAGTATCTATGATGCCTTGTTTGGAAGCAGAATGTTGGGCTAATGTGACGCAATGTACTTCTCAAAGAGGACCAGGTTTAATAATGGCTAAAACCCAGTTTTAGATGGAAGTTCAGTGTCTGAGAATCAGTGCTCTTTTCTTTTTCCACATAAATAATCCCAAGAACCTAATTTCTGACTTCTAAAAAGTTAGTTGTTTTGCCGCTGACCCTAAATTCATTTTCTGGTCCACCATCTTCACATTTTCAACAACTAACGGTGGTGATGCTCATGCCCAGTATGTCACTGTTTAGGCAGTGCTGTAAAAGCCAGCAGGCTGCACTGTCATGTGGTTAAGTCGCCATCAAAATGATGCTTTAGAGAGCTACTTATTGATGTGAAAAGACTTTGAAATGTATTTTGAAAGGAAAAAGCAGGTTGCAAAAACTATGTATACTATAATTAATGTTTATTACCACTTCAGGTAGGTAGGTAGAAGGAAAAGAGGAAGAAGGAAGGAAAGAAATATTAATAGCAGTTCAGTGTGCTTTTTTTTTGCTTACTTTTATTTTATTTAAAATTATTTATAAAAACTACTCATGTAGTAACAACACAGAACAGTTAACTGAAGAACATGAAAGCTTGTTCCTGGAGGGTGAGAGAGAAGAATGAGCATTTTTCAGGCCATATCGCTATCTTGGCTTCCTGAGCTACATGTGACATAATGCCATAAATGCTGGTTTTGTAGATTTTTGGTGTTGGAAAGGAAGATTAAAATACATTATGATTTTTGTTGTTGCTAATTGGAGAACTTGGATGAAATCAACAAAATGAAATTCCATGAAGACAGGTGAAGCAGCCTCCGAGGGAGGAGTAACCGGACGCACAGACACAGAGCGGACGCTGGACCGCAGTGCTGCCACAGGCGCCCAGTGCTCATAATCAGTGGTGACAGACTGGGTGTGAGTCCATAACACAATACAGTGTGGTATAGAAAAAGTAAAAGCTGTGGAGAGCTGGGCTGCGCTCACAGAACACTGAACACAAAATGAGCCAGAGATTTACAGAGTGCAAAGAGGCAATGAATAAAATACATTGTAATGATGCCAAGGAAAAGGAGAAAAGGATCAGATGATTACGGCTTATATTAATACAATTTTTATCATTGAAAGTTAGCAAGATGCAGCCTAGAATTAAAATATTTTTTAAAAATGAGAACTCCTTCAGCTTTTAAATCTAGAACAGGTTGAAAAATTCTAAGTTGCAGTCTAATGTTATCAACTGCTGTCTCTTTAGAAGCAGACAATTCCACTTTGAGTATCCGTCTCATGTTGAATGGAGGCATAAACATATTATATAAAAACTGAAAAACGCCCATCCTAAACTAATTCTGGACCATGATCATCTAAAGGATTGAAAGTCTATGTTGTAATTTTGTACTTTAAATTTACAATTTCATGAGAATCCATATTTAGCATTTAAAATGTAAGCTTTGCTATAATTTCATGCCAAGTAGATCTAGGTGGAAGATTCTGCATCCCCGAGAGAACTCGTGCCAAAGTGGAAGGCCACCAAACACTCGGGAGCCGTGTCTCAGTAGGTGTTCCAACCTGCTCAAGAATCCACGGCTGCACTGGGAGAGCATGTGCACCGTGGACAAAGACCACACAGGATGGCTGGCGACAGGTAACGCGAGCTCTGACAGGTCATGCAGAAGCTGGATGGCAGCACAGCACAGTCCCGAAAGCTTTTGCAACCCAGATCTTCCGCTCTGCTCTGTGGATCTGTGAAGCGTTTTCACTTTCTAAACAGCAACCGAAACAGCAGCAGCCAACAGATTTGAGACTTCAGTCTCTTTCCACAAGAACATCCTCTGCACATCCTGCTGGAATTGAGTTTGCTTCCTAAAGTATCGTGAGAACTGGGCCAGGCACAGGACCACGTTAGAAGCTTGGTCCCAGCAGCACTGAGCAGCAATGTAGTCAAGGGCACGTTGCTCCTCCAAGTCCCAGCTCACAGGTTGCTGAGGACAAAGCACGTGTGACCTGCAAACTGCCGTGAGCTCTGTGAAAGGTGGCTGTTACTGCTACCTCCCCATGGCTCGAGAATTCACAGCGCCCCTCTTTTTGCTTTCTCTTTGACTTTTTTAAGTTTCAAAGTAATCCATGTCCAACAATCTGTCTTGTATTTTGTGGGATACAAGATGTTCTCTTATACATTCTTGTATGACACCCAAGGCTTTCAGCCTAACTTTCGAGTCAAACCAACATCTATCTAAATTCCTACTGTGTGTGTACCCTGAAGAGGCCAGGGGAGACCCCGAGGTGGAGCTCACGTGAGTTGTTGAGGTGACACATGAACCACCGGTACCAGAGTTGCATCCAAGTTAAATCGCAGTTCAAGATCTAAAGAACCACTTACCTGTAATCACACTGCCCCCACACTTGCCCACTCTCTTCCTGCTCAGTGAAGTCCCCGCGTGTCTCCTAATTTCCTCCTCACGCCAACCCTGGGTGTCGAGAACGTTCGTCCGCTGGCCTTTCCCGCAGCACCCTGTCCCCACGTGTTCATCTCTGTGCCTATGAACGCGGCACGTCCACTCCCTTCATCAGCTTCGTCACCTATTAAAGGTTACTTCTTTCAAAAGCAAGCTCACACTTAGCTGATGTGTCACCTGCATGTGTAGGGTGGGTTTTTCTGGTTTGTTTTTGGGTTTTTTTTGTGGGGGCCTTTCCTGGGGCATTTTTTTCCCTAGCTGGGTGTAAGCATTCTGATAACATAAGATCTGGCACTCAGTAAGTACTTAATAAGTTTTGATTATATGAATGAATAAATGTTAGTCAATTGCTTAATTTTACACCGTAACAACATTTTTATTATCAGTCTTGTGATTTTGGTGAAAGAGGGACTCAGCACGTGTTCAGGTGCTTCTTATGCATCTAATGATCATCAAGTGTGCTTTTGAAGTTAGAGAAAAATTCTTTTGACTCATATGTTTTATTAGTTTCTTCTAGGTCACTTAAAATAATTTAAAAATTTTAAATTTAATATACTTTCATTACAAAGGTTTAGAAAATAGGAAACAAGTAAAAATGAAAATCACCTAATTCCACCATTCAAAGAAACTAACAATATTAGACTTATATTGTACAACTGAATTTATATCTTTTTGCTTACTATTTTATCATAGAATTTGCCCGTTATTAGTCTCAGAAAGCACCACTTTTAATGACTACAAATTTCCTTAGTTAAGCGTCTAGAATTTAACTATTCCCCTCTTGCTGAAGCTATGTTATTCCCATCCCCGTCCCACTTCTCACCTTACAAATGGGTACTGCAGTAACATCATTGTGCAGAAATCTCTGCCAATGTTTCTATTTCTGTAGAAGAGATTCTTAGAGCTATTATTGAATAAAAAAGAATTAACGTCTAAAAAGACTTTAATAGAAACTGCCAAATCGCCTCCAAGCATGGACAGTTCAGACTCCTCCCAAGAGAATGCTAAGAAGGCCCATTTCACGCTCTTCTTATCGGGGCTGTTCCTCAGCAAAATAAATCCAACAGGAGGAGTTCGGGAATGTGATTTTGAAAAAAATAAGAAAACTTGAGCATTCCTTCTAAAAGCTTGGAAATCTTTATTATGTTTGTCTCAACTTTTAGGTTCTGCTTTTCATGATGTCACTTGCTTCTCTGTCTAGATTTTCTATGCAGTTCACGCCTTTCAAGCACGGAGTGACCATGAACTCAGCCTTCAGGAATACCAAAGAGTTCACATACTCAGATTTTGTGACCTGAGTGGCAACGCAGAGTGGTGGTTAGCTGAAGCTCAAGGGCAGAAAGGCTACGTGCCAGCTAACTACCTGGGCAGGATGACTTACGCGTAGCAAGACAAGCCTTTGACTGTGATTCCTGCAAGGTGCTGATGGACTGCCTCACAGAACTGACACGACAACATGCTGGCCTAGACGTCAAGAAACCGCCCAACTATAGGACCTGATACTGTATCAGGTTTTAAGAAAGACTCTGCTTCCTAACAAGAGTCTTTCAAAACGCATTACGAAGAGCACATGTTGATGGAAACACGAAACAAACAGCCTGAGTGCCAGCTGTTGCCGACCTGAAGTGGAGATCTTTGAAAGGGTGGACGTCTCCATCACCAGGAAAGGCTGGGTCTAAGGATAGGTTTCTTCAGTTTACTCTATTATGTATTTTGCCTCAAATGTTTTTGTTTTCCATATTTGTCACTCTTTTCATATGCTTGCACATATATATATATACACACACATGCCATACTGACTATATGGTTTATATATATGTAGTGTACCATATGATATGGATTATACACATATATGCATAAACCTGGGAGCATACTAAGTATACCTAAGAATAGGAATTGATCACCAGCCAACCAGAAGTCTTTGATGTGGAGCCTCATTTTGTTGTTGTTTGGCTTGAGGATTCACCCTGAGCTAACATCTGTGCCAGTCTTCCCCCACTTACATATGGGACATCACCACAGCATGGCTGATGAGTGGGCTAGGTCCATGCCCTGGATCAGAACCTGTGAACCAGGCAGCCAAAGCGGAGCACATGGAACTTCAACCACTCGGACATGGGGACAAGCTTGTGGAGCCTCTTTTCAATGTATGTTTAAGTGAAAAAAAAAATCCTTGAATAACATGGTAATAATATCTTAACATTTACTGACTGCATACTACATGCTATTGTTCTAAATGCTTCTATGTGGTACTTATTTTATACCTTATGAGGAAACTGGCCCAAAGGTGAAGTGGTTTAGCCCAGGTCACAACTCTAGTAAGGGGTAGGCCTGGGGCTCCACCGGGTCTGGCTCTGGGCCCCAACCTAGTGCCACGCTGCAGTCACTGTGCAGCAGCATGTGCAGCTGCTTATTGGCAGAGCATTACTGACGCAGGGGAGCGACGTTGAGGAGGCCCACTCTCCTCGCAGCCCCACATGTAAGGACTGACACATTTTTCAAAATCAAGGGCTACAGGAACTTCCATATTAGCCTACAGCAAATGAAGTAGCTAGATTTATTTTTATTGTTTTGCTTACACATTTTTGAAAGTGTAACTGTTTAAAAATGATCCTACGTGATCCCTAATGACACTTGAATGAGGAAATATTCTGGATCGCTCAGTCATATGGACGATGAACAGGGAATGTATTCTGTGCTCTGAGCCAAGATTAACTGTTTTCAGTTGCAGTCTGTATGCAGACAAGGCAGGCACTGAGGAGACCGCCTGCTGGAACGCAACGTCCCAGGACACTGAACTTTAACTGGACAGCTCAGAGCTGTCCCCTAAGAGTTCAGGCATATTTTTGTCAGGACATTTTACCAAACTAAAGATGCTTCTTTGGAACAGAAAAGAGATTAAATTTGACTTAATGACTTCCTTTAAAAACCGTGGACTTTGTCCACATAAAATGTGCTAATATGACATTAAATTTTAAGATTTGATTGCTACTTTTTGAAAGATTTGATGTCTGTAATGTATACTGTTACATATATTATGGAGGAATTCAAGTAAAATGAAGAGAGATGCTGACTTGAACATACATCTATGACGTACAAATTCATAATCATGATGACATCTGCATGATAGAGAAATTTGCATTTTATATTATTCCTAAAATTCTTAATCTAAATATGGTATTATGAAATTCCACTGGTAAGTTGTTTTTGCATAAAATATTTTCTTGAGTTAGGTACCAAAAGACGACTCTCTTTTTTGGATATACAGGGACTTTTTGTCTTTTGAATGGTGCTTCGTACCCAACAGTGATACATAAGTAAATTCCAGTTTGCCTAGGGTAAAGCAAACGGAAATCCAAACTTGCTATTTGTGGACACTGGGGACACGCCCCACAACTAAAATAGGGCGAAACTCTATATATGAATGTGTGTGTATTTCTATTAGCTGTGACCTTAACACTTGCCCCGAACATGAAGAATTATCTAAGTGTGTAGCACATATCTGCTTTTCTGGCTGAAAGCAGTGACTAGATGTGTATGAGAAGCTTTGTCTACTTGTGTGGTCCTAGGATTGACGCTTCCTGCTGACCTTGAAGAAACCACCCCACTAAAATCACGGCTGCAGTCAGCTGCTGAGCAGGAGCTGTAATGAAGCCACCTCCTGTAGCCCCCATTACTGCGCGAACATAGTCCTAGGAAACTATGTTGTTGCTATTTTAAAGATGTACTACATTTCCTATGCCATTTAGGCTTTTTTTTTTTTTTTAAGCATTATACAACAGCCTCATTTTCTAAGTATTTTGTTTAAAATCAAGTAATTATAATTTTGAGGTCAGACATTATTTTGCCGGGCTTAAGGGAAACAAAATTCCAAGAAAGTTATGGTGTGTATGTCTTCAAGTTTAAAAAGATAAAACTGTTGGTGAAATCATTATAATTAAGGTAAGGCATGCTAATGAAATTATTTCTTTATATTTTTAAAATTAAATGTTATTCTACAGTATAGAATTCTCTGAAATGGGTATTTCTACCAAGAATGAAGGGAAAATTTTTGTGGCTGTTTTTCTTTGTAAAACAAATAAACAAGTGCATGTATACATTTTATTTAGTATTTATTTTTAAATACAAATGCTCTAAACTAATATTATATATAATAAAAGTTTAGAAATTATAAAAAATCCAGTAATACAAAATTATCATGGGTGCTTAAATCACGTGAAAAAGTCAAAAAGCCATTAGTTAAACATTCTTTATATCTCAGAAAAATATCTTTAATATTCATTGCTATAAAACAATTCTACGAAGGTTGAGTTGTGCAGAAGAGACACAACGCACACGGTTAGCGCTACAAATGCAGCATTGCATGAAATACTTTAAGTGCTGATACATTCCAGATTTTGCCTAAAATGTACTTTGGACTTTTAGAGATGGCTATTAAGTGCCTGACATTATTTGTGATGAATAATTCAGATGATTTACAAAAAATTAGTGTTTTCATTTCTGAAATATGGAATTAAAAACTCTTCATTTTTCCCATAAACTTCTTGGATTTTTGTCTATTGCAAAAAAAACCTCTCAAAGCCATGTGAATAAAGAGAAGAAATCTTTACATTCTGAGATGGCAAGAAGACCACTTTATTCAAATCCTGTTTGTTGTGACTATGGCTTCTTAAGGTACTCAATGCACTGCTCAATGCTGAGCACATCTAGACCTCATGAAATCTGAGCTACATCAGATATGTAAATTTACTTTATAGTTAATGAGGAAGAAAGGAAATGTCATTGACTGGAAGGACATTAGACTGTATACTCTCCAGCGATATACTAGTATCTATAGAATGTTATTATTTTTAAAGTCTAATTTTTTCAGTTATCTTCCCTCTTCTTATATATACTAAAAAATACATATAAAAACCCAGTCATTGGGGCTGGCCCCGTGGCCGAGTGGTTAGGTTCGCGCGCTCCGCTGCAGGCAGCCCAGTGTTTCGTTGGTTCGAATTCCTGGGCGCGGACATGGCACTGCTCATCAAACCACGCTGAGGCAGCGTCCCACATGCCACAACTGGAAGAACCCACAACGGAGAATATACAACTGTGTACCGGGGGGCTTTGGGGAGAAAAAGGAAATAATAAAATCTTAAAAAAAAAAAAAAAACAAAAAAAAAAACCCCAGTCATTACATTCTCTGTGATGTACAAAATTATTCCAATATAACAAATCTTCACTCCAGGGCTGCTGGAGTTGAAGCCGAGCCTCTGCAGGCCAGCTGCTGCTGTCATGACATCACCCTCTAGAGACAGGCAAGAGTGCTTTAGATTTTAGGGAGAACAAGTCACACTCCAGCATACACTGGAATGAGATGTTCCTGTTCAAAAATCTAGGGGATGTATTCTTAGGAAATTAAATAAAGCTTATCTTACTTAAAAAAACAATATTATGCTATAGAAATGTATTTATAGCTTTCTCTAGTTGCTTATATAATTTTTGTAATTACTGCATTAATAAAATTTCTGTAAAATGATATATTTTCTATATAACCTATGGCTATCACAATATAATTTATAATCTCAGTTACTAATAAACAGTAGCACCACATCCGTGTTAAGAGACAGAATTACCTAACCTTTGAATATTAGATGCCTGCTATTTTATCTCATTAATTATCATCTGTTTTATAGGTCAGCCCTGGTAGTCTAGTGGTTAAGATCTGGCGCTCTCACCACTACAATCCAGGTTTATTTCCTCGTCAGGGAACCACACAACCCGTCTGTCGGTTGTCACACTGTGGTGGCTGAGGGTTGCTGTGATATTGAAAGCTGTGCCACCAAGATTTCAAATACCAGCAGGGTCACCCATGGTGGACAGGTTTCAGCAGAGATTCCAGAATAGAGAGACTAGGAAGAAGGACCTGGCCACCCACTTCCAAACACACTGACCATGAAAACCCTGTGAGTGGCAGCAGTGGAGCAGCATCTGAAACGGCACCAGACGGTGAGAGGACGGTGCAGAAAGACTGGGCAAGGCTGCGTTCCGCTGCCCACAGGGTTGGTCCCCACGAGTCGGAATCGGCTCAAAGGCACTAACAGCGACGTTTACAGTGGAGGGAACCAGGATCACACAGCTAATACGTGGAAGGACTGGAGTTCAAAACCAGGTCTTCTGACTTTAAGCCAGTGTTCCTTTTTTTTGAAAGTAACTAAAATCTATGATTAATAATCTAAAAGCACAATATGCAAAACAGAAAAGTGATACTGACCAAATTTCTACTAAAATGGGATTTGACTTACCATTCTAAAAGTTTACCTGTTGGCTTATTTACTTATCTGTCTATTCATTCATTGAGCCCATAAATATTCACTGAGAGCTGCAGCGGGAATACCAGTGTGCAAGACAAGATCCCTGCCCTCACATAACTTATATTCTAGCGTGAAAGACGAACTATACACAACAAAACAAAATAGATGATAAATACTACTAATACAGAGTGGCCACTTTCATCACATGCTCAGTCAAAAAGCCTTGGAGCTCACTTAACGACATGGGAAAACCATGCTCTAAGAGCTCCTTGAAGACAAACTCTAATGCCAAATACACCTCTAGAAAATATCAAACTGAGTCACATACTACTAGATGTACACATACTTACACAGATGTGTGGACTCTAAATACTTGTACGTACACACAATCTACAACAAGAGCCCCGACCAATGAAAACACTACTAAACAACTCTTCTGAAGCACCAGACACTACAATAATTGCTTCTCCCCTCAACTCGGTGCAGCACATATGTTGACGGTGACAGGAGGACATTTTCCCGCTCGAGGGCCAGTGTGCCAGCCACGTGCGTCGCTGCTTGAATGTCCGGTAGGTGCTGAGGCCACATGAACTGTCAGAGCTGTGGAGCTGAGCCAGTGTCAGGTCACTTTGTCCAGTTTAGTCCAAACTGGCCCTGAACTATACACAAATAATGATGGATTTGTTTTTCTTTCTTTTGGCCTTTTGACCCTAAAGGAGATTTGGAGTTAATGCCAAATTGATGTTTAATCAACAGAAATCTCTGTTTCTCAAAACAAAAACATTTGCAGGTAGATTTTAAACATGTAAATAGATGCTTACTCCACTTTGTAAGTAATGAAAGGTAATAACAGAGATAATCTTGAATTCTAATTTACTATAAATAATTTAGGGCCATTATTTAACAGAGCAGTTTAAAAGAATATTTCTTCTTAGAAAAAGGTCAAGCTTAATTTAAAAAGCTTTATCTTGGGGCCGGCCCTGTGGCTGGGTGGTTGGGTTTACAAGCTCCACTTCTGCAGCCCAAGATTTCGCCGGGTCGGATCCTGGGTGCGCACACGGCACCACTTGTCGGGCCATGCTGAGGCGGCATCCCACATGCCACAATTAGAGGGACCCACAACTATAAATGTGCAACTGTGTACCAGGGGTCTTCGGGGAGAAAAAAGAAAAAAAATAAAATCTTTAAAAAAAGCTTTATCTTCACAGAAATCACTTACCAATGTATTTTAGAATAATGATGTTAGAAAAACCTAGGGAGAAAGGGAAGAGTCTGAGCTTGGAGGCTCACAGCCAAGATTCAGCGACTCTTCTCAGCTGAAGGAACAAGGCCGCTCAGTCTAGCAAGAGTGGGAATTTGCCGGACTGGCAGTTTCTGGATGAAATGAGGTATTGAGGAAGTACAGCGCGGCTGCTGCATTTTCTATGAGAAATAAACTGCTCCTCTGATCCAGAACGCTTTGCGTCTTCCTGAGAAAATGCATGTAAAACAAGGGCAGGCGAATGTCTTGGCTTGCAGATAAGGCAACAACTCACACTCTTCACACTCTATCTAGACACACATACTTCAAAGCAATTTCAAGAATTAATCATTATATAGGAGCTTCTTCTATACAAAGTTAACTAAAATGACGTAAAATGTTATAACATTTCTGGGCAGTAAAAATGTTTTATTCATGGTTTAGGAAGAAGCTATCAGTATGTAAACAAGTCAAAAATTATCTATCCACGAAGACTCTTGGAATGGGGGTTTTTCTCAAGAATTCTCAGGAGTGTGTCTAACCAGGATGAATCAAAATCCAACATTTATTAAATATGAAGTGCATACGTTACACTGGCAATGTGAGAAAAGTGCTGCGTTAAAAGGGCACGAGAGCTCACAATCTACCGGAAGAGATGAATCCCTAAATAATTGGCACAGGTGCTAAGAAAGGCAAACATACATACAGGGGTGTGAAAAAGGGGAGACGAAATATTTTGGGGGAGAGGGAGAATCAACGGAAACGAGGCTGGGGACAGACACCGAATATCTAGAATGTTGGAGGGAAAGCAGAAAGCCTCGTGCTGGGTCATCCCGCCACCTTGTAAGGCACCTTATTCAGCAGGATCAATTCTTGGGCTTTGCTAAAAGCGGAACTATTCTTTTTTTTAAATTCATATATGCTACCAGTCTTCTGGGATTCTGGAAGTTCTCATCAAGAATTAGTCATTCTAATTATTGTTTTCACTCACAGTATGGAAATTGTTATAATAAAAATAAACAGATTTAAAATACCAAAGATTTCCAAGTTTTGCTAAATAATATTTAGTATTTTAAGGTAAGAAATAATAGAAATTTCACTAGGAAGATTTTATTAAATTATAGCGTATTATGGTTAAGGTCCCAACAATAAGATTTTAATCTTTAGGGTAATGTGATCTAAACACCTACTTGGCCACATTACTTCTTGAGTTTCTTCTGCGCGGCTTTCTTCTTGACCATCTGTAACCGCTTCATGGCATTGAGCTGTGATTCCTGGGAAGTGGGACCTTTAAGGGACGTGGAGGGAGAGCTGCTCGGTTCCGCGGTGGTTTTGCCGGCGGTACTTCCGCTAGGCCCTGATGTCCCGCTATTCCCATTCCCACTTAGTTGGCTGCTACTTCCTGGAACTAAGGTACTTGGACTAGGAAGACCTACTTTGCTGACATTGTCACAACTAACTGAGCGACTAAGGCTGGTTTTGCCCAAAGTCAGAGGCGGAGGGGGCTTCAGGGGCACGGTGGGTGTGGTGCTGCTGCTGGAACCTACTTTGGAACCTATTCCGCCTTTGGAGGAGCTGGCCAGACCAGTCAGACCCACAGGCTTCTGGTTAGCTGACGAGGCCGCAGGTTTCCCGCTGCTGTTCTGGGTCGCTAGACTCAGTTTTGCTGCTGATGGACCCCCAGAAGTGGTTTTGGCTGCAAAAGCTGCCCATCCAGTGAGGCCACTAGTTACTGAAGAAGAAACACTGGTAGTGGAAGAATTTCCTGAAATAACTGTGGATGGCTGAAAAGAACAAGATAATACTGTATTAGAGCCAAGTATAATTAATACCTAATGCAATATTATTAAATATATAACACGTTTAGTTGTTGGACTTTTTATACAAAAGTAAAGACTCGGGAAATTTAAATCACACCATCAAAATTAAGTTCTTATGAAATTCTGAAAAAAACACAACAAAACTTATCCATAGCTAATGGGTACTACCGTTTCCAAAAAAGAAATTTTAGAGGACATATTCTTGTTCTAATGATTCCAAAAAATACATATACAAAATTCCTTTTTAAGAATTGCTTTTGGATTCAGTTACAAGCCATATCACAAAATCAGACGTAACGTTTTAATTTGTTTTTCACCCAAAGGTATTATCTAGCTCAGTACAACATCTAATTCTTTAGACTTTGCTCCAAACAACTTGTGGACCACTTCAAAAATGGGCCACAACTAGAAGGACCACAACGAAGAATACACAACTATGGACCGGGGGACTTTGGGGAGAAAAAGGAAAAAGTAAAATCTTCAAACAAAAAAAAAGGAATCTACTCTTAATGGACAAAAATGGTTGCATCCAGGATATTTAGGAGACGTCTGAGATAAAGAGATTCACTTAATTATTTATTGAGTGAATGTATGAGATTCTGAACCCATTTTTTTGAAGTTCTCCCCAGATTTTGAGCAAATAGCTACTGTACTGCAAAACATGTACAGATGTGCAATGTTGACTATTTGGAATTGTACAACTCTGGAGATGCATTAAAAGGTCTCATGACTTTATTTCCACACTGTGTCTGTTTCCATCAAAATTATCACCCGAGAGGGCCCTGCGTCTGTACAAAGGATGTATCAGCTGCCCCACAAGCCGCACGGCGATGTGTGGGCAGGTCTAACTCACTCCCAGACGTATTTCTTAAAGGTTTAACACTTCAGTTTCTCTAATTAACTTCCTTGGCCAGTCCAAAGCTAACAGCAACACCCATGCTGCTATATAAATAATATTTCTCTTAGTCATATGAGAACAATTTTTTTTCTAACCTTCTCATTAGGCAAAAATGTACTTTGTTCAAGTTAATTATGAACCGAACTTCTCACTGGCACTCTTTATACCTTCATATTCTTGAGATTTACAAAAGTGTTAAATTCATACATAGGTAAAAGAAAAAGTCTTACGAATAGTATTTTACTTAAAAATATGGCAGTTGTCACACCTAAAATATATCCAGTTATACTTCACAACTGAATTCTAAAAGAGTTGATAAAAATGTTTTTAGTTCTTACAATGTAGCCTTCAATACTACATACAGGTAAACATCTGTAACCAATGTGAAAAGTAATCAAAATAGAGCATGCTCTGAGATCTTTCTAAGAGGAGGAGTCAAGATTTTTGTTCACATACTCTGAAAAATGATAGGATTTTTTACAGTAGCCTCATAACAATAACTATCTCATAAGGTTATCTAGAGAAGATAAACTTTACATAAATAATAAATTCCTAGAGGAATGCATACAGGTAATGAGAAGAAGTCAAGGAAGCAAACGGACACAGGTGTGGTAAACTTTTAATTTTCAGTTACGAAAGATCTAGTTTTTTTCCTTTTCTTTCTATTAAACATAAAACTGTCTGCCATCTGGCTAAATGATTTTTCCACAAACTTCTCAGATGAAACTCCTCTGAAGTAACTAAAAAGGCCAGCACTCACGAAGCGCAGACGAGAAAGCAAGTTCTGTGAGTACGGCATTTCATTTCAATGGCCTGCTGTTACTGGTACCGCCTTTCAACAGAACGACAGGTGGCTCATCATATATTAGGACACACAAAAGTGAAATAACACAAACAAGGGAGATCAAGCAATTCCTTACTATTTCAGTGTAGAAGTAAATTTCTCAACTGTTTTTAACTATAAATATTTTCTTGCTCATTATCCCAGTTAGAAAGCCATTTGCTTTTTATATATGAATGAGGACAAATTTTTTTCATAGTAAAAATCTATTCACTTTTTCATAAAAACACCAAAACCTCTTAATCAGAACAAACATGACAGCCAAGGCCTTAATTTATTTGCCATAAAATTATTCCACGTTGGATTTCCTAAAAATAAACTTTAGTGTAATAGGTTAGTACAAAAATCTACCTAAAAGTGATTTAAGTATAGAATACAGCAACTCTAGTTACTTTCAATGAATTATTGTTACTCCTATTCCAACTCGCACAGCTTCTATATGACAAAACAATAATGGATATTCCTTGGGTATCAACTCTTGCCTGGTAAATCAAATTAAAAATGATCTGCAAATAAAATGACCAGACTCTTTCTCAGAGTACTTCATATTCATATCCTTTATCAGCACACCAAGGTTCTTGATCTTTGCTACTTACAGCCTCTTAGGGTACTATCTTTAGAATTTTCTGGGGTCAACCTTTGAGAATTTAGGGCTAGTATTTTTTTCTTCCATCTTTAGTACTCTGCTTAAAATTGGGATGTATAGCTCAGTAAAAGCATTCTTTTTGTTATAAAATTAGATAGAAAAATACTTCACGATATCAAATGCAAGGATGCTAATAATAATGTAGCGTGCTTTCAGGAGGCAAACCTAGGAGTGAGAAAGGTGACATTCTCACTAGATAATCTGGCTCCTTACTATCAGAGGCAGGTGCTATGAAGGCTCATGAGAATAAAAGGAAAAATAAGACAAAGCAAGAAAACTTGAGCAGCCAAACAGCAGGGAGAAAACAAGCTGTGGGGCCAATCAGCAGGAGTAATGTGAGACGAACCGTCACCACTGAGGGCAGAGGCCTCAGATCCACACCACAGCCCTGCGGGGGGGCAAGGGTCTGAGAAGCGTCGCTGTGGAACACGACAGACAGTTCCAAACTGTGATGAGAAGAGAAACAGCAGAGGTAGAGATTAAACAATCACGTGAGTGTCCCCTTTCTCCCAATGTCAACAGCAATGCAGCCTTGACTTCCAACATACAGCCGCTTAGCACAGAAAGTCTCTTACTGATTTTTTTCCGAAGTAACCATTGTTTGGTCAACTAAATTAAAATCCCACTTCAGATAAAATGGAATGTACTGTACCTTGACTTCCGTTCTCTTAAATGCTTGAAAAGTTGTCTCTTGTTTGAGTTTAGTTTCTGCTTTCTTAACCAATGGGTCTTTGACAGCTGGAACTACAGAAACAACGGTGGGGGCTGGTTTCTGGGGTGGTTTCTGAGTTTTTTGAGCCTGTAAAAATCAGTGTTAAGATTAAATTAGCTACAAAATCTTAGTTGAATGCACAGAAAAGAATAAAAGTCTATCACAGAACTCCTCATTGACTTGAAATACAGTTGAACATTTAAAAAATATTGTAATGACACTGAAAATACAGACTCTTGTACAAATGATTTTTATCATCATATTAATAGTTTTATAGATTTTATTAGTTTCTAAACAGTAAAGGTAATATGAAGCTTTAGAAATCATGCATATTAGGGTTGACTAAATACCATTTTAACAAGATAAACCAAACTATTTAAGAAAAAAAGGAAAATCACAAACTATTTGTAACCAGTCGGCAACACTCATAATGATGTGCATTTATTTCTTACTATGGTTCGTTAAGATTTAGGAGTTTTCTTCCAGGGGTTCAGGCAAATTCTCTGAGTAACTGCAGGTTAGCTAAAAGGTAGTTCAGCTCAATTTATGGTTTTAAAAACAGAATGGGGAGAAAAAACTACTAGTGATAAACGATGAAACTCTTTGAGGTTTTCCACAATGCAGAACTAGGCACGATGAGTTCTTAGAGAAAGCACACAAATACAAACATCTATGTTCTCAAAGAGGAATTTGCACCCGCTGTTCCTTTACAAGCATCTTCAGTTTTATTTTGACCAATAATTGTTTTTTTCCTTTACTGTATAACTAGGTACTTTACTAACTTCTCATAAACGCCAGTCACTTTTTAGTTTATTCTTTAGTGTTTTCCAGGTAGGCAATCACTATACTATAAACGGTATAGTGCAGTGTTTCAGAGCACAGTTTTTGGAGTCAAACCCAGCTCAACTACGTCCTTAGCTATGTGACCTCAGGTAGAACACGTCCATCTCCAAGAGCCCCATTCTCTTCATCTGCAGCACGAGGTGACACCATCTGTTTCAAAGTGGGTCATGAGGATGAATGACCATTAGGTGAGAGTCCAGCCCAGAGTCTGGCACATGCTGAGTGCTGACATTAACAGATACTATTTACTCATCAGCATTGTTTACAAAGGGTAAGAAAACTGAGTCTGCAAGAACCCATCCTACTGCAAGCGGAAAATGCTCGCAGCCATCCCACAGTCTGACAATCCTGGTAAGGCCACGCAGGACCACACCAGGGAGTCTGTCACTCATCCGTGCCCACTTCTGGAAGGTCGAGTGCAGCCTGCTTTATCCTGGCTTGGGCCTTCTTGTGTAATCTTCCTGTGCTATGGCTTGCAACACTATATAATCTTGATCCTTAAGTCTCAATCCATCCTGTTTTTTATATTACATACTTTGCACATGAAAGTACCTTTCTTTCAAACACCAATTACAGAGCCACATTCAGATCATTAGTCAGTTCAGAGTATTACTAAGGATGCTGGAGAACTGTGGTAAAATCTCTCTCCCAGCAGGAAAGGAGGGCCACCTTGCCCTCTACTGCAGCAGCACGGGAGGAGACTGCAGCCTGCAGGCCAGTCAGAAACGCATGGCTCCATCAGCAGGGCTTTCAGTCTACAATCCCTGCACCCATGTACACGACTCCAGGCTCAGACTCCAAAGCCCACCTCACGTGTGCCTCAGCAGATGCAGATCCACCACGATAAAGCCCTGAGGGCACCTCCGTCTAGGAGACCAGGGCTGGATCTTCTTCTGCTTCCTCTGTTTCACCTACTCATCTCAGAAGGTGAGTAAGAAATAGCCAGAGGTCTTTGTCTTTTGCTGGTAATACTAGTCCAGGGAAATAGGATATTACCACTGACTCAGTGTTGCTCAACAAAGGCACTGTACTTCACAGAGCGGCTGCCTCACACACTGCAGAATGTATGAAACTCCCCACTCAGGGCATAACTGCCAGCAGCACAGCAATCAAAACCACTGCCTCTTTCCAATGCTGCTGACCAGGAGAGTGGTACCGCCTGAGACTGAGAAGCACTGCGCTAAGTCACATGAGACTCTTACCTGGTGCTGGGGCAAACCCACTACCTAGTAGAGAGAAAATCACAACTGAAGGACGACCTTGGACCCTGCCCCACACGATCACAACCTTCTTGACTAGGTCTTTCTATGATGGATACTGCAGAACCTGCCCCCATGGAAGAAATCACTGCAAGGAGAAAGGGGCTACGAGGTGCTATGTCCAGTATCTCTGAGATACCTTGAAGCAACAAGCAATGCACACATGAGCACCTCACGGGACACACGTACAGTGAGAACGACTGGATTCAGTACCCCTGTCCCCAGCTCCTCTCTCACTGAACCTGTGTTTATTGGATCCCGATCTCCAGGCTCACTCAGACCGTGCCTCCTGGTACTTCACCAGGTCCACTCGGTGTATTTTATTCTAACCATATTCTAACACCAGTCAGGGGCCCCCATTCAGGCCTCTGACTCTCAGACACACAGACTGAACATGCTGACTGCTGATTTCTGGTACTAATCCACATTTCCTCCATTTTATGTATCGTAAAATAGAACGACAGAATGTAGGATGTGCCCAGTCCTGAGCTCTGCTCTGGGGCTGGGTCAATGAATGAGACATGGTCTTACTGATAAATGAGCTACATATTTAATCTGCAAAGCTGATAAGGAATAAAAGGTAGCCCAGAGAAAGAGAAGCTGAGAAGCAGAACAAATGAGAACATAGATTCAAGGAAGGACACATTCGGTCTGGCACGGCCAGGGTAGGTGGATGTCCATGGTGAAGCGGTGCAAGAGAGGGGCACAAAGGGAGGCTTGGGTTACAGAAAGAGGGTCCATGCATCCACCCTAATGAGTATAGCCTCACATATAAGTAATTGAGAGCTGCTGGGTATATTTACGCAGATAAAGTTAGAAAAATATTTCAGAAGAATAATTCTAATTGTTCTAATTTTAGTACATCACGTAAGGAGACCTCTTAAGAGACTAAAGCAACAGACAAGAAATGAGGGATTTGTGGAACAGGGTAATAAGAGCAAAATGAATAGATTTGAGAAGTATAGAAGGGGTCGAATTAACAAATTTGGTAACAAAGGGATATGGAATTAAGAAAGGCATCAAGGATAACGTTTTCTAGTTCAGGCAATTGGGGAAAAAAATTGAGTGGGGAAGAAAACAATTCTAATTTTAAAGTTGTTGAACTTGGAGTAACTGTGGGATATCCGTTTAGCTGCCAAAGTTCACTCCAGAAAGAGGGTTAGAACCATGAATACAGATTTGCTGTAAGCCAAGTCACAAAAAATGTGGGAGAAAAACTTAGACAGTGTTTACTTTATTAAGAGACTTACAATGAAATAATAATTAAAAAACTTTGAAGATATACTAAAGAAAGACATCATTATCACAAATTATTTATTTGACCAGTACCAATTCTTAGTGCCTGTTTCTGTCAATGACCTGGAATGCACTTTAGTGCTCACCCGTAATCATTTTGGTCGAGGTCCTGGAGGGCAAGTTTAAATAATAAACTAAATAAAAATCAGACTGAATTGGAAAAATAATATGTTGTCACAGAAATTCCTGTTGCAAACAGAAAGTATACATACTACTGAAATTTTACTACTTTTCATAGGAATGAATAAAAACATTTCCTATATCTGATTTAACTGATCAAAAGGTAAAATAGATATCTTGATTTTTTTCCTTTTAACTAAGTACTTTTGACTTTAAAAAGATACACTTGGTCACAAAACTTTATGTAGAAATTCATTTGGTCGCCAGGCACGGGAACTCACGTATCCGCAGTCCCTAATCTAAGGCAGGGGAGCGGCAGGGGAGGAGAACAAGTCGCTGAAATAAGTAACAACCGGATTTCTCTAAAAGGAAAGTGACCAAGTTCATTTACCTACTTTTCAAATGAATAAAGGTTGGAAAACTATCCACTATAACCAACGACAAAGTGTTTCACGATGATACTAAAGGCAGTTGTGTTAGCGAGCAGTAGACAGACAGTGCACCGGGAGCACGGGGAACACAGTAAATGGTCCCTGGAGGACAAGAGGGAAAGACTGAGGACAGTGACAGGGATGGAAGGGCAGGATCTCGACAAACCCTGTGTCTGCACACAGCCTGTGGGTCTGTGGGTCAGGCTCCCTCAGGAGCAGACATTTCAACACTCCTCACCAGACTCGCCAGACACTGGGGCTGCTTCCTCACCACTTCCCACCGTGCTCCGGAGTATTTTTACATGTTTGTAACCACACTGACATGCTAGTAAGGGTTATTCATATGTTGTGGGCATTCAGTTCTGTTTGTGTATCTGTATGAGAATAAGCGGAAAGTTGAATGAAGAGAAGTGCACACGACATGGTCTGGTCTGCAGGCACAGACACACAGATCACATGCACACACTATATACACAGACAGTTAAATAATCAGCTTATATTACATTTTTTCCATTATCTTAAATGCTCAAATTTTTATTTTGAAAAGCACATATCAATGAAACAATTGAGAGAGACTGTTTAAATGAGAGAAAAGTGATTCCTACCATTCTCTTCATTTGTCTGGTGCATCGGGCACAGTACCACACCAGGCGAGGGTCATTCACTTCCTTGTCTGTCACCTGCGGCTTGTGGCAATCTTGGTGGTAGAGATTGTGGCACTCCTGACATTCCACTAACTGATTACCAGATGCCACCGTCATTTGCCTAAGAACACACACCATTACACACTGCACTGATTTGAATGCAACAATTTAAGGCATTTCAGGGTTGTTGTGGTAAAGTCTGATATATTAAAGACGATTAAACTCCAGAAAACCAAAGAGCAAAACAAGAAGCCTGCAAAGTGTCGCCTGCACAAGCACTTCACTTTCAAAGTTTATGCTCAACCATTAATAAATACAGAAGGTACCTTAGTAACTAAACGTGGCCATTCTCCTTGTCCTGTTTTTCTTTCTCCAGAAGGTAGTAGACTTCGGCTAGTCCTCCAACAGCCTCATAACATTTTCTTTATCCCTCCATTAAACTCCTTTATGTTTGTCACCTGCCTGCTGTCTACCTTCATTAATGTGTCAGTTGCCTAAAGGTGGGAACTGGACCTGATCCTCCACGGTGCCTACCACATTACTGTGCAGACACAGGGTGTTCAATAAAGAAACCTCCTATCGACTGAACAGAAGGAAGCAATATGTGTATCACAGAAGTCCAGACTCCAGCAGCACAAAAAGCAACTGCCACAGCCTTAGACTAACATCAGTCTCCTGACGGAGGGTTACACTTCCGAGTTCTCTCCCCATGTTCACTTTACCATTTCTTTATTTAAAAAGGATAACCAGGCTGGCCCAGTGGCATGGTGGTGAAGTTTGTGTGCTCCGCTTTGGCGGCCTGGGGTTTGGATCCCTGGAGTGGACCTACGTGCTGCTCATCAAGCCATGCTGTGGCAGCATCCCACATACAAAATGGAGGAAGACTGGCACAGATGTTAGCTCAGGGTCAATCTTCCTCACCAAGAAAAAAAAAAAGAGAGAGGACCTTCATGGTAGATAAAGGTTGAAATGACCAAATATATGTGAAAACAATGAAGGTCTGGCAAACGATCCTGTTCAGAAGCACATTAACTGATTCTCTGTAGGGCTCACAAAAGCTCAGAGTCATCTACTCAGTCCCAACACAACAGAATTCAACATTTTCATGAAGAAAATAGCAACAAGATGGTAATCTTTTCTGTTGTTCCAGGCAGTGAAAGTCATTAATCATTAAAAATATAACCCCAGCACTAAGAAGTTTAAAATCTAGTTATTCTGATTTTTAAAACTTATTTTCTACTAAGCAGAATTAGCTACGTTTTTATAATTATGTACCCAAGTTTCAAAGTAACACTCAGAATAACCTACATGAGCCAATGATTTCATTTTGATTATCTTTAGGAAAATATTTAATGGTGTTTTAGGAAGTGATATATAACAGTTTACATTATAAGTACTATCAACAATTCAGGAAAAAAACCCAGACTTCTTTTAAAAAAGAGGGAAATAATCAAGTCTGCTGAACTTATCTTCCTCACTAAAGAATAAAGCAACAATCACTTTCCCTCTAGAACCCAGGAACGCAGAAAAGGTTACTGCAACACAACAGATTAAAGACACCACAGTCAGGAAGACAGAGTATTTGAAGATTTTTAAGATGTTAAATTGTTACATGGGCAGCACATAGGGAATAATTTACTTATCTCCTACCTGCCTCCAAATAATAAAAACAAAAAAAAAACACCCAACAATTGGTCCAATTTTTTTTAGTTGTTTGTTCTGCACAAAGAAACAAAAGAACCTGCAGCAAGGGACAACCCACCTACAAACAACACAGGCCAAGCCCATCTCCATGGCAAAATCGTCAGCACTGGTCTCCTCGAAACTGGACAGGTCAGCCATGGCTAAGTCCTTGCTGGTCTGGACGGTAATGGGAGAGGACCGTGTCTCTGGTTTCTCCAATCTAGGTTTCTTGGGAAGATCAAGTGCTTCAGTGATGTCAGATTTCACCTATAAAAAGCACCCAATCAGAGAGTAACACGTGAGAACAAACTTCAAATCACTGAGAGACGGACAAGATTGACAGCATGGACAGCCTGCAACGACCAGGTCCACCTGACACACCTTCACATAGTTAGGGACAGATGCACACACTAAAGATCTGCACATTTAGAACGAACGCAGCACCATTATGTTAAAGGAAACCAGCAAGGTGGAAATAAATAAGCCAGAGCAGTTTATATCTATCTGTATTTCTTTTTGTATTCTTTTATCCATTAAAGAACTCTGGAAGTTCAAAGCATTTTATACTTCTCTTTTTCTCCCCCTACATGAGATGCTTTGAACTGAGAAGCCACAACACTAACAAGGCTATTTTTAAAGGCTATTTTTTATCTTGAATATTTTTAATTATGAACTACTGACATTTAAAATATACTGAAAATAGGTAAATAACAAACTATCTGCCAGTCATCTAGACTTAACACATTGTCATACTTGCTTCAAAGCAAATTCTGGCTCCTCTCCTTAAGATATTAATGTTATAGCTACCTGTCAGACTGGCAAAAATTAAAAAGTCTGATAAGGGGCCAGCCCAGTGGCATAGTGATTAAGTTCATGCTCTGCTTTGGCGGACCAGGGTTTGCAGGTTCGGATCCCAGGCACAGATCTAGCACCACTCATCAAGCCACGCTGTGGCGGCATCCCACATAAAATAGAGGAAGATTGGCACCAATGTTAGCTCAGCAACGATCTTTCTCAAGCAAAAAGAGGAAGACTGGCAACAGATACTGGCTCAGAGTCAACCGTCCTCTCCCTCCACCCCAAACAAGTTCGATAAAATATGGAGAATTGGGAATTCTTATACTTTATTGGTGAGAGTCTAAATTTAGTACATCCACTTTGGATAGTAATTTGGCAATGCCTAGTAATGTTGAATATGTACCTATCCTCTTACACCCACTTTTAGGAACACGTCCTATAGAAACTATCACCATGTGCACAAAGAGGTGTATATAAAACAGCTGATTGAAGCTCCATCACAATAGAGAAACGGGAGCAAAAAGCTAATCATCAGTAAGAGAATGGATAAACAGGCTTATTCATATTATATGGTAGCTGAAAGAAATAGATCTACACATATCAACAAATGTAAATTTCAAAGGCACATTGTTAAGTGGAGAAAAGTTACCAAAGGACACACATAGGCATACAGCATGATACCATTTATATAAGTTTAAAAGTACAGAAAACAATACAATATAGTTTATGAATAGCCAATATTTCAGAAAAAAGTATGAAAACATATGGGACTAATATACCCCACCTTGAGGGCAGGGGCTACCAAAGACTTTTTTACTGTATTCTCTACTAAGTGCTAAAATTTTGATAATTAACCATGTGCAGAAATCATTCAAAACAGACGACCCAAGAATTACCTGAAGCCCTGTTCAGGTACACGTCATTCTGTAACAAACGTCACGGTTGGTCATTTCCATCTTTACTCTCTCGTCTCTATCTATGCTTCTCAACAGCTGTGCCATCGGGAATATTCGAGCTACACATTGAAGTAAAACTAGCACATCTCCCAGGGCTCAAAGATTCATTGACAAGGACTTCAGCAAACGGTCCAAACATGTTTCTAAATTTTACTCATTTTTCAAAAAAGTTAACGTCTATAATTATCAAAATATATTTACTGAGTGACGATTATGTGCTTTTACCCACTGTTATAGAAAGGAAGCAAGCACAGAACACCGTTTCCGCCTGTCACCTGCTGATCTGCCTGTCACCTGCTGACCTGCCTGTCACCTGCTGACCCGCCTGTCACCTGCTGATCCGCCTGTCATCTGCTGACCCACCTGTCACCTGCTGACCCACCTGTCACCTGCTGACCTGATTAGGGAAACCCACCTTATCCGCAGGCCTCTTCTCAGCCTCCTTCTTCACCTTCTCCGCTGTGAGGGCCCTGCCATTATTACTGCCAGAAGGAAGACTGGATGAGGTTTTGGGCTCTTGCTTAATGGAAATAGTTTTTGTGCTTGAAATTTTGGGTGGCTCCACATCCTAAAAGGTGAAATAAAAAGATACCCACAAATAAACATTCAGTCTATCTAATATATTGTACAAAACAGATCATAAATCTAAACAATTTTCAGTCAAAATTAAGACATCACACTGTGATCAATGTAACGTTCTTTTCTTTAAACAGCTTTATTCGGAAATAACTAACATACAAACTGCACCTATTACAAGTGTAAAATTTGATAAGTTTTGCCATCCAGTTTCACACCTGTGACACCATCACCACGATCAATATAACAGACATCCATCGTCCCCTGCAGCTTCCTTGTGGCCCTCTGTAATCACTCCTGCAGGTATCCATCCTAGGGAGACTGTTCTCCCTTCCTCAGGCAACCACTGCTACTTTCTGTAACCATAGATTAGTTTGCATTTCCTAGAAATTTACATAAATGGAACCATACAGCATGTACTCTTTTTCTGTCTGACTTCTTTCACTCAGCATATTTATTTTGAGATTCATCCATGTTGTTGAGTATACCAACAGTTCATTCCTTATATTGCCAAATAGTATTCCATTGAATGGATATACCACAATTTGTCTACCCACTTACTTATTGACAGACATCTGGATTGTGTGCAGTTTGGGGCTACTAAAAATAAAGTTGTTATGAAGATTCACATCATACGTCTTTGTGTACACATACACTTAATTTCTCTAGAATAAATGCCTTGGAGTGGAATGGCTGGATCATATGGTAGGTCTAGGTTTAACTATTTAAGAACCTGCCAACTCATGTTCCAAAGTGGTATACCATTTTACATTTCGACCAGGAGTACACGAGAGCCCCAGTCCCTCACATCCTCAGCAACACTTGGTATGGCTCATCTTTTTAATTTTAGACTTTTCAATAAGTATGCATTGGCATATCATTGATTTAACCCACATTTCCCTAATGGCTAATGATGTTGAGCAGTTTTTCAAGTGCTTATTTGCCATACATGTACCTCTTTCAGTAAAGTGGTGTTAAAATTTTTCGCCCATTTTAAAAAACGGGGTTGTTTGTTTTATTACTGAGTCTAAAGTGTTTTTCAAGATTCTGCATACAAGTTCTTTAACAGACAACACGAATTGCAAACACTCTCCCCGAGTCTGCGGGTTGTCTTTACATCCGTGTTAAACTTTGAATCCTCGTTCTTGGATTACAGCATATATCACAGCTTTGCTGATACACACGCTTGTTATCTAATGTTGTTAATAGTATAAAAAGGTTATGCACATGGTAGCTCCTTGGAATCACCAACCACCAAAAAAAGGAGGGCATTTCCCTCCCATTCTCAATAAAATCAGAACATCTGAGTGCAGTCTGTCTTCCATGCTGAGACCCAAAAGTATAAACCGTAAACAGGGCTGCTACACGCCAGCTTCAGGGCAGCAGTGGCCTCTGAGGAGGAAGGGAGGGAAGGGCCGAGAAGCAGGGCTCGACTCAGCAGCAGCAGGCTGACTCACTGTTGTGCTGTCTGGTTTTATAAATAAAGTTACATTAGAACACAGCAATACGTACTCATTTATGTATCTGCAGCTGCTTTCATGCTGCCATGCCAGAATTAGTGTGAGAGAGACCATCTGGCCCACAACACCCAAAATATTTACTCTGTGACTCTTTACAGAAAGTTTGGTGACCACTTGCGTAGACTTAGGAAAGTCATGGAGAAAATCTTATTTTTTATTATTATTATTTTTTGGTGAGGAAGATTGTCCCTGAGCTAACGTCTGTTGCCAATCTTCCTCTTTTTGCTGAGGAAGATTGTCACTGAGCTAACATCTGTGCCAGTCTTCCTCCATTTTGTATGTGGGGTGCCGCCACAGCATGGCTGATGAGCAGTGCTAGGTCTGCAGTAGGGATCCGAACCTGCAAACCCTGGACTGCCAAAGCGGAGCATGTGAACTTAACACTATGCCACCAGGCTGGCCCCCAACTTAAGTGTATCGTGTCTGTAATGTAAAAAACTGAGGACATACTCTTGCAGTGTTCAGCAAGGAAGCTGCTCAAGTCATTGACGGATGAGTTAAGCTCCAACTTCATTATTTCACATTCGACTTACTGAAGTGAATGAAAATATCAACTAATCTTTACGGTGGAACTACACTTGGAGAGGCTGGTGTTAGTATTTATAAGCACACGACTGCCTCCAGGTGATCTTACACATGGTAACATATGAAAAACACTGGCTTAAATCATTCTCACACAATTCTAGAGACAGAAAGATTCAGCTGAAGGCTAAAATCAGATGAACCTGTGCTTTTTAAATACCCAACAAGTATTTTCTCTGAACCGACCAAGTAACTTCCAGTTAGAAACCTAAGGGCAGCAGGCTTTTAAATCACAATAAATCTTTCATGTACTAATAGATGAACTTCCCTTTGTTTTAGAATCTCAAAACACTGGTTCTTTAGCAACAACAGGTTTTCCTATTTGGATGATACCAACACTCAGAGCAGAAGGAACTCAGTCATGTGTTCTGTGGAGATGTACTAACTCAGCTGGTGTGAACCTGCTGAACCTACTGGAAGGGGAATGACAGGAAATGAGGTCACAGGGGCTCTACTCTTCAAAGACAGTTAGAAGGACTGGGAACACCAGAGCTAACGTTGAAAGAAGGGTGGGCACAAAACTCCCCTGCTCACTAGGGTGTGAAGCCTGGGGCCCGGCCTACCTGGAGCTCCAGGTCTTGGAAGACGGCCCTAGTCACAAGCTCTGTTCCTTCCTCTGGTCCGCATCTGGGCCCACAGACCTGGAGGAGACGGCCCTAGTCACAAGCTCTGTCCCCTCCTCTGGTCCGCATCTGGGCCCACAGACCTGGAGGAGACGGCCCTAGTCACAAGCTCTGTTCCTTCCTCTGGTCCGCATCTGGGCCCACAGACCTGGAGGAGACGGCCCTAGTCACAAGCTCTGTTCCTTCCTCTGGTCCGCATCTGGGCCCACAGATCTGGAGGAGATGGCCCTAGTCACAAGCTCTGTCCCCTCCTCTGGTCCGCATCTGGGCCCACAGACCTGGAGGAGACGGCCCTAGTCACAAGCTCTGTCCCCTCCTCTGGTCCGCATCTGGGCCCACAGACCTGGAGGAGACGGCCCTAGTCACAAGCTCTGCCCCCTCCTCTGGTCTGCATCTGGGCCCACAGACCTGGAGGAGACGGCCCTAGTCACAAGCTCTGTCCCCTCCTCTGGTCTGCATCTGGGCCCACAGACCTGGAGGAGACGGCCCTCGTCACAAGCTCTGTCCCCTCCTCTGATCCGCATCTGGGTCCACAGACCTGGGACCTCGGCGCTGCACGGCTAGAGCTTTGGGAAGTTTGGAATAAGGTCGCAGTAGGCCTTAAGAATAAAGTAACAGCTGCCATTCTCTAAGAGCTGTTGTGTACCAGGCAGGCAGGACACTAGGTGACGTACATACTTTACCTCTTTTGATTTTCACAAATTTGCAATGTAGTTCTTACTATCCCCATTTTAATAATAAAGAAACAGCCTGGGTGAAATGAAGATACTATGTGCCTCAGTCTCCTAATTGTAAAATGAGGAAAATAAACAACACCTACCTCACTGGACTGTTACCACAATTAAAATTAATTACACACATACACCACTCAGAAAAGTACCTGGGACACAGCTGTTCAAGCTATGTCATCTGTGACCACACAACCACTAAGACGACTGGGATTTAAAACAGGGCTGTCTGATTCCAAAATGTACATTCTTTTCACACAAACCCACTTGGCGGCTTTGTCATGGTCAAGACTGGGGCACACAGTTCTCACACACCTGCTTTTCCCTTAAATTATCCTACCCATACTCAATTCACTTCCTTGCAAAATCCCTGTCCTTTTACTTCCTGATTTTTTGCCCCTAAAACATCAGAGAATAATTACAAGTTATGGTTTCATTCAGCAGCTTTTAAAAAAAATTTTCATCATAAAGAATTAAACATTAAAACATGCTGTGAACAGCAGGTTTCTCTAGACATAAAGCATCAGAACAGAACCGTTCCCACCCAGCTAACTCATCCATGCCGCGTGGCTGTCCTCTGAAAGCCTGAAGGAAGGAGGAAAGTAAGGAGGAGAATTTCTTCACGCCCCAGGAGAGAGGACTTGGCAGAGAGAGAGTCCTGGGATGGTCTAAACGCTGCTACTGCACTACCACAGGTCTTACAAAGCTCCCTCCACGCTTTCACTCCCGGAGGCACCTTTTGGGATGGACGGTAACTTGAATCAACGCCCCGAGCCAAAGATTCATCAAGTAATGCCTTCAGCTTTTCAGCAGAGTCCTTACTCTTCGAATGTAAGAAGCCCAGTGCTTTCAAAAAAATGGGATCAAGTTCCAGGTTCACAGCAGCAGCCATTGCAAACACCTGAAGAAAAAGAGAGGAGAAAGTAGAGACACTGCGCAATTATCTATGTCAAAATTTATTTCTTCTTTTGTTTATAACAAGTAATACTGTGTACATGATACAAAATTCAAAATATCCAAAAGGTTATTAGAGATAAAGGTAAATTTCCTTCTTACCCCTGACTGGTATTATCTAGTTCTTTCCCCCCAAGGAACAGCATTATCAGTTTTCTGTGTCCCCAAACCCAAGCTCTGAATCCTGATAAGCTCCTCCCTGCCAGAGCCGCTTCCTGATTTAAAATATTCAGTACACATGAACTTCACGTGTTTAGGTGGAGTCCACTACATATCAGAATTTCTTCTCTCAAACCTTCTGTTCAGGACAAAGAAACAAAGGAAGATTCAGGGTGGGGGCGTCACAGGAGGGTGACGGTTGGAGGGCGCACTGAATGGCAGCTACACACGAAGGGCAGTGCTGCAGCCTTCACACCAGCTGCCTCTGTCTGTCTCCGTGGTCCTCAGCCCTAACCTGAAAGCTCAGAAAACACACCAGTGATCCTCTTGTCGGGTCACACGTAGAAGCGGCATCTCAAGCCTGAACCTATTTTAAAAAGCAAGGTCTCTGAGCAAAGGTGCCGAATCTACTTATCCACCCTTCCATCTCCCTCCCACAGGGCCTGTGAGAAGGCCCTCCATCCTGAGGAGCTTAAAACAGTGAGGCTACTCATCAAAGGCTTAGGAAATTTCAAAACATTAAAAAGTTTTGTTTTCCACTAATATCCATTCTATCATGTGGTTCTACTTCTGATTGTCACTTTTTCAAACACTTCTCCAGGCAAGGAATTATTAAAATAAAAATGTAGACTTTGTGTTCAATCCTTTGATCAGTATTCTCAGGCTTGAAATCATCTTCTATCCTTGAGGTTAACATTATAAGGCAACACACTTGCACTGCTGGAGGTAAGGTTCTGCCAGCGATTCCACAGTAATCTCTCATTTTCAGGGGTTTATAAAGCCGTTAGAACTTGCTGTAGGTTGAATCTTGGCATACGAATGCTCAGCCTGAAAACGGATTTTGTTTGTTCCTTCTCCATCCACTTCCCCGCTAATCCGTCTCCAACTCTAACAGGAAACACACACACACACACACGCAGAGACACACATACAGCCCCCCTAGGCTTTTTTTATTTAACTTTTCAAGAAGGGATTAGATTAGATCTAATAGCCTCAGAATTATTGTCAATTTCTGTGCTCTACTAAAATATCTGAATTCCTGATGAGAAAGAGTCTAAAGGCCAATACTAGAGGGAGAAAAACCTACCCCTAACAGATTTATTAGTAAGAACTTAACAAAAATTGAGAAGCAACCTCTGTCACTTCTTGAGACTGTATTATCACATACCATCATTTGCATATAGGGACAGGTACAGAAAGGTTATTTTAAATTTTCTCCTGGGGCGGGTCACCACACACATTCCAAGGAGAAGGCCCCTCATTAAAATGTCCAGGACAACAAAGGTGCCTCTCCTCCCGCGTGGACGGGGAACACAGCCTCGTCTTTCCGCTAACGTAGCTTCATAGCTAGACACGGTGGTTTCCTCATCCAGAACAATCTGTTCGTGAGGTAGTGACCAAACAGCTGAGACTTACAAGGATCCTTCTAGTATACTAGAAAAACCACTACTTGAAATCTCTATGCTGAAAAGCAGAATCAAAGTATTTATCATATCACTACACATTTCCATAGTCACAGATGAAAGGTGCAGAGATGAGTGACAAGTCAGCACCCAGGTCACAGACTGCAGGAGCCACATCAAAGACACTGACATCCCAATAGGATCCTTGGAGTTGGTTCTTTTTATACAATCCCAAAATTATAAAACTGAACAGGCTTTGTACCCCTGCCCTAAATTAGCAACATGTCCCTCTGGCCCAGGGGTCTCTACAGTGGAATACAGGGAGAAAATATTAGAATTCCTTTTTATTTTTTAATTAAAAAATAAACTATTAATATACAGCGTGATAGTAGTGATGCATACAATTGGTAACTAAATACGCATGTATGGAAGTGTGCTCACTTGTTTTACTCACAGGATACACGGTGAGAAGGGTTGGAGGCCACTGCTTCAGCCTGTCCAGCAACTTTGGTGTTCCTCTCCCTGTCACATCTACTCACGGCTGCTTTAGGGCACAGACTGCTTACCCCGCTAATCCCCAGGACCCTCATTAGGCTCAGCCTCTCCCTCTCCACAACAACTTCACTGCCCATCATCCTCGAGACTCTACTCATCACCGACACACTCCCCTGTATTCTCCACTTTTCTCTCAAGAACTCCTTTTATCTCTTCACCTTTACTGTCTGCCTCCCCCCTACCCCCCACTCCCGCCCGAGACATCACCATTCTCACAACCTCCTCCCAAGAAGTGTTCCTTTGAGTTCTTCCTACTCAAAGAGCAAAGAGAGGTCTACAGAGACCTTAGACTAAATCGCTGCTTTGGGAGAAAATTCCATGGCCACCATTTATCAGCACCGCCTCCTGAAATCCACACTCTTGCTAATGTACAGAACACTCGCACCAGGCTCTGGTCATCTCTCCCTGCCAACATCTTTGGCAATTTTTGCTTCTAAACTGGTATCTTCTCCAACTCCTGCACTCAATTTACTGAGATCTTCAACCCCAAGGAGCTTCCTCTTCAGCCAATAAAACTTGACACTTGCCACGACTACTCTCCTCTTTGACTACACTCCTCTGCTCCTCTATTTCTTCCAACGCTTTGACCCAGGACCCTCTTCCAGGTACCAAGACACTCTTTCTTTTCGGGTTGGTTTTTTTTCCACTTCTTTACTCCCGTTCTACCCATACTGTGAATTTATAGAGGCCTCCAGTTTCTTGTTCCCTCTGCTTTCTCCTTATTGTCACCTCTTTGCCCTCATCAAACAGAACACAGTAGTTGGGCCTAAAATAAAACCCTCCAGGTTGTGTGTTTTATCCTTGCCCTCTCAGTTTTCTGTCTTACTCTTCCTCTCCCCTCTGATTCCCTTCTCTGGTTTCTAGTACTCCTCCTTTCTTACTGGTAAATGCACATATAGTGAAAATTTATTTTCCTTCTACTGAAGTCCTGAAGAGGTCAGCAATTGTGGTATAACTTTGCCAATTTATCTACTTTATTATTTTCAAAAAATATTTTCCTGAAGTTATAAGAAATCATGTTACTTCTATACAATACCTTTCATGTATATTCCAAAACCCATGACCAAAACAGACTGTAAAAGAGCCGTATCATTCTTACTGTAGATTAGAATTCTAGAAAACAAAGTCCGAGAGTGTGGCATGTGGATGGATGGATAGTTACAGATGTACATCTATAGATACAGATATATGAAAGAAATTTAATGCTTTAAATGTAGGTTTAATTTAAAACCTAGATGTTGCTTTAAAAAAAGGAGAACGTCAGAAAATTAATCTTAACCACTTTAAAAAACGTCAATGACCTAGGAAAGTGGTAGCAGTGACATTGGTGGGAGTGAATTCTTTGCTCATGCTAGGAATTGTCTATGACAAACGCATATAAGTGACACAGAAATTCCTACACTAAACCATGGTTTTTCTTCATCTCTTTTCTCTTTCTTGACTTATCTGCAGTGTGTCACTTTACTTCCTGTCCCGCTTTCATTCCACAGTTCCGCCTTGCAAGGACTCTCCAGTACTCTAAGCACTCCCATCCCTAGGCCCCAGCTTCCTGCTTTGCAGCCATCCGCTGCTAACCACCGTCTCCCCACCCACACCCAAACTCTAAGGGCACTGAGAGGAGCACATACACACTCCACATGTGCAGTCACCATTCTCGCCCAGGCACTCGACACAACCTCGCAATCCTATCGTGCTTCTCCCGTCAACTAATTTCCCCACTTTCTGCAGAGGCCAGTCACACTCTCTCGACTTTCCTTGAAACTGCTTCCCTGTCTCAGTAGACGGCCTCACCTACTTCACAAAGAAACAGAAGCTGTGAGAGAGGAACCAAGTCGACTTCCTGTCACCACACGTACAGACGTACCTGCACCCCTCCTCTCCTCCTTCCCACCTGATAAACAAGGACGGGACTCTCCACGTACGCCACCAGCACCTGATCCTATCCCTTCCTTCCCCCTCAGGAACCCTGAGCTGTGGCTTATTAACTGCGTCTTCTCCACCTCCAGCACCTGGATCCTAGCTCTTCCTTCCCCCTCAGGAACCCTGAGCTGTGGCTTATTAACTGCGTCTTCTCCACCTCCAGCCCCCAGTCTCTTTCCTTCTACTGGCATCTTTTCATCAAGCATCTTTTCATTCACATTTAAATATACTCAAGCCTCTTCTAGCCAGTCTTCTTCGTTTTATAGCAAAACTTCCTCAGAACGTCATCTACCTTTTATATTCTTTCTTCATTCCTTCTACTTATGCCACATTTCTTGCAATTTGGCCTTGTCCCACCACTCCATGAAAATGTTCTCACCAAAGTATTCACAGCCTTATTCAGCTAAATATAACAAATACTATTTTCTCCTCCTACTTATTTTTCAGCCTTCTCTGTAGGTTCCTCCTATTCCACTTAAAAAAAAAAATGACTTCCTCAAGGTTAGGTTCTGAGTCTCCTCTTCTCTCAGTCTATACCTCCTCAAGATGTGTTCTCTGGATCAGCAGCATGCGCACTGCCTGGGAACCCGTTAGAATGCAAACTCTTGTTCTCCACCACCAGACCTACTGGAGAAAAAACCCTGGGAGGGGGCCCAGAAGTCTGCATTGAACCTTCCAGTGATTCTGGTCCACTCTGAAATTTGAGAACTACTGCCATGGACAATTTGATCCACACACTTCTGCCAGAGATTATGAATTTCTCTCTCCAGCCTATGCATCTCTTTCAAGATCGAACTGCCAGCGTGACCCGGATACGTCACTGAGGTAGGTGCCTCCTACTCAACGCAGCCCTAATAGAGCCACAATCAGGATCTTCTCTCATCTCCCAGCCAACTACTCCTGTAGTATTCCCTTTCTCAAGTGATACTTGCCCCATTGCTCCAGCCAGAAACCAGAGAATCAGCTTGAACTCCTCCCACTTCCTCATCCCTGTCCCCATTTAATCACCCAAGGCTCCTCAAGTTCACCTCTCAAGTTCATCTCTCTTTTCAATCCTCACTACTACCCCCACCCCAGACCAAGCCACCATCATCCATCTATCATCCGGCCCCTGTAATAGCTTCATCAGAGTCCCCACAACCTCCCTCTCCCCCTCAAATCTTTTCATATCCCTCTGCTGATCAAAACACTCTTTTCATTTCTCACTGTCCAAAGGTAAAGAACCAAATTCTGAACAAGATCTCTGATGACTGCATGATCTGGTAATACAGGGAAAGCAGGGCTGACAGTACCTGGTACAGACAACACGCTCACCAAATGTTACCTGGTATCTCAGGCCATCCCCACTCTCTGCTGAGGCCACACGACCTACTTCAAGTCCTTCGACATAGCAACTCTTTCTCACCTGGTACTTTAGTAGAAAGTGTCCAACCCCTCATCTTATTCATCCTTCAAGTCTCATTTTCTGCACATTCCCACAACAAAACAAGAAGTGTTACCGTTATACGGCCCCCAAATATCCTGTACTTAGTGATAATAGCTACTACACTGTTAATTATGCAAACAGTGCCTGTCTTTCTCACCAGAACCCAAGTTCCACAAGGGCCAGCTCTGACCGGTCTTGCCGTCTGCACCCGGCACACAGCAGGTTCTCGGCAAACGCTGGCCAGGTGAGATCACGCTCTCCACTTCCTCTTTCAAACTCCCCTCTCCTCCTCGAGTTCTACATGATCACCTTCTCTGGGCTTCCTCTTCTGTCTCTGACTACTCTCTCTGGCTCATCTTCTCATTCCTGTTGTTCTTGGCATTGCCCAAGGATCTGTCCTTGTCTACCTGCCTTAGTTCTGCTACCAGTCTCTTCCCTGGTGATCTCATGGATGTCACGTTCTCAACCACCACCTCTAGGCAGAGGATGCCATGTTTACCCCACCCCAGTCTCTCTTAAGCTCGAATCCTGCATTTCCAGCTGCTTAGCAGACTGTCTACCAGATTGTCTTAATGGTCCCTCAAGTTCAGTGACGACTAAACTTGACATGATGACTACCTCCCCCAGACTTCCCTGTCGTGCACTTTCTTCCAATAAACGAAACAACTCGGTTAGGCAGAGCTGAGTCCCTCATCTCTCAAGCACCAACACCCAGCAGGCCTTTACTGTGGGTTCTGACGGTACAACATTTCTCACACCTGCTCCCTGTTTTCCACCTCACTGCTACCACTCAAATTCAGGCCTTCATTAGCTTTTTCGTACTATAGCAATAATCTAGTTATTCTCCTCGACTTCAACACTGTTGCCATATTAATGTTCCTGAAACACTTTTTTTTTTTCATTTTCTTCCTCAAAAATTAAGGCTTCCCAATGCCTTCAAAATAAAACCCAACTTCTTGCCCTAGCATTTAAGCAGATGCGTTAACTGGCACAGCAAACCTTACCTCTTCACCCCCAGACCTGCCTTCTGGCAGAGCCATTAGCTGCCTTGCCACTTCTACTCTTTTTTTCTCTGGGGAGCTTTTTGCCCATTTTTAGGTTTCTGAACCCCCTCAAGAGGCAGCTCTCACACGACGTCTCGCCAGGACTGTGTGTACAGCTGGCGTGTCCTCCACTGCAGAGACCAGGGCCCCCCTCCCTGCCAGGACACGTGCACCGCTTCCTCGTGGGGCTGCCTCTGGCCTGGAACCATACTCTGGTGCACAGGTGTTCTCTTCGCTGTAAAACAGAGCTCTAAGGACGGAGTCTACACTCATCTTTCCGACCATCGTCCTGCGACTCTGCGAAGCCCACAAAATGATGGCTGTGGAGCTACTGAAGGATCAAGGCAAATACAGCGGGCTTTGCTCGCTCACTCAGCTCCAATAATCTCCCAATCACTTCGCAGAAAGCACCAAAGGAGGTACTCCAACCTGCCGCCAGCGCGCCGCGCCCCGACACCCAAACGGCACACGAGCGCCCACGGCCCGGCTCTGCAGACCACGGCGCCCTGACATCCAAACGGCACCCGCAGCGCCCACGGCCTGGCTCTGCAGGCCACGGCGCCCCGACATCCACACGGCACCCGCAGCGCCCACGGCCCGGCTCTGCAGGCCGGCCTTGCGGGCCCCCGCCTGCGGGCCTCCCTGCCTCACGCGGCGCGGAGCGGGGGCGAGGACGCGTGCCACCCGCGTGCACACCGCGCGCGGACGGAGCTGGCGCGCCAGTCCCTCGGGCCTCAGGGGTCTGCCGCGCTCCCGCCCCGCCCGGACGTTCCCGCGCGAACTCGGGCTTCCTCCAGCCCCGCCCCGCCCCCTGCGGCCCCGCGCCGGGCGCCCAGGGCGGCTCTGGTCCCTCCGCCTCTCCGTGCTCCTCACAGACACCCCGGTCGCAGCGCCCCAGCCTCCGAGCCTCGCAGCCCGCCGGTCGCGCGGCCCGGGCACTCACCGCCCCGCCGCCGCCAGCTCCCCCGGCTCCTCGGAACCGGCCGGGCCGCCGCCGGCCTACAGCCGCAGCACAAAGGTTCCGGCGGCGGGGCGTGGCGGAGCGCCTGTGGGTGCGCGACGGGAGGAAGTGACGCACTTTCTCCTTCCGGTGCGCCGGATTATGAACGAAGAGCGGTGCGCCGGCTCCGAGTCCGCGGCCCGGTGTCCCTCCAGCGGCTTGGCTGGCGGCAGGCGGCCCGCGGGCCGAGACTCGGGGGGCGGCGTCGGAGGCCCGCGCCGGGCGGGGCCGCCGCGACCAGGTAAAGAGTGCCGGGCATCGGTGCGCTGCGTGTCCGCGTCTGCGGCGGGCGGGGAGAGTCTCGGTCCCCAGGGCGGGCGGTTGGGGAGGGTCCCGGTCCCTTGAGCGAGCGGGCGGGCAGTCGGCGGTCGGGGAGGGTCTCGGTCCCCGGAGCGACCGGGCGGGCGATCGGGGAGGGTCTCGGTCCCCGGAGCGGACGGGCGGGCGGGCAGGCAGGGTCCCGGTCCCTGAGGCGGGCGGGCGGCACGTCTCCGCCCCCGAGCGCCGCGTGGCCTCCTCGCCGGGCGGCGCTGCACCTGCCGGCAGCTTGAGTCTAGCCTGCCTGGGCTGGCTCCGGCTTCGGAAACCTGTCCTGAGCCCTGCCTCCCGCCCGGCTCTGCCTTGCCTGGGCTTTGCTGACTCCCCTCTGTCCTTGACGCCCGTTCCTTGCCCTGAGTCCTTGGCTGTCAGGAAAGGGCCAGCACTCAATCCTGTCTTGTGCTGAATTATTGATCAGGAAGGTAGGGTACTCCTGCTTTTTCTAAACTTGTCTATAGAAGCAGTGTTTAAAGGAGAAAGTGCAAAAGCTGGCAAGAACTAGTTGAGGTGGCTGTTTTAAACAGGCAACGATGGTCATTTAAATATTGGGAAAATAATTTTTTTGCTATAAATACAACTGAATGATTTGCTGTCATATTTAATAAATCAAACGTTAAGTTATGTGAGTTTTTTCTTAATCCCTGGTAGGGAGTATATGCTACTGAGGGAATTGTCTTAAGCATATTCATTGTTTGGGTTATATCTGAAGGCATCATTTTAAGAGGTCTCACTTCAACAATAAGTCTGTGAAAGAATCAATGATATTTGAGAATTGGTTTATCCGTTGTTTTTTTTACACTTTTATTGCACTTGCCTGCTTGAAACAAAGCTCAAACTTGAACTTCTGTAGGGGGACACATCAAGGTTGCTTTTTAAATTTAAACCTGTGTTTACTTTGTAGCTTTTGTATCACCTGTGACTTGAAATAAGAATAAATACTGAGTATCCAATCGGCCTTTCTAACAGCAACAGTTTAACAGACCTCAAAGCTTAAATTCTGAGGCCAGTCAACTAAAACATCTGTAGTCTACACAGTTCCTTAGTGTGTTGTTTTTATCTTCAAGTATTCCAAGTAGCCTACTGAATTCTGTTAGGATTCACACTTGGAATGCAAGGATTAAACCATTTAGGTCATAAGCTGTTGTTTGCTGTGAGGATTCAGTAATCTTCTTTCAGGCTTGCTGAGTTTCTAACGTGAGCTTTTCCTGCTGTGGGTCCCTGTCAATTATGAGGTCAGGCTTAGCTGCAAGCATCATGGCTCCATGGCAACAGAGTCCTCCCTGACTCTCCAGAGAGAAGACACATACTTCCCTTATGGCTAAGGTTACAGTAAGCTTTTTTTACTTTTAAACATTTTTTCCCCCACTAATTGACCAGATAAGAAAACAGCTAATTTTAATTATAGGATTTTGTCCTCTAGGACCTAGCTATATATATCCCGTTACGTGATGTAATGAACACTGAAACACCTTAATTTTTTCTTTCCTTTTTTAACCTTTAATATCTAAGGTAATTAGCTACTATCTAACTGTAAGGCAAGCATTTTTAAAAAATATATATTATTGTAAGGAAATAGGGTGAGATTTACAACCAAATAGTGTTATTTTGTGAAGTGTATAAAACAGAAGCTAAGTTCTAATATCGGTAATGTTGAACATTTGTTGTAGTAGGAAATTTAAGTGAGTTTAAATTTAAATTTTAATCTTTAAGAAAAATAAGTGTAATTTTTTCATACTTGTAAACCGTTGAACTACTTTGTACAATGTAAGTGGTTAATATGCCAATGGACTTAAGGTATCATATTTCTATTCTACTATTTTGTGACTCCCTGGCTTTCAGCCTCAGTAACAAACAGATTTTTTTCAATATTTTGGGGGAGAACCTTTTCAATTCAACAGGAAGCCCTTACCTTTCCTGAGAAGTTTGGGAATATAAACATTATTTGAGGCTTGCCCATCAAAATTTGTGTTCTTTAATAGTGTCAATGGATAAAGAATTTTAGAATACGTTATAAATGAAAAATGTTAGCTTCTGTTTCTTTCAGGCCTTGCTTATGTGATAGACATTGTTCACTTCTCACCACATACTACACAGAAATTACTGTTGTTATTGTCTCCATTTTAAAAGTTAGGAAACTAAGCACAGAAAAGTTTTACATTGGTACTAAATATCAGAACCAGGATTTGGACCCAGTTAGTGAGCTCCAGATCTTGTTCATTACCTTGTATTTTTTGGTGTATAAATGTTCTACTTGCTAAGTAAGTATGTAGAGTCTAGTTTGGTTCCCAGCTCTCTTGTCTGAATATCAATATACATGAAAACTTCTGTGCTTCCTTTACCTACACATCTGGATGGATTCTAGTTATACTTTTTCCATTTCAGCTCACAGAGGTGCTCTTCTTTCTTCATTTTAATTTATATGTAGTTGACTCTTAAAATAGATTTTTTCATTTGGAAGAGAAAGAATGATGTCAAGAAGAATGAGGCTCATGGTGTACCAAGACTAAAGTTCTCAGTAGTATTCTCATTACAGCGATTACTGTTACTCATTCATCTGCTTGCATTATTCATTCCTTGGACTAAAATTCCAGTGCTGTTAAGCATTGGAGATGTAATGTCGGGTGGTAAGTGCTATAAAGCAGAAGAAAGCAGGGTAGGGGCTGGGGAGTGATGAGAGTGCTTTTTTCAATGCAGGTGGTCAGGAGAGGCCGCTCGGAACTAATATTCAGAGACCTCAGTGAAATGAAGGTGCAAGCCATGTGGATGTCTTGGAGGCAGAGGGAATAGCAAGTAGAAAAATTCTCAAGTGGAAGTGTTCCTGGCATCCTCCCAGAGCAGCAAGGAGGACTGGCTGGAGAGGAGTGAGCAAGAGGGAGGAGGGGCAGGAGATAGGGTCAGAAAAGAAGGGTAACTAGGATCACATCAGGCCCTGTAGGCTGTGATAGGAAATGTGGGTTTTGTTCTAGTGTTCTGGGGAGCCACTGAATGGTTGTGAGCAGAGGATTTATGATTTGTGTTTTTATTTATGTTTTTTTATCTGATTTATGTTTTTAAAGGATCACTCTGACCATTGTTGGAGAATGGACTGTTGTATGGAAAGTGTAGGAAAATAGTTAATAGGCTTTTGCAGTAGTCTTTTAAGGGTTGATGATGGCTTGGGTTAAGGTGACAGTGTGGAGGTACTAAGCAGTTGGATTTCTCATTTATCTCAAAGGTAGAAATAGTAGGTTATGAGAGAGAGAAAGGAGAAGTGAGACTTCAGTTATGGGCCTGAGCATCTCGTTGAATGGCGCTGCCGTTTTACCAAGAAGGGTGCCACTCAACGCAAAGGAACAGGTTTAGAAAAATGCCCAAGTGGAGATGTCAAGTAGGGCGTAGATGTCCTGAAGTTCAGGGAAAAGGGTGTAGCTGAGGTGACTAGAGTCATAGGTGGTATTTAAACCTGTGGCATTGGAGGACAGCTAGAACAGTGCCGTTAGATGGCTGAGTTGTGGCCCATTAATGGATCGTGAGATCAATCTAGTGAGTACTGACTGGCAGTAAAAAATAAGAAAGAAGCACAGAGTAAAACATATCAGATATAGTCCCTGTAGTAGGATATTTCTTTGTGATTCTTTTGTTTCAGTTTTATTTAGTGTACGATGTTACATTATAAAATTTATTTCTTATTGTGTGGCATGACCAAAAATTTGAAACCCAGCAATCAAAGGAGTGAGTGTAGATTGAGAATAGGGCAAAGCACTGAGCCACAGGTGCTAAGAGGTCTGGGGAGGATGCAACGAAGGGAATCAGGAAGGAGCCATCAAGAACTTAATCCAGGCTGAGTTGTCAGTAGCCTGCCTTTAGAACTGAGGCTTTTGTCAAGGACTACTGAGACCAGCACAAGTGCTTAGAATAAAATAGTTTCTGATGATTTTTACTTTGGTGAAATTGTTGCAATAAAATATGCTTCAATTTATGAAATTCTAAGTTTATAAAATAGTGCTATTTATATCAGAAAAATACCCATTTCTGAATGTTTTCAAATAAGATCCCTTTAGAGATTCAATTAATACTTTTGGATTGGTGTACAGTTCTCATCCATGTAATGGAAGTCAAATGTACTGTTAAGGATTGTGAGGATTGGAAGTAATGTATAGAAGTTCTCTGCTTAGCACATAGTGGGTGGACAATAAAATGTACATAACATTATTTAGAATTGTATTCTTTATTCATGTAACATTATTAAGCTCTTATCAAATTTCAGGCACAGTGATAATTTCTTATTCAAAAAAACAAATTAACTGGTCAATATTTTGTTGCAGTTATGTACTTTTTGGTCTTTATCAGCTAATATGTAACTTATCTTTTTATCTATTATGTAATATTTAGTTGCCATAGATCCAGACTTAAATTTTGAGCACAAACTTTCAAACTTTTTCCAGTTTCTGGAGAAGTATGCTTATTTTCAATGTTTATTGTATGTTTCTTCTTTTTTTCTCTCTTTATATATACATATGCATGGAGTGAATTATTAAAGTGTTTTAGATAAGAAAAGATGTATAAAACTCATTTCCTTTTCATATGTGAAATGTTTCAACTTATCGACACTGAGATATATTGATTAGAATGAGAATGCAGTAAGGTCATTGCCTAAAGTATTAAACCTGCAACTGCAGTCATTTACAAATATCTTTGAAGATTCTCAAGTGTGAAACCAAAGCTTAGAGATGTTCTTTTTCCTCTTTATTCCCTCTGCAACAATCCCAAGCAGACTGGCCTGTCCAGGGAAGAGATGCACACTCCATCAGCCCTGTGCTGAGTTTGTGTCTGCTGCTCTCTCACTCCATTTCAGGAGCAGTTGCAGTGTGGCACCTGTCAAAGCCAAGAAGGAGCAAGTGACACCTTTTCTGTGCTTGGCAGGAGTGTTACATGGAGCCACATGAGCTGTGCCGCAGGAGCCCTGGAGACCCAGAAGGCAATTGTACAGCACCTACCTTTGTAAAGCTCATGACGTAAAATTAATGGACTCAGGAATTCCCTAGGTAGAAACAGAGAAGAATAAAGGGGTTTCTTTTCTATGGTGTTTACAAAGTTTAAGGAAAAACTGTGTTCTACTCTGTCAAGAAAGACAGTACAAGCCAAAAACAGTATCAAATTTGTACAGGTTTGTTAATACTTAATATTTATTTTAGAAACTATATTAATGCTTACTGGGGAGAAATTGCCCAGGGAGAGGAAATTTTTTTTAACTCCAAGATCATTAAGTAGCATTTTTAATCTCCCAGAAAAACCAACATCTATATTGAAAAAAATAAATTATGTTAAGAATCAACAGTACTTTGTATTTTCTCTCAGCCGTATCATTAATTTTTAGGTATCTCCGTGGGCAGGTTGTTGCTGTTCTTCTTTGTTGACGTGTAGCATTTATTAAGTGCTCACAGAGAGAAGAATTTCTAGAATATGTAAAGCCTATTCTCAAGGTTCTTATATGTGTTGAAAAGTGGTAAAATACATGTACCTGAATTTTTTAAAATATTTCTACATTAAATTAAATGCTATAAAGTAGCATGACATTGTTTTCAGTGTTTTTTTAAAAAAATGTTAGGACTAGTCTCATAATTACTGTTTCTTAGACTGCTGGGCAAGTGAGGAAATGGATGCTGTTTTCTCTCAGATCTGCCTCCTGAAGCACTTAGGGATTTTCTTTATAGTCCCCCACTGTCAGGAAAGGGTTCTGAGGATTGGTGAATTGTTCAGCAATAAATAGATTTACAGGGCAAACTCCTCAAAGAGACTATCAATTTCCTAGAAAATTTTGGTTTCTTTTGCCTGTGAGCTTTAATAAGCACCCTTTAATGTTTTAAAATCAGCTCCAGGTGCCCAAGAAAACCCTCAAAAGGGTAATTAAGCTCAGGGAGAAAATGGTTTCCATGGGTTAAAAAGTTGTTTTTCTTCAATTGCGTGAAATAATTTTTCCCTAGATAATCTTTTAAACAAGTAACAAACCGTGATGCAGATGTTATGTTTTAATAAAAGAAATATAAAATAGAACAGTAGATTATTTGCATTATCAAGAGGTTTTCTAAGACAGTACTAAGTATACCCCTTTGTTATAATTAGCTCTTTAATAAATTTGAAGACCAAGAAGCTTAAAGAGTATTTGCCTATTTTGCTTTTGATTCTAAAAAAATTAAGAAATTTAGAATATTAAGGGAAATTTAGTATATTGAAAGTTTCCTAAAATTCAGGGTAAACTAATATTTCAAATACACTTGAAAGAGTAGAATGTGTACTTTTTAAAGGCTTTTAAAATAATTTTTCCTCGAAAATACCATCTTCTGTTATCCACTTCTGTGGTGAGTGCTTTTAAAGAGTGCCATCTAGTGTCAGTTTTGAAACTGTGATTTATAGATTAGAATGTGAGGAATTTAGACCCAGGAAACGTATAAATCAAACAAAAAGTTATGATAGTTGACAGAAGTCTTAAGGATTATGACTTGAAAATGCCTATCAATAATTTGACCTCAGAATTGTGTATGTTTGCATCTTTAAAATAACAAGTGTATATATTCATCCATGCATTCATTCCACAAATACTTCTTGATTACATGTACATATACGTATATAGCAAGCCCTGCTTAGACACAGCAGTGAATAAAATAAAAGCTCTGCTCTCACGGAACATTTTAGTTGGAGACAAAATAAATATATAACGTGTGACATTAGTGATAAGTGCTGTGAAGAGAAGCATAGAAGGAGTGAGAAAGAAAGCGTTCTTGGGGGAGGGTGTGCTTGGGGCTGGCAATTGGAGTACAGCAGCCAGGGAAGATCTCAGTGAGAGGCTGACGTGGGCAGGAGGTGAGGGAGGGTTGTAGGCACGGGAACGTCTGGCGCAGAGCCCTGCGCTGGGATGGACCTAGTGTCTAGAGGGATAGCGAGCCGCTTTGGCTGGAGCAGTGCGCCATGGGGACAGTTGACGAGACGAACTGGGAGGCGTGAGAGGATTAGGTCAAAGGCGTTTTTGTAGGCCGTGGTAGGAACCTTGCCTTCTCTCTGAATAGGATGGGAAGACACTGCAGGGTGGTGAGTGGTGACATGGTTTTCATTTTTGACGGGTCACTTTGGCTGCTGTGTTGAAAATAGACTAGAGGGGGAGGTAGGATGGGAAGCAGTGAGGAGGCAGTTGCTGTAATTCGGGAGAGAGGTGATGGTGCCTTGCATCACAGTGGAAGCAACAGAGATGGTTGGAAACGGTCAGATTCTAGATAGATATTGAAGGTAGAGTCAAAATACATTCTTAATGGACTGGTTATGGAGGTGTGAAAGAAAAGAGGAATTACGAATGACTCCCCAGGTTTTTGGCCTGAGCAGCCAGAAGGATGGTGTTCCCTTAACAGATGGGAAAGATACTGAGGAGCAAGTTTAGGGGCTGGGGGAGAAAAAGGAACTTGATTTTGAACATGTTAACTTTGGGATACCTCAGCTATCAGCGTCTAACTTAAGGGGAAATTCAAATATTTTTCTTACTGTGATTGAGCATGCATAGCTCATCACATATCAAAACCTACTTATTTAAGGAGAATCCATTTCTCATGAATGAATGAATATATCCCCCCAGTTATTATATTGTGGAGTCACAAAACAGAAGCAGTGTGGGAGGACCACCGTTATCAGATCTTCACAGGGCTCTTATCCCCAGACAACTCTAGGTATCTTGGTTCTTATTTCCCATTTCATTCATCTTTTTCTCACCTCTAATGAGACCCTAAAGTACTTGATTGGGAGGGTTCTATTGCAAAGCTCCTGAAGTGTCCTCATTTTAAAGGAGCTGTTATAAAATCACCCCTGAGACTAGTGAATTGCACAGGGTGGAAATCTTTCTTTTGGAAGTCATTTATTCAGTCCAGGAACAAATCTTATAGAATCTTACCTATAACAAAACCTTGTTGAATTTGACAGGCTTTTAAAATATTCGTCTTTGAGCTTCTAAATAATTATGTTCTAAGGCCTGTAACCACTTCAATTTATGCTTCAGGTGATCCAATGCAAGAAGAAAATGAAAGGCATTAAGAAAAATCTTACAGAAGAATATCTATACCTGGATTTTTCTCACCAAATAGAAGGATGTATCTTTCCTCTTCACACATCTGTAACTTTATTTTTGTTATCATACTGTGACTGCAAAATCTTTAAGGTTTGCTTAGTCCTCACTGGAGAAAGTGCAGATACTTCGCTGCTTAAAAATGTACTGTCCCAGCATGTTGAAATCCAGATTATCTCCAGGCAAGAGCTTCCGCTGATAGTCCAGAATTGCTGTTTACCTGCAGTGGTAGAAAGCCCAGACAGTTTCTGCAGAGCAGGGCTCGCTGTTGTGCTGAGACACATCGTCCAGAGAGCATATGATGCAGAGCCCTCAAAGAAGGGGATCTTGGAGCTGCTGGGTTTTAAGAAGACGTGCCTGAAGGCCTGTGCTGAAGTAAGTTTGGTGTCTCTCTCCTGTTGTTAAAGCCAGATGGTGATAACACATTCATTTGAACATTTATGTTAACTTTCTGCTGGAAACTAACGTTTCATTTACTTGGAAACCCTGCAGTAACCAGTGAAGTACTAGTTAAGTAGCCCCTCACGTGTGCCAATGTTTCAGTGCAGTATTGAAAAGTAAGAGTTTAACATTTAATTTGCGAGGTCCGGAGGCATTATTTTTAGCCACGGCTTCTTTTTATCTTTCACTTGGTTTCCATTGAGGTTTTAAAGGGCACTTTCACATGTGCACAGGAGCTCAGGCGGCAGAGCTTGGGGAAGCCTTCTGCTTCACGGGGCGTGTGCCCTCCAGGCTTTGGGTAGTGAGGACAGATTCAGCAAGAGCACGCAGGAGGAGAGCACGTGTTCCAGAGACAGGCCAGGGATAGTTTAGCTCAAGACTTAAGTTTTCTAACCCGCCCTTATTTCCCAATAGAAAGTTAATGTTCTTCAAGTGATGTTGAAAGTAAAGATTCCTAACATTTCTTGTTTTGTAGGTTAGTCAGTGGACCAGGCTATGTGAACTCACCATCCCTTTATCTATTGAGAATTTTCTCAAAGAATCTTGTGACCAGCACCCAGCTATCCCTACAGAAATACTACAGCTAGAGAAAAAGCTCAGCGAGCCTGTTAGAGTGCACAACGATGACAAACTCCGCCGGCAGAAGCTGAAGCAGCAGAAAGCTGCTGGAGCGGGGCCTACGCTTGCCCAGGAGAAATTGAAGAGCCAGGCCCATATGCAGGAAACATCTGAGGACCAGGATCCTTCATCCCAGAGCCTGGAGCTGCAAGTGGCCTTCTCAAAGCTCACGGTGCAGGAGCACCCAGCTGCTCCCAACAGGGAGCCTGCTCACATAAGACGGGCAGGCGCCTGCGCCCTTCCGCCCCTGGAGCACGTGTTTGCAGAGGGCCTGTACTTCACCTTAGCAGACCTTGTGCTCCTGCCCTGCATCCATCACTTTTTGGTAAGGACCGTCTGGAGTGGGCAGTCACTCAAAGTTTCAGTGCATGGAAGTGCTGAGCTTGAATCCCAGTTCCGCTTCTTGCTGTCGTTCTGCTCTTGGGCAAGTTGTTAACGTCTGTCTCCATTTTCTGCTCTGCAGATTAGAGGTAATAATAGTACTATCTCATAAGGTCAGTGTGGGATAGAGGACAGTTTGTGTGAAGTGTGGTGAACAGTGTTGGCACACAGTAAGCTCTCCATAAACGTTAGTGATTATTATGATCTTTAATCTTCAGTCGATAAAATGTAGCAATTGTTATAATTAGTAATTTCAAATTACTGTTGTGAATACCTTCTAATATTAGAGGTCCGAGTGTTAAAACACTAAAAAATCTTGTCAGCTATATTTTATAATTAAGAAGTCACTTAAAATACTAATTTCGTTGTTAGGTATTATCAAATCAGAAACATTTTATCCTCATCTGTCTGCTTCTCTGTTCTCCATAAGATTACTTGGGAGATTTCCTTTCCTAGTGGGGGATAGAGACATATATTCCCTCCTCCCCCCGCCATGCGGAGGAGAAAGAACAGGTGCAAATAGCATCAGAGTGAATGGGGAACTTCACTCTTTGCAGCTTTCCAGTTGGTTTTCAAGAGCTGCATTTTTCTTGCTTTGAAGCATTTCACCTTTTCCCCTACTAAGAAGTCAGATGTCAGATTTCGTTCTCATTCTCTGTCGCCAACACTTCGGGTATCTCTATTGACAGAGGAGAAAAGACTTCTAATGAAAATCTGCATATTTGGAGGCTGGTGCTTCACTGATAAGTTAGGTTGTCAGTCAGTTGGCATTTTCTTAAAGATCATTTCTCCTTTCTTCAAAATGGAAACAAACGAAGATTGGAAACCAAAATAACTTCCGAATTAAAGGATGTGAAAAAGAGAGAGATCCAGGAATTGTTTAGATATTGGTTAGTATTTTAAATGTCATGTGTATTCACCTTGTCCACGGAGCTAGGTGGGGAGAAAACATCGTTTTTTTTTTTTTCTCCTGGCCAGATGATTTCTAAATTCTCTTATCCCTGCGTCCTTCCCTTTATCACCAACTCCAGCTGTTCAAGCAGTTTCTAGATACATGTTAGGAAATGCTGTTGGTGTTCATGGCTTCTTGGTCTTGGATGACTGTGTGTGTTTCTAATTTCATAAGAATTGAGTCAAAGTGGCACAACCATTAATTCATTCATTTGAGAAATTTATTGAAAGCCTACGGTGTGTGCCAGGCTCTGTTGTAGGCACTAGGAATGCAGTGACGAACAAGACAGGTAAGATCCCAGCCCTCATGCAGTTAATATAAAATAGGGGAAGATGGAAAAGAACAAGTAAGCAAGTAATATATATTTAAATGTGAGTGCTGCAAAGAGAGGAGAAAAAGGTGATAGACAAGACAAGTATTTGCCTTCAAACTCAACAAAATATAGAAAATTGGACTCACCTCCGTGAAGGTGATTTTTAGATCATTATCCAGACAGCTGTCTTCAGCTAGCTTGCATTTGATTTAGCTTAATTTAAATCCTATTTACCTGATCAGTGTCAGTTGAGGTTAAAGTATTCCTAACTGAGAGGACTTCTCTCCTCTCCACCCAGGTTGGACATCTAACTGACCACTACTGAGTAAACCTACAGAATTCACCAAGGCACTTTGTTTAGAATAGGAGAAAATGTGTACACTCAGCCTTTTCTAGTCTATATATTCTATGATTAAATGCTTCTCTTTTGACATTAATATGTAAACACATTCTCAAAATATTTTCCTTTCTTTGTATTTTTCCTGGATCTGCACATTTTCTTTCAGAAATTAATTTTCTTTGCCAAAACCTTGATGTTATTTCTGTTATATTTATTCTCCTACGTTAAGTTGTCTTGGGTTAAGAAGCAGTCTTTTAGGTTCAAATAGCGGCCATGATGCCAAGCCCTTATGCTTGCACTGGTGCACATCCAGGTGATGGAGTGGCAGTCCAAGTGATCAGAGTCAGAATCCAGTCCAAGATCAGGAATGACGGTCAAGTTACTGAGTTTGGATCAGAAACACAGAGCTGAACCTAGAATATAAAAGAGCAGTCAAGTTTGCTAAGTCCAGTTTTGGAATACCAGAGGTCAAAATTGGAAGAGTTCGGGAAAATCCCAGTTCTGCTGAACAAAAAAAAGCCAAAGGTGCAAAACAGTAGCGGCTAGAGTGGGGAGGAGTTGTCTGCACCTGCTCCAAGCTTCTCTTCCTCTGCAGAGTCAACGCCTGAGGGCCCAGCACTTCTTCACGCAGGTGCCTGACAAACCCTCTCCTCTGGAAAGTTTTAGAAATAGATTAAACAGGAATATACTAAAATGCACTCTTCTCATGATTGTCCTTCGTTTGCTAGACTCTTCAGTGTGTAGTATAGCAGCAGCTGGGAGAAATAGCAGTGAATGGCCGCCCCAGCACTGTCCTGCTGCTCCCTGACACCAGCCAGCTTGTAAGTTGCTGCTCGTGAACAGGTGCACTTTGATGGATGACTCTGCTCCTGTGAGACAGGGAAGGTGCCATTTTTGAAGTCTTTTTCTAACTTGAACACTTATGATTTAATATTCTACAGTTTAATTTCTGCGGCTTAGAATTGAGTTTTTAAAAGTATGATACTTACTGCTAAAGTAAAATCATTGTGGAAATTGAGTTTTGAGCAAAAACACCTATATCAAATGCCTTTTTCATTGTCCTCATTGACATAAAGTTGGGAATAAAATGGAACTCTCACTCTTGGCTGGCATCTGGCAAAAGCCATGGATGCCACTTGAGTGGTTGGTTTATAGCTTTCATGTCCTCTCCTATGCCTTAGCTCCTGAAGGTTTCCGTTTTAACCCACCAGTTCTAATATATATTTAAATGATACAGAACTGGGATGCTATTTCCATTGATATAAGTTGTTACTATGTTTTACCCTGTTTGCACTGCTCAGTAAACTTTGTTAGTTATGACATGTTTTTGAAAGTAGATGTGACTAAGGAAATGATATAAAATAAGGACAAAATATTTTATATAATAAGTGATTGGAAAGTAATGCAGAGGAGGGGACCTTGTGGGTAAATGTATATCTTGCTTCTCTTTTGATTTAGACAAGTTTTTCTGTCCTCTATTAGAATTAACCACAAAGCCACAAGGGTTTTATTTTGTGTTCTTGGGAGCAGTAATTTTTTACCGTTGCTTTGAGAAAGAATTCTCTTATTTTCCTGTCCCTAAGTAACGCTGTGATATTTATTACCGTTTTGATCTTATCAGCCAGGTAACTTTTTTCCTTTCAGATCATTTCTAAGGAACAGATTTAGCTTTTTTCTTACACAGTTTTCATTAGCCACTTCCTTAAGTATACCTTCTTGAGTGTGGTGAATGTAGTTCGGTACCTCCCAAGCTGTCTGGATATTAGCAGAGCAGCCTGGCGTGTTGAGTAACTGGGATCACCTGTCATGAAGAGTAAAACTCTTCAGTTTCTTTCAAACATAAATTATTGTTATTTAATCACAGCTTATTTCCAAAAGGAAGGACAGATGCCATGTGCATCTAACAGATAAGAGTAAAATCACTGCCCAGGAGAGTAAGGACGGTGAGGAAATGAGGACATTTTGTATTTAATTTATCATGGCTTAAGCAAAATTCCCTTAGCACATAATCTGTCTCCAGGCAATTAAGAATTTTGGTGAGAATTATAAATTTTTAGACTCCCAGAGTACCATTTAGACAGTGTTTTTCAAACTTTTTAATTTCACAGCAAATAATTCATTCTACAAGGTGATTGAACAGACAAATATATGTTTATATTATATATTTAAAAACTTATAAATACATATAAAATAACACACCTGACTACATGCTGTGTACTCTAATATTTTCTATTTTATTTCATTTTTTAAAAAATCTACATTGATTTCACAACCTCCTAATGGGTCATAAACCATGGTTCGGAAAATGCTAATTTAGAGGATTATTTTTTGAAGGAATAAATGGTTCCCTGGTCATTTGTTCACTAACTCAGCAGAGCAAGCATTTTTTCCAGGCGGTGTTTGAAGTGCTTGCAGTGGACAAAGAGAGTTAGACACCACCCTGCCCTTATAATCAATTACTTGTGCTTATTTAACCTTAAAGTTCAGTTAAAATAGAGTAAAATATATAGACGTGTGAATTTTTCATTAATTTCTATCCTTTCTGGCTCCTGCTTTGATTACTGAGTATTGCTAGATATGTTTGTAGAGGTTTCTGTGCCTTGACCTTTTTACTTATCTATCTGTTCATAATCATTAGTCATAGTCTGTTTATGACATTTTAACTGTTTCTGTGGAAACAACATTCAGTGCCTCGCAGAGAAGCAAGAACATTCTAATTTTTTAAAAAATTGAAGTTTGGTGGTAGTGATAGGAAGAAAGCATGTGATCAAGAGAAAACAAAAAATATTAATTTGCATCAGGAGTAATGGTTTCAAATTTTTCTGATTTGGATAAATTAGAGCCTTACTTTAAGGGCTGCATTACAATAAAAAGAAACTGCTGATGAATGCAACTACATGGATAAATCTCAAAAAACATGAACCTAAGTGAAAAAAGGCAGACATATTTTATGGTTCCATTTACATGAAATTCTAGGAAAGGCAAAATGGTGCACATGGAAAGCAGGCCCGTGACGATGTGCAGCTGACAGGGGGCAAAGGTTGACTGCAGGTGGCCAGGGGCGGCCTTTCTGGTGTGATGTAAGAGTTCTAGGACTTGGAGGATGGTGGTAGTCGCACGGCTGTATAAATTACTAAAACTCATGTTTGAACTGCATGCTTAAACTGTGTGAATTTTATGCTATGTAAAGTTGCTTCAATGTGGCTGTTATAAACAAACACAGATGTGTAGTAATGGGCTTTGTTCTTTTCCTGTTCAGGTAGTTATCTGCAAGAAGCTTTCTAAAAGGCTGGTAGAATTTCCACTGCTGGCCGCCTGGTACCAGAGGGTTCAGGAGGTGCCAGGGGTGAAAACAGCAGCTTCCCGCTGTGGGATCCAGTTTCTCCACTTACCGGAGTTGCCGACCACCTCCATCGAACAGCATCCAAAATTCAGCGAGGCCGCAGGAGCAGAGGAGCACAGCGACCCTTCGTTTATAGGAGGCCCAAGACCCACTATGACCAAGTTAATGGTACTTAAATTGTTTTCGTTAACATTTGCTTTGAAAAATTCCATGTGATGATGTTGCCAAACGTTCCACCCCGACTTGTAATCATTTGTTGACATTGTTTTTGTTATAAATTTTATTCATAAATTTTATTCGTAGCTATCTTATATCACTCTTGACCAATTAATATTTCTGCTAGTCTTTTGCATTTAAGTGAAATATAGTAAATTGAAAACTTTTAGCATTATGTGTCTTTGGAGCCAAATAAGTCAGAATATGTATTTTTAAAAAGTATTTTTCTCAAAACTTTTTTTTTTGAGGAAGATTAGCCATGAACTAACATCCCCCGCCAATCCTTCCTCTTTTTGCTGAGAAAGATTGTTGTTGAGCTAACATCTGTGCCCGTCTTCCTCTGTTTTATGTGGGATGCCGCCACAGTGTGGCTTGATAAGTGGTGTGTATGTCCATACCTGGGATCTGAACCGGCGAACCCCAGGCCGCCAAAGCAGAGCATGCGAACTTAACCATTACACCACCAGGCTGGCACCTAAAAACTTTGTTTTTATATTCAAGACACCAAAGTCATATTACATCTAGTCAGGTTTATTCTTTTAACCTGATGTTTTTCTGTTTCAAAGATTTGGTCTCAGTTCTTTAATTTTGAGATGATGATTTAAATTAAAGAAATATGAAGATGAATATTTCAATTTATTTCCCAGAGTTTTGTCTAAATTTTAAGATTTTTAATTGTTTGAATTTTCATTATTCTTTGATTTTAATGCTTTTTTATGATTTATTTTTCTCTCTTTGCAGCATAATTTGTTTCTAATAGTACCAATTGTAAAAATTTTCACCAACAGGCTTGCTTTCCTCTACCATTCAAAACAATCTACAAAAATGTTTTGCTTTTAGACTCTTTGAAGATTTATTTGAATAGAGAATTGATAAAGTAATTTGGGCTATTCATCTGAGTTATACTGGAAAACTATTCATTGTATTTTCCTACTTGGCTTAGGAAGCATTTGAGTTCTATAGTTAACAGCAAGTTTGCTGATTTAGAAAAGAACAAGGTGTTAGTAGTAACACCACCCCTCAGCTCTTCAGCTCAGCCTTGTCAGCCAAGTGAGGAAACAGTGAAACGGGATGAGATAGCTGATTTTGGAAGATAACCGAAGCACGTCCAGAGTCTGATGTGTCTGATCAGACAGTTAATTGTGCAGGGACCTCTCGTTCATCTCCTGAGTGTTTTTAAATAATCAGGAGAGTAATCTGCTTTGTATCAAATACTAATTTTTAAAATTTCAACAAACCAGAAATCTGTGCTTGTAATTCACACTTGTGCAGTCTTGCAGGAAAGATTGGTAATTCAGATTTTTCTACCTCTACTTTTCCAGCAATAAAATAACATTAGGAAAGACATTTGCATATATACATTTAAAAATATTTATGAACAAAGAAAAATAACTAAAATTCAAATTTGGAAAAAGTCAGTAAGTAATGTAAAAATAAACCCTTTTGTAATAATATAAAAGATATAGAAGAATCCTGAATTTTTAAATTTAATGGGTTATGTTATGTCTTCCAAGAAGCAGACCCCAAGATGGAGTTAGGTGTGCAAGAGGTCTACTGAGGGAAACAACTGTGAGGGACATGGGGAGGGAGCCAGAGGAGGCTGGGAGAGCCTTAGGCCGTGATGCTGGTTTGACCCCTGTGCTTGAGACAGGAAGGGAAGGAAGTTTGGGCCAGAAAAGTCTTTGGCTTCAGTGCAGCTCTAGGGAAGTTTTGACAAGCCAGTGGAGAATCCTTGAGCTGGAATCATCTGTCAGAGAGTTCCACATTTTTCAGGAATGGGTCCACCTTAGCCTCTCTGCCACTCTCAGTCGCTGGCTTGGGAACAGTTGGTGGGAACACTATGCTAGGGACTGGGTGCTGGGTTCTACTCCCAGCTTTGTAGCTAAGCTAATGTTGCCTTCAGTAAGTCATTGAACCGAAGGATCTTGATCTCTCCATTTATAAGTTAGGAGAGTGTGCTAGACGTTCTGTATGATTGACTTCTGATTTTAAAGCTTATGGTTGTATGAAAGTTGACTGGCACATTACATCCACAATTTTTTTAAAAAGCAATGTTCAAGTCTGAAAATAAGTTCAAATCTCAATTTTCATTTAATTTAACTTGATAGTATATATTAGATACAATAATTTTCCTTTTTAACAGGGCATTGTTTTTGCCACTGACTAGTGAATTTCTCTATTGATAAATATTTTGAAAGACAACAAATCTTATATCATTAATATATTATGTTAATGTATTAACTTTGTTTATACTGTAACTTTTCATTTCTATATAATCACAGTATTTTCTGCCAATTACATGAGGACAGATGAAATTGGTGCTAAGTGGATGTGTAAAATAGGAAAGTTTTTCTTAGGAATACTCACATCTCACCTATTTTTCTGTTCTGTTTTCTTTGGCACAATCTTGCCTCCAAAATTTCCCTTATTCTCCAGAGGTTTTAAATTTATTTATTCATTCAGCTGTTAAAAAAATGTCCATGTGTCTCCTGAACCCCAGACATTGTTCTGAAAGTTGGATACATGAAGGACAAATTGGACTGCCCTCATAGAGCTTAGATTTGGGGGGCAGTAAATAAAGAGAAAACATAAGTAAATGTGTAGCACATTAGATAGTGATAAGTGCTGTAAAAAAAATACCGTGGGATGAGGGGTGGAGGTGATGGAGGTCGGATCCCTTTTAGACAGGGTGGTAAGGAAGGCTTGTCTGACGAGGGGAAGACATTGAGCAGATAAGCTGAATGGACATTTGAAGATTTGGAGGAGTGTCTAGATAGTAGAGGGTCAAGCTGCAAAAAGACTCTGAGCAAATGGATAGAGACAGAAAGTAGATCAGTAGTTGTCTAGGGCAGGGAGCTGAGGGGAGAGTGGACAGTGTCTGCTAATGGGTATGGGGCATCTTTTCAAGGGGATAAAAATGTCAAATTAGTGGCAATGGTTGCACAACCATGAATATTCTAAAAACCATTGAATTATATGCTTTAAGTGGGTAAATTTTATGGCAGATAAATTATATCTCAATAAAGTTGTGTTTTTAAAAAGACCCTAAGATAGGAATGAGTTTGGTGGAATGAAGAACAGCAAGAAGTTCAGTCTAGCTAGGCTAAAATAAGGGAGGCAGAGAGGTAGATGACGTCAGAGAGAGGTGTGCATCTTTCTGGATGCGACTAACAGCATTCGACATCTTTGCCTGTAGATATGTCTCTGCCCCAACACAAAAATCTTTATGCTATTTCCTTTGGGACTGTGTTCAGCTGGTTTTCATAATGGAAACTAACCTCGTGAACTAACTGATACGAGGGGTTAATGATAGATTCTCAGGGGTTTTTCTTTTGAATAGGCTATTCCTAAAGATAAAAACACCTGAACCGTGGATATTTATCCCGTGGGCTGTAAACAAAGAATGTGATTGGAAGGGATCTGGGAATCCAAGTGCGAGCCATGCCTCTGTCTGGAGATCAAATAAATAAATGTGCAACTCGTAACATGGGGAAGGTTTTTATGTGTTGAAAAGTCATAATTTTTGAAAATGTTGGGAACCATTTGGTTAAAACAAAGGCACCCTTTTCTAGAGACGTTGCAGGCCCTTGTGAAAGCCTGGTGTGGATGAGGTTTGGGTGCATGTTGAAGCGGCCTGTCTGGTCCTCTGTGTGTGCCTCCTGGGCTGTGGCAGTCCTCACGTGTAAAGACAGACCTTGATGGACGTGTGTGGAGTCAGCTTTTGATTATGTGGATTGTTTTCGGTAAAACTCTTATCCTCAGGTGACTTTTCTCTTTGATGCCTAGTATATTTCTAGGTAGCTTATTACTTCTGTGTAGTTTCAGGTAGCATTTAAAAATAGCATTACTTTTTATCATCTCAGTATAAAAAATAATAGAAAAGTAGCTGTGCTGTCAAAAACTCAACATATCATGTTTCTTGTGCAACTAAATATGTTGAGGAATGCCCGATGATTGTTAACATTTATCTTCCTTCTCACCAGTATAGAAAATAGAAATTTGGCCTTCTGCAATGTAACAGGACTTTATTAATTCATTCATTTGGAAAGGGCCTCTTTCCTTTTCTAGGAAAAGGGCATCGAAGTGATGTTTTCTCCCCACCCTTGCCCTGCTTGGACACTTGACTGGAATAGACTTCCTGCAGCAGTGAGCCCAAAAGAAGGTGAGTATTTTTTCTCCTTGAAATCTTACTCATTACCTGGATACCCTCTTCAGATCCATCTTCCAGTTCTCTGTTTCTCTCTTTGGCCGTATGTAATATTTTGATTATGTTATCCATTGAGTTTTCATTATAAAAATTTTATGTATACAGGTTACTCGTATTTTCCACACGTTCCTACATTTGCTTCATCTGTTGCCTTTTTTCTTTGCTGAAGTACCTTGAAGCACATTCCAAATAATGTGACACTATAGTACATACATCTAAAAAATATTGACATCTTAAATAATCACCATGTGATTATCACACTTAATAAAAATTAACAAAAATTCCTTGATCTTCTAATAACCAGTCCATAGTCATTTCCCCCTATTGTTTGAAAAAATATTTTCATAGTTATCTTTTTAGTTAAATAATTATATTTTTCATTGTTAGAAGTTATATTTTGTTTGATAATAACCTTTTCCTTGCTTGTTTCAGTTTCCTCCTTTTATAAGTTTTTAAAGATGATTATTTTGTATTCCGTATTTGTTGTTTCTAATAACTGATGTCCATAAGGATCTAGTTCTGCTGTTTGTTTTTTCTGTTGACTTCCCTCCTGGTGTCTTATTTTCCTGTTATTTTTGTAATTTTAGATTGTGAATTCATTTTGGGGCTACCTAAATCTGTGAATCTTGTGGGGCCTGGGTTAGGAGTGATTCCCGTGGAAAGGATCTATGTTTGCTTCTGCCAGCATCTCAAAGTGCTAGAACTTGAGGCCATTGAACATCAGTCTTTCAGCTTGAGATCTGACAGCCTTTCTGCCTGGAGCCGAGGTTTGAACAAACCAGTCACCTTCTATCATCTTCCTTTGCTGTAGAGTAGGACTTTTTGTTTTAATGTATCTTTTCATAGGGAGTATAGCTTTTTGAGTTTTCTGCATGCAGATAGTGGTATTAGTTCCAGCTCTCCTCCGTGTGAGGGATCAAGGACTAGCCTCTCTTCTTTGTCTTGCTGTTAAACCCAAGATCTCTATTATTAGCAGATACCCTCCCGGCAGCTGTGGTGTCATTTCAGGCTTATTAACTGCTTTTCAGCTTCTTTTCTCCTTTTTAAGGCCCTATGGATTTTCCTTACTCTCAGAAATCCATTTAGACATGTAAAGGATGACTGTTGAATTTTAAATACCATTTTAGATGTTTTTAGGTGGAGAACTTTTTTTATAGCTTGATGTTCCATATCTTTAATTGTTCATCTATTCTTTAGTTTTATACTAAGCCGGGTATAACTTCTTATTTCCAAAACTCTTTGAAATCGCTTGCCTTCCTTTTTGATACTCTCGTCTTCGCTGATTCTTCCTGTTCTATTCTATTCTGTCAATCAAGAGAATAATTTAGGATTCTTCCAGAATGGAAGAAGATTAAGTTGGGCAGTTAAGAACTCTGCCTCAAAGATATTTTATAAAAATGAAATTTTTTTTTTTGGTCTTTAATTAAATATATGAAAGATGGTCACTAATGAATTTGTTAGTGTTTTAATTTTAAATATTTTCTGAAATTTTGAAAAATTTAAATGTTTTTATTGTATTTGCAATTGGATTTTTTGTATACTCTTCAGTTTTAGTGTACATTTCGAACAGGTTAAAACTATAGTTTAATAAATAAAAATCGAGTTTTCATTAATATTTATATTTATCAAGAAATGTTTATGGAGTTTTTTAAGTTCCACATGTTATGCTTCATCCATAATTAATTTACTCTCAGGCCAAAATAGTATTTTCACTTATTAATTGAGCAGTAGTTACTTCTGCTCCCAACTCAGAGATCTGACATTAAGCATTTGCGTCTGGTCGTTTTACGGGTTAGAAGTGCGTATCTCACAGCGTTCGAGGAATATCTTCCTCATTATATCCCTTGAATTGGATCACCTTGTTTTCATGAATTTCATAAATATGACAGTTAAGGAGTTATGTATAACAGCAGAGCTACATGGTTTGCTCACATTTCACTCACTGTTTCTTGAAAAGTTTGTAGTCTTTGTTAAACTAAGGCAGAATTGTGGCATTTTAAACTTTCTGTTTTCAATTCTAGCAATTTCAATATCGCATGGTAGTAGAATCTTTGTGAAATGAAATTATTATGCATAAGGGTGTGGAGTGTTCTCATGATTCGTGTTCTGGTACTGCCTTTTAGGAGAGACTGAATTGTAATAAGATTTTATTGGTACTTGGTTCGTTTAGATATTGCAAAGACTAACTCCTTATTCTGAATCCACTAAGTTACCACCATCAAGACTGCACCATCCACCATCAAGATGGTGGTGCATATTATAAGAATTATCCTCTTGACTAGGAAAGGCTGTATTAATCCTCGTGATGGAGTCTGCTGTATGTCTTAGCCTATCTGATCTTCCACTCTCTGCTCTTATCTGTTCCTCTCGCCACACCTTACATACCCTTCCCTGAACTTTTCCATTTCCTTATACAGCCTGTGCTTACTATCTCCATGCCTTCACTTTTTGTTCCTCCAGTCTGGACTATTCTTCCTCCTACTTCCCCTTCTGTTGAAATTATACCCATCTCTTAAGGATAACGCAAACACTGCTCCCTTCATTAAGCCTGCTGCATGGGCTGTGGAGTCAGCCTGCCTGATGTGAAGCCTCGGCTGCTAACTCACTAAGTTACCTATGGCCAGACTCTCAACTTCTCTGTGCCTCAATTACTTATCTCTAGAATAGGGTAATAATAGTACTGACCTTATGAGATTGTTGGTGCCTTCAGTGAATGAACATGTAAAGCGCTTAGTACAGTGCCTAGTAAATAGTAAATGTTAAATAATACTAGAATACTAGTCAGAGTTACCCACCACTCAACATTGCTTTAGTACTTTCTTACACTTCCTTTTTGGCACCTGTAGTGTAATTGTTCAAGTGCATGTTCCCCTTGTCCAGTGTCGGACTCTTGAGTGTGAGGCCTTGTAGATGGACTCTCAGCCACTTTGTATTGAGTTGAACCAAACTGAGGCTATGGATCCTTTTTTAACTTATTAAATTTCTACATAAACCTCGCAATGTTTTGAATTCTTTTATCTCTTATAGACTTAGGAGGCTAAAACAATTGAGATTATTTACTTTGAAGAAAGAGAACTGAACATTTAATTTACATCCTTATTGTTGTTGTTGTTATCATTGTGTTTTTTATGGACTGTTTAGGAATAAGTTGCAGACATCATGCTGCCTTAGTTCTAAAAACTTAACTATCTCCTTTAAGAACAAGAGCATTTTCTTATGTACCCGTAGTCCAATGGTCAAAGCAGGGTATTTAATTCAGTGCATACTGTTATTAATCTGTGGTCCAATCAGTTGGGTTACGTTTGACTGCCGGGTCTCTTTAGTTTCCATCGATGTGGAACACTCTCTCAGCCTTTCTTTGTCTTTCAGAACATGGATTTTTTGAAGCAGTCAGGCCAGTTTTTTGTAGCATCTCTCTCGATTTGGATTTATCTGTTTCCTCCTGGTTAGATTTAAGTAGCACATTTTTTGCAGGAGGACCACAGGCATGACCCCTTGTCCTTCTCAGTGCGTTGCATCAGGAGGCACGTTACGTCAGCTTGGGCCCAGGGATGCTGACTTTAACCATTTGCTTAAGGTGGTGTCTGCGACGTGGCTCTACTGTCATGTTACTATTTTGCTCTATTGAATTAATAGATAGTTTGTGGGGAAATAATTTGTGACTACATAATAGCTTATTTCTTTTCAAAGTTTCACTCACTAGTTTACATTCATTTGTTGCAAAATGGTGATTTTCTTCAGCTCCATCGTCTTTTCATATTTATCAGTTTCCACTCTACTGTAAGAAAGTTTTTCCTATTCAAATGCTTATTTATTGTGAGTATTGATGCTGAATTTTTATCTTATTGCATAAGTTATGATCCATCACTGTCACTATTATTTCAGTGCTCACGTTGTCCCAGATTGTGAGTCTCTTCAAGCTGGCTCTGATCCTTTGGAAATGACCAGACATTTTATGACTACTTCCTAAATTTCTGGCATAACAAAATATACGGGCTCATTTGGTCATTTCCCTGCCCCAGCCCTAAAATCAGCCGTTTCTGCAAGAAGCCCTGGTTCCTTTTAGGAGTAGTGTTTAGAAACAGATTTGGGCACTTGGCGTATGACAGATGTGTGAGGGAATAGATGTGCGTATACACACATGTGTGTACACACACATCAGTATCTACTGCTGTATCTACCGATGTGTCTGTTACCTATGTATATATTGAAAACCATGAGTTTATACTGATAGCTCTAATTCCAATCCAACACCACAAGATTCTTTGTAGTTCTTCTGAATTCAGTATCTGTATCTACCTTTGCTAACAGTAAAAATCATAGCTCCCATCACCTATGTGTTTGCTCCTTTGTTCAGTCCTACACTATATGACAGTAATTTCAGAATTGCTGTGCCCATACCTCTGAAAAATACACCTACTGAGTTGAATTCCAGATTGTTGCAGTTGTTTTCATCTTTGAGGGTATATGGTGAAATTCTCATGCATCTAATGAGATGGTTCTATATAAGAAGAATTATAAAAAATGAGGAATGGAAGGTTTAAGGTAGTGTTAGTTGCATTCCCTGATAGAAAATATTCAACCAACAGCATCCTACTGCACTGAGAAGATTCAGGCAGCTGTGTGCTCTCTGTTCCTATTCACCTTCAAGTAAGTGCTTTCCTACTTTGATGAACTCCGATCAACACTGTGTGAGCCGAGGACTCTTCCTTTTGTTCAGTCCAGCGGCACCTCTGTTCTTGCCCTCTGCGTCTTTGCCCTCTGACTGTGAGGGAGGGAATGGATATAGTCTTTTGCCTTGAGACCTAGAATAGAGCTGCCCTAAGCCACTCACTCCATGCAGTATTTCCCTGTGCCCTCTCTGTTCTCCAGTGGGTTTTAGCTGATTTTTGTAGGCTTTAGGTTCCTATATTACCGGTTACTCCTATGAATAACCATACCAGTCATATGGGAAGGAAGAGAGTCAGAAGCATGACTTTGTTGAAGATAAAGGCAACAAGAAGATAGTTCTTAGGTGTTGTTCCAGTTATAATCTCTTTCATTCTCATATTCAAAGTTCCACTGTCTTAGAAATATGGTCCAGTTAGGTGTACTTGAGGCCTTGGTTTTTCTTTTGAGCTACATGAGAGCACCATCTCCTAGGGAGACTGATATGGGGGTAGTGCATAAAACCTTGAATATCACCACCCATTCACCCTCACCCCTGTCACCCAGTTTAGAGTGTATGCTTATCGGTTGAGATAAAAGAAAAAATTTTCATGGCACAGTTTTACTAGAAGGAGATAGTAAGGTTTCTCCTTCTAGAGGGCTTTAAACCTAGGAGATTTCATTTGCTTGCCTTAGTCATGTATGAATTCTTAGAACAAGGGTTACAAACTGGTAAAGTCTAGCTCCTTTTATGTAAGTGACTGATTGAATTTATGGTTCTAAGCGAATATACAATTTTTTAATCCTAGTGGCAGATTATTCTCTCTTAGTAGTAAGATATTCCTTTTTATCAACCTTTATGTATGGCAAGTATAGATGACTAAGATTTTATATTTAAAAGCTTATCCTGTTTTTTCCCATTTCTTTTCTTTTTTTCCTTAAAGATTGGCGCCTGAGCTAACATCTGTTGTCAATCTTCTTTTTTTTTCTTTCACTCCTCAAAGGCCCCCAGTACGTAGTTGTATACTCTGGTTGTAGGTCCTTCTGGTTGTGCTGTCTGGGACGCAATCTCAGCATGGCCTGATGAGCCATGCCATGGCTGCACCCAGAATTGGAACTGGTGAAACCCTGGGCCACTGAAGCAGAGCACGCAAACTTAACTGCTTGGCCGCAGGGCCAGCCCTCCCATTTATTTTCTATAACATATTTGGAGTTGAAAAGAATGAGTTGATCCTTGACATTAAGAAAAAAAATAAAGTAAGATGGTGATACCTGCTATGACTAGTAAAGACTGGCCTCTGTTTCCTCACCCCCACCCCTTCACTGTCTGCATCTAGAACCAATGGGTTGCCCTTCCTTTCTTCTTCGAGCAGAGGTGATTGGGCAAGCAAGGGAAGAGTGTGTCAGGTCTTTGGAGAGGGTTGGATCCAAGGAGAAAAATGGAAGGACTAAATGGAGCCTTTCCCCGTGAGTGATTCTTCACAAGTTCTTACCAACCCTGTGGGACATGGTAAATAGCATCATTTATTGCTATTCATGCCAGAAGGCCACAGATGCTAAAAGTTCACCATAAGAAAGAATTGTCTCACCTACAGTATAAGTAGTGCCCTCCTTTGAGGAATCTGAAACATAAAGTTTGTTTTAGGGCCTCTAGGCAGATGTGAGGAAGTTCCATTCTCCTAAACCATTGCTTTTCAAACTAGGACATCCATGAGAATCATTTGGACGACTTGTTAAAACAGATTGCTGGGACCTACCCCAAGACTTCCTGTATGGCTACTGTGGTTGGAGAGAGTCATGGTTCAATAGAACAGGTTTGAGGTGGGGTCCTAGAATTGCATTTCTAAGAAGCGTCCAGCTAACGCCGCTTCTGCTTGGGGACCGTTCTTTGAAGTATTCCCCTTGGAAACTGAGATAGCACATGCATTGACTGCTTTGATTTCAAACTTTTGCCACCAAAATGAAAACAACAAGATTAAAGCTTTCTAAAATTTTTCTTCACAATTTAGAACATTATTTTTCCGCTTTTAGTATGGAATACATCCCATGTAAGAGCTTCTGCGTATCTCTGAAACATTTGGTAACTATGAAAGCTTCTACTTTAAGCCAATTTTACTAACAAATATAAGTGGAATAGAAGTATCTTGGTAATCTAAATAAAAATAACAGTTGCACAAAATTTTTTTCCTGAAATACTAGTTTTAGATTCTTATATTTTCCACCACACTAGGCAAGATTCAAAATTAACGTATTTGTTGTCTTACTTTGAAAAAAATTATTCTCCAGTGAGAGACAACATAAGGATATATTCTCCCCAACATGTTTTTGTTTATATTGAATAGCTTTAGGTTATAAAGGCTGTTACATTTTGAACCTTTTGGCATTTAAATACTAAAAGTACACCAAAAGAGTGAGATCAAAGGGGGTTTTTTTGTTCACTTTTCTGGGAAAAAATTCCCTAACATAAATGTTTTTCATTTCTATAAGTTATGCTTAGCTGTGAAATCCAAAACCTGACCATATTTGACTCAGAATTGTACACATTTATAACTGTTTTCTCTTCTTTCAAGAGTAAGGTTCTCAACAAGCATTTTGGTGCTTTACCAGAAGTAATACAATCTTTGTTTAAACTGCACTTTAATCTGAAACTAAAAGCCTCTAAAAGAGAGTATATATAAATATAGAGAGAATTTATATTAAATGGTCTAAAATATAACAAGGCCTCAAAGAACAAGTTTGTTATTGGTTAGGTGATGGTCTTTTGATTGCGTGCCAGACACTAATATATACAGGTGTAGAGGCCGAGATGGAGACAGAGAGACATCACATGCGAATGGATGTGAATGATGTAGAGCAGACCATGTGTTCAATTCATTTTTTCTAGTAGAGAGTTAGACAAGTCAGCTAGAGTAATAGAAGTAATTGAAACTGGCAGAGAGGTAGGTAAAATTTTACTAGGCAAGTTCTTCAGGTTGTTATAGTATTATACATTCCTTATGTACAAATGTTAGTGTTTTATAGAATAATGATTATACTTGGTAATCAAGAGAGGTGATGCTGATTGTAGAAATTTTTTATATCGGTTTTAATGAGTAGCCATTAGGTGAATTTTTTAATTAAAAAATAAAAGTAATGTACCATGTTATAATCTTTAGTGGACTGGAAAGTAACAAAGAGGTAAAGAACTACTAGAAAGGTGACTTTATTTTTCAGTGTTACTTTCTTCATGTGACATTTTAAAAGGTTTAAAGTCTCTTTGTGTGAAATTTTAAAACTTTAAGAAAAAACCATATAAAATAGTCAATTTTATTATAATTATATAGTAATAATACGTTGACTTTTATTTATTTAAGCCTTTTTTATTTAAACCTTTTAAAATTTCACATGAAGTAGCACTTAAAATAGTCAAACTCTCCTCAAATTTACCTATAGATTTAACATAATTTTTATTAAAATCTCAACAAGTTTTTTGTAGGTATCAACAAGGTTATTCTAAATTTTACGTGGAGAAAGGAATTTAGAAAAGAACCATAAAAGAGAGAGGATCACTGTATTCAACGTTAAGACTTCCTGTCTAGCTACTGCGATTGGAGAGATAGACATGGATCAGTAGAACAGAGAACCTACAGAAGGGCATGAAGAACTCAGTGGAGGAACGAGTCTTTTCAACAAATGATGCTGGCAGAGAAACAACATCCATCTATAGGTAGAGAAAATGAATCTCTGTCTAGATTGCACACCTTCTATAAAGGTTAACTCAAAATGGATCATGGATTTAAATATAAAATTTAAAGCTATAAAACTTTACAAGAAAATGTAAAAAATTTTAAAAAGCTTTGGGAGGGGCTGGCCCGATGGCATAGCGGTTAAGTTTGTACTCTCCAGTATGGAGGCCCAGGGTTCACAGGTTCGGATCCTAGGTGCGGACCTACACTGCTCATCAAGCCTTGCTGTGGTGGCTTCCCACATACTTAGAAGGTAGAGGGAGGAAGACCAGCACAGATGTTAGCTCAGGGCCAATCTTCCTCACAAAAAAAAAAAAGAGGCTTTGAGAGTTGGGATAGAAAAAGAGTTCTTACACCTGACGCCAAAAGCATCATTTGTAAAAAATTTTTTCATAAATTGGACTTCATCAAAATTAAAAATGCTCTGCCAAAGACTCTGTTATAGGATGATAAAATAAATTGAAGACTAGAAGAAAATATTTGCAAACCACAAATATATGCAAATCTGACACAGAACTGGGGTCTGGAATATGTAAAGAACTCTCAAAACTTGACAGTAAACAAAGGAACAAAAAAGAATACAGTTAGAGAATCAGCAAAAGAAGTGAACAGACATTTTACCAGAGAGGATATACAGTTGCTGCATGTACGCATGAAAAATTGTCTGCTTCTTAACCAGCAAGGAAATGTAAATTAAAACCACATCGGGATGTCACTCCACACCACAAGATCGCTATACAAGTTCAAGACTCAGCACTTGCACTGTTGGGCTGTTATCCCAGAGAAATGAAAACTTATATTCACACAGAACCTGCATGTGAATGTTGTGGCAGCTGTGTTCTAATAGCCTCAAACCAGAAACAGCCCGAGTGCCTTTCAGCGGGTGGTTAAACAAATTCCCATGCGGCCCTGCTCTGGAATACCACTCAGCAGTAAAAAGGAGTGGACTGTTGATGCTTGTCACAATCTGGATAGATCTCAAAGGCATCATGATTAATAAAAAAAAGCTACTCAAAAGGTTACCTATATGATTGCATTTATTTAACACTCTCAGAATGATAAAATGAGAGAAGGGGAGCCGATTAATGGTTGACAGGGATGGGTGTGGCGGGCCGCTGCTGTGCAGGGGGTTCCCTTGTGGTGATGAGGTGGGTATATGAATCTAGACGTGGGATCCAATTGCATGAAGCTGTACATACACTCACAAATGAATGCGTGTAAAAACTGGTGAAATGAGCAAAGCCTGTAGTTAACAGTATTGTACTAATGATAATTTCCCAGTTTTGATGTTGTGCTACGATTGTGTAAGATGTCACCACTGGGGAAGCTCAGTGAAAGGTTCATGGGACCTTCTGTACTATTTTTGCCACTTTCTGTGAGTCTATAATTATTTCAGAATAAAAAGTTAAAAATATAATTTAAGTAGAAATATTGAAAAGATCAAGAAAATAAAGAATATTGAGGGGCTGGCCCAGTGGCGCAGCAGTTAAGTTCGCACATTCCGCTTCAGCAGCCCAGGGTTCGCCGCTTCGGACTCCGGGTGCGGACCTGTACACTGCTTGTCAAGCCATGCTGTGGCAGGTGTCTCACGTATAAAGTAGAGGAAGATGGGCACAGGTGTTAGCTCAGGGCCAGTTGTCCACAGCAAAAAGAGGAGGATTGGTGGCAGATGTTAGCTCTGTGCTTATCTTCCTCAAAAACAAAACCAAAAATACGTATATATAGAAATGTTTCTTAGCTCATCTTTTGCAAAAAATACTTACTAGAAAACTTCCAGAGATCAGTTATAAATCAAATGATAGTGTGATACAAGGCAAGAACTACAAAGACATCTTAATGTATTTCCTTTGTAATGAAGAGCAGTGCAATACCGATAGACACAGGTAAACGTTGACTTTCAGATTTGACACTCCATTCCGCAGATTGCTGTTCTCAGGTTCCCAGAGAAATGGAGAAAGTCATATTGGCATAACATAATTTGAGTTTCTTTATATCAGCATTGCTTCAGAATAGTGATTAGTATTGTGTAGGAGTAGCTCAAGTATTAATCCTGGCCGCTAGTTTGCACTAAGGCTCCTGCCCCTCCACCAGAAAACTTGGAAGTTGCTTGAGGATGTCATGCTGCTGTCTATGTTGTGGATGTTACATTCATGAGAAGTAAAGTTCTTTCATACAGAAAGCTTAGTGTAGTGTCCAGCTTCAATTATACATTTGCATTTCAAAGTACTGAAAAGTGGGACTGAGTGTTTTGTTTTGACTGTCAAATTGTTGAGTGAATGAGTTTATTTTAAACTTTAAATCAGCTCAGGGTGGAAATGACGCAGTTGTATAACATTGTACTACTGACTAAATTGTTGAGAACCACTTTGCTGTGAACAAGGCCTGAAAAAGAGTAGCAAGATTACATTAAAAAAAGATTACATTTCTTTCGAGTCCTCCCCAAGTGTAAGTGCAGGACCAGCGTCCACCGTAGAGGCAGCGGGGCTCAGCAGGGCTCAGCGGGGCTGGCGAGCTGGGCTCATGGCTGTGCCTCCCTAAATCCACATAGCCTTGGCCGCACTGGATTTCTTACCTATTTTTTTCTTTTTCTGTTTTTAGCCATGAAATCAGATTATCTTGTTAGGAAAATACAATGCCTTTTTTTTTTTTTTTTTTTAAACGTGCAGTTAACTGTGGTATGTGATTAAAGAAAAAAGTTAAAGGTCTTTTTTTTCTCTTGGAGTTAGATTTGCTGTAATTCTTCCCAGTATTATATTATACTTTGTTCTATCCTCTGGGTTAGACTTCAAGAATACTATTTATAGACCATATTTTTAAGTACTTTGCAAGCAGAACCCGTGATGACTGATTACCAAGAACGGTTTTACTGGCCAGTTTGTCTAGGGCTGATTACATAGAATCTTTTAAGAGTATTGGTTTTTAAAACAAAATAAAAGTATTTGACATGAGGAAGTATCTATGTGATTATACAAATTTATCTGAAGTTTGTTTCAATTAATAGGTAGAGTGTGAAAATTATTTGGAAATTTTTTTTGTATACAAATGGACAGGTTGAGAATTTGTTGAACAGTCGAGAAGATTTGGGTCTATTCCTGACTGCAGTAGTCATTTATTATAGCACTAGGCAAGTTTGAGAGTTACCATGGTTTGTTTTAGGAATATTATGAATTCACTGATAAGAAACCTCAAATTATCCATTCAGGAGTGAATATTGTTAAATGTTAGTATGTTTCAGAGATTGAATTGCTTCAGAAAGTTGGAATAGGATTTATGTGAGTAATGGAATGTTTATTCCTGAGAAACAGTGCCAGGCAAGTGTTCTTATCTCCTCAGTTTTCTTGAATTGTGGTTGGGGCGGGACCTTTCGGGGGAGCAGTCTGGAGCGCAGTCCAGCCCTCTGTGTTTCCGGCAGCGCCGAGTTCTCTTAGGACTAGAGAGGTGTAGCCCCTTTAAGATAAGGCTTTTCCTAAGAATTTCCTTCAGTTTTTTTTCTTGAGTTTTTCCAATGAACACAGATAATGGGTATTGTAATAAGAGGCTTTTATGTTTTAGATTGAGGCAGCTTTAGATGAAAATTTGCAGAAATTTTACATTAATTATTAATGGGTGATTTTTCAGTAAGTACCCATTTTAAGTAGAGCAAAACTTACTGTTGGTGTCATCCAGAAGCAATGAAGAATAGGAAAGAAACTTTGCTCTAAGACAAAGATAGCTGCAAAAAAGTATTTCGTTCCAGCCTTTAACATCATTCCTAATGAGGACAAAATGAATGAGCACCCCAAAACACTTGCAGAGTTGTATATAAACTGTGTATCACTGCTCTGAAAGATGACTTCTGTGTATAATTAATGCAAAGCCAGCGCTGTGTTAATTCCGCTTTGTACCTTTGCAAACAGGTATTTTTATATGATTTAACTCCTGAATTGCCTTTCCAGACTGCTTTGAATATTTCACACTGAGATTCAGTTTTTAAGCTTAAAACTCTTGATATTGCCAAACTTTCAAGAATTATTTTTAAAAAATTATAAATGTTTATAGTCACATTTAGGAGACAGCGGGAATGCTAATGATGTGGAGCCTTATTATTCTGCTAAAGGAAACTAATTAGTATTATTCATTTCAGTTTAAATTGGCACTCTCCGTGCTGTTCCAGACAGTTATGATTAAAATCACAATGAACTATTTTATTCTGTGCTTTGAACCAGCTCTGCTCAGCACCCAAACCCATTCATTATTTTTATTTAATTAGGCCTAACTACACTGGGAAGATACCTGAAGCAAGTCAATTTCCCAGATAGCTGTGCAGTCTCAGTAGCTCACAGGCTCTGCAACCACAAAGTTGTCAAGACTGAACCATCGGAGGAATTTTTTTTAAATTATCCTTAACCATAAGACCAAAGTATAGTTATAAATAGAAAACAGTCATTATTTAAATGGCGTAAGTATACAGTATTAGTAATCAGTAGCATAATGTTTCTGGATGTGAATTTTATACAGTTGTTTTTGGAAAATTATTAAATTAGTTTTTATGTTGAAACTAGTGATTACATTAGAAAGTTGGCTGTATTCTATGCACATAAGTGCAAGCTTATATGCTTCCTAGGAAAAAATACCTAGGAATTTCACGTATCATTACATAGCAAATATTTTATAAAACTAAGGTAAACTCAATTCCCAGGACATCTCCTCCTCTTAAAAACAAATTTTTTATATGATAGTTTTACTGATTTGTCGATTGCAATGAGAAGACAAGTTTTTATGGCAGTTCATACATTAACAACTAGACATGAAAAACTGCTTACAGGGTTTTTGGGGGGAGAATTTAGATAGGGCCAAGCCCTCTTCCTCTTTTTTTTTTTAAACAACTTTATTGAGTGATTACTTCCATGCTCTTAGGGACAAATTCACACTTAAATTTTTTCAGCAAAACAAGAAAAGAGAAAACCAAGTTGCCAAAGGCAATATTAAAAAAATTACTTAGAAATTGCTTTCCAGTCATACCCTTCTGCTTTCATCTATTCCAGACACTTTATTGCAAAATCAAGTAATTATTGGTTTAATCAGACTATGATCTAACCAAAGAGATGTTTTAAATTAATTTTTTTGTTTATAAAATAAGTGCTTTTGATAAGTTTCTTTCAAGTGACCTTAAATCTCAATAATAAGCAATACTCAAATTTACACAGCTACCGTTTGTTAGATACTAGATTCTGACTTACACCCCTTGATCAAACTCTTTAAAAAGTGATTGTATGAGTCAGATTCCCAATAGGAAAAGATGGCACTTTCAAATAGGGATAATTGGAGGTGAATTTATACGTAGAGGGACTAATTACAAAGTCGTGGGCAGGATGTCTTGAACGTACAGGGGCAGGGCAGGAGCCTGAGGTGAGTAGCTGCAGAGCTGTTTCCACCTGTAGGTCTGACTGTGCGTGGGAGGGAAAGCAGGGAGAGAGAGGCCCCTCAGCAAGCTGATGAGAGGCGAGCAGGCTTCAGGCAGGAGACAGAGGCAGCCTCAGGTGACTGCAGGGGCGGAAGCCAGAGGAAAGATACCTTGCCCTCGTTCTCCTTTCCTGTCTGGTCTGCTGCTGAGGCTGCTCACTGACAAATCCATCTAGATGCCAGGGGGCCTGTTGAGGCAGCGTGTGCAGGTCAACCTCCAGGGCAGAGAGCTGGTTGAATTTGGAGGGTGCAAACCTAAGATATCTGGCAGATTAATTATGGAAATTCAGAGCTGAGAGACAGTGGAGATCATCTAGAATGAGGAAATTTGAGGTTCATGGAGAGGTTAAGCAACATGCATCGTGTAACACACAGTCAAGACACGTCAGTCAGCTGAGTCCAGGCTCTACCTCTGCGTGCATATGCTTCAGAGTTTAGGCCACGGTTCTCTCTTACAGCACCCGTGCAGATCTCCTGTGCACGAAGTTGCACTGATTGTATTGCTGTCATCTTGGCAAAATTAATAAAATTTGAAATTTATTAACCTAGGGGTGGAAATGTTTTAGAATAGTAGTTCGTCCAACAAAAGTTATTTCAATCCATACTGTAATTCCCTGAAAATTACTTTCAATGACCTTACCTGTTGTAGAAAATTGCTATTTAATGTGATTTTTCTTAAAACCTAGAGTTGTGGGGGTTAGGTAGGGAGAGGAGTTGTAATAACCCTCTAACTTTTGGAGTCTTTGCTTAAGAGACTTAAAATTTGGAATCAATTTGATTAAAATCAAAAGCAGCATATAAAAATATATTAAGAATTTCCATTCTCAACATGAATTCTACCCTTCATTGTTGCAATATGGTTACCTTTAACATTTGCAGCTGTTTTCTTCTCTTATTCTTTTCACTATCTGTTAATACTGTCAGGTCATATTATACCAAGTAATTTCCCATTTGTTGAATGCACTTGAGTTATACTAGAGGTAAGGGTTAGAGATCATGGAGCACCTCTTCAAATTCTCCTCACATTTGGAAACCCTTGACCACAATGCTCACCCTGAAATTAAAGATCTTGATTGGGGACAGCAAATTTTGTGCATTTCTCAGACAAATGGTCTTGCATTCCAGATCTTTTCCTCCTTTCTCATATAGCTTGTGTTTTTAGCAATACAGTCATGTGCCAGATAATGACATTTCGGTCAATGACAGACTGCATGTACAATGGTGGTCCCATAAGATTATAAAGGAGCTGAAAAATTCCTGTTGCCTAGTGACATTGCTGCCATCATAACATAGCACAATGCATTACTCATGTGTTTGTGGTGATGCTGAGTGAACAAACCTGTTGCTCTACCAGTCATATAAAAGGATAGCACAGACAGTTATGTACAGTACGTAATACACAATAATTATAATAAGTGACTATGTTACTGGTTTATGTATTTACTATACTTTTTGGTATTTTAGAGTGTACTCTTTCTACTCATAAAAAAAAGTCCACTGTAAAACAGTATGCCGTGTTAGGCCTGTTGCAGCCTCAAACATCTCATGGTTACCGTGTGGCTTGATTGGATCATTTTCTCTTGTGCTTGATGTAATCTCATGTTGTTTTGTTCATTGTCCACTGCTAATGTTGCCAGTAAGAGCACACAAGTGATTGACCTGGAAATGAAAGGAAAAGTGATTAAGGACTATGAAGGTGGAAAATCAGTGATGGTTATTGCTCGCCAGGCAAGTGTGACCCATTCCACCTTAGCTACGATCTGGAAGAACAAGAACAAAGTGACAGAAGCTGTTAAAGGATCTGCTTCATTGAAGGAAACGAGACTGACAAAAACTTGAGAAGGCCTCATATATACCAGACGTGGAGAAACATCTAATGACCTGGGTTGAAGACCAGACACAGAACTGTCTTCCTCTCAGCACCATGACAGTCACATCCAAAGAAAATAGTTTGCAATGAAAGAAAAGGCTGGACCCAACTACGATGTTGAGTTTACTGCCTGCTCTGGGTGGTTTAAATGATCCAAGAATCGTTACTCGTTACATCGTGTGAAGTGAGTGGTGCGTCTGCGAGTGCTGATGTGAGGGCAGCTGAGGAACTTTTGGAAATTCTAGATAAGCTGGTTGTAGAGGAAAATTACTTGCCAAATCAGTATTCAATGTAGATGAAAACTCCCTGTTCTAGAAATGGATGCCTGAAAGAACTTTCATCCACAAGGAGGCCAAGTCAGTGCCAGGTTGCAAGGCTTTTAAGGACAGGATGTCAGTCCTGCTTGGAGGCAATGCTGCAGGCTACAAACTGAAACCCATCGTGATCTGGCACAGTGAGAACCCAGGGCCTTCAAGTGCATCAAGAAGCACACAGCGCCAGTGCACCACAGGAGCGATAAGAGGTCCTGGAGGACCCAGCTCCTCTTACAAGATGCCCTCCTGAACTGCTGTGCTAGTGAAATGGAGAAGTACTGTTTGCAGAATAACACACCTTTCGAGATTTTGTTTATTGTCGATAATGCTCCTGGACATCCTCCTTTTATTGGTGATTTTCATCCCAATATTCAAATGGTGTTTTTCCCGCCACCACCACCTCTTTGATCCAACCAATGGATCAAGGAGTTAGAGTAGCTTTTAAGGCCCACGACCTGAGGGGGACCTTTGCCCAGGCCATTGCTGCAACTGAGGAAGACACTGATGCAGTTCTGGAGGGATTACAACACCTATGGCTGTGTCAAGAACCTTGCTTGGTTTTAGGGTGATGGCACCAAGCAGTGTATGAATGGCATCTGGAAGAAGACACTCAAGAGGTTCATCCATGACTTCAGAGGATTTTCCAAGGATGAGGAGGTTGCAAAAATTAACAAGGCTGTGGTTGAGATGGCAAACGGCTCGAACCTGGGTGTGGATGAGGATGAGGAGCTCCTACAGGTGGTTCCTGAGGAGTTGACTAGTGAGGAGTTGTTGGAATTGCAGTGGAATGCATAGCTGAAGAAGAGGAAGAGAAAAGGAAACTGCAGGAGAAGAAAAAGAAGAACGCCCAAGAAAATTCACAGCGAAGGGTTTAGCAGAAGCTTTTACAGACCTCAACAAGCTGCTTAAAAAGTTTGAAGACGTGGACCCAGCATCTAAAGGTTTTCATTAATAGAGAGGAATGTTCATGGTGCATTATCTGCTTACGAGCAAATCTATGATGAGGAAAAGAGACAAACCAAGCAAACCACCTTGGACATATTTCTGAAGAGTGACACTTCCTCAAGAAGAGCCTCAGGCAGGTCCTTCAGGAAGTGGTCCAGAAGCAGGCATTATCATAGGAGATGACAGCTCCACGTGTGTTATTGCCCCTGAAGACCCTCCAGTGGGACAGGATGTGGAGGGAGAAGACAGTGATATTGAAGGTCCTGACCCTGTGTAGGCCTAGGCTAGTGTGTGTGTTTGTGTCTTAGTTTTTAACAAAAAAGTTCAAAAAATAAAAAATTTAAAAATAGAGAAAATCTTATAGAATAAAGAAAGAAAATATTTTTGTACAACTGTACAATGTGTTTGTGTTTTAAGCTATGTGTTATTACTGGAGTCAAAAAGTTAAATAAAATTAAGGTTTATAAAGTTACAGTAAGCTAATGCTAATTTATTATTGAATAAAAATATTTTTTATAAATTCAGTGTAACCTAAGTGTAGAGTATTTGTAAAGTCTACAGTAGTGTGCAGTAGTGTCCTGGCCTCCACACTCACTCACCACTCACTCACTCACTCACCCAGAGCAACTTCCAGTCCTGCAAGTTCCATTCATAGTGAGTGCCCTATACAGGTGTACCTTTTTTTTTCTTTAATTCGTTTTTTTTTTTCCTTTTTCTCCCCAAAGCCCCCCGGTACATAGTTATATATTCTTAGTTGTGGGTCCTTCTAGTTGTGGCATGTGGGACGCTGCCTCAGCGTGGTTTGATGAGCAGTGCCATGTCCGTGCCCAGGATTCGAACCAACGAAACACTGGGCCTCCTGCAGCGAAGCGCGCAAACTTAACCACTCGGCCACGGGGCCAGCACCCAGGTTCACTTTTTTTTTTATCTTTTATGCTGTATTTTTACTGTACCTTCTCTACATTTAGATACATAGTTACCATTGTGCTACAGTTGCCTACAGTATTCAGGACAGTAACATGCTGTACAGGTTTGTAGCCTAGGAGCGATAGGCTGTACTATAGAGCCTGAGTGTGTAGTAGGCTATCCCATCTAGGTTTGCCTAAGTACATTCCATGGTGTTTGCATGACAAAGTTGGCTAACGACGCCTTTCTCAGAATATATCCTCATTGTTAAGCACAGCATGCCTGTAATGAGCAAAATCTTAAACGCAAACAGTTGTGTTTATGTAGGTTATTGCTAAGATCTTTTATATCTCTGTACCAAGGAGTAGAAATGATCAGTGTCAGCTGGGCTTTGCTGCTGCAGCTGTGATTGTAATCTTTAATTGTAAATGCCGCATTGTACCCAACCTACTTCACACAGAGAGAGTCTCTTGATTTTCTGCTAATGAGAGACCCTTGCTAGGCTTGAATGCCTATGAAGATACAAGGTTCTAGTAAAAAAAAAAAAACTAATTCAAAATAAATGCAGCATTTTCTCCTTTTTAGAGAGCAACAAACTATAATTAGTGAAAGCATGTTCTAGCTTTATGAATACTTTCACTGGATCTTTAAACATTTTCCTTCCATACTTTTCGTTTATCAGACAGTGAGGTACAGCTTGTTATTTAATGTCAAACTATGTTAAAGAATTCAGCTACTTCATATAGTTACAGTGTTGGCTTTTGAGAAAATTAACTTAAAAATGTGAAACATAATACAACCATCCCCTAGTATGATGGCTAATTTTTAATGATTCCATAATATTTCACCAAAGAGATTTAATATATTTTGCTTAATTATCTGCAGTTGAATATAAACTTGCTCTCAGCTATCACACTGCAGGTAACACTACCATGAAATGTCCTGAGTGTGGCTTTTCCTATACTTTGAGTTGTTTCCCAGAGGTGAGATGATAGAGGATGTGGGCCCTCTTGTTGCTTATGATACATATTGCCAAATTGATTTTAAAGGGGCTTTAACTAGTTTATTTTACCATCAGCAGTGCTCAGGCACCGCTGCCTCCCTCCACCTTCATTGGCAGTAGTTCTTCAGATTTTTTTGGTAATTTTTACAGGGTAGTAGGGATAACTCATTTTTTGTGTATTTTATCATAGCAAGGTTTAAACTTGCATTTATTTTTCTTTATATCTTGTCAATCTGAATGAATTCCTTAATAAAGTGAATATATTTGTTTGTTTGCTAAAGATATTTTTCTCATAATGTTTCCTTTTTTATTTTAGTTAGCAATGTGTTTTTCTTAAAGCTGAAAAATCCTACAGGTTTTATGTTTTAGCTCCATTTTGTATACTGAAAGCTGTAACAGCCATGGGCAGCTTCTGTAGGTTCTTAGGAGGGTGGCAGTGTCAGACAGCTAAGCAATAGCCTATAAGCTCAAGAAATCAGTTAGCAGTGGTAAGATCGGAAATCTGAGATTATTTTTTAAGCTGCATGTTGTTTTAATTTATTATTTTCCCATTTGTCCTACCTTAACTGTTTCGGACAGTCTTTTTAAATGCCATCCTGTCTTCATTGTGCTGATGGGAGCCCAAGAAAGGTGTTTTTATTACTCAGCGGGAATAACACGCCCGGGAAGGCAGCATGAAGGTGATGGCAGTAACTCAGGGGAGCCCGCTGGAAGGCGAGGCTCCAGGGCACTGTGGAGGCTGCTTGGTCCAGTTTCTCTTGCTCCTGGAGCTTAGATGGTAGAGTTGTTTTTTGTTTCAATAAAGGAGATTCCCTTACCAGTTGCTGTCTCCCTCACCCTCCACCCCAAACAGGCTGGGCTCCTTAAGGGCGGGGATCAGTGTTTGCATTTGTGACTCTTAGGCCCAGCTGAGTGACCAGCACAAGGCAGAGGTTTAATGAGTACTTCAGTGAAACGAGTGAGTTGTTGAGGGGAAATGTCGACGAAAATAATCCATAACCAATCTATAAATGAAAATTTGGGTGAATTTATTCTGAGCTAAAATGTGAGGACCATGGCCTGGGGCCTTTCTTCCCAAAGGAAGAAAGGGCACCAAAGAAGTGGGGTATACAGAGTGGTTATATACCCCCAAAGAGGATGTTCCACATATGATTGAAATGTCCTTTTTACAATAGACACGAGACTGCTCTGTCAGCACAGCAATGGATGGACACAGCAGGTAGGTCTGCTGTCTTGGTGGACACAGGAGGGTGGCAGGTCTGTTGTCTCAATCTGGCTGGTCACAGGTGAGCTGGCTGATCAAAGGTGAGCACAGCAATCAGTTCCTAGCCTAAGGAAAGATGCTTATCCTTAAGGAAATACCAATGTGGGGGGACATTGCACCTTTATCTTAAGGCCATCTGTGCTTGCCATAGGAAATGTTTAAAGCAGATATACAATGCATGCTCAACGGCCACATCAGACCCTTTTGAAAAAAACAAAGTCAGGCCGAATTAGGTTTACACCAAATGGCTTCCTCGTATACTCCAGTATATCCTATTACTTGCCATTTCTATTTGTCAGAAATAGTATGAAAGGTAATTGGAGTTGAAAATATAATACTGAATCTGACCACCAAGCATCCTCAGAGGAAGAAAATAAATTAAGAATTATCTCTAAGATCTGATTTTTAAAAATTTACTGAAAATAACAGTATCTGCAGACATCTATATGGACTCAGAACAACAATGGACTTTTTTTCATTATTACGAGACTCATGTTTTTTAATGGAATGGTCAGTGAGGTGCAATATGTTAATTCTTCAGAACCAGTGTTTTGAGATAACTCAGTCTTATGATTATGTCCCCAAGTAACAGAGCATGATAGTTTTCCACATCCTCCTGAGCAGGCCGTCTCACTGGGTCTGTGAAGCAGCACTGGACAGGAAACCTCTGTGTTCTCCGCCTTCACGAGATGAAGAAGACTGGTCCAGAAAACTGTTATGCAGCCTAGTAATTGGTCAGTTAATAGCACAAACATATTGCTAAGATTTGCCAAAAAAGAAAAGAAAGAAAGGGGAATTCAAGTGCCTAGTACAGTGAATTCTAAGTCAGTGAGGGCTGCTCAAGAGGTAACAGCCTCCTAACATCAGACTTGGAGAACCTCCTTCAGCAGCCGGGGCTCCTATTGGGAAGCCCATAGGAGGAGATAATGCCAATAGATCCAGATTGTTTGGGAATAGATGCCTTCTAGAACTAACTTTCTTCAAGGAAAACAGATTTAAAAGCATTGTTTTTCTCCTTACCCCTCTATTTTCCATGAGACTTTGATCTTACCACCTAGGTTTTACCAACTATATTACATTTTAGGAGCATAATTTCCATGGTTGTTAAGGGATTACCGGATTGGAAAGACTGAAGCAGTAGGTGTTGTAAAAGGCCAGAAAGGAAGGTTATTGATTTTCTCGGTTGGGGAAGATGTCACGCAGGTCAAGCAGGTCTTGAAGTGGGCCTTGAAACAGAGTAAACATTAGATTAAAAGCAGGAAGAACGTGAAGTGTTTTAGTGAGGGAACAGCACTGCTGAGACGGAGAGAATGGGTATGGAATTTCAAGTACATGTCAGAAAACTAGTTTTATGAAATACTGTGAGCTGTGGAAGGATTGGTGAAGCGGAAACAACTCAGTCTCTGCTTTTTTGTTTTTTTCATAATAAATGCCGATTTTTGTGGGGCAAGTTGCTATTTTCTTTTGATTTCAAAAACATTTTCCATGGTTTCAGAACTCTTCATAAGGACAACGACTAACAATTTTATGTATCCCTTTATACTTTGACATATTATTTCCTAAAAATGAACTTTCTGGAGAGAACAGAGGCATCAGCACCGGTGTAATCTGTGACTTTTCTGGCCTGTGGACATTAGTAAGTGCCATTCTAGAGTATGAGTATGAGGGACCAGCGTTGTCTGTTCAGGGCAGAATAGATCGTCTTTCCTTGAGAAAAGGCTATGGCAAGTTCACTGTGTCTATTGCACGTAAAGCAGTGTTCGGCTGGCTTCTGGATTCTGCAGACTTTTATGTGACTGGCTGGCTTTCTCCTTTGCTCCTGGGATGCAGCAGTGCGAGCATACACCGTGGAGAAACTTGACCAAAGCGCAGGGAGCCCCAGCGGTTCCTCTTGCCCAGGGGTCACTAGCCTGTGTGCCTTGAGTCTAAGTCGCCGTTGTGTGTCTGGGAGCTTGTCACCCCCATCAAATCTGCTGGAGTTTGAAAATTCTGTTTCTGGAATTGCTCTTCACTGGCACATTACTAACAGACTTCATTTCCCTATATCGGGGAGGGACTGGGGAGTGCCGGGTGCCCCAGCCTGTCTCTCCCCAGGGAAAAAATTCCCCAAAGATTCTGAGTAAGAAAGCAACATATTCTTTTGCTTTGTTCTCAGGTTAGAAGTGTCTTTGCCTTCAGTCCCTGAGGCCAGATTTCAAGTGTTTTCCCAAAGGAACTTCTCATATGGAAAATAGTCAGTCCTCCTCTGAATAATTTTTATTACCTAATAAATGATTCAGATTGATAGTGTCAGCACTGTGGTGGGCATCTGACTGAAGGGCATATGGGTGGCAGATCGTACCGATAGGTTATGGATTTCCGCCGCCAGCTTGAAATCCTAGATGAATCTGTCCTGACTCACTTGGGTTCCTCCTACCTGTTTTAGGATATTCTTAGCATTTACTTATACCAAGCCAAACTGCAGTTTATTTGGACTTACTGCTTTTTCTAGATCAATTAACACATCTGATTTATAAGCGATAAACACTGAAACAGATGGAAGATGATTCCTGAGTGAGTTGTCCGAGTGGTTGCACTTTTGTCTCTGACCTGGCTAATAGGTCTGACCTGTTACTTCGAGATATAGTAGCAGCTGCTGCTGTTTTTCCAGACGGCAGTTTGGTTGTGTTTGGTGGATTATGCGTAGTGCGGTATGAAATTGACATTTCAGAGCTCCGGGTGCCATTTCCAGTGACTGGTTTCTGTTGGTGGACTTTCTGGTTTTTTTTTTTTTACTTACAGACCCACATAAACCTTTAAAACTTGATTCTCAGTTTTAAATTGATTTGTGCCTTATCTCAGATAAAGTTGTTTAAAATTGCCTGAATATTTTTATTCTTGAGCATAATGTCTATCGAGGAATGGCTTCCATTTGACTCTTTCCTGCATGTTTTTAAGTAAAAAGCCATTTTAGATTTTGAAAGGTCAATTAGTCAATTCAGCTGTTTCCATTTAAGAACAAACTTAATTCATTCCACACAAGCACAGTCTATCTCATAAGAAAATATATTCTAAAGTTAAGTGAATTCTAGAATAACCACCTGCTAATACCTAGCTTGCTGTCTCTATGTTTATGTGATGAACAAACAGGAACCAACACTAAGTGTTGGCACTGTGTCAGGCCTGTCACAATTTCTCCTTTACTGTAGAAGCTCCTCAATTTTGGTAAATTCACATATGCAGATCAGAATTTAAGAGTGCAGAGGGCATTAAGATTCCTCCTGAAAATTTGATTTTTATTAAGCCCTTCATTGTTAGTCCACCATAAAAGACATCTCTATAAGGATGACGCAAAACAGAAATAAGGAGAAAGGAAGAGGAAATAATTAGACTTAAGAATTTAACAGTTGAGCATTTTTCTTCTCAGCTAGCATTTATATATGTCTTTTTAAAAACACCTATAAAGAACTTGGTGAGTGCAAGACTCTGTCTTAATATTAACCCATATAATCCACATAATGGCCCAGTGCTGTATGTGCTCTTACTATCCCCAGTCTGCAGATTGAGGAAGCTGAAGTACAGAGAAATCAGGTAACCTGGACAGGGTCTCACAGCTAGCAAAATGCAGAGCTGGGATTTGAAGCTAGGTTGTGATTTAAAAGTGCGGCCACAGAGCCAGACTAACCAGTCACTGTGCTGCTCGTCCATGTCCACAAAGAAGAGATTGCATAGCAGTTCTCAGTGTTCTGCTGGATCATGCATTTTTGTCCTGCATTACCAGAGAAGCTATTATAAACATAGCGCAGTTATGTTGGTATTTTTAGAAATCTGAAGTAGAATCTGAGATGCACCAGAGCCTTGTACATTGCATTAAAATTTAGAGTCAAAGTTGCACTCATGAGTTTTCTGACCACATTTCTCCCATTTCAAACCATTTCGAGGTTTCATATTGCTTTTATTCTCAGTGAATCAAAAATTTATGTGTAGTAATAATTGTATTTTTCCCCAGAGCTACTTGTGACCCCATCATTTCCAGGGGTCACTGATAAAGTCGTCGTAGGATCATTATTGGCCAAAGAAAGAAGCCTTCACATATTTACAGTTTCAGAGTCATTGTTTGCATTTGGTTGCATTCTTTCTTACATATATTCTCTCATCACTCGAAAATTTTTCTCCAGAAGTGATAAAAATTAAAAGGAGTGGGCTATAATAAAAACAAAACTAGGACAGGAAATCACATCAAGAGTTTAACAGTGTGCCTCTAAGTTATACAAAAAATATTGATCAGTCACCAAAAAAGTATTTATTTGTATATGTACTTATATATATGTGTATATTAGCAAATTAAAGAGCAAAACAAGTTTTATAGAAAAATAAACGATGTATCAAAAAGTAAATTGTTAATATCTTTAAAATACTTTGTCGCTCATATATCTCACTCAGATATACTAAATGTAATCTTATACAACAGCTAATTTATACTATTGTACATCTCTCTAGTTGACAATACTTACTTTAACCTGTACCAATTTGTTCATTCGTAAGTAAGTATAACAGGTTCGGAGAAAGAGGTGGGATGGATAGTGTATTGGTCTCCTTAGGCTGCCATAACAAAATACTGCAGACTGGGTCGCTTTATTAACAGAAATTCATATTCTCACACCCATAGAGGCTAGAAGTCCAAGCTTGAGGTGCCAGCAGCATTGGCTTCTGGTGAGACCTCCCTTCCTGGCTTGTAGATGTCGCCTCCTCACCATGTCCTCACAGGGTCCTTCCTCTGTGTCCATACACTTCTGGTGTCTCTTCCTCTTCTGACGAGGACATCAGTCCTGTCGGATCAGGGCCCACCTTTATGGCCTCATTTAACCGTGATTACCTCCTGAAAGGCTCCATCCGCAAATACAGTCACATTGGGGGTTAGACCTTCAGTGTATGAAGTTTGAGAGGACACATTCAATGTAATGTTTAGCATGAGTAATATGGGAGATCTGCCAGGTTCTTCTAATCATATTCTCTTAATTTTAATGTTCTCTTAATTTTAATGTTCAACCAAAGAACTTTACGCAGCAAATGAAGACGTTTTTCTTTAACTTATCCCACTGAGAAAAATCTTTTAAGTTTAGGCAAGGGGTATCAGTGTGTGATGGCTTTCAAAATTTTTTAAACTTGACCTTTATACAGAAACAGATTGTCCATCACAAACCAATTCACATGCACCTACAATCGCATATACACACATGCTGTATAACTGAAACTAGAGTTTATGTTACAAATCTTACCCTCTTATGAGCAATGTACCCTGATATTTTCTGTTCTTTTCCATGTTATATTCTGTTCTCTCATTTTTGCTTTTAAATAGTAGTCATGACCCACTAAATTGTTATACCCCACTACATTGACCCACTAAATTGTTATACCCCACTACATTGACCCATGAGTTGTTACCAACAATTTGAAAACCTGTTTTCTTAAGAGATAAAAACTCTTGTTTAACCAGTATTATCTCAGAAGGTGGCGTGTTGTGTGTGTAGTCCTAATAACTTACTTAGACTGTAACTACATATTGTATTTTTAGCAGAGAATTTTGCTGTGCAGTTGTCAGCCACTTCCAAGTACTCAGTGACTAGAAGAAAACTCACTAGAAAGTGCAGCCCTTCATTTAAAGGGTGACATAATTTCTTCCAAATCTTGAAACAGCTCACATGAGAGATCTAGGAGATTGCTACATAGTTGGAGTTGGCCTCATTGAAAGCCAGGGTCCCATGAGGATCAGGTGCAGACACACAGTGATGTAAACCATTTAACAGATAGCGTGATATATTTGTTGTCATCAGCCAGCTTTGTTCTTTTTACATTAATTGGAGATACTGTTTTATTCAAGGTCCTTTCAGAAAAGAGAACCACTCTAGGTATTTCAAGCAGGGATAATTTAATACAGGGTGTGAGTTACATGGGCGATAAAAGATCTAGAAGCCAAACAAGGAGGTGGTGACTTATCCCAGAGAACAGGGACAACAGGAGGCTGCCAGGGCAAGGCAGTGCTGCTAGAACCCAGGAGCTGGGGGCACCTGGCAAAAGCTGGAACCATGGAGAGCAGGACAGTTTGGGTGAACTAAAGCCACAGGGGAAATTCAAGTGCTGTTGGAGACACTGCCAGAAACAGAGAGGGCAGAGGAGAAAGCCTGTGGCTTCTCTCTTCTTTCTACCCTCCAGTCTTCTGCCAGTGCTGCTCATTTGTTTATACTGCCAGGAGCCAGAGAGCAGGGAAACAGAAATGTAGTTCCCTACTATGCGGAATAAAGCCAAGAGGGGCGGGGAATGGCTCTAAGACCAAATAAGCAAATGGTTGGCAGAGATATTAAGACTCATCTGTGTAGTCTTGTTTGATTGATTTCATTTTATTCATAATTCCCACATAAGGATTCACTGTGGTAAATCACATTGATGCCTGTGGATTCATAGACTGAGTCTTACACTTTTGGAAAACGTGCCTTTCTTGTTCGTGTTCCCATTAGATAGATGGGCATGACTTAGTTAACCATCTTCTTGTTGAACCTTGAAAGTGCACTTGAGATTCCCTCATTATAAATTCTCTGCAGTGACTAGGTTCATGCCAATGCCTTTCTCCCATATTGTTTTAATTATTATTTTTAAAGTTTCATACCCAGAAAATGGATTACTGTGCCAAAAGCATGAACAAATTTATGGCTCTTGTTATTTATTACCAAATTGCTTTTCTACAGCATTGTTCCAGTTTACAAGTATCGACATGATAGGACCAATTTTAGTGACTTTTGTCTACCTTGGAATACTGTCATTAAGGAATTTTATTGCCTAATTTAGTTGGTTAAAGGTAACTGGTTTTCAGTGGTTGGCTCTTTGATTATTAGGATATTGAATATATTTTTCACGTGTTTATTGACTAGAGGCATTTTCTCTTTTGTTAGTAGTTTATTTACATTCTTGCATATTCTTCTAACATGTTTGCTAAACCTATGAAGTGAAGAAGCCAGAAAACAATTTAACATGAAAAAAAACAAAAACTGAAAGCCCTGTGTCCATCCTCAGGTCATACAACCAGGTGGTTGACTAGAATAAAGCATTCTGAAAGATCCTCTAAAGACTATTTCCGAAACTGTCCAGCATTATGGTTCCCATGGCAGTTCACAGCAATAGCATCCTTTTTCTTTCTCTTCTGTACCCTTAGAACTGGGATGGGTGGTGATCACTCTTTCAAAAACCAAGCAATTAACTTCTTAAAGTTTGAGCTTATGTTTTACAAAAACTTGAGCTCACTACTAAGATGAGAGAAAATTATCAGCATTTTCCTTTTCTTTTTCATGAGAGAATTCTACAGTTCTTTACCTTTTTCTTTTAACTTAAAAACATATTTATGAGAGTGACATCAGCATCATGGTAGAGTGAGCTCTCCCTGTAATCTCCCCTCTAAGATACAATGAACAGGACATTCATATTCAGACAGAGGACATCCACACAACATAAGACGTCTGAGAGACCCACGCAGCCATATGTCAGAAGATGGAGGGGCTGGAGCGCCACCCCCAAGGAAGTGAAACAAGGTAAGAGAAATCTTCTCTACCTCGCCAAAAGACAGTGACCCAGGGACTGCACACAGCTCCGAGAGGAAAGAGGGGAGGGTTTGGCCCTCCATGGGAACATCATTGCTCTCTGAGGTCCCTCACAACCTGGGGGAAAGCCCCACACAGATATGACTAGCTGTCACAGGAGTTTCTTCATCAGGCTAACACCCCAGGAGAGCAGATAGCAAGGACAGAGCAAGAAGCCCCTGAGATTGTGCAGGAGAAAGCCCCCCTCCCAACCTCCCAGTACCCCAGTTCAGCACCTGGGAGCTGTGCTACATATTGCAGTGGGCTAAGAATATGCAGCTGTTGACCCACACCTGATGGTGGCAGGTGGAAGCGGCAATCAAATACCACCACAACACACAACCACAAATCCATGCCATCTAGCAGTATGAAAAAATATATTAAATCTCCAGAGCAGAAGGAAAATGACAAGTACCCAGAAATCAATCCTGAAGGCACAGAAATCTATAACCTAAATGACACAGAATTCAAAGTAGCTAACATTAAAAAACTCAATGAGTTACAAGAAAATGCAGATAGGCACTTCAGTGAATTCATGACCTACTTCACAAGAGATTGAAACTATAAAGAACTGATCAGAAATATTGGAGATGAAAAACACAATGGATGAGATAAAGAAGAATATGGACTCCCTGAACAATAGGGCTGATATTATGGAGGAATGAATCAGCAATATTGAGGACAGAGATGTAGAAATGCTTCAGATGGAGAAAGAGAACTAAGATGAAAAAGAAATGAAAAAATTCTCCAAGAAATTTACGACTCAATTAGGAAATGCAACATAAGGATTATAGGTATTCAAGAGGGAGAAGAGAATGAGAATGGAGTGGAAAGCTTGTTCAAAGAAACAATAACAGAGAACTTCCCAAACCTGGGGAGGGAGCTGGAAACGTAACTGAAAGAAGCCAATAGATGACCTAGCCCTATCAATGTAAAGAGACCTACTGTAAGGCATATAGAAGTGAAGGTGGCAAAAGTCAATGACAAAGAAAAGTACTAGGGGCAGAAAAGTAGAAGAAAATAACCTACAAAGGAACCGTTGTCAGACTTTCAGCAGATTTCTCAGTAGAAACCGTACAGGCTAGGAGAGACTGGAATGACATGTTCAAATCTTTGAAGGACGAAAACTTTCAGCCAAGAATACTCTGTCCAGTGAAAATATCCTTCAGATGTGGTGGAGAAATAAAAACTTTCTCAGATAAACAAAAACTGAGAGTTCATTGCCACAAGATCCCCCCTACAACAAATTCTCAAGAAGGCCCTCATACCTGAAAAAAAAAAGAAAAGGGTTATAAAGCTGTGATTAAGGAGATAAACGGATAGACAAAATCAGAAAATTGTAGCTATCCATCAGAACAGGTTAGTAAACACTCAAGTGTAACATTAAAGGTAAAGGGAAGGAAAACATCAAAAATATAATCTTGTAATTTTAATTACAAACTCACAACTCAAGATGGATCAAGATGTGACGAAAACAACTTAGAAGGGGAAAAGGAAAGAGATTGAATTGGCTTAGTCTAAGGAAACAAGAGGTTATCAGAAAATGGACTATCGCATCTGTGACATTTTGCATACAAACCTCATGGTGACCACTAAAAAAAAATATCTAGAACAGAGACATAAATAATAAATAAAGAGAAAACTAAGAAAACCAGCATAGAAAACTGCCTGAACGAATTGGTAGTCCAGCATACACAGGACAAGAAACAAAGGAAATGCAGGAGAACCAGAAAATGAGGAATAAAATGGCAGCATTAGGCCCTCATATATCAATAATCACTCTAAATGTAAATGGATTGAATTCTCCAATAAAAAGACACAGAGTGGTGGGATGGATTAAAAAACAAGACCCAACAATGTGCTGCCTGCAGGAAACACATCTCAACTCCAACAACAAACAAAGGATCAGAAGGAAGGAATGGAAGACAGCACTCCAAGGTAATGGCAAATAAAAGAAATCAAGTGTTGACATACTTACATCAGACAAAGTAGACTTCAAGATAAAACAGGTAAAGAGAGAAAAAGAGGGGCAGTATATAATGATAAAAGGGACACTCCACCAAGAAGACGTAACACTATAAATATCTACGCACCCAACACAGGAGCACCAAAGTACATAAAGCAACTGTTAACAAACCTAATGGTCATCTGACGATGGAGGAAGGAGCTGGTACTGCTTGGGCTAAATTAACATACCCTTGGGCAGCACATTTTATGACTCCACAAGATGCAGTTTCTGATCTGTTGCAGCCTCCTCCTCCACCATTTCCCTGTCCTCCCCAGATTTCTATTCCAAGTTGCTATTGTCAGATCCTTAGAAGTCCCATCTGATTTTTTGCCTCTGTGTCTGTGCAACTGCTGTTTTCTCTTCCTAGAATCCCCAGAATTGTCAGTTCTTCAAACCAAATTTTTAATAGTAGTTTTCTTTGGTTGGTAGATTTTAAAGTTGATTGTTTCATTTGTGTGGGTGTGTTTGGTGGTTGGTTTCTCAATGTTCCTACCACAGGTATGTCTATGTAACTTTCACAATCAGGAAACAGTCAGATTTTGTTTGTTTGTCCATACACATCAGCTGTATTTTTACAGGGTGTAAGAGAGATTGCCAGAAGGAAAAAGCTTGTGTAAATGCCCATTTTCGCTTAACCTCCGAGTGGCAGGCTGGGTCATACACGAAGCTTGGGCAGGCCTCAGAAGTCCAGCATGAGCACAGCTCTTCTTCCCCTGTGCTGTTTCTCACCTTGTTCTTCTACTTAGCCTTTTACGCTGGATATATTCTATTTTAGTGTTTCTCCACATAGTACCTTCCTGAGAATTACTTCCTTGACAAAAATTAAATTAGTAGTACTGTTTATTAAAAGCCTGCTAAATTCTTGCTAAACAAAAATGTATTCTTACGTTTTTGTGTCTAGTACATTTTTGTGCCTGGTGCGTTTTTGTGCCTGGTGCGTTTTTGTGTCTGGTTCGTTTTTGTGTCTGGTACCTTCTTAGAACTAGGGATGCTGAATTGATTCTGACTTTATGCATCTCATGCTAGTGAGGAAATTCAAATCCTGTAATTTTGTATTTAACCTTCTTAGCTGATACATATGCCTGTCTGTCTAATGTTAGTTTCCTTTATGCAGAATGTGGACCTTCTAGACATACCTAGTTTCTGTTTCTCCCGTTCATCCCCAGCATCCCAAATCCTCTCCATCACCATCAGTTTGGAACAGCACTCCTCTCTTCCCACAGATCTGTTTGTCTTTCGGTACTCGGCTCAGAGGTTACCTGGAGACCTTTCTCAGCCTCTGCCTTCTCATTTTATGAAAAAGCCTCCCTTTTATCTTGTCCTGTAGTTTATTGAGGTCACGTTTTCTCCTCCATTAGACCATCACCCTTGAGGGCAGGACGTTGTTTAAAAGCATAGACTGTAGAGTCAGATGGACCAGGCCCTGTCATTTACCAGTTATGCCTGCTTAGACCTGTTACTTGTTTTCTCTAAGCCTTAGTTGCCTCTTCTGCAAAAAGGGAGTATTAATAATGACTTCTTTATAGGATGATTGTAAGGCTTAAATGAGATAATGGTTGTGAAGTTCTTAATACCCTGCTTGGCACATTGATAAGTTTCCAGCAAATTCAAGGCCTTATTCATAACACCATTGTTTTATTATATAATTAAAATTATGTTAATAATCTCTCCTTCTACCTTGGGAGCTCTTGCAAATAACTCAGTGTCTTAGATGTAGGAAGTGTTAATATATATTTAAAAATTCTAATGAATAAAGGCTTGTAGGAATTCAGAAATAAGAGTAATTAATTCTGATCGTGCAACTGAGGCAGAGTTGGTTGTAGTTGACCTTTGAACTTTCGTGTATGATTTTCACAGGTGGAAATGACCAAAAAGGGCATTTGAAGCCAAGAAACTAGCTTGCAGTTTCAGAGGGATGTGCCGTCTTAGCTTGGCATTCATAATAGAACCTACTTCTTAGGGTTTTAGAGAATAAATGCATCTTAAAGTACTGGCGTGGTAAGAATGCTGTGTTAGCTGTTGTTTTAACAACCCATTTATAGAGTATAGGTTAAATAACAACAAAAACTCATGTGTGTGCGTGTGTCTTGCATATTCTTTCACGTTAGCTTGAAGGACCTCTGTATGGCAACACTTCCGTAATCTTTTTGTTTGCAGTACTTGTTAGAAAGTGACAAAATAGCATTTATTTTAAAACACTGCTTATTTCAGCTACATATTATTCTTCTTGTTTGTTTGACTCAGTAAGACAATACTTTATAAATGATTTTAAATGATCAGCTGTTAGGGACTATCATGTCATTCTTCCCTATTGGTTTAGGTAAATTTGAGAGAAAACTATGTAAGTGCAGCTTACAACAGCAACTGCTTGATATGGGAAAACAATCAAGAGATATAGATTGTGTGAAGTCCAAGGTCACTTTATTTTAATTAAACATATATCTTGAATTGTAGTATTTCCTAAAGCAGTGTAAGATTTCTTTTGTCATATTCTGTTACAGCTTTATATTTTGATATATATTCTAGAGTTAGAAAAGTTCCAAGAATGGTACTAAGCAGTCTCGTATACCCTTTATCCAATGTTAACATTTTGCCATATTCACTTTATTTCTGCCCCTCTCTCATTTTCTCTGAACTGTTTGAGATTCTTGCAGACATGATGCCCATTATTTACTCCTGAATTTTGAGTATGTTGCCTAAAAGCAAGAAAAAACAAGGACATTTTCTTACATAACAAAAAAAAAATTATCAAAAATTAGAAAATTAACATTGGTACAATACCACAGGCCTTATTCAGATTTTGCCATTTGTCCCGCTAAAGTCCTTGAAAGCATCAGAAAAATCATCTCTCTCTCTCTCCTTTAATCTGGAACACTTCCTCACTCAGTATTCGTCTTTCTTCACTTTGACATTTTTGAAGAACATAGGCCAGTTACTTTGAAGAATGTGCCTCAGTTTGGATTTCTCTGTTTTTTAATGGTTAGATTTACGTGACATACTTTGAGCAGGACTGTCACAGAAATGATGTTGTTTTCCTCTCAGTGCATCATGTCAAGAGGACAAGAAAAATTTTTAAAGATCAATTTTAGTTTGGAAAAGGAACACTATTATGATGCTTTAGAATATTTGCAAATTTCTCTTTCTCAGTTCTTTTATTTTTATTTTATGTTTTCATTTTTTAGCCCATTAGTAAAGTATTCAGTGTGTGATAGCACTTACCCTGCAATGTTCTCTGTAATGCTCTCTGTTCTTTGCAAATTATTGCAGTTTGTCAAGTGTATTTATTGTTAAAGGAAAGTGAATACAGAAAGAAACTCTTCAGTGAGAAATTTAGTATCTGTGGCAATAAATGATGACCTGGTTTTAATCTGAAACAGAGCACGTGACAAGTTTTTGTCCTTTGTTTTTGGCAGATATAAACAAAGAGCTTGAACTCAGTAATTGGTTTAAGAGGTTTACTTTAGCCAAATTTTGCCGCCAAAGTTTGGGGCCACTGACAGGGAAAGAATCAAGGCATCTCCTATTAATTTCACTTAGTATTGGTTAGCCTTTCAAAGATGTTGGAGGGAAGTTGTTTTTTATTAGGTTAGAATTAATTTTAAATCAGCAGTGCACTTTAGATAGATAAATACATAGTACTCAGACTTTAAACCTGATGTTTTTTATTTGTTTTCCCCTCTACAGAGAAAGAGTACTGCCTGAATACAAAACCTGCTGCACAGATGTTGTATCTAATTATATAGTTCATATTGTTCCTTGCCAACAAATACCTGTTAATAATAACGAACAATCAACCTTGCTTAACAAGAGCAGCACAAAATGTGTTCCTGTCATTTCTCATGATGGAGAAACCCCAGGGTGCTTCAGAGATAGTGTCCTCATCACACTGGTGGCCCGTGGCTTATTAACAGCAACCTACTGCAGACGATAAAGTGTGAAATTGATGGGCCCTGCAGGGATTTTGATCTGAGCTTTCCAGCAAGGGAAGAACTGTCTTATAATATTCAACTGCTGTGTTCATTGGCTCGCTGGCTTCCCCTAAGGCCTCTTTTCACTATGCTCTGGAAAATTTTCCTGGCTAAGTTAACATATGTGCTACTGTATCTGGCTAGCAAACAGATTGCTAGGAAAAAGCTTCTAGGAAGTTTTACTATTTCCTGTTCCCCAGCTGGTAAGAAGACGTCTGAGCCATGTAAAAGCTGATTGGACAGAGAACAAATAGATTAAATGTTTGAGTAGGTTGTTATGAGGGAGCATAGCTTTCCCTAGAAAGATATTATAGGCACCAAAGGGAAAAATGTTGTTGTTATCACCTCCCACCCTGTTGTTTTTAACTTTTACCAGGTAGTTTGTTAGTGATTCATACAGTTAACACAAGTCTGAACATTCTTTTTCAGTAAGAAAGATAAATTTATAATTTTCATTTGACTTATGAAATTGGCCAATTAGTCACATTACGTAGAGATTAATTTGGCAGAGTCTGAAAGCACAGTATATCCTATATACTTAAAATTCATTTCAGAAATTTTTATTTCTAGAACTGTTTTCCTCCTGGTGTATTTGAAAAGTCAAGATATTTTTATTTTCCTGTAGTGTTAGAAGAATTCCAGAGAGGCAGAAGAGGGACACGCAAGTATACATTTAGTTGTCAGCAGACCTGATTTTGAAGGCATTTCGTGCCTATGTAATCTCAGGCCAGTCACCTGATTTCGCCAAGCCTTAGATTTCTCAGTGTGGAGAACCGTGCTTCTCACCTCACATCCTCGAGTCAGCCGTATGTAAAGGCCTACACAGGCCCACTTAGCTCTCTCCTCTCACCAGAACTTTGATGTTTTTCTTGAGACACAGAAATTGGAAAAGAAATGTTAACTTTACCTGACATTTTATTTTATCATGAGGTGTTGTTTTTCTTTGAACTTTGTACAATTAAGTGTCCTTTCTTGTGGACATTAGCATTCTCAGGGAGGATTCTGCAGCAGAAGAGTAGAGCAGGCAGGGGGAGGTGGAAGTATTCTGTTACTAAGGGGAGGAAGGACCAAACAAGTGTGTTTTCGGTAAGATTGTTAAAGATGAAATCTAAGTTTTCAATTAATTTTTGATTATTTATATCCCTGCCTCTTAGTTTTTAAACTGTTTAAATTTTCCAGATTTGGGGAAAGCAGCTGTAAGTCACAATGCGCCCTTCCCACAGCTGTCAGGGCTCGCCAGGTGCTGTTCCCCAAGGCCTGCAGCATCTCAGTGGGGGCAGACCCCACTGAAGCCCAGAGACACTTCCCAGCAGGAATTGTTCTCCAGTGAGATGCTTTGGAAGATATTTTGCTCCCTTTGAATGCCTATCAGAATAAATGTGCCACTTCTTGTGCACATTTGTACACAGTCAGCAGCCTCTGTGGTTCTGACCACCCCTGTCAGCGCTAAGCAGTGGTTGTGATGAGCCTACACGGGCAGGACAGTTGAGAAAGAAAAAAGGGATGAGGTGAATGTGAGGACCAGGGAAGAGAAGAAGTCAAAAGGTTATTCGTGGTTACACAGGACATAGGAATTATGGTTGCTTCAGAATTCTTAATAATCACCTCTAGTCTTTTGTCTTCATAAATATACAAAGCATTTACTTCAGATTTTTCATTTTAATTTATACAAAAAGTATTATTGTGTTTTTGTGTGTATATAAAAAAATAACTGGACCAGTTTGGCCTCAAGTAATTTTTTCTTTAATGTCAAAGTCATCTCGTTGTTGATAGCAGCTGTGCCAGAATGTAAGTCCCCCTTATTTGTACAGAGCACTGCTCACATGCTCTCCTTCTGTTTGAGATGGGCAGTTTGTTCGCATGGTGACCTTTCTTGCTCTTAGAGGCATAGGTTTGGCCTGATTTATTTGGGTAAGATAGGCTATTGCACCTGGTGTGGATAATACTAGATTAGATCTTCAGGAAATTGGACTTTTTCTTCTTACCCTTTAGAACAAACAGCTTTTGAAATGAATATGTTGAGGACAGTGTTAGCTTTTTGGTTTTTTATTTTTTTAACTTCACTCTGCTGAATAGAATCTTTTGGTTTATAAAAAAAAGTAGTTTCCTTTTGCTTTAGCAAGGTGATATATGCACTTTCTGAAACTAAATTTTCTGGTATGTTCTTGATAAAATTCCATGGGTTTTCTTTGTAGTTGTTGACATGTACGCTTTAAAACGTTTTTTATTTTAATATAATTCAAACTTACAGAAAATTGCAAAAATAGTACAAAAAATATGCAGATTCACCAAATGTTACATCTGCCCATTTGCTTTATCCTTCATGCTCACTCTCCTCTCTCTGTCTGTATCTGTGTATACACATACGTATGTGGTTTTTTCTTGAAAAGTTAAAAGTAACTTGTGGACATTTTGCCCCTTAGTCCTTAGCGTTCTCTTAGATGACCACAGCACAGTGATCAAAATCAGGAATTTTTACTCTGGTACACTATTATTATCTCCATAGCCTGTATTCAGATTTCATCCATTACCCCAATAACGTCTTTATGTTTATTTTTTATCTGGTTCACAATGCAGTCCAGGTCATACTTTATTTAGTTTTCGTGTTTCTTTAGTTTCCTTTAATCTAGAATGATTTCTAGGCCTTTCTTTGTCATTATGACCATGACTTTTTTTGAAGAGACATTTTAGAAGAGTGTAGGCAAGGTATTTTGAAGAATATTTCTATCAATTTAGGTTTGCTTGACATTTCTTCATAATTAGATTCAGATTTTAGACTTGGGGCAGGAATACCACAGAAGTGGTGTGCCGCAGAAAAGGCATGTGATGTCAGCTTGTCCCATCATTGATAGTGGTGATATTGATTACCTGGTTAAGGTAGTGCATGCCAGGTTTGTCTACTGTAAAATTAGTATTTCCCTTTGTAATTAATAAATAATTTGTGGGCAGTACTTTGAGTCTATGTATCTTATTCCTCATCATATTTCATTTAGCATCCTTCGATGAATCTTACTGAATCAATTATTATCAATTACTGTAATGTTTACAAAATGGTGATTTTTCTAGCATTCATCTTTCCTTCTATATTTAATCAGATTTGACCTGTAGGATCCCCTTGAAACTGACTCCTACATCCTTTTCACATGTCCCAGTCATTCTTTGAGCACTTCATTAATTTCTGGCACCACAAAATGTTCCAAGATCATCTTGTCATTTTCTTGACCTAACCCTGGAAGTAGCCTTTATTCTAAGATCTGGATGCTAAGTATAATAATTGTTACTGGAATGCCACTGCTTCTGGGCCTTCTCAGTAGACACAGCTAGGATATATGTGTGTCAGTACATAAGAGAGTATTATCACATCAAACAGATGCACTTCCAGTTCTAACTCAGCAGCAGGGAGCTCAGGCTAGGTCTCGCATGTTTGTGCTTCTCCTCTGTTTGTCTTTTCTTTCTCCAACAGTAGGAAACCTGAGAATACTGTTATCCTTAGTCTATTTAGTCATTTGCTCATTCATAGAATACACAAAGTTGTTTAAAAATTGCTAATCTGTAACACTTGTAAAACAAACCTGCCATAACTTCATCACAAGAAAAGAGAATAGACCAGTTCTCTTATGGATATAGATGTGAAAATTCTCAAAATAGTAGCTAACCAAGTCCAGCAACAGATTTTAAAAAGAATTATATACCATAATCAAATTGGATTTGCCTTCCCACCTCAAAGCTAAACTTGGTTTAACATCCAGAAGTCATGGATGGAATACATTATATAAACAGAATACAGAACAACAACATTTTATTTATATCAGTATGGATCATGGGTTCTGATTTTATTCGGTGGGTTATACTCCATGAATGTCATTAATTACTTTGATAGTAGAATTGTCCTAATAGACACACAAAAAAGGCATTTGACAAAATCCAACACACTTTCATGATAAAAACACTCAACAAACTAGGAAAAGAAAGGAACTTCCTCAGCCTGTTAAAAGATGTCCACAAAAACCTACACTTAATGGGGAAAGTCTAAACGTTGTCTCTCTTGAATCAGGAACAAGATAAAGGTATCTTCTCTTACCAGGACAATTAGCAAGAAAAAGAACTAAAAAGACATCCATGTTCGAAAGAAGGAAAACTATCTCAATTTACAGATGACAAGATCTTGATATAGAAAATATTTAAAAATTCACTAAAAATCTATTAGAACTAGTAAATGAGTTCACCAATGTTGTAGGGTATAAAAGCAATATAAAAAAATCAGTTATACTTGTATATATTACCAGTGAGCCATCTGAAAATGAAATTAAGAAAACCATTCCATGTATAATACCATCAAAAAGAATAAAATAACCTCTACATGACACCATGTTCTAAAACTAACTCAAAATGGAGCCAAGGTGTAAAAATAAGCCCTGAAACTGTAACACTTAATAGAAAATGTAAATATTCGTGACCCTGGCTTACACAAAGTCTTCAGAGATACGATACTAAAATCACAAGGAACAAAAGAAAAAATAGATCAATTGGACATAATCAAAATTTAAAAACTTGTATGCTTCTAAGAACATCATCAAAAAGACAGCCCACATAATGGGAGAATATTGCAAATTATATATCTGATAAGGGACTTGTATCTAGACTATATAAGGAACTATTATCTCAATAATAAAAGACAAATAACCCAGTTAAAAAATGGGCAAAGAAAAAAATAGGCAGAGAATCTGAGTAGACATTTCTTCAAATAAGGCATAGGGATTTTATGGTACATACAAATATGCTCAACTTCATTAGCCATTAGGGAAATGCAAAGCACAACCACAATGAGATTCCCTTCCCACCAAACAGAATGGCTACGACAAAAAGACACACAGTGAATGTTGGCAAGTAGTCTGGAGAAGTTGGCATCCTCACACAGTGCTGTTGGGGATGTAGAATGGTGCAGACTGGCAAGCAGTTTGGAAGTTCCTCCAGAAGTCAAACATGATAATATGACCCAGCACCTCCACTCTTGCATTTATACCCAAGAGAAATGAAAGCATATATCCACTTAGATACTTATACAATGAATGTTCATGTGTGTGATATATGGATTAACAGTAATATGTTTATGTAACATATATATTGAGAACTGGGAACAGGCTCAAAACACTTTTTTACTGATAAGAGGTAAGTGTTCATAGAAGTGTGGAGACCACGGCCTTAGAGCAGTGGTTCTCATACTTTTGCTTGCACCAGATTCAACAGGTGTTGGTTAAAAGACAGGTCTCTGGGCTCCACCCCCCGTTTCTAGCCCAGTAGGTCCAGGATGGAGCCTGAAAGCTGCGTCTAACCCGTTTCCAGGGTCCAGGGCCGTGCTTTCAGAACTTACTTACTTGTCCCTGTCATGCCAAGCTTATCTGGGAAGCTTGGTCAAGTACACATTTTCAGGCCACATCCCTGGAAATTATGAGTGCAGGCCAGGGTTTGGCTTCAGACTTTGCGTTAACCCTGACCACAGGTGACTGACTCAGCTGGCCTGCGGATTGTCACATTTTCAGAAATAGTATTTTGGGGCCTACAGAGCAGAGTGATGGAGTGCTGGGAGTCAAACAAGGAGGAGCAGCATCGTCCCTTGCGAACTGGGAACCTATTCTTCAGATAGTCTCACAGGCTGGGAATAAATCCAGAGGCAGGAAAATCCTCTTTAGATTCCCTCTTAAAGGACATTGATAGAAAAGACATGAGTGAGCAAGAGCCATTCAGCAAAAGAGAAGTATTTGGAAACTCTTCTTTTTCTTTGGGAGCTGGATTTGTACTTAAGTGTTGCTTGCAAACACATTTGCAGGACCTTAGATATCATGTAAAGTACCGTTTTGGGTACCATTATTACATATTAAAAACTAAACATCTAAAACTATTTCTTTTTCATTGGGACATCATAATCTTCACATGCATTTATTAACTAAAAACATTGGCAACATAAAAGGAAGAAAAATAGTCTCCCCCAGTGTCAATATCATTGTAAAACTTCTGAATTTCTTGACAATGGTTTTTTTTTTGTGTGCAGAGTTGTATTGTTGTTATTTGGTTTCTTTACTTTGTATTAGTGATGATACTGTCCATGCAGTTTTGTTTCCTTTTCCAATCAGAATTATTTGTTATAAATAATTTCCCTGTGGTTTTATGAGTACTTTATAAGTATAACCTATGGAAATATATTTGTACCGCCATTTATTTTATATTTTTAGATATTGAGGAGTTACAGTTCATACATTTTCATTAGATCCACAGAATATTATAATTGGAAGTTGCCAAAGTTGATTTTAACTTTCCCATTTTACAGATAATTAAACTGACTTTCACAAAGTCACAGAGTTAAAGGTGGTGGAGAAAGGGTTGCCTGGGCCCTCCCGCCCAGGCTGCCGAGGGCACCGCTGTGGGCTGCAGAGGCGGCAGAGAGGGCGCTGAGCTGAGCCTGCCCCTTTGTTCCGTGGCTTCTGTCTGTCCCTTCTGGTCTTTGTTTCTTTTTTCCTAGCTGCCTTTGGGTATTTTTAGTATCTTTTATGATTTCATTTTTATCTCCACTATTGATTTGATGGTTATATCCCACTTTTTAAAAAATCTTAGTAGTTTCCCTGGGGTTTAAAATATACATCTTTAGTTTGTCACTGTCTACCTGCAAATACTATTTTCAGAAAGTACCTTAGAATAAAATAAATTCGGACACGTAACAGACACATAGTTTCAACAAAATGTATCTTGATTTAGCATGGATATATTTTGTACATTATTGACATTTATAATAATGAATATATTTCTTATATCATTCCTGATTTTTTTTTTTGATGCAAAGGCTACCAAACCTGTTGTATTCCTTAACCCAAATATGTCAAATTCCTGGAGCGGACAAATGCAAATTTTGGAATATTTAATTAGCCTTAATAGACATCTCCATTGACAATACATACTTTATAAGGCAAACATTTTTCAAGTTTTTCTTCCTAATTTCAGTGTCACTGATAAAGCAGACTTGGGGCCACAGCATATCCAAGGGCAAATGAACACGTCTTGAACCTTTTTGAACTGTGAATTTTACTGTAAGAATATGAAGTTGGAGTTTGTGTGTCTATGTGTGATTTCTCTTTTTACGTGTTTACTACCAGCATAATATAGTCATTGAAACTTAGAGCTAGAAAGGGACTCAAAAAAATCATTTAATCTAAATTCTTCTTTAACAGAGAAGAAAACAGAGATTGTATAAGTTACTTGTTGCTGCACCCCAAAACTCAGTGGCTTAAAAACAGCTAACATTTCTTATCCCACAATTTCTGTGGTTTAAGAGTTGGGTCCCCTGGCTCAGAACCTCTCCCAAGGCTGCCGTCACTGTGCCGGCTCGGCTGTGGTCTCGCCTCAAGCTGACCTGGAGAGCTTTCCCTTCCAAGCCCCTTTCCATGTCTGCTGGCAGGATTCAGTTCGCAAGCACTGTTGGAATGAGGGTCTCAGCTCCTCACTGGCTCTTGGCTGGAAGCATTAGTTCCCAGAGGCATCTCTCTAGGGTAGTTCACAGCATGGCAGCTGTGAGCCAGGAAGAAGGCAAGCTAAGCGGGAAGTCACAGACTCTGACTTAAACTTTGAGGTAACGTCCCGTCACCCCTACTGTATTCTGTTCATTAGAAGTGAGTCACAAGTTCCAGCCCACATTCAAGGGGAGGGTGTTACACAGAGGTGTGGCCTCCAGGAGGGGCTCACTGAAAGCCATCTTGGAAGCCACCTGTCAGAGACCCAGATGAGTAAGGAACCCACAGTCAGAGTTTGCTACTGGCAAAGCAGGGTCAGCTCTCTGATTTCTCAATTCTCAGCCCACTGTGCTTTCGCACTTTAGTTATTAAAAAGGAATTGATGACATGATAACCCTTTCTCTTTGAGAGGAGAACTTGCTTTTAATTTCCTCCAACCTGTGAGGTTGCTTATAATATTTCAATAGGGGAGAGATGCATAATACTGTTACTGATTTTGCTCTCATGCTCAGTGGAAATTTGTGCCAAGTATAGAAGCAAGGCTGTAGGGAGAACTTAAAGATCTCCCAACTGAGCCTTCAAAATGCACGACTAGACCCAGATTTCTTAGTTAGGCGCATCTATAATAACTCACATTTTAAAGGAAAATGATAGCTGTGAACACCAGGGTGCTCCTCAAGTCCTTACGTCAATTAAATTACAGTACCAGTAAAATATGTTGACGCCAAATGGGGGCGTTAGTATGATTTTGAAATGTGAAAGGCATCGGTAATACTGTGCTTGGATCCAGTAGAGTTACTGCCATCAAATGTGGGGAATAAACCTTATGGGGTGCTGGGGGCTGGAGTACAGAGGACACACCTGAGTTGTGTTTTGTAGGAAAGACGTATAAGGAAAGAAGCAACACAAATTACTGCCACTGCCGCCGCCTTAGAGTAGTAGTTCAAAGGAAGTGATAGTCAACACCCAGTCGTCTATGGTTTGAGCACTGCAATGAAGCATGGCTAGCTGATACACACCTAGCAAGCAGAAGTTTGTGATATCTCTATTCAAGTTTCATTTTCTCGTTTAGGAAAAGTGAGGTGATTTTTCCGATGGCCTAAAAACCAGTCCCTGACAAAAATAGAAGACAAGCCATTCCTCTAATATAGATTGTAAAATCTGCCAAGAAAAAAGAACAAGGAATGTTAAGATATAGAACTGTTTGGTTGTTGATGAGTAAAACGTGGTTTTTAAAAAATGTTTTGAATGGCTCCCTCTTGTCGCTGTCTCAGGGCAAAAACTACTTCTTCAGAGAGACATTCCTGACCGCCCTGTCTAAACTTGCTCCTTCCAGGTTATCCTGTGTGATTTCTCATAGCACTTGCGGACTTCTGGAATTGTCTCTTATCTCTCCTATCTCCCGTGAGAACATATACCCCATGAGAGCAGGTGCTTTTTCTATCTTTTTCTCTACTGCATTCCCAGAACTTAAAACAGTTCCTGAAACATAGTAGGTATTTAATGCTTATTTGTTCAATGAATACAGTATTCCAAATGCATACAGCAAAAAAATGTATGTCATGGCTTTCCAAAATTTCACCCTTAGTGTGTCTGTAATATTCTCCACAGCATCAAAGACCAATGAAATGAATGTAGCATGGTTTACTGTTGAAGCTGTGAACTATCTCATCTAGTAATTTGTGTGGTATCCAACAGATGTTCAGTATAGCTGTGTTTCCTTAAAAAATGCAGAATATCCCACAGTACCACTGTGAATTCGCTGTCGCTCCTGGGAACCATAATCTAAAATGGTTTCTCATGTTGTAAAACCATAGTTGAAAGCCTGCATGTCCAGGGAAGAGGCTCAGGCTCCTGGGTGAAGCCTCAGGAACAGGCAGCAGTTTAGCCTCAGAGTCACAACCTGATGAGGGCAGATGCGCAGACCTGGAGGAATCAATCACGGTAAATACTTAAGAAATTAGCATGGGGCATATTAAAGATGACTGGAGCCGGGGCAGGCTGCTAAACAAGTCAGGCCTCTGAAGTCAGATCAAGACGTGAGTGAAATTTATAGTTCAGAGTATTGATAGGTGGATGTGATACCTTGCCTTTGCATAACAAAGAGACTTCTAGGCTCTTTTTGTTTTCAGTCAGCAGCTGAAGGGAGCCCAGCAGCGCTCCTCCTAGGGGGTCTTCTCTCCCCACCTCTGGAAACTTCACCCACACTTCACCCAGGCCTGAGCCCCCTGCTTCTGCACAGGATCCTGCTCTAGGATGAGGATTAAGATAGATACAGCTTAAAGTTGTTTACAAAACATAGAATTAAATAGTTTATATTTCTAAGCACTCTACCCCCCCCCCCAAGTGAATTTTTTTTGCATATTTTTTCCCTCTTCAATTTTCAGGTTTTAATAAAATGTCCAATAAATATTCAGCTTTGTACTCAAAGCACTTTAAGCTATTTATAACTTCATTTCTTTCACTTCTAACAGTTTAATTGCTAAAGTGTCTAACGGTTATATTAGTATTGTCGACGAAAATAATCCATATCCAATCTATAAATGAAAATTTGGGTGAGTTTATTCTGAGCTTAAATCTGAGGATTATAACCCGGGAGAGTCTTTCCACAAAGGAACAGAGCACTCCAAAGAGGTGGGGGGGTATACAGGGTCTTTATATACCCTCAAAGAGGATGTTTCACATATGATTGGAATGTCCCTTTTACGATAGTCGCGAGACAGTCTCTGTCGGCACAGCGATTGATGGAAATAGCAGGTAGGTCTTCTCTCTCCATGAACACAGCAGGGTGGCAGTCTGTTGTCTCCAGCTGGGTGGTCACAGGTGAGCTGGGAGGTGAGTGCAGCAATCAGTTCCTAGCCTAAGGAAAAATGCTAATGGCGGGGGGGCGGGGGGGGGGGGGGGGGGGGGGGGGGGGGGGGGGAGTTGCATCTTTATCTCAAGGGCCTTTGTTCTGGCCATAGGAAATGTCTAAGCAGATATGCAATGCGTGCTCAATAGCCAGTCAGGCCCTTTTGGAGGAAAAAAAAGAAGTCAGGCCGAATTAGGTTTATACCAAATGGCTTCCTCATATACTCCAATATATCCTATTGCTTGCCATTTTTATTTGTCAGTATGTATCTTGATAATTGTATTAATTTATCTATATTAACTTAAAGTTAATATATATCTTAACTTTTCTGAGAATAAAATATGACTCATAAGTAGGTAGCATTTTAAAGATTCAACTGCATTGAGTCGTGACAAGTGAGGTAATTTTAACACTTTCCAAAGAGTCAAGTAATAAGTATATATATTTTTTTTTCTAAAGATTTTACTTTTTTGCTTTTTCTCCCCAAAGCCCCCTGGTACATAGTTGTATATTCTTCGTTGTGGGTCCCTCCAGTTGCGGCGTGTGGGACGCTGCCCCAGCATGGCTTGATGAGCAGTGCCATGTCCGCGCCCAGGACCCGAACCAACGAAACACTGGGCCGCCTGCAGCGGAGCGCGCGAACCCAACCACTTGGCCACGGGGCCAGCCCCAATAAGTATATTTTTGCTAGGAAAAAAAGAACTTCAAAAATTAAAATTTTCAGACAGACACACATTGAAGACAGAAATCCACGTCCCGCCCCAGCTCTGCTCTCATTGGTGGCATAACCTTGGGCATGGCTTGCATAATTTTTCTCATTTGTAAAAATTGAGCATAGTTTTCCTACCTTGGCTACTTCACAGGATTGTTATGACAGTTTTTCAAAGTTGCAGCTGTGTTGTACAAAGGACATTGAATATGAATCCAGAAGAATCTGGGACATCACGTTCTTTTCCACTTACTTGCTCTGTGATTCAGGCTAGCCACTTTATCTCTCTTGGCCTCAGTTTCACGTCCATAAAGTGGACGTGCTAATCCTGTTCTCGTAGAACTGTTGGGAATGTCAAACAAGATGATGCCTGTGAGCTCTAACAGGCCAGGCGACGTGAGTTGATGTTAGTGTCACAACTGTAGACTTATGTACAAGGTCATCATCATGGGTGAGCAGGGTTTCTCCGAGCTGAGAGTGAGAGTGGGCCAGATGACCCGTAAGATCCCTTGTAAGTCTCTTGTAAAATGATCTGCATGTCATAGCAGCATTTTCTAGACTTGTAAACCTTTCCCACTAGAAGGAAACTTCATCATCTCCTTGAATTTCCTCTGCATTGTTCTAGTTGTAATGGCGCCCATTCCAGGAGTCAGGTTTGCATGCAGAGGTGAAACAATCGTACTGAAACTCAAAAACCTTGATTTTATGAACAAGGAAAGCCTTCAGTTTTCATGACATAAAGCTTTTTAATGCTGAGATCAATGGTGTAAGAAAACCTGTAATCTTAATGTATATAAATCTAATTAGAATTTTTTAAGATAGCCAAGCTTATGCTGGATATTTTTTATAAAAGCATAAGAGTAATACTAACTGATATGTGTTAAACTCTTGCCAATGCTTTGCAATTGGTATCCAATTCTTAGGCCTCCTCTAATCAGCCACTACCAATTAATTGGAATTGAAACATCCCTCACCTGTAACAACCCCTAACAATAAGATGCTCACTAGCATACCTGGTATACACTGACACCAAACTTCTGTAATTTTAGCCAGATCTTGGGAAGGGTTCCTTGCATTCTGTTAGCTTATTTACTAAGCTCTATTTCTGATCAAAATGTATTCAAGCATGCAAATATATTTTGAAGATTTTCCTCACGTAGCCTCCCCTCGAATTCCTCTTTCTAGCCACCTTGTAGCTCGGTGAAATAGGGAAAGAAAAGGTGGAGAGAGGTAGAAAAGTACAGCTTTCCCCACGTATCACTTCATACTTGGGAATTCAGAACTTTGTCCCCAAACCCTCTGCCTTCTGAGAACATTTCTGAATGGTACCTCCATTGTCATGCTCTGGAGAACAAAGAAAAGGTAACAGAGTTTGATAGCACTTGGTTTGAAATCCTGCCTTGATTTCTTCTCTAGATGGTAAATCAGTTGGATACCAACTGATCAGTGGACTAGAACTGGAAGAGTAACTGGGAAGCCGGAACGGCAAAACTAGGAGATGTTACTGTCAGTTGATTCCTCTGAGCAGTATCATTCACTTTTGTTTGAAATCAGTCAAAAATATCCAGAAGAAAAGTGAGTAAAATTTAGCCACTTTTGTGAGGAAAAAGAGGAATGGGAGAAGGGGTAACTTAGAACAAGAGACGTAAAGAGAGATGTCGGTGCGATCAGTGTACAAACCACACTCCATCTCAGGTCAAGCGAATCAACTGCAGAAAGACGTCTTTGAGATCGTTGAGGAGTTTGCACACGAATTAGATATTAGGTGATAGTAAGAAATTATTGCTAATTTTGTTGGGTGTGATATAATGATTATCTTAGAATAAAGAAAACCCTTATCTGTTAGAGATACATACTGAAATGTTGGCAGTGGACTAGTATGATTGTCTGGGGTTTTCTGTAAGATCACCTCGGGGAAAATTCAGGTTGGGAATAGATGGAACAAGATTTGCCAGTTAGTGCTATTTATTAAAGCTGGGTGATAAGTAACATAGAATTTCATTATACTATTCTCTCTGCTTTCCTATATGTTTTTTAATTCCCATATTAAATTTTTTTTAAAAGACGGAAACAATGTTGGCCACTTTCTCCCTGCAAAAAATTTATCATGGTTGTTGGTGGATATCAGTTACAAGGTTAAATATGTCACTGGATGGTTTCAGAGTTAGAGAGTCTTGCCTCAGATTTTCTTCAGTATTCCAATGTAGAAAATTTCTAGTTTTTCTTTGATAACTCCATACATCTTGGTAGAGAACAGAATCAAAATCCTGACTATCAATCTGTATGCAAATATCTATTTTCCGTCTATTAAGTAAGTTTCCAAAAACTGTCTCTGTGTATAACCTTTTTATTTTCAAGTTTAATTTTGGATAAAACAAAATAGGGACTAGACAAAATCATAGTTAACTTGGGGAGGGACAAGCAAGAACGGATGGGAGTACGCGGTGAAAGGGAGTTAAACACACATGGAATGACTGACTGGACCTCGTGTGAGTGTGTTTTCAGGTGAGAAACTTCTGATGGGGCTAATCTCGTAGGTAGTAAACTATAGACACGTGATAAAAACGTGGTGGAAGATGTTACCCAAGAGCCTCGTACAACTCAAAAATTAAGCTTAGCTACTATTTTGTATGCATTCCAAAGGAAATATTTTCTTTTTTAAAAAAATATATTTCAGGTTTTAATTTAAAATTATGAAAGTGACAATAGTTTAACAGAAAGCTTTTTGAAAAGAGAAAATACTATGTCAAACAACATGTATCCTCTGTGTATCACACTTGCCAGTCTTTTCATTTGCATATGATGCAGTCATACAGACAAGATACGTGTCCTGATTTTTTCATTTAAGGTTATTTCATTCACATCTTCCATACTGAAGTCCTGAATCCTTTGCAACCTCACAGACTCTCTGAAAAGTACCTTTTGTTCAAGAATACAGTGACAAAGCGCTTGCAGATACCTTCTCAGAATCCTAGTAATGCTTTGGGTTTTAAAGAATAGTTATGCAGTAGTCTTTTAGTTCATGTAAATATATTAAGACTAACTCTAACAGCCAATTCATACAAAATGTATTTGCTGAACTGGAAATGTGCATGTGCAGGAATGATGTAGAGGGAAGATCAAAGAAAGAGATGCAAATCCATGGAATTGGCCTCCGTTTAGTGCACCAGGTCTTGTGTCTTGACATGTCCACTTGTTGGGCTGAGCTCTAGCTAGAAAGATTCCCTTCTGGTGCTGTTGGGTGGGGTAAAACCCCGCTTGAATACATTCCATGGTCCAAACGGCTGGCTTGCCCCTGGGATGTCATTGAAGCCAGTGGTGTGGTACACAATTCAGCAACCCACGTGAGCTCTGAGTGAGAAGAAGGTAAATCCTCCACAGAAGCAGCCACTTTGCTTTTCGTGTTGGAGATGACAGCTGCCCGCTCATCTTCAGAACGTGACTTATTTACAGTTGCATGAAGAGCCCTGCCGAGCCCCTGGAATATTTAAGCAGTGATCTCTGCCAAAGAAGGTGCAAAAGAAGAAGTAGGAACTCTGGTGGGAAAAATTAAAGACAAAATTATCTGTCTTTTGATTCTAAGTTGGCAGCTTCTAAGAGCTACAGCTCCCTTCCCCACCTCGATTATGGCTTTAAAGACGTGGATTGTTTTCTCTTGATTAAAACTTCTAAATGCATATTGTTTCACAAGCTTAACCTGCCAAACCCTCAGAAAAGAACTTGGTGCACTGCGTGTTTGTCCACACCTTGGGCTTGTACCTCAGCCCTGCTCTGAAAGAGCCTGTCTCATTAAAACAAGTCTCATGAGAACTGGATTACAAATAAATAAGCCAAAATACAGCTTTCTGATATCCAGGGCCACCATATAAATGTTTTTCTTTCCCTTTTCTTTAATAGACCTTTCACTTGACAATAAGAATTTGCACTAAAATTGCTCTCACCAAGTCCAAAAAAGTAAGTATTATAGCCGACCTTTCAAAAACATAGGACTTATTGGAGTGGTGGTGTCCTTTATTCTGGTGTCACCACGTTTTCCTGATTTTTGTAATACCTCCCAGCAATTCCTTCTAGATGTCTCTTGCTGGCTCCTTCCCTGCAGGGTGCTGTCCTTCACCCTCCTTGCTTCTCATTCTGCTTTCTCTTCTGTATTCACTTCCATGGCTTCAATTCACGAATCTCTCAAATCCGTATTTTCAACCAGATCTTGAATGTCAGACCACATATCCAGTTGCCACTGGTCCGGCCCCTGACACTGACTTTCTCACGGATCTTCTACCAGAACTGCTCTTCTGTGACCCCTGACTCTGTACGCCACTCTTCTCCTGCACTATGCCAGAATCCTGGGGGTCAGGAGCACTACTCTGGGAGACTGGGAGACTCGGGTTCAGTTTTGTCTCAATACAGTATTTGATCCTGGACAATTTATGAGCCTATGAAAAATGGGACTAGTAACCACAGCTGCCTCATAAGATTGCTGTGAGGATGGCATGAACTCTTGGCAGATGGTGAATGCTAGAGAAATGGTAGCAGTTGTCCTTGAGTCCCCCCTCGCCTCATTCCACTCTACCCCTATCCGATTTAATCCTTAAGTCTTATGGTTGGGTTGTTTTTTGAGTTACGTATCTCACCTGTGTCCTCTGTCACTACCCTGTTAAAGGCTGCCATTGTCCCTCACATGGATTATTGCAACAGGCTGCTAATAGGTCTCCTTGCCTATAGTCCATTCTTTACCTCACATCTAGAATGATTCTTAAAAACACAAATCTGGATATGTCATTCTTCCGCTTTAAAATCTTTAACGCCTTCCTATTGCCTTTAGAGAAAGCTCCAGTTCCTTAACGGCTTCTGGGTATTGCTCCTGCCTGCCTCTGACCCTCCCCACACTGTCTGTGCTCTGCCTGTAATGAACTACCTTTGGTTCCACTGCCTGAGACATTATCTGCCCCTCTGCCCTATCCGTAGGTGTTGACTCTCCTAGGAGCTCCCTTTGTTCTAGGTGTTTCCATTACCGTAGTTCTCAGTGTCATGTATTTTGATTATGTGTTTACTTGTCAGTGGTTCACCCTCACCAGGACTGCAGGCACCTTGATCCAGGCAGTGTCTGTCTTATTGCTTAGGATCTTAATAAATACTGGGAACTGGAAGGGAAAAATAGGGAGGGGAAGGAGGAGGGAGGGGGGAAAAACCCATCAGAATTCACTAACACACACACTATTTTGGTGTTATTGAATTGAATTGAGTTACAAATAAACTTTGCCTTGATTTTAAATTCAACTTGTATTTTGCATTTACTCTTGCTAACACCTGTACCTCTATTTTTACATGCATAATTAAAGGGAGGCTCTTGACAACACGCAGCTTCTATCTCAGATCTCAGTGACTGCCTCATCTTGCTTATCACCCCCACCCCCGCCCACCCCAGCCAGAATTTGTCTCTTTTCCACAAACCAGTAAACAGGATTAATGGGTTTCTGGATATTTTTAATCTGTATAAATTATGTGAGTATCTCACGAAGCCCACCCAGACAGAGCTATGCTGTGTTCTTTTTGAAGTTGGATTAAGGGCTTGCTAAGCAGGGTGTGCCCATTAAATTATAACTTGTAAAGCTTGAATCCTGGAAACAGGCACTGCCAAGATTTTGGGTTTTAACAGGATTAGCTCTACTGTGAAAGAATTTGAGAGCGTATGTTATGTTCCTGTGAGACTATTTGTGGGTTAATTTGGTATGAAAAGAGATGAGCTACTTTTCCCTCTATGTCCAAAAAAGATTTGTTTGTTTATACTCTGGGGATTTGAGAGATATACAGAAAATTAGCATATTATAAGGTGTTTTAATCCTTATTAATCTATATAGTAATGTTTTCTTTTTCATGTTCTTGAAATACAACATTAAAAACACATCTTAACTACATGACATTCTGGAAAAGGAAAAACTGCAGAGACAGTAAAGAGATCAGTGGTTGCTAGGGGGTGAGTGAGGAATGAACATGTGGAGCACAGAGGATTTTTAGAGCAGTGAAACTATTCTGTATGATATTGTAATGGTGGATACATGTCGTTATACATTTGTCCAGATCCGTAGAATGTACAACACCAAGAGTGAATCCTAATGTAAACTATGGACTTTGGATGATAATCATGTGTCAGTGTAGTAGGTTCATCACTTGTAACAGATGGACCACTCTGGGGGGGGTGTCGATGATGTGGGACGCTGTGCACGTGGATGGGCGGAGGATATATGGGAACTCTATAGTTTCTGCCCAGTTTTGCCGTGAACCTGAAACTGCTCTAAAAAACAAAATCTATTAAAAAAACAAACCTGTCTTTAGTGTGTTTTTTCCTGAATTGCCCAAATGTTTAGCAACTCTGTTGGCTATAGAATGTCTTCTATTGTTAAATGTATCCTCACCAGCAAAGTATATTCATATATGAAAAAAATTTACTGGAATCTTTCACATTTCCAAAATTTGAGTTGGAGTTTTCTTTTTATTTCTACCATGTTTACTTTTTTAGTTTATTATTTTTGCTTTTATCTTATTATTTTCTTCCTTATATATTGTGGTGGTTATTTACTTGATTTCTTAGATCAAACACTTAAGTCATTTATATTTTCATGCTGCTTGTTTTCCAATAGATGTATTTCTAATAAACACTCTAGACTTTTTTCTGAGACCTGCTTTGGCTGCATCTCATGTCAGCAAATAAGAGTCATAAACTGTAAGAGAATCAAAAATGTTTATTTGGGGTCTTAGGAATTGCAATGCGGGAGACACAGATTCAAGTAGAAACTCTGATGTGCTCCAAGGAGAACAAAAGAGGCATGGGTTTATAAAGACGAAAAGAGAGAAATTCCAACAAAATTACATAGGTTGTTTTGCAAGACTTGTGCTTGGTGCTAGCAACAACTGTCACTTCTTGGCCATATGTGATTGGTTGCTAAGGCTGCCATCTCTAAGGCAAAAATTTCTTACGGGAGTAAGCATATTTCTTAGAAGAAGGTCAGGCTGATAGTGGTGAAGCACAGTTCAACAGTTACCATTCACCTGGGTAGAGCCCCACCTAGTAGTCTTCCAGCTCCATTTTAGGTGCCTTTGATATGTGTGACTCCATTTTTTGATCATCTTCCACGTTTCTCCCTTTTGATTGAGATCTTTCCATCAGAAAGCATTGCTGATCAGTCATTGATGATTATTGTTGATTGGTTATCAGAAGGTATCATTGATCAAGCAGTGTTGATTCTATGCTGCATGAAGGCTCATTCCTGGAAGATCAGGTCAGGTCATGTCCCACAGAGGGAAGAAAGTAAGGTGTATTACCTACAGGAGCTATATGATGAAAGCTGGGCCTCCTTTGAGCAACAAGGAGGTGATCAGGATATGAGTCTTAGACATGGCCTCCTTCTGGAAAAAAGTATCAAGTCCTTTTTTAGTCCAGAGTTGCAAGATTGGTTGATCATCCCAAGTTGCTGAGTAATCATTATTCTGGTGGTAGAGACAGACATACACTGAGAAATGCAAATCATTAGTAGTTCGAAGGCAACAAAGATTGCACAAATCAGGACAATAATCATTAGTATAACTTGGAGCCCTGGTCTCAGGATGGTTCCACTTCCAGAGGGCAACCAACTAAATAGATCAGAGTAATCCAAGAGGCCAGTACTGTGACCTAGATCATTGAGAGGATTGATGTTATCTTTTATGACCTTTAACTCTCATTTTATGTGACCTGATTCATTTATATAGAAGCAACATCCTTCTTCCAGGAGTGTACAAGTACTCCCTTCTTGAGCAATTAGGCTGTTGACGGTCCCTTCGATTTTCAAGGACAACTTCTGTCCAACTGTCTACTTGACCCTTCTGATATTCAGTAGCTTGTTGGTTAGAATTGAAGGTTGAAGCCATCACGAGGGAAAGATTACAGATGGCCTTTTCAAGGGCACTGGCTCCATAAGTGGGAAATAATGCTCTAACAAAGGCATGCCCAAACCCTGTATCATCTCCAGTTGGGTTATCTGTAGGGAGTCCCTGAAAGTCATAGTTTCTTTTGGCTCTTTTAAGTTGATAGGAGAATGAGCCAAGGTTTGGGACGTAATCAGTGGAAGGAAGATTTTTTTCTAACTGTAGCATGTGGGGCAACTGCTACTACCCCACAACATCCCTTCCAGGAAGTGGAAAGAATGGAAAAAATATTGGAGCCACACAGGAAGAAGTATCCAGTATTTTTGAGAGAAGGGGCATAAGTGGGTCCACGTGCCCAGACCTTTTTGTTAAGTTCAAAAGAGAGAATCTCATGGTTATAAATGTAGTCATTTTCACAAAGGACATGATTATCAGAGCTAGTATTATTATGAGAATGGTTATAGGAGCAGTGGAGTTTCCTATAAACTTGGAGCAGAAAGGAGCTGGATTTGGGTTAGATTTTGTTGAGGTCTGATTGGCTGATTAGGGTTATTATAGGTTTCCTTCAATCTCCACCATTCTGATTTTTGATCTATACCCCACTGACTGCTTGTTAAAGGGAGCCCATCGGCCTCCCAATTACCAGTTCCATTACATTGTGAGTCCCCCCACTGTAGGGAGGCTTTAGAAGATGTAACATCATAATTTTCTAAACTCCAACGAGGCGTAAATTCATGGTCAGTGGAATCATAGAGAAGGGTAAAATTACAGACATTGAGTGGGAAGTAGCCCGTAGTTTTTCCAGTGCCATTTACATTTTCAATGCATAAGGAAAGGTTGTAGGTAAGTGCCCAGATTTGAGTGAGAAAATCTTGGTGAGCTGGAGAGATACCCAATGAAAGGAGGGATTTCTGGGGCACGTTTTTCGGAAGCAGTTGATAGGTGGTTTCAAAAAAGCTGTAAGAAAACCCTACATCTTTCCTGGTTATATGTCTCCAGCCCTCTAAGGATAGAGGCCATTCTACCAGTTCAGGAACATCATGAGGGCAGTTTGCCCTCTTGCCTATCCAACAATGGGTAAGGTTGGCAGTCTTAACAAATTTTTGTAGAGTTAGGACAAAAGGATGAGAGAATATTGTGGAAGGCTTACCACATCTTATTATAATAAGTGCTGCTAGGGCAGTCTTTATCCAAATCTCATGCATACTGCTTGTTAACCAACTGGTGACCCAAATAAGCAAATTTAGATAGTTGTAACTTGGGGACCCCAAGCATGTCAAGTCAAATGAAAAAGAAAAGACAGTAAGGTAAAAATCCCTAAGTACAAAAGAGAAATCAGAAAAGGGGCAAAAATAGCACAAGCAAGCAAGAGGAGTTGAAAACTTCATGGTATTTAAGCACTTTTCACGTAGAACCATGGCCTGGTCCAGAGTCTCAGGAAACCTATCTGCAGCAGGTGCCGTCTGCTTCTCTTCCGGCACAAAGTCAAAGAAGTTTTAAATCCTGGTTGTAGAGTTGTTTTTGGAAAATCTTAGTTTGAGGTCATCAGCAGCTTTGGAGGACCATTCAGGAGGGAGCCTTTTTCAAATGAGAAACATGATGCCAAGAGTCCACGCCTTTTAGTTTGTCAGCAGAAGGATTAGTTGATAATACCTGATATGACCCCTTCCATCAGAGTTGTAGGCCATCCTTATGGAGGAGTCTTTTCCAGTAAACACAGTGTCTAGGTTGGAGGTTGTGATGGTGTAGATCTTTGTCTCCACGGAGCACACTATGGAAAGACTGCTCTACCAGTGTGACATTATCTTAAGCATTGGGGTGAGGTCCTTACGGTAGTTAGTTATCTCCTTTGCATAGGATGGGCTCATATAGCCCTTGATCTAACCTTATAGGCCTTCTAGCAATTATCTCAAATGGAGATAACTAATGTTTACCAAAAGGTGTTGACCTGAGGTTGAGCAATACCAGGGGCAGGGCTTCCGGCCAAGGGAGACTAAAAGATTCTATGAGTTTAGTCAACTGATTCCATTAATTCGTTCAACTAGAAGAGTGGGAGAGACATGCACGATAAAAGTGCTGTAGAACGGGCCACACTTTACACAGATTGTATAATTTGGTCTGTGCAATGAGTCCTTGGTCACTGTGAAGCTCCTAAGCAATTCCCCAAGTGAGAATAGTCCTTTCAAGGAGGACTTTATTTACTGTGAGCCATTGCCCTGTGATGTGGGAACGCCTCAACCCAGTGAGAAAACACACTGTTGTTACCAGTATATATTTATATCCTGAGATGAAGGAGGAAGCTAGAGGAAGTCCAATTGCCACACTTCAAAGGGTCCAGAAGGTAAAGGGAAATGACCCATGGCCCTGTGAATAGGCTTTCCAGGGTTGTATTTAGGACATATATGGCATCTCTGATAAACCTTTGCAGCTATCTTAGATGACGGCTTCCAATAATATGTTTTCCCCACAGTATCATCTTAATCATGTTCCAGTGGGTTAGGTCATGAATGTAGCTTAGAACATGTTCCTGGAGGCGATCAGGGGAGACAGGGTGGCCATTAGGACCTACCGTAGGTCTTTCCTTCCTTCAAATACGCATCCCTGTTCTGTCCATTCTTTCTTTTCTTGTTTAGTGGCCAGATGCTGTGCTTCCTTAAGGTTGTCTCTTAGGTCCTGGACAAGATTGGGGGGCAACTTTTCTTTTTAGGGCAAATTCAAAAAGGGGTCTGTAATTTTGTAAGGCTGCACTTTTTGTAGCTGAATCAGCCAAGTGATTGTCTTTACTTTCCTCTCTGTTCACCTTAGGGTATCCAGGAATCTTTATCATTATAGAGATTTTGGTTTCTGAATAGCGTCTAAAAGGTCTAGTACTAAAAACTGCTTTTAATTCTTTGGCCCACAGAAGTTAAAAAAACCTCTGTTTCCAGAGTATACCGAATCACGAGCAACTCCAAAGACGTATCTGCTGTGTACAAATTAGCTGTTTTATTTCAGCTAGACAGCAAGCTCTAGTTAATGCAACAAGTTCAGCCTGCTGAGCGGATGTAGCCATGGGCAGGGGACCAGCCTGTCTGGTTCCATCAAGGACACGACTTCATATCCTGCTTTGTATTGACCTGTCTCATTTTTTAGATAGGATCCATCAGTGAACCAGATCACATCTGTATTGTCAGTTGATGTCTCTTGTAAGTCACGTCTAAGGACCAGCAATTGGTCAATCAAGGTAATACAGTTGGGAGGGGTTTCATCAGAGGGTCGAGGAGGAAGAGTAGCAGGATTTAGAGAATGACGAAGGGTGGTTGTAACATTAGGAGAAGGTAGGAGAACTAGCTTGTAGGAGATTATCCTGCTAGCAGAGAGCTGAGTATGAGAGTCGAGGAGGGTTTCCACTGAGTGTGGAACATCAGTGGGAATGGAGATCCCGTAACAGTTTGTTCTGCAGTTCTAAGGAGGGCCGCAGTTGCAATGGTAGCCCTCGTGCATGGAGGTAGTCCCTTGGGTACAGGGTCTCGTTGTTGGCTGTAACACCCATTGGCCTGTGCTGTCCTCCGTGTTGCTGACTGACGACACCTAGGGCATTTCCTCCTTTTTCATGGATGAAAGGAAGAAAGGCAGTTTTTAGTTAGGGTGGCCTAATGCTTGGGTATCAAGGGAACTTTCTGGATTGATTCAAAGGCACTTTGACTTTCTTCAGTCCAATTAAGAGGTTCTGACTGATCAGCTTTGAGTAAGGAATGTAAAGGTTGAGAAATTAGGAATCCAACTTCTACAGCAGCCAGCTAGCCGCAGGAACCCTCTCAGGTGCCCTTAGTCTGAGGGTCAGGAAAAGAAAAGATTCCTTTTATTCTGTCAGGATCAAGTAATAAGCCTTGGTCAGACATTGAGTGCCGCAGATATTTAACCTGAGATTGGCTAAATTACAGTGTTTCTTTAGAGACTGCGTCCTCTGGAAGTAAGTTCCTTCAGGAGGTGTAAACTGTCAATATTAGATGTCTTCTTTGATGGGGAACAGAGGAACACACATATTGTAATAAGGTGGAATTTTCTGAAAAAGACACATTTGCTCTATCTGCTTTTAGAATTGGAGAGAAGTAGGTTGGACTTTCAGTATAGCCTTGAGGCACAACTGTCCATGTGCACTGTTGTCCACCCCAGGTGAAGGCAAATAAAAACTGGCTATCAGGCTTTACGGAAATGCTGAAGGAGGCACTGCAAAGGTCTGTGACCGTAAAGAATTTACTATTTGGAAGAATAGCAGACAGTAAGGTATGAGGATTGGGACAACAGGATGTCTGGGTATTACAGTGTTTTTGATGGCTCTAAGTCTTGTACATATCTCATCTTCTTCCATAATGTTTATGTACAGGAAGGATGGGGGTATTACAAAGACTTGTGCAAGGAATAATAAGTCCTCGTTTGAGATATTCTTCGATTATGGGTTCAATGCCTTGTTTTCTTCTGCCTGTAAAGAGTACTGTTTAATATTGGTAAGGGTTTATTTGGACCTGTTTTTTATGGGTATTCCAGAGTGAATGCAGCCACCATGCATGGCACTTTTCAACTAGAGGCAGTCAGGGACAGAATCTAAGATAGAATTGTCCTGTTCTTTGCTTTGAGTGGACAGGATGGGAGGGGAGACTGTCAGAATATTTATAGAATCAGGGTCATTGGTTGAAGAACAATTTAGGTCTCCTAGTTCAAGAAATGTTTCCTCCTTTTGGGAGAAGGATGTGTGGGCCTTGTAGGCCTCGAGAAAGTCTCTCCCTAGTAAATGTATTGGTCCTGAAGGAACTAACAAAAATGAATAAGATCCTGACATTGATCCTAATTGAAGGGGGATCTGGAGGGACTTAAAAGCAGTCATAGGGCAGTTAGATACACCCACGATTTGTATAGTTTCTTAACGCCAAGGAAGGGGGCATGAGAGGCTGGTGAGGTTAAGGACCATTAGGGTGGCCCCAGTATCAATAGGAGCTTTTCTCATCTCTAATAATTAAATCGATTTCCCCCAGAGAATTGGTTAAGAAGAAAGGAATGTCCCCTTTAAATCCTCAGAGCAGCCCTATTGTTGAAATTGTTGTAAAGTTTCCCCTTATGAAAAGGGGACTTTAGATTGAGGGACCCGCTAGAAGGCCTGATTTTGTATTATCCTTTTTAATTTCAAACAGTGCTTTCTCCAGTGTCCTGGCTTTTTACAGTAATTGCAGACACTTTTTATAGGAGTGCTGTTTACCTGGGGAGGTCTGCATGTTAGTTGTTGCATTTGAACTTGCGTGATTTTTGTGGCCTGGATTTGAACATCGAGGGCCTAGGCAGCTTTCTTTCTGGCAGCCTTCTGCAAGTTTTTGAGAGCTGTTCAGGCAGATTAACTAAATCATGCATTTCCATGGTAGCCCAGTTAAGCTGGTGACCTTTGACGAGAGTAGCAAGGTCAGCCTCCCAGCCCATTAACAAAAGTTGAATTCAACAGGGAGGAAGCTTCATATTAATTTATCGATTCCAGAATATTGCTTAAAAATATTTTCACTTCTGTCGAAATAATCAAACACGGATTCATCAGATTTTTGTATACATTGCTGAATCCGTTTCCAATTTATAATCTTTGGGAAAACATCAAGAATTTTCTTATGGAGCCTCCAGGCTAATTTATGAGCATTTGGCATGGCTTTAGAGCCTTGTTTAGAGAAGTCAGATATAGGGTTTTCCACCCTGCTTTAGAAATCCATTCTTTAGCTCCTCTTTCTCCTACGAGTAGGTGAAAAAATGGTATATATCTGAATAACCAGGTTGATATGTTTCAATAATTAACTCAGATTCCGTGGCAAATTTAATTGGGTCCTCTTTTGGGTCAGGAATCCCTTAGCAAGGGCCAATAATTCGGATTTTGTCCAGGGGGTATAGGTGACTACAGAAGAATTATCTTCCCTTGGCTTGACCTTAAAAGGGGTAGTTACAACAGGAGGATGGAGCAGAACTTCAGGATCATCATTGTAGAAAGGGAGTTTGGCCAATATTGAGGAGGGAGACAAGTGGGCAGAGGAGGAGTGGAGGCAGTGACGGTAGCAAGAGAATCGTCAGCCAGCATTTCTAGGTTTGCAAGCATTTGAGAGAGGTCTGAATTGGCCTCAGTGAGTTTAGAATTAAGAGCTTACAGGGAAGCAGCTTTTTCGATGTGTCATTTAGAGGCCTCAAGGTACCAATTGAAATAAGCTTCCTATTCAATTTGTTTGCTTTGATAACTTTTTTTCAATTGACCGCACAAGTAAACCAATTTAGGAATGTCAAAGGAGCCCCATTTTGGCCAATGAAGCCTTAGATCATCCCGAGTACTGTGAGTCCTGTGGGACAAAAATCTACATGTAGGAGGACTGTATTCTTTAAATGTAAGACCAGCGGGAGTTCCAGAAGAGGGCTGCCCTTTGGTAGTCCCCTTAAAGCATGGGCTTCCCATTTGTACGCACTTACCAGATGTAAGAACAGAAGGAACCGAGATTCCCTAACTGAAGCTAGCAAGAGAGGACACCCAAATAAAGGTCTGAACTTCTACCAGTTGGGAGGTTCAGGCCCAGGGGGACTTACTGGGTGCTGGAGCCACTTGGGGAGACAACGGAGCACAAAGGACTCTTGCAGGCTCCTTGCTCAGGTCTGTGCAGCAGCGCTGGAGTCAGGGGTCAGTTTCTCTGGATCCCACTTCTGACACCCTGTGATGTCAGTGAATAAGAGGCATAAACTGCAAGAGAATCAAAAATGTTTATTTGGAATCTTAGGAATTGCAATTCGGGAGACACAGATTCAAGTAGAAACTTGGATGTGCTCCAAGGAGAACAAAAGAGGCAAGGGTTTATAAAGGCAAAAAGAGAGAAATTCCAACAAAGTTACATAGGTTGTTTTGCAAGACTTGTGCTTGGTGCTGGCAATAGCTGTCACTTCTTGGCCATACGTGCTTGGTTGCTAAGGCTGCCGTCTCTAAGGCAGAAAGTTCGTAGCTATGGGAGTAAGCATATTTCTTGGAGGAAGCTCAGGCTGGTAGTGGTGAAGCACAGTTCAAGAGTTTACATTCCACCTGAGTAGAGACGTGCACAAGCACCACTCCCTGATGGTCTTCCAGCTCTGTTTTAGGTGCCTTTGACGTACGTGACTCCATTTGTAATCACCTTCCACATTCATTAGTTTTAACATACAGTGTTCTTGTTGTTACTCATTTTTTAATAGTATGTGGTTCAGTTTTGATTAATATTTTCATCCTAGAGGTATTTATGGAGTGTTTTAAATTTCCAGGTGCTTAATGTTCACTTATTTGTTTGTTTTGATGGCTTTATGACAGTTTTTATTGCATTGTGATCAGTATCTGATCCAGTGTGTGAACAGTTTTGTAAATGTGTATTTAAAAATGTGTATTCCATCTATGCTGGACACAAAGTTTATATGTGTGCACATGTATGTGTTCATAAATAAAGTATCTTAGATTTTTCTGAAACACCTGCAAACATTAGGCCTGTAATCTGCCTGGCAGTAACCAGCTGGAGCTGGAGAGGAAGCGTGCCCCCACATACACATAGATAGAGAGATCATTCGCTCCTCAGCTCCAGCCAATTGCACATACAGTTGTCCCTCCGTATCTGTGGAGGGATTCATTCCAGGACCCCTGCAGATACCAAAATTTGCAGATGCACAAGTCAGTTATATAGAATGGTCTAGTCTTTGCATATACCTATGCACATCCTCCTGTATACTTTAAATCATCTCCTAGTATAATATAAATGCTATGTAAATAGTTGTTATATTGTATTGTTTAGGGAATAATGGCAAGGAAAAAAAGTCTGTAATGTTCAGTACAGACACAGCCATCATAGGCCTATTGACCCTGATAGTTGGTTGAGTCTACAGATGTGGAACCACAGAAATGGAGGACCAATGTACGTGTCCACATCCATACAGATTTCTGTAGATAGTTCACCTCATTCATCATTTAAACACTCAGTCCCCTTACTTATATTTTGTTGACAGAATTATCAAATGTGTATCATAGTTTCCACTTTCATTATGGACTCTCAAAGTCCGCTTTCTTTCTAATTTATTTATTTGGTATTGACATTTTGCTGTTGTGTGCGTTAAATTTACAACTGCTGCATCGCATTAGAGTCTACCTTTTGTTAGTGTGCTGTTTGAGTATTTTAGCCTTAAATTCTTTTATCTGGTATTAATATTGCAACTCATTTCTTTTTGCTAGCTTTTTACCTAGAATATTATTATTCACCCCTTTATTTCCATTTTTTCCCTATCATTTACTTTACTTGAATTATCTTTTTAATTATTATTAATTCTGAGCATCCGTATCTTATGGTAGCCAAATGTAATATTTACCATGTTTGGTGTTATTTTGGCCATCTTTCTTTTTCTTTCATCCATCATGGTATCTTCCTATGTTTAGTTTTCCCTTTTTCTGAGCTTTGCTGGATTGGTCACATTTTTCTTGCCCCTTTTTGCTTTTTGCTTGTGATATAAGGTCACAAACTGGTGGCTTTTAGGCTAGATAATAGCACTCATGTATTGCTTGACCCACACACTGCCAAAACATTTTTTAAAATTGTTTGCTGACTTAAAAAGCTACAGGTTTGTGTGTGGGTATTTTTTGGAACTGGCTAAGAGGAAGTTGGACTGAATATACGTTTAGTTTGGACTTTGGAGCTGTGTTTGTGTGGCTTATGGTCATTTCCCTGTGTGGCTGAGTCCTTGCCAGCCATCTCAGTGGGGACTGGCTTCCAGGAGGCTCCTGCAGCCCACTGTGCTGACTCCCTTCCTTTCTGGACAAGGAAGCTTCCAGCACCTCAAGGAGACCATTGCGGTGTGGACAAGGATTGGGGAGAGGGTGGTAAGAGAAGGAGCTCCGTGTGTGTGTGTGTGTGTGAGTGACTGAGCGAAGGAGACTTAGTTTGTCAGTACAGGCTCACACCCAGCAGTGTGTGTGTGAGTGCACGTGTGTGTGTGTGTGTGAAAGAGAGTAACTGAGTGAAGGAGACTTAGTTTGTCAGTACAGGCTCACACCCAGCAGTGTGTTTGTGTGAGTGTACGTGTGTGTGTGTATCTGTTGGCACAGTCTCACAGGCAGCAGTGTGTGTGTGTGTGTGTGTTTGTCGGTACAGGCTCACACACAACAGTGTGTGTGTGTGTTTGTCAGCACAGGCTCACACGCAGTGGGGGGTGTGTGTGTTTGTTGGCACAGGCGCACACGCAGCAGTGTGTGTGTGTGTGTGTGTGTGTGTGTCGGCACAGGCTCACACACAGCGGGGGGTGTGTGTGTGTTTGTCGGCACGGGCTCACACGCAGCAGTGTGTGTGTGTGTGTGTGTTCGTCGGCACGGGCTCACGCAGCGGTCGGGGGGTGTGTTTGTCAGCACGGGCTCACACGCAGCGGTGGGGGGGTGTGTTTGTCGGCACGGGCTCACACGCAGCAGTGTGTGTGTGCATGTTTGTTGGCACGGGCTCACATGCAGCAGTGTGTGTGTGTGTGTGTGTGTTTGCACAGGCTCACAGCAGTGCATCTCTCTGGAGTGTGGTGCTCACAGTTACTGGGTAGCTTTTTAGGGATGTGACTCTCAAACTCTCCTGGTACTCGAGCTGTGTCTTGCCTCTTACTTCCCTAGCCTCGCCTTGTTCCCCTTCTGACATGTAAGTAAACGTAATTGGGGTATATCGGGTGAGGATAGTTGTCTCAGTGTGCCGGACGTTAGGAAGCAATGGAGCTCAAAAGAGAGTCGCTACGAGTGCAGAGCACGCGGTCCCCCTGTTGAAAACAGGCACTCCCTCAGCTTCGCATGCTTCCAGCTCAAAAAGGAGGCATCTCCTCTGTCCCAGGTTACTCCCTTGGAGTGAGCTCCGGGTGCCACCCCTGTCATCCCCTGAGTGTCTTCCCCACCAAACCTCTTCTCCCCCATGTCGCCTCTCTGGCTCCAGAGCTTAGCTCTTTGAAAGCAGGTCTCCCCTGTGTCTCTGCTTCCTCACCTCTCATGTCCTCTTGGACTCTCTGCCCCTGGCCTGCTCTCTACATCACTGTGCTGAAACTAAGCTGCCTGGAGTCATCTCTCTGGGGTGGCCTCCCCTCTGTCAAAGTCATTGCACCCATTTCAGCCCTGATGCACTGCTCCTTTGCAGTGCGTGTCACTGGTTCGGCCCCTCCTTGGTGACAGTCCGAGTACATGCTCGTGCATCCATGTCAGCATGCTCTCCTGCTGTGGCTTTCCCTTCCTCTTCTCAGGTGAGTTCTGCTCTCCCTGCTCTTTAAATATTGACACTCCCTGGGGTCTGTCTTCCATTCTCTTCTCTTCTCAATCCCACATTCTCCCTGGGCCACTTCATCTGACTCCCATGGCTTCCATCACCAGACATGTGCTCATCACTCTCAAATTCATTTCTCTCCTGAGCTCCTGACCAGTATTTCCAAGAGTGTTTTGGTCGCTCTCGCTGGAGGTCCCATTGTACCAAAATTGCATGTGCCCAAAGCTGAACTCCTGCTCTCCTCTCCCATGTGCTCAGTTCCATCCTTGTGCTCTGTCTTTCCTCTCAAAGCTGTTTCTCTTCTAATTCAGAGAACACTGTTAACATCTCAATTTCCCACGTTGGAAACATATCTTCAGTTCCTCTCTCTCCTTCATTCTTATTTAGCCATTCGACTGTCTATATTTCTCAAATTCTTCGTTTCTTCCCTATCCCTTCTACCGCTTTTCTGTCCAGCTCTCACTCGTGCAGGTTTAATCAGTCCCAGATTGCTGTCCTTCTCTCTCACTCCTTGGGCCCCACCCCGGCACACAGACCCCCAGAGGAGAGGCCTCCTTGCCAGCGCCTTCACATTGCTCACTGGGTAGCTCTGCTTGAGGGCTTCTCAGAGAGTCTGACAGTGGCCTGTTTACCTGCCTGTCCCTGTTTATTGCCTTCCCTGCACTGAGATCCCTAAGGATACTGGCTGTTCATATTTACGTCGTGACCTCCGGGACGTAGCACAGCGACCAGTCCCTGGTAGAAATGGAGTAGAAGCAAGAGATATCAACCACTGGAGTGTGTTTCACAGAAGGTTGTACAACCCCCTCTTTTTGGACCACCTAGGCAGTGTGGCCTGATGTCACTATGATTTCTAGGGGACTTTTCTGGGCTTTAAGAATCTTGAGTTTGAAATTTTTTCCAGGTATAGACATGAAGAAAAGGAGAGAAATATCAGTTTTATTCTTAGAAAGTGAAATAATGACTTTTATACAGTCACATGACACAAAATGCTAAAATATTTTAAATTATTCCACACAGAGGCAAAGCTTGGAAAGGAATATTCAAAAATGAGGTCAGTTGCTGTTGATGCATAATAGTTGCCCAGTAAACATGGTCAGTTCCATTATTCGTGGTTGTTAGCTTCTGTAAAATCACCGCGAACACTAAATTAGCCCATCCTCAACCATCACTCCTGGGGAAGTACGTGAGACTCTCTGCCGTTGAACTCACAGCCCGCAGCACTGTGCCTCATGCCCAAACGCAGCACATCTAACACACATTCTCTCCCTGAGGCCCGCACAACCTTCTCGCACTTAGGAACACTTGTCAGCGCTTCCATACTATGCCTGGGGGCCATTTTAAACAGCAAAATCACCAGCAAAAAAAAGCACAAAACTGTGAAGAAATCTGGCACTAAATAGACCGTGAGAAGGGCACTGTTTACAGTGTGAGAGCTGAAACAAGGAGGCAGAGCGTGGCCTGTTCAGCCTCCCTGGGCACACGTGCCTCAGGACACTCGCCTTTTTTACTGCTCTACGCATGTCCACAAATGACTACAAAGGCACCACAAGTATTGATTTTGAGGTTACCAATAAATTTTAGTGATAGGGAGATTCACAAATAAAGAATTTGTGAATAATGAGGATCGACTGTATTTCATTTTTTCATTCTACTCTAGGTCCTGGAGACATCAAGATAAATGAGTGCAGACCTTGTTAAATGAATTGTGTTAGGATTTTTGGGTTAATAGATAAAATATGGGGGTTTTTTCATCTTAGAAATTTCTTAAATGTAATAAAATGACAAAATAACATTAAAATTCTGATTAATTTTATAAAATTGAATTAAGTAAATAGTTATCTATTATGGGTAATAGGACTCCTGACAGCCATGGTTTCTAGTCCCTCCTATTTATACTTACTAGCTATGTGACTTTGGGCAAGTCATTAAACTTTTCTGAGTGTACCGTTTCCTCAATTGTAAAATGAAGATAATGAAGGACATCCCCACTTGTGAAATGAGGCTGGTGAGGGGTAGAATTTCTTCTCAGCTGTGCAGTGAAGATGCTGTTATGAGGCTGAAATGAGGTGCTGTATAAACCCTTTTTGGACCAGCTGGAGCCTGGCATGTCAGTGACCTTGTTTCTTCTCCCCAGAGAGGGTGGGGGACCCTCTTTAAGCACCTGCATATCAGAGAAGACGGTGCCACTGCCTTCACAGGTAAATGTGGTATACAAAGAATTCGTAAGCCACGGCTGTCTTCTGTCAAAACGTTTCAAAGGCTGCTCCATCACGTGGCCTGTGATGCTGTACAGAAGTCTGAGGCCAGCCTGTCTTTTCTGCATTTGTAGATAACCGGTTATCCTGCCTTCAGGCGGAAATGCTTAGTGTTTCATCTGATTGGATTCTGTCTATCTAAGTTCATGTTTTTCTTAGGAAAGGCAAGTAGTCTTTTCATTAATTTTGCCATAGCAGGTGATTCTTTCAAATATAATTCATGTCTATTTTCTGTCTAGGAAAGTTTCCTTCCCTCAAGACAATATTTCTTTGAATAAAATTTTGATTCTGTTTATTCTGGTCTTCTCTTCAGGAACACTGGTTATCCATGAATTGTCTTTTCATTGTCTCTTCACCACATTCCTCATATCTCTCTTCTCTGTAACTCCTTTTTTTTCCTTTGCCCTTTCTTGCTTTTGAGAAGTTTTCTTAAATCTCAATCCTGGTTTTCTGCAGTAACAATTCTGCTTCTTAACAGTTATAATGTGGTGCTTGCTGTGATTTTTAAAGCCGTAATAATAGCTGCCCTCCATGCAGGTCGTATGTCTGGAACTGTGTAGAACAATCTGTGAGCAGGAGTAAGCCGGGGAGCCTCTGGGCTCTCGAAGTTGTTGGGCAGATACACCCTTCAGTGTGAAGTGAGCGGAGGGAAGGTGACGCAGCCTGCTTTTGCGAAGGCCTCTGTGGTCCTCTACTTCTCACAGTAGTCCTCGCAGGTAGGATTGTATGTGCATCTTACAGATGAGAAAGCAGATAGTCAGAAAGATGGGTAACCTGACACGTCAGGCAGCTAATAAATGCCTGAGCCGTACTTGAAATACCAAACCTTTGTTCTTTCCCTAATACCATTTTATCTCAGGACGGTACACATTCCCCCTAGAAAAGCTCCCATTTGGTCTTTCAGTCAAAATCTATTTTTTCTTCTTGTTGGCACTGTACTCAGATTGCATTGGCTGGGCTCCAGGTCTACAGGGAGGAAATTGAAAATAGAGAATGTTAGAATAAACACTGCAGCAGCAAGGAGTTTCTTGCCAATAGCTGGAGAGGGAGAGCGAAGAACTGAAAAGCAGACTAAGTTTACTAATTCCAGGAAAATTAGAGTATATATTTCTGTAACCTCTGAGGGCATTATTGTAATGTTGTATATAATTGATATTCATAAATATGTCTTGGATTCATTAAGGAAGGATTCAGTCATGTTCAAGTTTTTGGAAGAAAGCTAACAAATATGCAAGCAATGGAAGACATTTCAAAGTTGAAAGCATTTTTGGCTGTTTGTAATTGCAAAAATATTGAAACATTCCAAATGACTATCAACAGGAAAGCATTATATTATAGCTCTACAATGGAATACTTAGAGTAGTGAAGATAAAGTACAGCTTCATGTATCTCCATGATGAATCTTACAAACAGTGAAAAACACAATTTGAAAAAAATACGATATATAGTTTCATTTATCTGACGTTTAGAAATATTCAAAACTAATATAGTATTAGGATACATATCTATATGGCAAAACTAAAAAGAAAACCAATATAATGGTAAACACAAAATTCAGGAAGTGGTTGTCTCGGGGTAGGGAAAGGTGAGGGAGGTACAGTTGGGTGGGGACATGTATATAGGACGTTAAAAGTATTAGTGATGCTCCATTTCTTAGGCTACCCAACCGTGGTGACCTAGTGTTTTAGATGCGGCTCTCTCACTCAAGTTGGTTTCCTGGTCAGGGAACCACACCACCCATCTGTTGGTTGTCATACTGTGGAGGCTGCATGTTGCTGTGATGCTGAAAGCTGTGCCACCAGGATTTCAGCTACCAGCAGGGTCACCCATGGTAGACAGGTTTCACTGGAGCTTCCAGGCTAAGACAGACTAGGAAGAAGGACCTGGCCACCCTCTTCCAAAAATCTGGCCATGAAAACCCTGTGAGCAGCAGCAGAGTATTGTCTGATATAGCCCTGGAAGGTGAGAGGGGAGCAGAAAAATCAGGCAGGGTTCCACTCTGCTGTGCACAGGGATGCTGGGAATCAGAATCCACTTCATGGCGCTGAATGAATTTCTTAAGCTGTGTATTGGATACCCGAGCATTCATTTTATCATCAATATTATTATTTATAACATATATATGTAAAATACATTTGTATGTGTGAAATATTTAATAAGAGAAAATTTGGGTTCTTAAGAGGGTTATGTTTCATTTATCTAGAAATTTTTACTTATGAGAAATATTTCCAAAGATATCAGACAGATGATTCATTATTGTTACTATTGCAAAAGAAATATAAAAATAATCAGATGGCTATATCAGGGAGCTCATTTAAGAAACAATATTTATTTATCTAAAGAAACTCCTTTATGTTGGAATGTTCAGTACTAGTATACATAAGATAGTTTTATAAAAGGAAATGTTTGAAATAGAAATCAAATCCCCTAAATTGTGATATGCTCTGTGAAAACCCATCTTCTAAAATTTATGGTGCTTTGGGTTAATGAAAAGCAAAATTCCAGTAAGAAAACATTGCATTAAGTTCTAGAATGTTGCCTAATTCAGAGAATTTACATGTTGTGATATTTCATGGTAAGACCTGAGGGCATTTTAGAAATATGCGGGGCCTTTGGCCCCCTAGTAAGCATGACTGAGCATCTACATACTACAGTACAATTCTGTTATAAAGCATTTATTTTGCCTCTTCTTTATATTATAGTTAAGTATTTTTATTTAGATTACATAAGTAAGCTATATTATCTTTGAATTTCATTTCAAAATAGTTAAGGGGAATATTACAAAATATTTTTATTAGAAAGGTGTTAGAACTATTAGGGCTGAGAAAAAAATAATCTGTACTCACTTGGAATGTATGAACAAATTTTTCTGAAGGGGTTAGATCAAGCTAGAAGTCTCTAAGAAAAATTAAATTATATGGTTTAGGAAGCTTTATGTATTTCTCCATTGTGTTTGTATTTTAATTGCATTATAATCCATAATTAATAATCTAATGCAGATTGACATCCATGACTAAGCAGAAAAATCTATTAATTTTCATTTATTGCTTGTGAATAAAAAGATTCAGCTTCTCTCTGGTTAAAACTCTAGAAGGCACATATGTATTTTGAAAGGTTTCAAATATTTTTTATTGAGAAATATTTTTTCATACAAAATGATTTTTAATTTTATCTGTAATTTGAAGAGGGAATGAATATTGGTTTCTGTTTTGGTTTTTATTTCTTTTTAACAGGTGGTTTGGGAATGGAGCAAACTCTGCCTTGCATGAGGGTCCCTCTTTATATACAAAATGCTGTATTTTTCCTGGAAACCAATCTCCTTGAAAGCTAATGCCCAAATCAAACAATGTACTCTTTTCAGTACTGAATAAAAATAGGTCAGGAAGGGATTAAAAGACTGTGCCCTACGGGGAAGCAAGGAAAGTTCTGCTCTGTAAACTTGCCCTTGTCACGTGAGAATTTGTGAATTACCAGTTGAGTCAGACCCTCCTCCTGCCTCCTCTTCCTTGCCTCTCAGCCTGTCGGCCCTTGTTGTTCATATGTGTTTGAAACATCGTTTCGTTAGAAATTTTCCCATCGCATCTGTTAGAAATGTTTTGCTGTCAGTCAGAACTGAGTCTGATTTGCCTCCTCTGTGTATTTAACCGAGGAGGAAGAGGAGGTTGATGCTGGGTGGTACTCCCTCCGTCGGTGTCTGCTGCTGTGCCTCCTCACCTCCCCTTCCCCTCATGCGTGTGATGGTCAGCACTGTGCCCAGGATGGTCTTCAGGTTCTTCTTGACAGGCTTCAGGTTACTGAAGTGTTTGATTCAGTAAACGTGTGTTAAGATCCACGAGGTACAAGGAGGTATAGAGTCAGTATAGAGTTCTCTCGTTGAGAATCCCATAAAACAAGACTGTGATAACTGCAGTGTGAACGTAAATTCCATCCATTCATGAAACTGCTGTGTGACTTTGGAGATGGCATCTGAACTTTTTGAACCTCTTTTATTCATATGGAAAATGGAAGTTAAAAGGTATACCTTCTGTATAGTTTTATACAAGTATTTCCCAATATAGGAGATAAAGTGCACAAGTACTTAGCATGGTATTACCATGTGGAAGACTCCAATAAATGGTTTCTATTCTCAGTGCTGTTGCTACCTTTGGTCACTGAACCGTGCTCAGGATCTCCACATTGTGTTTCTCTTACTCTCAACCCATCAACGATAAAAGGACATCCACATCACCATTTCTTTGCCCATAAACTGACTGGATTAGACAGTGAGTTCTAGGGTTTCTTCCATCTTTATGATTATTTAGATCTTTGTGGAACGAAGTGGGTCCTTAGTGCTAATAATCCTTACATAAGATTTTCTGAGGCAACTCAGTATGTACAACTATTTCATATCATCTTCTCTCTTCCAGCTTTCAGTACTTCCTCCCCTTCTCTCTTAACTCATGGATTAAAAATAAAAACTATCAGGAGAGTTTCTATATGCTTCCACCAGCAAATGAACCCACACACCCACTTCTGCCTCCAGATGACAGGTCTTCCTGCTGGATTCCCACTTAAGCCCAGCTTTTCACTGTGCCTCTCTCTCGTCCCCTCATGCCCGCAGTAGCTTCTCTTTTTCTCCTGGATCATGCGCATCAGGTAACAGAAATGCTAAAGTATCTTCCATTTTTCTCAAATCCTCTCTACTACCCTACTTAGCCCATACAGCTACCACCCCATTTACCTGCTCCCCTTTAAAAAAAATGCCTTAAAAATCTATACTTTCATCTTCTCTTCCTCCACTCTCCTCCCAATCTTTTGTTAAAAAATTACAAATCTGTTTTTAAAAAGTTGCGCAAGTAAACAATGAATACCCATGTACCCTTCATATAGATTCACCAATTTTTACTATTTGGTCTTACCTTATCTCTTTAATATATTCATTTTTTTCTGAACCATTTGAGAGTTCCTTGCAGACATTGTGACATTTCCTCATATATCTCCTAAAAGCAAGGGTATTCTCCTGTATACCCACAGTCTAATAATTGCTTAACATTAATTTAATTTTAATTTTAAAATTTACTGTCAAATTTACTGACCATATTCACATTCTCCTAATTATTCCATAATCCTCTTTCTCTCTCTCTTTTAATATCCAGTATCCACTCAAGGATTACACATGCTTTTAGTTGTCATATATCTTTCATCTTCTTTAATCTAGAACCCTGGCCTTTAAATTTTTTTTCTCTTATTATATTAACTTTTTTTAAGACTCTAGGCCAATTATCTTGCAGAATATCTTCAATTTGGATTTATCTTTTCCTTCATTAGATAGAGGCTGACCTGTTGGCAGATCTACAATAAAATGACTCTTAAACATTTTTGGCAGTGCTACAGAGTTGCTGTTGTATCCCTGAGTGCCCACCGCTGGGGGCGCATGCTGTCAGTGTGATGGGTTACCTCTCAGGCTTCTTCTCCATTTGTAGAGATACTGTTCCCTCTGGAATCATTAATAATTTCTGGGAAGACCTTGTTCCCCAGTAGCTTTTCACCAGTGGTCTTAGCACCCATTGGTGATTCTTACCCTAATCAGTTATTACGATGGCCGTTGTAAAATGGTGATTTCCTATTTCCATTATGCCTTGTGCATTTATTAGTTGTCCTTCTCTCTCTCGAAGCCAAGTCAGTCAGGCTCTGCCCCACGACTCCAACAAAACTGCTGTTGTCAGGGCACCAATGACTGCCGCTGACTAAACCCGAAGGACAAGTCTCTGTCCGGAGTTCCCTTGGCAGGCCAGCTGCGTTCAGCAGAACTGATCCTTCCCGTCTCCTTGAGACACTTTCTTTAGTTGGCCTCTGAGAAACCAGTAGGGTGACTTATCAGTCTCCTTTACTGGGTCTTCTTCAGCTTCCAAACCTCTAAATGTGGAAAAACCTCAGGATCTAGTCTTCAGACCTCTACCACAACTCAACATGTGGCAGCTGGATTCCTCTAGTTACTCAGGCCCCAGAGCCTGGAGTCATACTCTTCTCTTTCTTTTACCCTCAGCATCCCATTCATTGGCAAATTCCGTCAGGTCTAATTTTAAAACATATACCAAACCTAATCCCTTCTCACCACTTCGCTTCCTCTTTCCTTGTCTAGCAACCATCCTGTCCGGCCTTGACTATTGCTGTAATGTCCCTCTCAGACTCCCTGCTTCTATCCTTGCTTGCCTATAGAAATCTTTTTTAAAAAGTCAGATAATGTCACAGAATCCATCTATCAAAATAAAAGCCAAAGTTCTTACGTACTTTATAAAGCCTTGCATACTCTGGCCCCTGGCCACTTCTTTGATCTTCTTCTGCCAGTGTCCTGTTTACTAACTCTATTTGTTAACCCACTTGTCTGGAAAACTATTCTCCCAGATAATCTATACACCTCACTCCATCACTTCTTTCACATCTCAAATGTCGCCTATCAGAGAGGCCCTTTCAGATCGTCCCGTCTAAAGTAAGTCTCCGCCCCTTCACTCATTGTCCCCTGCTCTGTGTATTTTCCTTCTAGCACCTGATGTGAGGTATGTTGATTTGTTTTGTGCGTATCATCCGTCCACCCCCATTTGAAAGTGTGCCCACGCTAGCAGGGACTGCTCCATCCCCAGCCCTTAGAGCAGTGCTCAGCCCGTAGCAGGCGCCCCGTCAGTATGTTCATTGAATGTTGGAATTCCTCTTACTCTTCTTTCAGTCATGGAAAGAAAATGGTTTTTTTCGCCCATTTCTAGTGAAAGTTTTAGTTTTGTAACTGCTCTTCTTTCCTCTTGAAACCTTATTTACAGTGTTTCAAAGTATACTCTAGCGAAGAAGTTATGTTTTTGTAGGTTGTATAAATTGATGGATTATTTATAGTTTTGCTGCTTCTCATTACTAATCCCAATACGTTTTTCATCAGTATTTGGATATGTAATCCTTAAAAGGCAACTAAAATTCTCGTATGTTAACCTAGTGTTGTTTCTTTTTTATAAATGAAAGTATAAAGGCTTTTCCTAAATCATCCATTTACGAATTTCAAAGCCCATCAGTACAACAGTATTTGTTCTGATGTCCTACATAATTCTCTAGGAAGTCTGCCTGTTTGCTATTAGCTTATGAAGGGAGAAAGTTCTGGCTTCTTTTATTAACTTGAAAGTAAAAACTAATCACATGTTTATAAGATTAACCTAATGAAAATTGATGGGAAATGTTGATTAATCACCATCTCCTGGTGTTTTTTTGTTCTATATGTTTGTTTCTCTGTGTATCATACTTGTGGGATTTAAATAATGGGAGGAAATACGTGACTTCAAATCTGATTTAAGCAGTTCTTGGTAGTGACCAAGATGTGCATCCCTGTTTTAAAGAGTGAGGACATTTCTATGCCTGTTTTGTGTGGGTACGCGGATATATAGGCCTTACTCATAAATCCCCTTATGCTACCGTGTCTGTAAGCTGAACATCAGATGACAGATTTTAGGGCTATTCATTAGGGAGGATATTTAGATATTTATATTGTATATTTCATTGGGTATCTAGAAATTTAAATTTTAAGCATTATCCTCAAGAGTTCTCATAAGCAATTAGCTGTTTCAGTGTATAATTAAACAATGCATCTATTTTAACTATGGTAAACACTAATGACTGTGTTCTCAGACTATTTCAAAAGTTTGCATTAAATATATTGTCATTTTCTAAATTAATATTCAAGAAGAAATACTATGATAGCTAAGGTCTTTGAACTTCTAAACATAGCTTTTGTAACTCTCACTTTCAAGAAAAAATGTTTTTGATGCCTTTTATTTCTTTTTATTGCTGACTCAGTGACTTGAGCCTAACTAGCATGTGACTGGGTTTTCTACATTAAATAATTTCTGGAGGTCCCTGGGAAATACAGTTGTCATGAGGTGGAAGGGAAGGGTTCACAGTCTAAAGAATCTGGTATATATCTCTGTTGACTCACTGCATTCGTTGGAACCGAATTTGAAGGATGAGTAGGCATCTTTAAGCAAAGAGGTGGAATAAAGCAATGTTTCCTGAAGTGGGTTCCTGAAATAATTCCTAAAGAGAATTAGATAGTAAAGGCATTCGTTACCAAGGAATTTGAGGAAACACTATGTTTCTACAGTGAGATTCCTTAGAGCCTGTACTATGCTAATAAGCACTGTGATTCTCCAAGAAATTGGATAATATATGAATTTCCTAAGGCTCCCTGATAGTGGAAGCTACTTTTTTCCTCCCAAAAATCTCTTAATATCTTAAGGGACTAGTGTTCCACAAACAGTTTGTAATTTCTGGGAATATATATCATGAATAGCAGAATTCATGACAAAGCAAGTAATATGTTTAAAACCTCAGAAAGGTGGTAGAGCATGGTGTGTTTGGAGAATGACTGGTAGTTCCATCTGGCCAGAGAAGGGGAGAGTGCGAGAGTAAGAAGGGTGGCAGGGAGTGAGCTGGGCCGGACAGTGAAGTCTCAGTTTTAAAATCTATCCTATCAGCAGTGGGGAGCCATTGAAGACTTTCAGGAAGGGAAGTAGCGTGAACATATTTGCAGTTTTAGAAGAATGAGCATGAAAGGGTGAGAATATAGAGTATTAATTCAAAGACTACTGTAAGAGTGAGAACTGAGGGCAGATGGTGATAGCATTAACAGAGAGACGACACCAGAAAAGAAACAGGTTTCATGATGGAAGATAAATGAATTAGGCTTTTGGACAGGTTTGGTTTGAGGTCCCTTAGTGGTGTAGACAGAGATATTAAGGATGCAACTGGAAAATCTGATCTAGATCTGATGTAGAGTTCCAAAAGCAGTGTCAGCTGAACTGTAGACTTGGGTGGTGGTGTAGATACGGTATTTCAAACCAAAAGAGGAGAGAGAGAGAAAACACGTCCTTCTAGTGTGAAAAGTTTACCCATCACACATTATTTCAGATGTACCTCTAGGCTCTTTCTGTTCTGAGTTTCTGAAAATTCTTTTTGAGGATCCTCTGACTCTACGAAGCGTTCCTTTAACAAGTAAATGTCAAGAGTGCTGTGATTATTTGGTTATTTGGCTGGTTGGGTATTTGGCTGATTTTGCGTATGTACACTTGTGCATACCTTCTAGTTCCAAATCAGCTATTGGCTGTTACTTTTGCATTTAAAAGTCTAAGCAGTGAAGACATAAGAGTATTAGTATTTATTGAACTTTGGTTGTGACCAAAATGGGCACTTGCCCTGAATGTACAATAATCACCAAGATAAGTCCTGAGTAACTTTTCTTTAACTAAATCAAACTCATTTATACACACATGCTTCAGCTCCAGCACTCCCACCACATGCCATTTCGCTGAAAAATTGACTTTAGCATGCCTTTCATGCTGATTTTGAGATTAAAATTAAATATACTATCAAAATACAAAAAAATGCTATTCAATAATAATGAAAATTTCTCTGGTGTCAAAAATACAGGTGAAACATATATCTGTACCACTCAGGGAAGGCAATATAATGCATACTAAGATAGAAAAAAAGTTCCGTTTATTTTTTCTAAAAAGACAGTGAACTTTACTAATACTTAGCAGATAAACTGGAAGTCCTGTATATATTTGAGTGCTGTTCAAAAACTAATAAGGCCAGCCCTATGGCCAACTGGTTAAGTTTGCGTGCTCCGCTTCGGCGGCCAGGGCTTTGCCGGTTTGCGTCCTGGGCACGGACCTACACACCACTTATCAGGCCATGCTGTGGCAGCATCCCAGAGAGAAGAACTAGAATGGCTTACAACTAGGATATACAACTATGCACTGGAGTTTTGGGGAGAAAAAAAGAAAAAAGGAAGAGTGTCAACAGATAATAGCTTAGGGCCAATCTTCAAAAAAATAAAAAGCTTAAAAAAAAACCACTTTACTGATAAGATTTGTGATTCCTGGAGTGGTAGACAGGAGCACAGGCGCTGGAGTGAGACTGGCAAGACCCTGCCCTGGCCCACCATGGAGTAACTGTGTGACCAAGGCAAGTTGCTTTGTTGTTCTTGTTCACATTTCTTCATCAGACACTGGAGTAACAGTACCAACCTCGTGACAATGGATTCAAACAATAAATAAAACATGCTTGGCCCATAGTAACCGTTCAGTAGCGCTAATGCCAGCAAATAAGAATGTCCCTTTAGTGACTTGGTGTGTATCAGTGATGTGGATAAAGATATGCAGTTACAGTTACTGTCCTCCAACCTCCCATCCTCTCCTGAAGACTGCCTCAGCAGCTCCCTTTGTATGGAGTGCTTTTTCTTTTATTTTTTATTTTTTTTAATTTTTTATTTTTGGTCAGCAAGATTGGCCCTGAGCTAGTATCTGTTGACACTCTTCCTCCTTTTTTTTTTCCTCCTCAAAGCTCCGGTACATAGGTGTATATCCCAGTTGTAAGTCGTAGTAGTTCTGTGTGGGATGCTCCCACAGCGTAGCCTGATAAGTGATGTATAGGTCCACACCCAGGCTCTGAACCGGCAAACTCTGGGCCACCGAAGCAGAGCATGCGAACTTAACCGCTCAGCGCTTTTTCTCTTGTTTTCCATGGATGGCTTCTCATCCTGCAGATCTCAGTCTTGTTACCTGCTCAGTGGTAACAAAGGCTTTTCCTGACTACCTAATCTAAATATTCACCAAGTCCATTGCAACCATATCGTTCTATTTTAATTTACTCCATATCATTTATAATTTTCTATTTCTATATCCTGATGTAATTTTCTATTGTCAAAACTCCCTTCACTGAAACAGAACAATCTCTCCTGTTCTCCATTGTGTCCCAGCACCCTGATCAAGGTCAGACATGTAAGACGTACTGAAAAAATGTTGGATAAGTTAATGAACTACTCTGTAGAGGTTTTAATGAAAGAATCGGAGAAAGGGAGGGAGATTCAAAATTCTGGTTTAGGAAAAATGTCTGTTCCTGCCTTCCCTTGCTCTACGCAGGCCCTGAACAGCGTACCTGTCTCCCCATAAACCCAGACCTCCCGAATGGTACGGATTCAGTGTAGCCTGGCTCTTTTAGACCTGTCGTCTCTTGTAACTTGGGATAAGCCCTGGCCACTCGCATGTTCCCAGTGGCACATCCTTCCTCTTCCTAGCCCTTTGTGTTTCTTCCTGTCTCTCAACCCTACTGGCTGCTAGACTCATGTCTAGCTAAAGACTCCTGTTGCTAGGCCCCCGTGGACATCAATACTTGTCCAGATTGGGTCCCTTTTGAATACTCATTTGGATCACTGTCCCCATCCCTACCTGTGCCTGGTTGTGTTGGTTCCCATAGTCTTCTTTTTTTGTTTTTTTAACCATCCCTCACTGCTGAGATCCCAACATCCTTTACAGTTAGGCCCATGAGGTTTAGGACCATTAGAAAGAGAGAAGGGAAGTAGGACTGGAATTCAAGACTGGCTTTGAGGTTTCGACAGTCCCTTTGTAACTCATAATGAATACTGTGGCCTTGGAGTCTTAGCTCTTAGGTATAATAACCGTTCTCCACCTTGGCTGTTGTCATAGTATCCAGCACCATTTCATGTATAGGTGGGTGCTTTAATAAATACTATTCGATGATGATAATCCTTAGAAGCCCAGTGTTAGGATGTTGTTCTGATGATCTATTGCTGCATAAATAACCACCACAAAGCCTAGTGCCCCTAAATAAGAATTACTGATTTTATTCACAAATCTGCAGCTTAGGTAGGGCGTGGTGAGAAAGCCTGTCTGCTCACACAGCATCAGCTGAGGGGCTTGGCTTCCTAAAACACGGTGCCGTGCTCCAAGAATAAGCATCTCAGAAGACAGGAGTGGAAGCTACCAGAAACGGCACAGTGTCACTTCTGTTTTGCACAGGTCAACCAGTCATAGAGCCCAGATTCAAGAGAACAGACCTTGACACCACCTCTTGATGATGATACTGTATATTAATATAGTATTAATATTATCAGAGAACTTGCGGTCATGTCACCTTAGATATTCACCATTTTCATTTTTCTAATCAAAATGAAATATGAAAAAATCAAATGAGAAAACCTATGGGTCAGATTGTAGTAGAGCTTTGAGCACTCTGCACAAAGGACGCTATTGTTTAAAGTCACTCGACTCTGGGAACGTTAACACTCACTATTTCGGGATCCTAGAGTATCATTTGACCTAAATACTGTGAAACACACCAAATTGGAAGCCAATCTGAGGATTACCTGAATGATCTCAAAAAGCTAATGAAACTGTTAAAATACCTTACTATTGTTAACTTAAGCCTCTGAAAAAGAGAGAGAAGAAATAAATTCACAAACTATTTTCTAGAGTTAACTTTTTTGTTCTAAAGAATTTCAGTTTGGTCTTGTGGGCAACTTGGAAAATACTGTGAACTTTTTTTCCCCCACTAAATTCCAGGGCAAAGTCATGTTTACTTTGTGTGGTGTAACTGTCATTTGAATGAAATGAAAATATATGTGTTCAATTAACTCTGGGATCTGGTATTCTGAAGTGAAAATGTTTTATTGATCTTAGAGGAAAAAAATAGCAAGAATGAGGTTTTTAAATTTCCACTATTCACTATATCTAAGCTTTTCTAAAGCAGAAGTTTTGATTTGGCAAATAATGTGACTGTGCTTTCTTCAACTTTTGTTCTTCCCCCAGCATCTTACCTAAAGATATTTTAGTTATCGTTTTCTAAAATGATGTTCTGGGATCAGATGTGGAAGGGTGCAGGAGCATGCCATATTTAGTCACCATCTGCAGTACTGTAACATGAAAGATCTTCCCAATCTTTTTCATTTCTTTCCTCCTGGATAATCTGATGTTGCAACAAATTGATTGCTCAACCTCCCCATGTCAGTTTTCTGTAAAATCTAAAAGATTGCTACAGGCCCAAGGTGAGGAAATGATTTCTTTCTGGAAAAGGTGACAATCAAAGGTCAATTCATTAAACAGAGTGACGTACAAGACCTCCAAATAATGCCTGTGATATATTCTAAAATGTTGACGTTCAAAACATAAATTGATCATTTTTACTGGTAAACCTGTGCTTGGTAATCTTATTTAGAGGAAAAATGGAAATAAAATTCATTTTGTGACTGATTCTGAAGAATTAACTTTTTCCCCCTTAGATGTAATTATTAAGGAAAGCCCTCATTTCCCTGATAGAAAGCACCTCATTTCCTTGAATTCTCTCACAAAAAAAAAGGACCAGCCATGAAATTCTGACATCACCATTATGTAAGTCATCTATTTAAGAAAGAGCAGGTCATGTTGGAAGGAAGCCGGAACCAGAAGGCAGAAGTCCTTACTTACAGTCCCTGGTCTCGCTTACCAGCCGCGCGCCTGTGAGCGACCTCCTCAGTGCTCAGCATCCCCACTTGTACGATAAGGAAGTGTCATCCCCTCAACAGCCTGGCAGAGTTGTGAAGTTGGATGATGTGTCACAGATGCAAGTGCTTAATGACTTGCAAAGCATCATATAAACAGAGACTGTTATCAATCATTTCAGAAACTTGAGGAAAGATAGATGGATTTTTGTAAGTTAGGGTAATGTCATTAAAAATGTACATTGTGGTTTATAAAATATATTTTCTAAGCTCAAGGCTAATGTTTTCGTACTACTTAAAGAAAGGATAAGTTCATTAAGGACAGAAACCAAGTGTTACCCATCTTGTCTTCCTAACATTGTCTAGCACAGTTCTAGATAGATCAAGTCAGTTGGTTGATTCATTGGTTGAATGATTGATTGAGAAAAATATTTATGAGATCATTATTCCTCAATTTAGAGAGAAATAAATTGGCCTCTTTTAGCACTTTGAATTTCTAGTTAATCATTATTGACAACTCTAATAGTATATATAACCAAACTATCAGTGAAAGTGCCATCACACTGTTGCACTGTTGTTGATTTCACAGACTGCACCATGGGGTGTGTGAATGGGCTGGGGATGGGGAGAGGGAAAGGGCTCAGATGCTTAATACCCACTGTTGTAGGAATATAGTCACTCTGAGGTCGGCCTGGCTAAGAGGGCTAGTGATGCCAGCCTGCAACTGGATTTAAAAAATGTAAATCAGAAGGACTATTCTGAGTTTTCAGTTTAATTTTGTTTGTTTGTGGGGTTTTTTGGTGAGGAAGATGTCGCTGAGCTGACATCTGTGCCAGTCATACTCTATTTTGTATATGGGACACTGCCACAGCATGGCTTGATGAGTGAGGTGTATGTCCGTGCCCGGGATCCAAACCCACAAACCCCAGGCCGCAGAAGCAGAGAATGCGAACTTAACCACTGTGCCACCAGTTTTTAGTATTTCCAACCAGTTGTCTCCAGAATTTAAAATACAGTATAAACTTTACGTTGGTGCTCAGTTTTGTGCATCTTCTCAGGAGTTTCTTTTGGAATTTTCTCCTGCCTTTCTAGCTTTTGATGTAGCTTTAAATGGCTGCTTTCTTAACTCCCTCCCAAAAGTTTTCAGAAACGTTTCCATCCCCCCCCAAAACACTGTTTCATACTTGACTTCTTTTACTAGTTCAACAAATACGGGCACAGACTTGATTTCTGACTTGTTTTCATACTTAGTACCTGCAAAGTTAGCATGCTGCCTTTAAATGCACGTAAGTCATCATGCAGAGAAAACCCCTTCATTACACTCGTGCTGGGCACTGGTCATGTCCCTGTCAGTCTCCACACACTCTCCTCATTTACCTGGGCCCAAGCTTATGTGGTTCCAGAAAAATCATCCGTATCTGTTTTAGAGAAACAGAAGCAATTTCAGCTAATGGCGCTTTTTGGTAGTAGTTGTAATGAATTATGCCTAGATGTCATTTTATAATAAGAAAATTTTTCAGTAGTTGACACTAACAGGCTTTATCGTGTAAAACATTAGTTCTTTTAGATGGTAACAAAGAATTCGAAAAAGTAACTTGTTTCTCTTTTTAAAAAATTTATCACAAAATAATACATGTAATTGCAGCCAAGGGTGAGGAAAGGTGGTAGGGTTCCTGAGGTTCTGAAGCAAGAAAATAGGTTTCAAGCAAAAGGAGCAGATTTATAGAGCCGCCAACTCACTGACGTGATAAATCCAAGGAACCACCTGTTATCCAGAGGCTGGAATAGAAGGGATATATGTGAATGCAGCAAAGATGAGGTTAGCAGATTGACAGGGCCCTAATCATTAAAGGCCTTGCTTGCTTGCCAAGAAGTGAAACTTGTTTTCTTAAGGCAGAGGGGAGCCTTTAAAGGTATTTTCAGCAAGGAGAGATATTTTCATAGGTCCATTTGGAAGGAACTCTAGTAACATACCCAGGAAAAGCATGCTCGTGATGAGCTATGCCACAGAGACAGGTGCTGGTGAGCCTGGCGTTGCAGAGTGTGCCATGGGATGACGAGCCTGGAAGGACGTGCCACGAGGATCCAGCAAGGAGTCTAGGGCTTCCTCCACCCAGCACAGCGGGTTTCAGAATGATTCAACCGGTTTGATTTATTCAATTTCATTTTCTTAATTAAATCCATTAATGGCATTAGTACCAGTTAAGGTTGAATGTTCCAGGTAATTTTATTAATAATCCAAACTAATTTGAGGATATACTCTATCCAGAATAAAAATGACGCAGGCTGGCATTATGAAAGAACCTCCTTAGTGTGTAGTAATATAAAAGTCACAGTACTGTCTGTTCCCATGGGTCTTGTCACTAAGCACCTCTAGGCATTAAATAGTAAAGCAAGGTCGTGTTTTCTCTAGAGCACAGAGAGGCAAAATGATGAGCATTGCTCTTTCTCATCTGGCCCTGCCCATGTTTCAGGTCTATCTTAGGTTCTGCCACTTCCCCTTCAGTCCTCATTTTCAGGCACAAATGAGCTAATTGCAGTTTTCCCCTAAATATGCCATCTCATTTTTAGCATGCTTTCTCCAGCCCATTGTATCTACCAAGTTTCTGTTCCTCCTTAAAGACTCTGTTTCTGTAAAGCCCTCTGTGATGTCTGAAACAATCAGTCCTTTAGCTTCAGTGAACAGACCCTTGCACATAATGAACACCCTTACCATCTTCTTAGGTACCCTCCTACCTCCTTAAGGACAGGACCCTGTCTTACTCATTGAGATGTGTCCTCAGCATATAGCAAGTACTAGCCGTATAGCAGTGCCTCAGTGACTATGCCAAGCACCTGAACCGTGGCGACCCTGGGCATGGAACCTGGCTTCACTGTTCATTGCCCTGTAGAGCAGAAGTGATCGTTCATCAGCTTGTCTTAATGTTGTTACTCAGGCCTTTGAAAATACTAAAATTTGTGGTTGTCACCTTCCCTCACCTGCCAAAGGTCCTATCAGTGCCACCTTGTCTATTCAGTTGTCTTGCGCCTTCTCTAGAAGAGAACATCTCTACTACATCCGTCTCTGTTGAAATTTACTCTTGCTCTCTTGATTTTATGGCTTCCCAAACAAAACACATTTTAAAAATCTCTAAACCATTAGTTTAAGCCTTTTTCTTTGTCTTTATCTTTAATTATATTTTTTAAAAATTTGTGGAGTGTGCTTAGTGTGCTATATCTCAAGGAAATACTTTGAAAACAAAACAGCAAACCAGTCTTTAGTCAAGAACTCTAGAGGGCCAGCCTGGTGGTGTAGTGGTTAAGTTCCTCTGCTCTGCTTTGGCAGCCCAGGGTTCACAGGTTTGAATCTCGGGTGTGGACCTACACACCACTCATCAAGCCATGCTGTGATGGCATCCCACATACAAAAAGAGGAAGACTGGCACAGATGTTAGCTCAGCCACAATCTTCCTTATCAAAAGAAAAAGAACTCTAATATGTATCAAAGCACCCAACCATTCTTCTTCTACCAGTAAGTTATAACATTCAAGGTACTTTGTTGCTTCAGACTCAGAAACAAAAAAATTAAGAGCTGCCTGATCTTGAGCATGGTTTGCTAGACTGAGCAGCTGTCCTGGCTGTGCGTGTGCACATTTTCCATCCATGGTTTACTAGACTGAGCAGCTGTCCTGGCTGTGCGTGTGCACATTTTCCATCCATGGTTTACTAGACTGAGCAGCTGTCCTGGCTGTACGTGTGCACATTTTCCATCCATGGTTTGTTTACTAGACTGAGCAGCTGTCCTGGCTGTGCGTGTGCACATTTTCCATCCATGGTTTGTTTACTAGACTGAGCAGCTGTCCTGGCTGTGCGTGTGCACATTTTCCATCCATGGTTTACTAGACTGAGCAGCTGTCCTGGCTGTGCGTGTGCACATTTTCCATCCATGGTTTACTAGACTGAGCAGCTGTCCTGGCTGTACGTGTGCACATTTTCCATCCATGGTTTGTTTACTAGACTGAGCAGCTGTCCTGGCTGTACGTGTGCACATTTTCCATCCATGGTTAGTTTACTAGACTGAGCAGCTGTCCTGGCTGTGCGTGTGCACATTTTCCATCCATGGTTTGTTTACTAGACTGAGCAGCTGTCCTGGCTGTGCGTGTGCACATTTTCCATCCATGGTTTGTTTACTAGACTGAGCAGCTGTCCTGGCTGTGCGTGTGCACATTTTCCATCCATGGTTTACTAGACTGAGCAGCTGTCCTGGCTGTACTTGTGCACATTTTCCATCCATGGTTTGTTTACTAGACTGAGCAGCTGTCCTGGCTGTGCGTGTGCACATTTTCCATCCATGGTTTACTAGACTGAGCAGCTGTCCTGGCTGTACGTGTGCACATTTTCCATCCATGGTTTGTTTACTAGACTGAGCTGCTGTCCTGGCTGTACGTGTGCACATTTTCCATCCATGGTTTGTTTACTAGACTGAGCAGCTGTCCTGGCTGTACGTGTGCACATTTTCCATCCATGGTTTGTTTACTAGACTGAGCAGCTGTCCTGGCTGTGCGTGTGCACATTTTCCATCCATGGTTTACTAGACTGAGCAGCTGTCCTGGCTGTACGTGTGCACATTTTCCATCCATGGTTTACTAGACTGAGCAGCTGTCCTGGCTGTACGTGTGCACATTTTCCATCCATGGTTTGTTTACTAGACTGAGCAGCTGTCCTGGCTGTGCGTGTGCACATTTTCCATCCATGGTTTGTTTACTAGACTGAGCAGCTGTCCTGGCTGTACGTGTGCACATTTTCCATCCATGGTTTGTTTACTAGACTGAGCAGCTGTCCTGGCTGTGCGTGTGCACATTTTCCATCCATGGTTTACTAGACTGAGCAGCTGTCCTGGCTGTGCGTGTGCACATTTTCCATCCATGGTTTGTTTTTTTGTTTTGGGTTTGGTGTGGATGTTTTTTTCTTGTTTTTTTTTTGCCTTATTTGATGATTTGCACTGGCCAAAAATGCTAGTGTTCTAATATGGCTCTTCCTTAGCTTAAAAATTGGCTCTTTTACCCTTGTACTTTCTTTCTGGGCAATGCAAACAACATTGAAGTTGTCTAAATAATCAGGTTCTTCGTAACTTGAATTAGACAAGAAAAAGACCCCATTGTGGTGGAATTACATCACAGAACAAATGAGATCATTTGTATTAAACTATTTGATTCTTGGGTTTCTTTTTTGATGATGATACCTAAAGAACCACCATTTTTAGTCAAACTAAAAATAGATTATAATGTCTTAGGCACAAGAATATTGGTTATAAATAGAAAGTAAGATTTGATTTTTAAATTAACACCATATCTCAAAATAATGACTTTCTTACCTTGTTCAGTGTATTTGAGATGCTGCTCATGTTTCCAGGAGCTTCATAATATTTGTAAAACTGGAATGGGGAGGAGGAATGCTTTATTGGAGACAATTTTTCCATAAAGCATCTGGGCCTCTTGCTGCTATATTTTTAGCTCAATCTGTGACTGTTATGTGTAGGTTGATAGTCTCTCTACTTAAACACAACCCTGAAAAGTAGCTCTGTGCCTTCAGCCTTCACTTCAGCATGGATTCTTTACGTGCAAAGATGCACCCTTAGCAAGAAAAACAGATCTTTATCAACGTTTGCTTTTAAAACAGACCTAAGAAAGTCAGGTAATTCTAAATCTCTAATAGAAATATAGTACAGAACTTGCTATTACCTACTCCATTTATACATTTTATTTTCTTGTCTCCTTATTCTAAACAAATGATAATTCCTTTGACTTTCTTTTGTGAAAGTCCTTACCTGAGAATTGTTAAGAAATTCACAAACAGAGCAAAAACAGAAATGCTTCTGCTTGTTCCTTGCTCTTGGTGGCTCCACTCAGTAGCACCATTTGTGACTCTAGCTCTCCCAAGGGCTCAAAGGTGCTTTTCTTTTTTGCCTCTTTCTCCCCATTCCGCCTCCTCTTTGTTCTTATTCTTCCTCCTCCAAATCAGAACTACATTGCCGTAAAAAAATAAGGTGGACTTATAAATGGATGGATAGAGGGATGGATAGATGGGTAGAAGTGTGATAAACCAAGTATAGTAAGTTGTTAATGGTGGAATCTAGATAGAGGGTATAGAAGCGTCCACTATAAGATTCTTTCAGCTTTGTTATGTGTTTGAAAATGGTCATAATAAAATTTCTTGAGAGTGGTTATCCATGAAAGATAGAATGACAGGAGCTTTCACTTACTCTGTTTAAATTTTTTACAATTATGTTATTAGAGAAAAATGGAAACAGTTCTTTTTAAAGCTACATGAAACTGTGTTCACAAATGAAGTCACCAGACTATTGATTTAAATGCTCTTCATGTTTGACATTCACAGTAGGCCATGCTAAATAATTAAGAATGTTCACAAAGATTCAGCTGTCTGGTGATGACACGTCATTACCTAAGAAGCTGGTTACGGAAGGTATGGTGTATGGTGTCAGCGGAGGCCATGGAGTACTGTGTAGCCATTAAAACTTGTGGTGTAGACACAAACACACTGACATGCAAAGAGTTATAATAGAATGTTTTATGTGCTGTATATAAAACTTTGAATTTATGCGTATGGCTGGAAGTAAATATATACAAAAATATTGCCTCTGAATGATGAGTTTATGGATATTTGTTTCTCCTATAGATCTTTTATATCCATATTTTCTGTTTTTTCCTAAAATGAAATTTTCCCAATGTTTTTATTTAATTTAGTAACATAAGAAAGAAGGAAAACAGGAAAGAGAAGAAAAAAAAAAAGCCATGCTATTTTTCTGTGAAAATGGAGCAGGGAAACCTTGGTATCTGTAAATGATTTTTTTTTTTTTGAAAGATTGGCGCCTGAGCTAACAACCATTGCCAATCTTTTTTTTTTTTCTTTCTTTCTGCCTTTTCTCCCTAAATCCCTCCACTACATAGTTGTATATTTTAGTTGTGGATCGTCTAGTTGTGGCATGTGGGACGCCGCCTCAAGGAGGCCTGATGAGCGGTGCCATCTCTGAACCCAGGATCTGAACCAGCAAAACCCTGGGACGCCGAAGCGGAGTGCTCGGACTTAACCACTCGGCCACGGGACCGGCCCTGTAAATAATTTTTGATCAAGCCAAAAAGATTATCTGGGTTTCTCCTTTTATCTATATCGCTGAAATCTGCTTTCTTACATTTTCTTAATCTTGCTCTTATAAAACATGCACTTAAAATATGTAAAAACAAGTAATTTCATTCATTCTTCTGAAGATATTTTCATGAACTTAACTAGTGGTTTTGAAAGGAAAGTTAAGATGTTTTCATGCTACTAGGCCGAAGGCATTTTGTACTTGGAAATGCCCTATCTTTAATCTCTAATTGCATTAAATTTCTGTATCTGACTCATGAGGAAAGGAAACTTCAAAGCAGAAATGAGAAAATCCAGTTCCTCTCTAACTCCGGTAACCACTGATGTGTTTCAGACAGGGTAACACCTGTGTTCCAGGTGTCTAACCAGAAGAGCTGAGAGTTCAGGGATGTGCCAGGTAGATGATAAAAATGTTTTCACTGATTATAGAGCTCTGTTTTCCACAGGGACTTGAGCAATGTGTTGAACCGGGTGATCTCTACCGTGTGTCTCTGAGAGGGCTAGAGGGAGGAGACTGTTGCTGTTCCTTTTTATTCATCCAGCAGACATTTATTGAACACTTTCCTTGTTTAAGACTCTGAACTTAATGTTTCACTTGCTGTTTCCTCTGTTTAGAAGACATCTTTTCATAGATTTTTCTGTCAATGGAAGAAAACTTGGATAGGAATAAAAGTAGAAATATGCAAAAATAGGGTTTATCTTAGGGTTCTGGCCCCTCGCCCTCTCGTGGTGGGTTATAGGGAACTTGTCGTTGGTGTATGCATTCCCCTCCTGTGTGCGGGGTCTGCTCTACAAGCATCTTCTCCGTCCATCACAGTACGTGGCGCTCCACGCTCTTCCTCTCTGTGCTTCCAGGGAAGATGTCCAGTGACCGAGCGCTGAGGAAGCAGCAGCAGTTGAACAACCTAGTCTACGTGGTGACACATCAGGCCAGGCCTGGGGACAGGATCGTGGACTTCTGCAGCGGCGGGGTATTATGGCTCTCCTGTGTTCTCCTTGACATTTCCATGACTCTGTGACTTAAATGTGCTCCAGTCAGGGTCGTGTTTGTATTTGGCAAGATTGTCACCACAGAGTGAGCAGAAGCCTGAGGGACAGCGTTAACTTGTTTCTTCTTCTGCCTCTCAGGGCCACGTCGGGATTGTCCTTGCTCACATGCTGCCGTCATGCCAGGTACGGTCTGAATCAGAGATAAAAGGAAACACCGGGGGCCGGCCCCACAGCACAGCAAAGTTCACACGCTCTGCTTTGGCAGCCCAGGGTTCACAGGTTTAGATCCCGCGTGTGGACCTACACACAGCTCATCAGGCCATGCTGTGGTGGCATCCCACATACAAAAAGAGGAAGGCTGGCACAGATGTTAGCTCAGGGGCAGTCTTTGTTTCCAAAAACAAAAAAAAACAAAACAGAAGACAACACCAGAAAACCACACAATTCAGGTAGCCACGTCTGGCTTGTCTCTGTTCCTTGAGTTTATAATCAATCACCCAGGTCAAATGCAAGGCACAGGCATTTTCTTTTTTCTTTGAAGTAAACTTCCAATGCTCAGAATCTTAAGGGAAAAAGTAAATTACCACAGTTTTCAATTTTTATAAAAAGATTATATTTTAAAATAATTTTTTAGAAGAAATACCTATTCCAATGATAAATAAAATAACTGTGATGAAACTGGTTTATTTTCAACATAATTTTGTACTAGAAACACTAGCTTCTGAAACTTACTGAGCATGTTCTCTTGGTATCCTGATTTTCATCCATTGTATCAAAATTGCAACATCAATGATAAAGCTTTTTAAAGAAAAAAAACAAAAACAAATCTATCAGACTGAGCCATCAAATGCTTTTCTCCCCATGGTCTCATCAGGTCATTGTCCATGTGGATGCTTATTGTTGCAGATTCTAAAAATGCAAATACACTTTTAGCCACCTGCTTTCACTGAATATTGCATCGTAAATGTTTTTCCCTATTGCAAATAGTTTTAAGTATCATCATGTTTTAGTGACTCCATGTGTTTTATGTACATGTACCATAATTTATCCAGTTGTTGCCACCGTTTGTTGGAAGTTTCTGCAATATTAAATCAGTTCTTCATGGCGACCATCTTTTAACATGAAAATCTAGAATTTGATGTCCTTTTTTTATTACAAATTGACCTGGGGCAGATTCTTTGCTTGTGAGCTCTCTGGAAGACGCAAAATAATTACAGTGACTACTTCCAGAGGAAAAATATGTGGAAGAACTCATAGACTGGCCAGATGACATGTAAGGGAAGGATGCGGGGCGGGGTGGTTATTCTTTTCCTTTCTTAGAGAACGAACAGCAAATAAATAAGGAATCCTGGGAGGAACAGGCAGGTGTTTTATTATTAAGGAAAGCAACAATTTCATAGTTGGTGTAAGAGGAAGAAAGCTCGTAAAGTAGGATCCTGGAGAAGCAGAGTCGAGAAGGTAGTGTTGTTTTCCCTTCCTGACAGTTCTCCTGGAAGCTTAGAGACGTTGAACCTGGAGAAGGGAGGTCTTGGCTAGAATAAAGTCTGGAAAGCCTCTGACACCAAGGCTCTGACAGCTTTTTCATGCACCGTGATCCAGGATTTTTCCATAAAGAGAAGCATGAAAGGGTAGAAGTGGGAATGATAGCATGAAAGTGACTCTGCCCACTTTTCTCCATCCACACCAGGGGTCTTACCCTACCTCCCTTGGCCTGGATACTGTGAGAGTGTCCTGGTGGTTGCGCCTTCCGCCTGTCCCACAGTCCGTACTGTACACTGCAGCCGCTGAGCCTTCTTTCCCACACGCTGTCTGCTCCCTTACCTCTCCAGCTTCATCCCCGCCTCCACACCCTGTCCTCCTGCCCACAGCCCCGCCACACACTGCCACCTCTTCAGTCACACCGTGTGTTTCTCACCTGGGGCTCACACATGTTTCTGTCTCTGCCTGAAACACTCCTTCTTTCCCCCAGCTAATCTCTAGTCATTGTTCAGGCCTCAGTTAAAGTGTTATTTCTCCATGTTAAATGACTGAAACCTGCCCCAGTCATCGAGTTAGCACTCTGATGACACATGAGAATCTTTCATCGAACTCTCGTCACTGTATGACAGTTGCCCATTTCCCTTCTACCACCTCATCTGCCAGCTTCATCAGCTCAAGGACCTTGACCATTTTGGTACCACGTTATCTGGCATACTTCCTGGCACAGGATAAGAATCAATGTAATATGTCCTACATTATTAAAGCTATGAAATACAGTAATAGTACTTTGCCCTAATGTCTGAATTATGTTACTGAATATACTGTTGTTTCCTTGGTGAAATCTAGGTTACATTAATAGAAAACAAGGAATTATCATTAATTCGTGCTAAGAAGAGAAGTGACGAACTAGGTTTAAGCAACATTTGGTTCATTCAAGCAAATATGGAGTATTTTACGGGGATGTTTAATATTGGGGTAAGTAATCAAGCAATTTCAATTTCTTTAATTAACTAAATAAGAAAAATACACGCCTTAGACTAAGTAAAAGAGATACTTTTATGTTCTTCGTTAAACAGAGACATTATAACTTTTGTTTTCTACTCTCTATAAAGTATAGTGTATTAATGAATGCTGTTTCATTCCTATCACTTCATTGTTACCTGCTGGAGATAACACTCGCTCCTCTAGCAGACAAGAACCTTATTTTATTTATTCAGCATCCCTGATGCCTGAAACAATGTTTCACACGTAGCAAGTGCTTAAAAATAGTTACTAACTGAATGAATGAACAAATGAATGATTTCTAATGAAGATAACATCCCTTGGTTTATAGTACATTTTTAGAAGATAATGAGAGAAAAGAAAAAGAAAGAAGATAATTTAAAAAAATAGCTTGTTAGTAACCTGGAAACGCTAGAGTTGCCTTTCAGTAATGTTTTCTTTAGCTAGAATTTTATATCTACATGTATTTTTAGCTTCCAAGAGACAGAAAGTATATTGGTCATGTTTATAAAACCTTCAGATCAAATTCTTATTGTTTAATATTACTAAAAAGACCTAAGATATGTGCTTCTGCCAGGTCATCTAAACCCCAGATTGCATGCTCTGGTGCAATTTGAGTTTCATTAAGATGTTAGTGTTGCTGCTGGTCCTTGTATTTGTTTTAAATAATTTTTTTTTATTTTTATAGGACTATATACTCAAAATAGAAACATATAGAATAATATAAAGAATCACCGGTATTCCTACTACTGAGAGATAAATACTGTCAAAAACCTTTGGTCTTTATATTTTTATGCACACGTACAAATGTATACTTACACATGTTAGCCTTGTTGAGGCCATCCTACGTAGACTCGCCTTTAACTGAATATTGTCATAAAACTTTTCCCTAATCATTCTTCTGGTTTCTTTTTTTTCTTGTTGTAACGTAATCATTGCCATGATGGATGTCTTATGCATCCTTTAGGTCTTTTGGTACATTTACCAGCTCAGTCTGCAGGAAGGTTGTCCCCAGCTGTGTATGTTCACGTGACAGACATGATGGGCTTGTCCAGGTGACACTCTTGTCCATCTTCAGAAGCTCAGACCTTCTGTAGTACTTCTGATTTATGTTCTCTGAAGTTCATTTCTTAAATATCGACTTCTGCAAATTCGTGGGGTTGATTGTTATTTTTCTTACAGCCTAAAATGTATTCAGTTGTTTCCTCTGTAGACATGGTTGGTTATCTCATGCCATGCCTCCATAGAGAAGTAGACTGTTAATCAGGTGACTGCTAATTAGGAAATTCAGGAGAAGGTAGACATCTGATCCAGCAAATTCAAATTAAGTACATACTTAGTACAGCTTAAATTTCACATAAACGTTGAGGTAAAGGTTAAAGTTCTCCCGTGAAACGAGTCATGAAGCCAGTGCCCATCTACCAGCGCTCCAGGCAGGAGGTATCAGGGAGCAGGATATTGCTGCCCACCCACCACCTCTCAAATCACAGAACTCCCGGCCTGTCAGCCACAGGCTTCTACCCTTCTGTGGCTTGGAGGTGCTAATGATTTCTGGCATATTCTTGTAACTTTCAAGGTCATAGTTCATGAACACCTACTAAAACTATGTATGTCTTTTTGGAAGTGGTATTTTCTCTGCATTTCATAATAATATATCCATAATAGTTTTTTTCTTTCATAATTACTGTTGTCAAGATATACAGAAAATGAGTTAAAATTATCTGGAGTATTAAACCAAAATTAGATTTATTCTCAAGAAAATAGTTTGCCTAGGAGGATAATTGGGATATTGTCACTAGATAAATCAAACTAAATGCATCAGTGGCTCTAATTCTTGTATTAAATAGGTTCCAGTGGAAATAGTGAATTTAGAGAGGAAATCAGAATAACCAGGTATTGGAAATGCATTAAAACTGCATTAATCCATGATTCTGTAGTATTTCACATAAGGCTTTGGTTGGCATTTACCTTTGCTTAGTAAATGTCGTTTTCTTTTACTGTTTTTTCTTTAGATCTGAAAATTAATGATGTAAACAAATTTTAAGGAGAGAATTTTAAAGTCTTAGGACCAGCCATCTTTAGGAACTTCAAACAAATAGATAAGAATTGAAATACTAGTTGTTTGTCTTATCTCCATTAATGCAACTGGTATCAGGTGAAAATGAATAGATTTGCTAACTTTATTAAACTAGTTTAATTTGAAACAATGAAAGAGAACAAATCTAAATAGTTTCAGATTTTTCAACGAGGTCTTCCAGTGCCTCCACCTGCTCTACCACTCCCGTATACCAGAGTCAATGACGTAAGACTGCATGTGTTCCAATAGTCATTCTGTAGTTTACAGTTGACATTGTGCTTATTTGAGAAATAATTTCTTTGGAAATAAATGCCTAATAAGCATATAAAAGCATTCAAAGTCTCTAGTAGGCAAATGCATTTTAACTTCAACAACGATATTCCATTTTCACTCTTAAAATTTACAGAGACTTTTAAAATATTATTACTCCTTGACTGCAAGGCTTCAGTGAGCTGGACCTAATCCTACAGGAGCTTTGAAATTTTTCTTTTACGTGGTAGTTGCAAGGATTTGTTAATAACATGAAGATTTAGTTATGATGGTAAACAAAGAAAATTGTATAAATGTAATGGTTAAGAGTATACTTGTCAAACTTGTGCTACAGTGAACCTGACCCCTTACCAGCTGTATGGCCTTGGGCATGAAGCTCACTCATACTCAGTTTCCCGTCTGTGGAACACCTGGCCCTGGGTGCTAATACAGTGAACTCGGCCGCTTACCAGCTGTATGGCGTTGGGCATGAAGCTCGCTCATGCTCGGTTTCCCGTCTGTAGCACACCTGGCCCTGGGTGCTGATACAGTGAACCTGGCCCCTTACCAGCTGTATGGCCTTGGCCATGAAGCTCACTCACGCTCAGTTTCCCATCTGTTGCACACCTGGCCATGGGTGCTGATACATTGTGTGTGAAGTGCTTGGCAGGTTGTCTGGCGCTTAGGAAGTGCTCCACAAGTTGGACCTCTCCTTACTCTGTTGCAATGTCATCTCAACCATGTAAAAACTGCATTAAAAAGGATGGGAGGTGGGGCTCGCCCCGTGGCCAAGTAGTTAGGTCTGCGTGCTCTGCTGCAGGCGGCCCAGTGTTTCGTTGGTTCGAATCCTGGGCGCGGACATGGCACTGCTCATCAAGCCACGCTGAGGCAGCGTCCCACATGCCACAACCAGAAGGACCCACAATGAAGAATATACAACTATGTATGGGGGTGCTTTGGGGAGAAAAAGGAAAAAAATAAAATCTTTAAAAAAAAAGGATGGGAGGAAATTATGCTACTATATGTTTTTTAAAGGTGGCTATCTCTGTATAACATGTAACAATATTTTTCTTTATTATTTTCAAATATTCCAAATTTAACATGTAGTTATTTTTATTTTCATAATAATATAAGCAATAAAGATAGATGAAATAAATGCAAGTATTTAATATTTTAAGATAGATACATAGCTTGTTTAGTCAAGAAGGGCTCCTAGTACCTAAGGATTACTACACGGTGTCGAAAAGAATTCTGAACATATATGATACACAGATCACATATATATATGATTTCTTTCAGAAGAAGTATTGGATTATTATAGAAGAAATACCTTCTGATTGATTTATTCTGATGTTGATTGTAATGACTACTAATGTCCTGAGGAAAATACAAAAGTCTTTTCAAAAGTAAAAAACATTAAGGAAAGTTTTTCCTTCCAGTTTGAATTAGATGCAGCTGCATGACCCTGAACTGAGTATGTTATGGATTGAATGTTTGTGTCTCGCTCCCCTGCAAAAACGCTTCCTATATTGAGTTCCTAACCCCTGATGTGGTGTCATTGAGAGGCGATGGCTGGTGAGGGTGGAGCTCTCTGAGTGGGATCCATACCCTGGTAAGGAGGGAGGAGAGAACCTGCTTCCCCTCTGCTCTCCAACATGAAGAGGCAGTAAGCAGGTGACCATGACAACCAAGAAGCGGCCTCACCAGACACCTGGCCTGCCAGCACCTTGACCTGGGGCTTCCCAACCCGAGAGATGGAGACACAAACGTTTGCTGTGTAAGCCCCCATGCTGTGGCAGTTTTCTATAGCAGCCCAAACTGAAACAGTAAAGGGTAACTTACAAAGATGACTCTAAAAGTGGACTTTTTAAGGCTATTTTTCTAAAGAGGTTTGTTATTGCCTTCTCATCTAGTGTAAGATCAATAATCCTCATTATTGTGAAAATTTATTTTGCAGAATTATACTTTCTTTTTTTAATTTTTTTTTTCCTTTTTCTCCCCAAAGCCCCCCAGTACATAGTTGTATATTCTTCGTTGTGGGTCCTTCTAGTTGTGGCATGTGGGACGCTGCCTCAGCGTGGTTTGATGAGCAGTGCCATGTCCGCACCCAGGATTCGAACCAATGAAACACTGGGCCGCCTGCAGCAGAGCGCGCGAACTTAACCACTCAGCCACGGGGCCAGCCCCCAGAATTATACTTTTTTAAGACCTAATTTACAGTGCATATTAATACGTGTGCTTTCAAACAATAATACAAAAACCTTGTTATCAAACAATATTATGGAAAGGTCTTATGGAAACAATACTATGGAAAAACATACTTTGCATTAGAAACAAAAACTGTGTCAATGTTAAACAGCCTGCCCACCACCAATAACATAGAGTCATCTCAACCAAGTGATAAGGTATTGATTTCTAAAAGTATTGGTGCGTATTTTCTATTTGTCAATATATGTCAAAATCTCAGAGTAGTTTATTTTTGAGTTATCTGTATTTACTTTTTTATATTTTAGCCACAACAATGTTCATATGATTGTTTATGATTATCAGTGCTGAGTGCTTAATTACAAGCTCATTGCTAGTCATATATGTTAGTGTACAATTAGAGAAAGCTTGTGCAATTATAGAATGTAATTCAGTAACACTTGCAATGAGTAACTTATATAATCCTTGTTTTAAAAGCTACAGAACTTGAGAAATTATATACTCTGCAAACACAATTTTAAAATATCATTAAGACAAAATGGAGGACTTCCCAGATGAAGGAGGCAGACAGAGGTATTTCAACCCCCTTCTCCTTAAGAAAGATCAGAACCCAAATAACAAGGAGAACAAGAATCAGAAAAATCATTCTCCATCTCTGATGAAGTTGTGTTTAACATTCTGTAAATTGAACCCCAGTATGTGAAGGCAGAAAGCAGAAGGAAGAGTGGTAAATTACCGAGCAGAGAAGAGGGAGACCAAACTTAAATCAGGCTGAGGGTTGGCAAGACACTATCGGGAAGCAAGAAATCACTTTGCCACAGAATTCCAGGAAACATCAGGGACTCAGGACACCAGAAATCTTGGAGGCAGAGATAGGGGCTGAAATCTTGTTCAATTAAAAATATTATTGAGAGACCCAGATTCCCACCCCATCTTGTGTAGGCAAGTAACTATTTCTCCCCAACTCCTGCAAGAGACCGGAAGTTTATTCTATCAAGAACTTGTGCTAGAGATACTCCAGCTACAGGGATATGCGCACAGAGGAGGGCAGAGGTGATGTGCCATTCTGCAGGCAAGACTGAGTGAGAACCTGAGCAGTGGCTCTCTTCTGGGCCCCTTCACCCGTCTCCTCAAGCAAGGGGACTCAAAGATTCTCCTCTGCAGCATCAGCACTGTCCCCAGAGAAGAGAACTAAGATATTACAGCTGTAATTTAAAAAAAACGGGCCAACCCTGTGGCCAAGTGTTTAAGTTCACATACTCCCCTTCGGCACCCCCGGGTCCGCCAGTTTGGATCCTCGGTGCAGACCTACACACTGCTCATGAGGCCATGCTGTGGCGGCATCCCATGTGGAAGAACTAGAAGGACTTGCAACTAGGATATAAAACTATGTACAGGGGCTCTGGGGAGAGAAAAAGAAGAAAGGAGGAAGATTGGCAACAGATGTTAGCTCAGGGCCAATCTCCTCACCAAAAAGCATAAAAAAAAAAATAGCTGTTCACCTGAAAGCCCACCCCCTAATGAAGTCCGCCAGTCTGTGAGCTTTTCCTTCAGAGCATCTAGTCAGCTTTTTAGTGCTCTGCTCTCTGATGTCAACTGACAGCCAGGAAGCATCAGACATGGGAGACTCTCAACACGGAAGACAGAGGCACAGCAACACACATGGCAAAGCCCAAAGGTCTGCAAGCCTTTCCTTCAGAGCACCTAGTCAGCTTTAGTGCTCTGCTCTCTGATATGAACTGACAGCCAGGGAATATCAAACATGGGAAACTCTCAAAACAGAAGACAGAGGCAAAGCAACACACGTGGCAAAGGACCTTACACTGGGGGAGCTCAGAAAAGATTGCGTTAACGAAAGAGAGAAGAAATGAGCCATCAGAACAAGAAAACTTCTTGGGAATGAAAAACAGTTCACCAAAATAAAAAAACAAGTAGAAAATCTAAGAAAATGGTGGGAGGAAAATATCAAAGAACTAATATAAGAAAATGTGTCAATAATGAAGGAGGTATGTCTCTTGATTGAAAAAGCCCACTTGAAAAATGAGCTAAACCAAGGCACATTGTTGTGAAATTTCAGAACACCAAGGATGAAAAGAAGTTCCTTACAGTTTCCATAGAGGAAAAAAAAGGTCATATGTGAAAACTTTGTAATCAAAATGCCATCGCACTTCTCAGTAGCCATGAGGAAGGCTAGAAGACAGTGAAGCAAAGCCTTTAGAATTCTAAAGGGAAATTTTCAATCTAAAATTCCATCAATCGTGTATGAAAGTAATGAAGATTTCAGTCTCAAGAAAATGTCTATCGGGGAACTACTGGAAGACGTGCTTCACTAAAAGAAGAGAGCAAATAGAGAGGAATGCGCGGGTCCAGCACGAGGGGGCAGGGAAAGTCTTGGGCCTGCAGCACACTTGGTGCAGCGTGAACGTGTCTCCACAGCGACAGTGATGAGAACACTGCGCCCGCACTTCACTGAAGATTCGAGGTGATAATGTTAATAGGATGAGAAAAAGGAAAGGGCTCTATAAATGTGAAAATAAATCCTCATCTCCCATACAGAAAATCAATAGATAATGTCTGGTATCTACAAATCAAGAGATCGCAATATATGCTTTTACTATATACCAAAACAGAGGTGGGTTTCAGGAGAGAACACCCACGAGTTGAAAAGCGTTAACGTTGGTCACCAGACTTCCTTTCAGGGATAGAGGAGTGTGTACGGAACAAGAGACTCTTTTTGTAATTACATGCCTTTTAGCATTATTTGAATTTTAAAGCCACTTACCTATATATATAATTGCACAAAAGTTTTTAAAGAAGGGGAACATGAGTACACAGTTGGGACAAACCTGCTTCTGTCTAAGATATCCAGGTCAGAGTCCTTCTTGGGGAGACAGGGGCTCAGAGCATAATTGGGCTGGGGCGAATGTAGAGTTCATTCAGTTCAACCCTCTCGTTTCACAGATGGAGACATTGAGGCTCCGAGAGGGGAAGAGGAAGGCAGCAAGCTACTGTGAGAGCTGGGACGAGGGTCCAGCAGTGACTTCTGTTCACGCCCCGTCTAACAGAGTGGATGGGGACATGGAGGAGAGTACAGTTCTGTGTCAGATTGAGTTGAAATCTTGGCTTCAGCAGTTGTGATCTCGTACCAGCCACTGAGCCTTTTAGTAAGATGGGGAATAACAACACCTGTGTGCATAGTTTGGGCTAGGAAAAGGCTAGTAAGTGTTAAATGAATCTCAAAAAACAAATTAGATTCACAAGTACATGTAGCACTAGCTTAGTTTTTTGGGTGTGACTAAAGCATAGGCTTATTGTATTTCAAAATACACCTTATATTAAAAATCAGCATATACTCTTTATCAAAATATATTCTCTTAGAGAAGAATCAACAGATTCTTTTTGTTCCCTAAGAATGAAAAGTTGTTGAATCAGTTTGTCTAGTCTGGTCTTGCCTTGTCTTGAGTCTGCCAATTCGAGACATTATGAGACTGAGGGAGGATTAGTTTCATTTATTTACCACCACATATGACAAAGATATGTGGATTGAGGTTTCTTGGGTGTTCAGTTTTATTTTGGTGACTATGTGATAGGATAAGTATTGTACGTAGAACTTTTATGATGTATGGATTAATCGAGGCAAGAAAATGTAGGAGAAAGGCCCTTAATTTATAGTCCACGAATTCTCCAGCATATTTCTGGACACATAATATTTACATTTACTTTGGAATATGCATTACCTTGGGCAGTGGATAAGTTTACAACTTCAGTTGTTATCTTTTATTAGATTCAGTGCATATACAGAGAAAGGGATAGATAAGACTCATTATTTGAGAACCGCATTCTGAATTCTTTGGGTCAGTGAAACACTTGTTTGCTATGATGTCAGCTAAACACTGATTACATGTGTTTCCCCCAGAATGTTAGCCTTTGTTAGATTCTCATAGTTTATGTTTGATGCTCTTTCTGCAGTTATCAAATCTGTCCACTGTGTATTACATTAATAAATCTGTCTATCCTGTGTGTAATGTATTACAAACTCTCTGGGTCAGGTGCTTGAAATGTAATTAGAAATTAGATTTCATACAAGTTACTGTGGATAGCAGTGGTTTAAGAAAAATAACAAGTGGATGTAATTATCTTTGTCCCTTCCTTCCTTTGTCACTTCCTCTGTGTGTGACTAGCATGTATTCCATTCCTTTTTCTCATAAGTCAGTGGTGAACCTAATAGTGATATCTAAAAATTCTTCGTTAAAAAAACATGATCTCTAAGGTTCCTTCCAGTTCCAAAGAGGCTGGTTGGGGAGGCAGGGCATGATATGATGGAAAGATGTGTGAGCTTTGGAGTCAGACTTGGATTCAGAGTTCATCTGGAACACTTGTGGCTAGGTGACTTTGGACATGCTAGTGCAAATAGAGATAATAAGAGCTACTGAAAGTATTAAATTAAGAAAAAGAAATGTGATAAAATTTTTAACAATCTTTGTAAAGATTTTGACGTCTAGCAGATACTGAATACGTGCTAGTTCCCTGTGGTGGTGTAATTTCAGAAGATAGTAGGACCAAGGAGGTGAAGAAAATGAGAGGGAGTGTATTTGTAAAGAGTAGTTCTCTAGGATAGAGGCTCCAAACTGTCTGAGTTGGGGTCCTTAATTTGTTATATGACCTGGAACAACCTCTCTGGGCCTCAATTCCTCATCTTAAAATAGTACCTACTTAGATATTTGCACACCCACATTCACAATTGTCAAGAAGGGGAAACAACCCAAATGTCCATTAATGGGTGAATGGCTAAACAAAATGTGGTCCATCCATACAGTGGAATATTATTCAGCCTTAATAAGGTAGGAGGTCCTATCACATGCTACAACATGGATGAATCTTGAGGGTCTTCTGCTAAGTAAAACAAGCCAGTCACAAAAAGACAAGTACTGTGTGATTCCACTTATTTGAGGTATCAAAGGTAGTCACAGGCACAGAGACAGAAAGTACAGTGGTGGTTACCAGGGCCTGGGGTGGGGAGAAAAGGGGAGTTGTTCAGTGGGTGCAGAGTTTCCGTTTTGCAAAATGAAGAAGTTCTGGAGGTGGGCTTGGCAGCAAGCTGACTTAATGCTACTGAACGACACACTTGAAAGTGGGGGAGATGGAAAATCGGATGTTACATGTGTTTTGCCACCAGAATTCTGGGTGGACTCAACTGGTCTCTGTTGCAGGCATCATTAGGTGAAAATGAGGTGTCGGCTTGGCGTGGCTCTCACCTGGAGGGAGAGATCCACTTCCAAGGTCATTGAGGCTGTGTTAGCGTTCAGTTCACTGTGGCTGTGGGGCTGCGCTTCTTGCTCCCTTGCTGGCTCAGCTTCCAGAGGGACCCACGTTTCCCAGCCCACGGCCTCCTTCACCATGAAGGTAGCAGTGGTGGGTCACGTCCTCCTCATGCTCCAGACCTCTTTGACTTCTCCTCTGTCCCTTCTCCTCCCGCCTGAGAAAGTCCTCTACTTTTAAGGCCTCGAGTGATTAGATTGAGCCCACTATGAATCCAGAATAATGGTGCTATTCTCAGGTCCCTAACCTCAGTCACAGCTGCAGGAATCCTTTTCGCCATGCTGACAGGTTCCAGGGATTAGGACGTGGACGTCCTTAGGGGATCGTTGTGTGACCACACCCTCCCTGCCTCTTTTGTTCCTTGCAGTTTGTCTACGTCACCATGTCATTTCTCCTTCCGACTTTCCCAGACTGTGAATTTTGTTGATTGCACCCCCCAGTGTTGTTCCAGGTGTCACCATTTTCCCCATATTGCCCAGAAATTGGTAGTTAGATCAAGACTGTAGAGGCACACTCCCATCAGGCTCACTTTGGGGTAACTGCATCGTGGGGGTGGTGTGCTCCAGCAGCAGGCGCCATGTCTGGCCATCTCTCATGTGATGTTGGCTGCATTTGTGATCATTGCCTCAGCTCCCTTATTTCAATAGGGATTGCAAAATGATGGTATTCTTCTAATTGTATCATTCTGGCTTCATTTACTTTCCTCTGTCAACTGCTTGGTTATTCTGAGGGTCAGGTCACATAGGAAGGGCCGCATAAAACTTGGTTCTTGTCCTATATTTTCCAGTTTTCAAAGTGAGTTGATTTTCTACCAAAAGTGACCAGTTAGGTTTTTTCAATATGATTATTGACTCATCAGCTTACTCTTTGAAATACTTCAATCCATTGCAGTTATTATTCTTACTGATGCTCAGATAGTCCCATCTCTGTCAGGTGGGAACCTCTCCAGCTTGACTCCTGAGTCTTTCTGAGGCAGCTTCAGTAGTAGTTGATGGCGTCCGTGCTTTCATTGTAACAAGATGTCCAGCTCATCTGTGCCTTTCCTGCCTCGAGTCTGGCATCAGCTGTTTCTCCATGGAGCTCTAACTCTTTTAAAGGAAAATGCTCTTTAGATTACCACAGTCTGGGTACTCGGGATGGTCGTCGCTACTGGGTCAGTCTTTGCTTCTAGGCTTTTCAGTGCTCTGAGCTAGGCAGTACTTTCTTTTTAACAAAATCATCATGGGTTCATCCTGATACTTCCAATTTAAATTTGGGACTATGGGATTTTAACTTATCCTCACTCATCTATCTCATCTCTCTCTCTCTTCTTTCTCCTATGCTAAAAAAAAATCTGTTTCCTGATGACAGTAGCGTATTTCTTGTTTTATCTCACAGTATGCCCATTAGAGCCCTAAAGACACAACCCCAACAATGATTACTGAAAATAGGTTGAGAATTTTTTGGCATTATGTTTCATTTAATAATATCTCCCATGGTCATGTGTAGAGAGAGTCCCCATTCCTTTTAAGAGCTGCAGAGTGCTCCCCTGTTTATTCCTCCGCTGTGTTTGTTTCCTCTGTCAGTGGCAAGTTGGCCTGTTTCCATTTGGTGGCTATTTCACATATTGCCTCATAAATCTTTTTATATTTTTGCCAATGTATCCCTTGAAGAAATTTTTAGAAGTGAGGTCACAAATCACGCATAATTTTGCTGGATATTGCTGAATTCCTCCTCCTCAGGGTCATGATGTTTCTGTTCCCACCAGCAACACATGACAGTGTCTGCATCCCCACAGCCCAGCCCACAGACTGCCACCAAATGTTAGGATGTTTGCCACTCTAATAGGTGACAAGTAGTATCTTAATGGAGTTTAAATACTTATTTCTCTTATTTTGAGCAGTATTGAACAACTTGGTTTAAGGCTTATTTGCATAGTTTTGTTTGTGAATTGCCCAAATTTCTTGCCCATTTTACTATTAGATTATTGGGCTTTTTCTTTATTTTTAGGAGCTTGTTATATAATAGGGATATTAACCCTTTGTTTATGCTGTAGGTTGCAAATCAACCGTAGGGCTTATTGACCTCTGTGGAGGTGATGTAAGTGTGGAAGGAGGGGGGAATCCAGGAGGAGGGTTGAGAGCAGAGATCTTGCTCTCCTCTTCCCAATACACCTTTGTTTTTTCACATCCAGAAATTTCCAGAAAATCTCCTTCTCTTCACCCAGAAAGCCTCTCCCTTCCCTCAAGTTGAGGACCTGTCCCCAGAAAGGGCGGTTGCAACTCAATACAGCCTGCGGCTGTGCAGAACAAAATGAAGAAAAAGGGAGTGTTTTCTGACAAAATGTTTCATCTTTCAAGAGCCCCACATCTGATTTTCTTTCATAGCGTCCTATTTTGCTTTATTCAGCCTAATAATTTTCACAATTGTCTACTTTAGGTTGTAATACAGTATAGATATAATTAAGGAATTTGTTTTGAAAACATTTTAAAATCATTTTTAGAGCTATTTTTCTTTTCATGAATAATTGAAGCCCTTGTCATGACTCCAACTCATATCCTTCCTTTATAAATAAACCCATTGAAAGTAGTTCATGCATTTGTCATGTAATGTTAAGAACTGTTATTTTATAAATATGAAAAGGTGCTACATAAATATAATTTGATCAGTTTTCTACAACACTGATTACATTATATTCATGCAGCATTTGAAAATGTGTTGTCAAAGACATTTGTATTTAATCGTTGCAACAGTGTTGTGATATGTCAGTATTGTTCACCTGGTTTATAGCTGAGGAGGCTGAGGCCCAAAGAAGTTAAATTTTAAGTGGCCCCAGATCCCACAGCCAACTAGAGTTTTAGACCAGAAATTATGATTTCAGTCTCATGTTCTTGCCACGTGCTACAACTGGACTAAATTTATAAGCAACAAGAGCACTTGTTTAGACATATACATCTTAATTTTCCATATTTAACATCATGTCAGATTTTCCATTGAATTCCATTGCTTCGTTTGCACTGTTCCATTTGTAATCTTTCAACCTTGCTTAATTTTCTTAATTAATATAAATAGCTAACTAGTCCTTTGGTGCGTCCAAAAAAGAACCATTGAAACTATGTGGAATACTCTTCTGGTGACTTGAAATCTCCTGAGGATCAGTCCTCGCAGAAAGTGAAAAGAGAAAGGCGGCTAAGTGGTGCTGTCAGTTGAGAAAGAATGCGGTGCTGAGTGCCGGTTTTGTTTTGCAGGTAGCATTGCATGCTTGCGGAGTGGCAACGGACATGGTGATTGAGCACTGCATCAAAACCCGGGCTTCCTTCGTCACATGCCCTTGCTGTTACGGTTTCGTCCAGAACACCTCAAAATTTAGCTTTCCAAAAAGGTGAAATTTAGTCTTCTACCTAAGGTACCGGTATGGGGATTACATCAACACACAAAACTCGTTTAATGTGAAGTGGCAATGAGATCTCGGTTTTGAGCTCATTTCCTCTTTGCACAATGGCAAGTGTTGTTTATAACTTACATATGGAAGAGAGGATCTCCTCTATGTCTGCCCTGAATGTTTCCCCTGGATCCAGCTCTTGCTTGAAACTTAGAAGCAAGTCTATCTAGGAGTCATCTGACAACCTCAGCCCTTCTCTGTGGACTTCTAAATGGAAGTCCTCACCTCCGAAAGGCAGGAGGTGTAGGAGTTAGAGCTTAGGGCCTGGACGTATCCCGCCTGGGGGCCAACGTTGGCTTCTCCTTCTTTTATAAGTTATTTCACCTCAGGCAATCTACTTAAACTCTTTCTGCCAACATGTTCTAATCTACAAAACGGGGATAATAATAGCAACTGCCTCTAGGTTTTCGTGAGAAGTGAGTGATGTGTGTAAAGGACTCAACAACTGTGAGCTGTTGCTAGTTACAGTAGGAGCACTGGTGTTTTTAACCTCTGCCCGTGGGTGGTGGTGTTTAATCTGAGCTCCCGAGCAAGAGGGAGACCTCCTTCTCACCCTTAGCTCGCCTGCTGGAGGGCGTCTCCCGGCCTGGGTGATGCTTCACTCTGGTTCCTAGTTGTTGACACTCATGCTGATCACTGTAATCTTAGGAAATTTCTATTAGAATTTATGCTTAAAAGCTCCTAGCTAATTTAAAATAAAGTGCAAATAATAGCCTTCTTATTCTTTGTCTTTCATTGTTTTGTTCTTTACTACAATTTGCAACTAGTTGAGAGAAAACCAAAGGAACTATGGAAAAGCAAAAAATAAAATGTAATCTGAGGCTTAGTCAATAGTTGAAATTTCATTTTATTCCAAATTCACACGGATAAAATGTATATTTTACAACCCATCGAGAAATCTGTAAGTCTAGCACTATAAAGATTCTTAAGAATGCTAATGTGAGTTCAACTGCAGTCTCACATAACTGATTTTAAAGTCTCAGTTTAATGTCAGTCAGCTTTCTTACATCTCTGTAGATTACTGGCGTATGCCCCCTTTGTCATTGGAGGACCACTCCTGGTCACCATCCCCTGCCCAAATCACCCCAGGGCCAGGTGCCAGGCAACTCGGGCAGCCCTTGTACCCCAGAGCCCGCTGACATTTAAACTGACCAGTCCTGAGCTTGCTCTCCTTGCCTTGCCTTACCTTCCCACGGAACCTATCATAAAGGCTCCTACCCGCATCCCCCACTCCCTCGGCCTTCTGACCACTGGTGCTTCCCCACACGCCCCTGTGTGGTGGGGCACACCCCATCTTGGGAGCTGTGAGGGACAAGCCATCTTTTCAACGGCAGCCGTCTCCTGACCTCTTGGCCTCACTACACCTGCAAAACAATAAACCCTGCGTCTTAAAGTGCCTGAGTCTGTGTGCCCAAGCCAGGAAGAAAAAATAATGCTGTGCTTCTCTAATAGTGTGAACAAGATTTGAAAGAAATTCTTGAAAACTAATGACGTACTGACAGTATGCTTTTGTCTTTTTATAAAGACGTTTCAAACTGGCACAGTTTCTAGTTCAGAATAACGTTATATGCTCTTTAGATAAAATACATATCTTTTACAATTTAGTTTCTTCAAGACTATTTCTGCCCTTAATCTTTAATATTTAAAATGATGACTAATTCCTTTTTCTTTTCTATTTCAGTGAGCAGTTCAAGAAAACTTTGTCATATAAGGTAACCTTAAAAAGATCTAGATGTCTTCCTACTAGACTTTTTCCAATGGAGTATATAACTGATAGTTAATAATTGAATCACTCATGAACATCTATTATGGATTTTTTTGCCAAATAAATATTAATCTTCAAGTGGTTGACAGGATTTGAGAAGGGTCTGAGATCCACCCTATTGCAAGTGACAGCCTGCCACAGTTCCATGGATGCCTGCAGAAGATGAATGGCCCCTGAGTCAGAGACAAAGACAGCTGCTGGCACAGGAGGAGTAGCCAGACCATCATTTTGGCACTGACTCCCTGAGGCCTGGTTCCCAGAGGCAGCACAAAAGGGCAGGTGACGCTACATACACTGTGAGTGGCATTGCAGGAGAGGGGACCTGAGCTCAGGAAACCCAGATGTTTAGATTTCGTCTTTAAGTACGCGCGCCTGCCCTTGCTCCAGAGGGAGACTGCATGTAGCTTCCAAGGCCGTTGACTCTGCAAACGCCTTTGAAAAGGTCATCGGAACAGAGGTGACTTTTTCTGTCAAAGGAAGGTAGTACGCATTTTAGGCTGTGCTGGCAGCTTACAAATCCCGCACGTCTTCTACACTGTCCTTGTCGTTGTTGTTGGTTTTCAAGCCTTCAAAAACGTAAAAAACTTTCTTAACTTTCGAGCCATACTAACACAGACCAGAGGCTGGATTTGGCCTGCGGGCCATAGTTTGCCAACCCCTAGTCTGGAACAAGGGCAGTGCCTCTGTTCGCAAGACTCAAAGAAACACGAGACCTGCAGAGAATCGTCTCCCAACAGGAGTCAGAACTTGCACAGCGTTCGTCACCAACCTGAGCAAGGCGGTTTCCAGCTTTCTGCACATCGCTGCTAACCCACTGATCGGTAACGTGACACAGTGCAGTCTAAGAGATGGTCCTCTTTGAGAGAAAGGCACAGGCAGTGCCATTAAAGCTGATAAATTAGTTTGGATTCTCAGTGCAGTTCATTCCACACAGGCTCTCTAAAAATGGAGTCTCGTTCTATACACCAGCCCCAGCTTCTGGGAGTTTTACCGTCTTTTCCTTCCAACATGAAATAGTGAGGGACAGTGGCCTAGAAATGTCCATTTCTGCCACCTTGGCACCTCTGTCCCCTTTACCTCTCCTTTATAACTGTTACACGCCCACCTCCAGTTGTCTCCCACCCTCACCTGTCCTCACCCTTCCAAGCACAGACGCCCATGGAGAGGAGAGAAACCTCAGTGTTCATGCTTCATCCAGAGCCGTTCTCATCTTTGCCTGCTGGATTTAAAGTTTTCATATCCTAGGGAACTATAAAGTTTTTGGGGAAACATTAGGACCCCAGGAACTTTATTTTCATACGATTCAAAATACCTCACCTTTCTCTCACAAGGCCCTGCCAATAAAGTAGAAAATGAATTGAAAAATAAGCAAAAACAAAAACTAGACCCTTGTTTTTAACCCCGCCTTGAGTGATGCTGGATAAAGCAAACTCTCAGAACAAGGAAACGCCGTGAGGAGGGAGGGTGCCGCAGCCTCACTGGCTGGGGAAGAATGCAAAATTTTAGAGTCAGAAGAGGCGGCTCTTCCAGAGAGCAGGAACCCCCGGCACCCCAGTTCATCCTTGCCTCCTCTTCCGTCCACGGCCACCAGCCCTTTCAAGAGTCTCAGGTGTGAACGCTCTGTGGAGAAGTCTTATTTAACCTCTTGGGGATGGTTAAGGATGGTGTCTCATATTCCTTAACCACGGCGGGGGCCTGGCAGGCAGGACCTCATGGACTCAGTGCCCAAATATCTGGAGGGTCTTTGGAAGCATTTTTCTACACAGTTCAATCCAGCAGCAGACCTTTCCTGAGTACCCACTGTGTGCCCTCCCCTTTCAGAACTTAACTCCTACTGGGTGGACACCCACACGAGTGATAGCAATGGATAGGGTGAGACCTAGCAGACAGAGGAATGACCCTGGCCTGAGGTCGTGCTTCCTGACATGGCCTTACTTAAAGTGACTCTTAATGTTCAAACACCCTGAGGACGAAGGGCATGCTGCTGCTTCCCTTTTCTTCAAATTATATAGTTCTAAATTCTTCTTCTGCCCCTTTGTGGATGCCAGTTCACAGAGCTTAATAAAAGCTATTCATTTGCACTAGTTTATTAGTATCCTCCCCATTGCCACTAAATTTTATAGTGAGCCTCAAAGTGCTTTTTCTAAAACGCATAAAAGTTGAGACAATGGTAACCCTTCAAAAAGAACCAGCCTCACACAATCACTTCAATTACTTCAGTTACCTTATTAACAAATAGAGGCTCAAATTGAGTGTACAGAAGACAAGGGACAAGTGGGGAGTCTGAATTCAGCCCCTTTGCTAAGCTGACAGGTGAGATGGTGCGCTCGCTGGAGACCGCAGCTGTCGGGGTGAACAGCTGGCCCGGGGGCCTTGCAGGCACCCCCGCTTCACCCCACCATCACTCGAGAGTGCCAGGCAGACCCATCAGCTCTGTCCCTTTAAAGCCTATGCTTCTTTCATTAATTCAGTCTTTCCTAAAATTGTTAAGCAGAAGCAATAACCTTCCCCCGATTCTCTCAGGTCCTCTTTATGGTTTGTCTTAAAGCAGAAATAGGTACATCTCTTGCATCCTTTTGGAGTGAGGGCAGAGGGAGAGAGCCAGCTCCTTTCTAAAGGGGCTGAGCGAAGTGAGAGTCAGGACCAGCAAAGGAGCCGCCAGCACTGTGCTGCGTTCCTAGAGAGCAGACGCCACAGACTGATGTCCTACAGCCCTTCCCTTTGCTCCAGTAGTGGGAGGAAAGCCACTGAGAATGTCTTCTTGGAGCCATGTTCCTGAGATCCAAGTTTTATTAAAGGAAAAATATAAGTGAATTTTAGGCCTTTTACTTTAACATATTATAATCACAAATCATAGCCACATTTCTGCTAAAAGCAACTGGTTCATGGCCATGAGGGTCCACCATGCATCTGCTCTTAAGAACTGCAGCTGACAAGCAGTCCGCTTGAAGGGAAAAATGTTCCTGAGAACCATTGCCTGGAAGTCTGCTGCTTCCAGAAGTACTATTTGTGCAGCACTTTGTTCAATAAAACAATGTAGAACTCCAGAAAAATGAAGTCGTTTGTGTTACTTTTACAATTTTGAAGCAGAAGATTAAATAAACCCACATTCTATTGCTTTTTCTTTTAGGAACACATGATTCTGTGCAGATTTGCAGATCAAACAGCTGTCCAGCTTCCACCCCAACGAAGGCTCATAGGTATGTGTTTTCCCGGAGCAGCTGTTGATCAGATCACATACAGGGTGCCTAGGAATGATGGCACCGACTCTGTGTGGGAAAAACTGTTCCGCTTGTCAACAGGAAAGTGAAGCTTGTTCTTCCCAGAAAACTTAATCCATAGTGAAAAGTGCTTTGTAACTGTAACATTTTATTCAATTCTCATGTTAGTACTTTTAAATACATTTTCAGTGATTGTACGTTGAGTAGAATTATGTTAAATCTCTTTCTTACTGTTGTAAACAAACTGAAGGATCTATCAAAAAACCGTGGAAAAAAAGTAATAAAGATGGAAAAATCAACTACGCATGCCAAAATTGATGCATTAAAAAATTGATAAGGATGATAATATTTTCTTTCTCGGAAAAAAATATAGTTGTATATTATTAATCATAGACCAATTTATTTGACATTTGTAATATTAAACATTACCTAAATTAGAAGGCCTACAACAGCATTTCAAGGTAAAGTAATGAATTTATCCAAGACTTTGCTTTGGAAAAGGAAATCACATTTAGAAGGATAATAGCAGCTAATGGCTATTGCACATTTAAGCACTGAGCTAAATGCCCTCCACCTATTCTCTCAGTAAATTCTCATAAAATACATATGGGCATGTGCTATTATTGACATTTTCCACGTGAGAGAATTGGGACAAAAGCTTGCCCAGGATCCTTCAGCTGGTGGGTGCTGGAGCTGCACTATGAACCCAAGTTATTTGATCTCAGATGTGAAGCACTGATCTGCTTTTGCGATGCCCTCCATGATGAAGTCACATCACTGGGAGGTTAGGTTCCAAATTAGGGCTTAAGATGATTGAGTGGAGTCAAAACTAATCTTTAAAATTATTTAGGAAAGCCACACATTGAGACCACCATGGTGTACTGGATCAGATTGCTGTTTCTTGGGCAGGACAGCAGATGTAGTAAATAGCTTGCACTCAGGGACCATGTTGCATGAGAAATAGTTATCTTTTAACTCTAAAATCAAAGTCGGCATCACAGGATACCCACAGTTGGAGAGGCATTTGAGACCTGAGGCTGAAGGCACAAGTGATTTCCTTCCCTTTTCACACTCTGGGGCATGAAAAAGCTTGCTCTTTCCTGCATGCAACCTCTCTCTCTTTCCCTCTTCCTCCTCCTGTTCCAGTTCCCAACTTGGAGTTAGTCAAATGTACGTTGGAATGTACAGTGAATGTATATTAAGGCATAAACTACATTTGGTTATCAAATTACGTTTGCTATAACTCCATTAGACGCAGTGAAGACATAATTGGGGTGGTGGATGGCGTGCACATGGTTGATGTTTTGGGCATCAAACCAGAAGGGAGTGGCTGGACGGGAAGCAGCCAGAGTTGAGGAGGAGGAGCAGCATTTGGCATGGTCACTTCAGGAAGAGAGGGAAGGTCAGTTCAAAGTCACAGACCCCATCACATGTCTGCATCTGTACGTGCACAGGGCACTTTTGTCTGTGAACATTTAGGGAGCTTCCAAGCCCCAAAACGTGGACTGCCAACAACTGAATTTCAGTTATAAAGACACTTCTTCAACATGTAAAAACATGAGATTCTTCTGTATCATGGAAAAGGGAAACTTGACTGGGATCAACGCCAAGAGCAAATGAGCTGCAGTGTACATCCGGGTGGTGCTGATGAATGTAGAGCATCCTGTTCTGACAGAGAATGTTTCATTTAAATTGAAAAGTAGACGGGGGGATTTACAGATGTTTTAAAGGAAGAACAACATTTTAAGGAAAAAAAAGAATGTCAGCCATAGGGCTGTTGATGAAGAGGGGTGATTTAGCCTACATGGGATTCTAGACGTCTCTTTTTATGTCATTTCTAACGCATTTTATCCTTTTTGTCATGAGACCTTTTAAGGAAAATGTATAAAATATTTTAAATCTGAATTTCCTTGCCAGTTCTTACCGACTGGTTTCACCTTCCACTGGTTTTCTGTGAGGACTATGCTGTCTTCACTTCTGAAGCTGTGTTAGTTTAGCAGTTTCTGCTGTCATTCAAGTAAATAATTTAAAAATAATGTTTCGGCATTATTATAATTACTGAGGAAAGTATGGAATGAATGAAGTTCTGCATAGTCAGTAACCTTTTTCCAAGAGGATGAAGAGGTCCATATATTGAATTTAAAGAAATTGAAAGTGTAAAGGTAACCCATAGCTTTGACTATATTCAACCCCAAATCATTTTTTCCCCGAGCTGCTGCTGAAACAGAAGTTTGTGTTCGCCAAAGGAACACAAATTACCTGCCCTGCTTGCCAGTCAGGCTTCCTCTTTTGTTTTCCAAAGATCACAAAGACAATTGAAAACCGGTATTTCATAGGGGTGCAGCAGCTCTGAAAATTCAAATTATGTTACACTCAACATACACATCTGCTTGAAATGATCAGCACACAATTGAGGATTTTCTCAAATATTTTCCATTCCTCATTTCTTTAATGTCCTGAAAACTCCAGTGCAGATGTAACGCCTCTCTCAGGTGTCCCCTTGTTTGCGTGTTATTTGAGATATTCCTCAAGACAGACTGTTTTTACCATATTATAGATAATGTTTCATTTTCATAGGGCATGAAAAGAAAAGGTCTTTAAATGGATTTTTAACCAAAGTGGAAAATAGAAAATGTAGTGTTTATTCGAGATTTATTTATAAATACATTTAAAAGGTTAATGTTCTTTAAATTAGTAGTAGAAACATATCTGTGAAATGTCACCTATCTGTAGTCCTCTTCTCTGCTCACTGATCCAGAATTAAACAGAGAGTGGACAGGCCTTGGGGCAGACAGCGTTCTGCGCGTCCTCGCCCCCGCCGATGAACCACCGGTCCCCCTCCTGTGTTTCAGGAAAGCAGTGCATGTGCCTGGTGGACCTGGATCGAGCGAGAGCTGCAGAGGAGCGTGGCTACTCCGTTCAGGTGATATCCATGGAGCCGGAGAGCTGCTCTCCCAAAAACAACATGATTGTGGGGGTCCCCATTTAGAAGCGGTCGCGTGTGGTGTCCTGCCGCCGACGTGGTGATGAAAGCCCCGCGGCATCAGGAGGCTCTTGGCGGAGCGAGGAAACAGCACTCGCCGTCTTGAACCTGTTCGCGCGGGAAGGAAAGCCGCGGGGAGATCTCGGAAGAGAGGCTGCCTGCACAGCGTCACGGATGCTCTTAGAGTGCGCGATGAAAGGGCCGCTGGGTGTGCAGAGTCCCCGGAGTCGCAGCCGCCTGCGGAGTAACGCTCACAGTGGAGCTCCGTCACTGGGGTAACAGCTTCTCTGATCGGGCCAGTGTGGCGTCCCGTTCAAAACAGTGTGCCTGCAACCTCTGTGATCATTAGATACCCAAATGGAGACAAAGCTAGACTCAGTGGGGTTGTTTGTTTTTTATACTTTTAACAATTGTACTTTTTCTGTAGTTTTTTTAAAAATCTAGTCAGGTAATTACAGGATAGTTAAATTTTTCAGCTGGGGTGAGATGGACTTGCATATCATTCCTTACACTCCTTTTAAATGTATTTCCCATGGATTACCAAATGAGATCACTGCTGGTTCAAACATTTTATATTGAAGACATTATAAAATAATTGAAGTAAATTTCCCGTTATGGGAACATGTAATTTGGACATAAATTCTAACTAATCAGTAAATACATTGATTAATTAACCTAAGCATATAAATAATGATGGAGGATCCATTATTTTCAAGACCTTGGCGTAGATTCTTCTAAGGATACAAAAATGAATTGCAAGAGACACAGTGCCTTGCCTGTGGAGGTGAATCATCTAGAAGAGAAAGATTAATGAATGAGTTAAGTTCTTTATATCATAATAGAAGGTGTGGTCACAGAATTTGTTGTTCAGACATCAGTCTTTTTTTTTTTATTTTGGTAAATCTTACGAGTACCCATTGGATGTGGGAGGAGCACAGGATTTGGAACCTGATTTGAATGCTCCTCCCTGCCGACGTTCGCCGGCTCCCACCAGCCAGTGTTTAAAGATGGAGGGCGTGTCCCTTCTCACATGCTGCTAAGTGTTTAACTTTTACATGTCCTAGGCCATTCCACTTGAGATAAGATGTGTTTCATCGATTTTGATGTTTTCAACCCCTATCTGACACTTGTCATGAGGATAAAGGTCTTTAATAAATAACTCTTTCATCACTGTGGATTAAATTACAGGAATAACTTAGGGAGGGTAGGGGGGTTAAGTAAAGAATGAACCCCCAGCCCTGAGTGTTTTAGTCATCTGCACCTATAAACACACCGTGCTCCTCTTTCCTGGTTCTTTTTGGTCTAATTGAGGTATGAGTTATAGACAGTAAAATAACAGATTTTAAGTGTTCAGTTTGAGAAGTTTTGCTAACTGTTTACACCCATGCAACCACCACCAGGAATAAGAAATAGAATATTTCCATCAGGCTGTCCCTTTCTGTCCAGTCTCCCCCATCCCAAAGGCAACCACTCTCTGATTTCTATCACCCTACATTGCTTTGCCTATTTTTTTCCTTCATATAAATGACATCATTTAGTATGTAGCCTTTGTGTCTGGCATCTTTTGTTCAACGTAGTATTTTTTAAGAAATATCCACATTGTTATGTGTATCAATAGTTTCTTCTTATTCCTAGGAAGTATTCCATTATATAAATAGATCAGAAGGTGTTTATCCCTTCTCCTGTTGGTATGTATTTGGGTTGTTTCCACTTTGAGGATATTACAAATAAGGCCTATGAATATGCTTGTACAAGTCTTTTTGTAGACACGTGTGTTCATTTCTCTTAGATAAATACCTAGTAGTAGAATTGCTGGGTCATTGGCTAAATGAATGTCAGTTGCCAAACAATAAAGTGGTTGTACCATTTAATATTCCCACCAGCAACGTGTGAAAGTTCCACTTCTCCACACCCTCGCTATTTGATATTGTCAGTTGATATTTTTATTTTAACCATTCTGGTGGATGTGAAATGGCATCTCATTGTGGTTTTAATTTTTATTTCTCTGATGACTATTGACGTTAAGTATGATTTATAAAGTGTCTTTTCAAGTCTTTTGTGCGTTTTTAAAATTAGGTCATTTGGACTTTTTATTATTGATTTATAAGAGTTCTTTGTATATTCTGGATATGAGCCCTTTGTCAGATATATAGAGAGAGAATCTTTTTCACAGTCTGTGGCTTACCTACTCATTTTCATAATGAATGTCTTAATTTTCACAAAGGCTAATTTGTCTTTTCTTTCTTTTATGGTTAATATTTTCTGTGTCCTCTCTAATAAAGCCTTACCTACCCTAAGGTTATGAAGATTCTTTCCATGTTTTCTTATAGAAACTTACAGTTCTAGCTTTTTACGTTTAGGTCTGCAATCCACCTGAAATCCATATTCACAAATAGGGCTAAGTAGGTTTTGAGAATATACAGTCATTTGGGCACCATTTATTTAAAAACCTTTCTTCTCATTGAATTGACTTGGCACCTCAGCTGAAAATCACTTGATGCATATGGATGAGTCTATTTCTGAATTCTCTGGTTTATTCCATTAATGTATTTGTTTAGTTACTGTTGCTTTTATAGTAAGTCTTGAAATTAGGTAGTTTGTCTTCCAATTTCATTTTTCATTTTCCAGTTTGTTTTGACTCTGCTAGATCCATTGTATTTCCCTATAAATTTTTTAATTGGATTATCAATTTCTTTAAAAAAAAAAAAAAAAAAAGCCTGCTGGGATTTTTGGTAAAGCTTGGAATCTTTACATCAATTTGGAGAAAATGAACATATAAACAATGTTGAGTCTTAAAATCCATGAACATAATATTCTCAGCTATTTAGGTCTTCTCTAATTACTCTCAGCAATATCTTGTAATTTTCAGTGTAGAGGTTTTATTTGTTATTATTTGATAGTTCTGATGCCATTACCTTGAGCTTTTTACATGCTGTTCGCACTGCTCAGAGTAGCCTCCTCTTACTCCACCTGCTCACCAGTCTCGTTATCCCCTCTGTTCTTAGACCTGCCTCCTGAGGGAGTCTTCTCACCCCTCCTGGGTGACGCAAAGTACTCCACCCGAAAAAGCCGCATGACAAGTAGGGAGAATAAAAAAGAAAGTGACCCCACTGTTCGCCCATCCTGTTCTCAGGCATGGAGCTCTCCAGCTGTGTTGGCGGTGGCTGGTCATAGATTGGGTGTTAATGATCACTCTTGGACCATGATTTTTCTGAGTGAATCGAAGGTTCATTCCCAACCAGGGCAGCTACAGGGTTTGGATGCAGCCAGCAGGAAGAGTGCTGCAATGACAGCAATCCCAGCAAGTGACCTGGTCTCACCCATACTCTTGTCTGTCAAAAGCAAAGCAGCTGCTCGCTGATCTGCCTTCCAAGGCGGTGATGTTAGAAACCAGAGCTCATCTGTCACTGGCTTCAAGCCTGGCTCAGAGAAGCAGGGATATAATCACTGAAGACTAGACAACTTGATCTTATTGAGGGAGACAAATGTCAGTCATATTCGAAGTCAAAACGTTTTCAGAGCATGCATGCAAAAGAACAGGTGAGGAACAGTAATTAAACATTTCGTCCCATTCTCAAGATTTTGGCCACAGGTGTTATCCACTCCATCGTTCAAGAAAACTGCCATTAATAGGACTTCCACATACTGACACTTGTTTTTCTATTGACTTTCATAATAAAATTAGAGATATGTTCCTGTGGAAGTGATAAAATGAAATCACAGTAAAGAAAGCAATATATTTCTTTAAATTACAATTTTTAAAAAACAGTCTCTCAGTGCAAAGTAGTTAGGCGTTGTTGAACAGATTTTTTTAATTATTCCAGAAATACATGTGTATTGAAGAAAAACTAGAAGACGTGTCTGAACAAGAAAATTTTAAAATCGCTTTTAACGCTTTTTTCATACTTCCTGGACTGTTCACACACACACACACACACACACACACACGGGTTTATCTAACAAACACTAATACAGTGTTTGATATTTGCTAGGCACTAGTCTAAGCCCTGTAACTCATTCAGTCTTTTTTACATCCTTTAATTCTCATAATGACCCTGGGATATACTGTAGTAACTCAATCTCTGTCTTGAAGTTCTGCACAAGGAAGTGTATTTCTCGCTCTTGCTACATATCCATCCAGTTAGCCGCGACTCTCCTCCACCTCTCTTCAGCCTGACCAAGCAGCCTCTCAGGAACCTAGCTGGTCTCAGGGCAAAGGAAAAAGCATGGCAAACCGTCAGCCAGCCACCAGGACTGCTCAGCTGTGGTCTACTGCACTCCGTCAGTTTGCTGACTAAGGCGAACAGCAGAGCCCTCCTGAGTTCACCAGGGTGGGGTGTAGAGCCTTGGCGGAGGGTGCAGGTACCACAAACAGTGATATGAGGCAGCACCAGCAATGTCGCTGAAGGAGGAAGAGAAGAGAAAGGAAAGGAAGGGAAGGAAGAAGAGATAGAAAGAAGCAGCCGTTGCATCTTCCAGTTTAGAAACAGATTTTGAATATAGGGCATTTTACTGGTCCTACACCATCAAAGAGAAGACGTGTGCCACAAGCACTTCCTGTCATTGCTCTGTGGACTTTTCACACTTACTTTCGGAAAGGAATTTTCCAGAAAAACACTCAAAGGAGTGGTTTTTTATTATTATAGAAAGGTGGAGAAGCTTCAAATTTGCAAATTCTACCTCATATATTAAAGTGCTCAATCCATAATGCCAAATCTCCCTTCAGGAAGGCACGGGTTGACGCTCCTAGGAATGTATGATTCTGACGTCCCAGCATCCTCACCAATGCAGGCATTATCAGAGCTTTGTTTTAATCTTGGTCAGTTTGATGAACAAAAATGCTATTTTGCTTTTATATTCATTCATGAAATTATTCCTATGATTGCATACTTTTCCTATGTTTATGGGCCATTGATATTCTGTGAGTTGCCTCTTTATCAATTTATTCATCTGATCAACACATCTACTGAGCTCTTGCTTTGAGGCCAAGTATTGTGTTCATACTTCTTGCTCATTTTTCATCTGGTACTTTCGTCTTATGTACAGATTTGTAAAGGTTTATGTGTGGATTGAAGACTTTTTGTCAGATTAACATTTTTTTAAGTTGGCCTTTGTGAAGGAAGGTGGTGTTTTTGTTATTGTTTTGCGTTTGTAAAGTTTAAAATATACATTTGGTCACATAAGTCACTCTTTTCCTTGTGTTGCCGCTTAGGTTTTTCCCACTCAGTGATAAGAAACTATTCACCTGTATTTTTGTTATTCTAATTCTTTAACAGTTTTAGTTTTTACACGTCAGTGTTTAACCAGCTGGAATTCCTTTCGGCAGGGGGTGGTTTGAGGCAGAAGTCTAACATTTCTTTTCACATAATTTGTTACTTTTCACCATACCATTATAAAAACCCAACTTTTCCATGGATTTGATATGCTTTTAGGACTTTCTTCACTTTTATTCTTTCCTATTGAATACTTGTACCAGAATCACACTCATTTATTGCAGCTTTATGACACATTTTGACGCCTGGCAGGGTCAGTTCCATGTTTGGGAATCATGCGAAGGGTGTGTGACCTGAGACATGGAGAATGTGCAGCCCTCTCCTGAGACTGTCTCCTGCCGCTGGAGGGACCATAGTTTCAATCAGGTCCTCAAAAGGACCCTTGACCCCAAATAACACTATTACTGATCCAAAGGAAGCGAAAATGTAGCAGAAGGCAAAGTTCTGCACTAGAGAATTAGCCCACTATCAGGCTCTTTTTCACCATTTCCCGTAAAAGAATCATCATTTGCTTTCACAGGACTCTGTCACCGCACTCCGAAGAGCCAGGTTTCATTCCTTTGCGTGTCGGTTTGCTTTTAGGTCTGGTTTATCTGATCCGAGTAACAACAGCTTACCGTCAGGCAAAAAAACACAGTTCAGCAGCAAGCAGAGGAGCATAGTCCTGGCTGGCTGATGCAGGGTCCTGGGAATGTCCGCAGCGTGTCAGACCCTGGTGAGCTCCGACCTCCACTGCTCTCGCTCCCACAGCGGCCTGTGCAGGACGCCTCGTCCCCAGGAGACCGGCCCCCAGCGCCTTCACCCCCCGGTGCCCTGCAGCGCTTAATCCAGTGTGGCGCATCACAGGAGCTAGTGAGCATTGACAGAATGAATAACACGTTTTAACGCTTCCATCTGGGGTGAAAATACAGATGAAGGGGCTGCCCCCCGGCCCAGTGATTAAAGTTCTGTGCACTCTGCTTCAGGTGGCCCAGGTTCACGGGTTCAGACCCTGGGTGCAGGCCTACTCCACTCATCAGCCATGCTGTGGAGGCATCCCGCATTCAAAGTGGAGGAGGACTGGCATGGATGTTAGCTCAGAGCTAATCTTGCTCACCCAAAAAAAATGAGGCAGCCTGGTGGTGTAGTGGTTAGGTTCACTCACTCTGCTTGGGCAGCCTGGGGTTCATGGGTTCAGATCCCAGGTATGGACCTACACATGGTTCATCAAGCCATGCTGTGGCAGCGTCCCACATGCAAAAAAAGAGGAAGATTGGCATAGATGTTAGCTTAGGGACAAGCTTCCTCAAGCAAAAAATATATATATATATAGATGAGGCTTCCTTTCCCTCTGGAGACACATATCCATGCATCAGCATGTGGGGTTTCTGTATTGGTTTGTGTTGTTTTTATGTAATGTTTTTAAAATATATTTAGCAAATCCAATGCTAGAGAAGATTAAGAAGTGACAGTTACTGCCTGTCATCTGAATAGCTTGTATGGAGAAGATCCTGGTAAATTATTTGCCTTGTCCATGGAGGAGAAGGCAAAGCGAGTCTGCTCGAGCTCGCACAAGGAACGCCAGTCTGATGTTTACCGTTAGGAGCCTACCCCAGCACAGAGCACTGCTTGCGTGCGGTGCTCGATAAAGCACCTGTTTAATGGGCGATACCAAATGACTGTTAGGGAAATGAGACAGTGGCACGAGCAGTCTGTAGGGGATGCTGTACTGCTGTCTCTAGAGCCACGTCAGTGAGGAAAGAAAAGATTGCCCCTCACCTGTCTGTCAGCTGGGCTCAGCCACAGGTCTCGCTGTCTGCCTGCATCTTGGTCAGAAGCGGAGCAGAGGCAAGGCCCTGGGGTCTGCATCATTTTCCCATGTGACGCGCTCTCTTTTGCATAGAAGAGCTGGCTCACTCCTCTGAGAGCAGCAGCCTGCGCACTGTATTTTGGAACGCAGTACATATTTAGTTAAGAACAACCACCTTATCCCTTAAGAAGTTCCCAGTAACTGGGAAAAGTCAGCCAGGACTTCTTGGATAGGCAAGGAAACCCAGGGTAGGGGTGACAATTTACCACAGATGGTGAAAACCACAGTTTCTATACATAACTGACAAGGAGTTGACTGTTGATAATAGTAATAAAGGTGAATTTTATGTATGATCAAATTTTACCTCACTGCAAATTTTAAATGGTCATCTCCGTTATTTATTTCTTTAGTTCAAACCTCCCTATTGTTCATACTAAATCCTTCATAAATCATCCCACAGTTTACTTCAAATTTTATAAGACTAAAAATGCATAAGTACATTCCTGGGTGAATGGCAACTGTCCTTTCCTTATTATACTTTGAATTCAGAGCTGCCACAGTGCAGAGTGATGACAGCGATGCTCTGAGCAGTCTTTTAACTGACTACTTAAAGGGGTGCTCGCTGCTGAAGGGGAGCAGAGAGTTGTCTGGGAAAGCGTCCGTGTGGGGGGGGGCGGGGAAGCGAGAGGAGGCCATGAGGGGAGGAAACAACTCATATGAGTTCACAGAGCTCCATTTTCCCCTCTGTCTCACCGTAAGAGCATCTTCACAGTATTTCTAGAACTACACGGCTAGAAATAGTTTATGTAGCCAAGTTATAAATTTCGGCACCTTCAGTAAATTAAACTCCCAAATTTCCTGACAGACCAAAGTCAGTCCGATTTTTGAAGACATCCAGAGCAAGAGACTTTGCCTCCTGGCTCAGTAAATCTTTAGCGGCCTTTCCATATCTCATCTCAAGAAAATTCTATTTTAGCCAAATTCTTCGTGCTACATTGAAAATGCATCTTATGTCAGGGGAAAGGAACAACAGCTATGAACTAACTTTCCTTGTTTTAAATTTGAATATACTTCAAAAATATTAGTTTTTTTTACTTAAGGAATTGCATGTTTTTAATCTTTTTTTTTGTTTCTTGCAGGGAAAGATTTGCCCCAAGCTCATCTGCTGTCAATCTTCCTCTTTTTTTTTTTGCTCCCCAAAGCCCCAGTACATGGTTGTATGTGCTGGTTGTAAGTCCTTCTGGGTCTTCTCTGCAAGGCACTGCCACACTGTGGCAGCTGACAGACGGGCAGTGTGGTTCCACGGCTGGGCAGTGAACCTGGGCTCCTGAACCAGTGAACGCTAGACTTGAACCACCAGGCCATCAGGGCTGGCTCCAAAAGTATCACCTTTAACCTGTGTTTTCTTTATTATTGTCTGTACAGCATTGTTGGAATGGTCATCAGACTGAACAGTCCTGATTTTCCTTTGGTGTCTTATTTCCTAAGTCTTTGAATATTTCTAAGGCTGCCTCCCAAACCTGGCCCACTTTCCACCTCCTTCTTGGCTGTAAATCTTGGATTTGTTACAGAAGTAAGTGGTCTGAGCAGAATAATTAATGCCAATTACTCTCTTAATTACCCGAAGCTTTCTAAGTCTCGACGTCTAGCAAAGAGAAGCCATGCCTTGTTCTTCTTCCTCAAAGTAGTCTTGGTTATTTCTGCCCTTTTGCTCTGCCATGTAAAATTTAAGATCTGCTTGTTGTGTTCGGTGAAAAAGGCTTTGTTGGAGCTGCACTGAATTTATAGATTGCTTAGGGAAGAATTAACATCTTAACAAGGTCCAGGCTTCTTGTTCCGGAACATGGTGTATGTGAATGAGGCGGTTCCCTTCACTTCCAACTTCATCATGCAGAGTTTGCTGATTTTAGCAAATGCTTCTTCTGTATCCCTTGAGGTGATCGTCTGTTATTTCTCCTTTTAGTATTTTAATGAGGCTAATTCCATTAATATATTTTCTAATGTTAAACTGTCCTCATATTTCTGGGAAAAATAACTTGTGCAAGATAAGTTTTTTTCCAGTTACTAATCTTTTCCCTTTAACTTCATCACCTTTGTTACGTCATGTGATTGTCACATCCTGAGGTGTCCTGATCTGGTTTGGGCATCAAGATGGAGGATATTCTAGCACCATTAACTGATATGAAAAATATTTTTTCTATTCTCTAGAACTGTTTTTATAAGATAGAGATTGTCTTTCTCAAATGCTTGATTCATGGCCTGTAAACCATGTAGCATATTTGGGGGTAGATAATAGGAGTTAGATTTTAAGCTCCTTGTTAAGTTTATCTGGCAATTATTGATGTAGTCAGATTTTCAATTTCTTCTTGAATCGCTTTTCTAAGGTGTGTTTTTCTAGCACATTGTCTAGGTTGACTCTTTTATTTCTTTATCTAGGCTGGTGATGAAAACTTTTTTAAAAAAAATCTAGGCTTCTAACTGACTTTGATAAACACCTTGTATTATTTTTGCCCCTTTGGCAATTTGTATCCTTACCTAATAGTTATGCTGTCTGGACCGTGTTTTCTAAATTTATTGCCTCATGCGACTGAGTCACCCAACCTTCCCAGAGTTGAGAGAAATTAGAACTCTCTCTTTTCTTCGCTGACCTGGGACTTTTATCCTAATAGATCAGGTTAGTCTGACAGTGTTTATTCTTCATGAACACTTGCTGGGGGCTTTCAGCAAGGTGTTTACAAGTTTTTTCTTTCAGTGATTTTCAAATGTACAGACATTTAGTGTATAGAGTTTACACTCACATTGCTATAGTTTTTGGAGGTTTTTACTGTAAATGTCATCAAGTATGCTTTCCAAGAACAAATTTTAGAAACACAGACACTAGAATGGCACCGTGAACAGTTCCTTAAGGAGGCGTGTTGTCCAAGAAGCCGTGGTGGGAGGTGGGCGTAGAGAAACGCACACTGGATCCTGAGTGTGTTCCTGCCGCCCCTGTTACAACAGACCTGTCAATTACGTCACTGGTCACAAGCACTAACCACTAACCGATGGCTCGGGGGACGTTCCAAACAACTGAAAGAAGACACCAAGTGCCATCAGGAGCAAATTAAAGGATTATTATCGAATAGAATGAGAGAGGAGGATCATCTCTGGTTTCTTGCCCCACCCCAGACATTCCAGAGGAAAGGCGACACGGCGGCCGCTGCTCTCTTACAGTGGATTTGTATGGCCTTCACGCTGTGTGTTTGTGTGTGTGTGTGTGTGTATTCAAGAGTCTCCCAGTTCATAACTACTGCAACACATTCAGTTCTTTTGAAAGGATTAATTCATGAATTGCCAAACTACAGCCCAAGGGCTGGTCGGTTCACAGCCTGTTTTTGCAAATAAAGTTTTATTGGAACTCAGCCATGCTCATTCGTTTACGTGTTTTCCATGGCTGTTTTTGCCTTACAAATGCAGAGTTGAGTAGTTTTGATAGAGACTGGCCCCCAAAGCTGAAAATATGTACTCTCTTGCCCTTTACAGAAAAAGCTTGCCAATCCCCGAATTGAATCATTCAATCATGCCGTGTCAAGAAAGCCAGAGAACAGTCTCATCTAGGGCACGTGATCTCAAACTGGGTTCATTAATAAGCGTCTGAGGTCCGTCATTCCTAGGAACATTTGGTACTATCTATTGTATGTGTGCATTTTCCTGGTAAAAGGGTCCTGTGGCTTTGATCACATCTCCAAGGGATCTTGTGACCCAAAATGTGTTAAGAACTCATGTTTTAGGTGAATATTGTTTATTTGTTCTTTTGAAACCTTGTGGAATGGGCTAGAAGCAAAAGCAGTTCACAAAACTGACCCAACACAATGAGATATCACTTCACACATGTTAGGACAGCTATTATCAAAAAAACAAAAGGGGCTGCCCTGGTGGTGTGGTGGTTAAGTACACGTGCTCCACTTTCGTGGCCTGGGGTTCACTGGTTTGGATCCCAGCTGCAGACCTAGCACTGCTCATCAAGCCATGCTGTGGCAGCATCCCACATAAAATAGAGGAAGATTGGCACAGATGTTAGCTCAGGGCCAATCTTCCCCACAAAAAAAAAGAAAGAAAAAGATAAGTGTTGGCAAGGATGCAGAGAAATTGGAACCCTTGCACACTATTGGTGGGAATGTAAAATGATTCAGCCCCTTGGAAAATTGTACAGAGGTTCTTCAAAAAACTGGAACTACCATATGATCCAGCAGTCCTACTTCTGGTATATATCTGAAGGAAATCAGTATCTCAAAGAGATAGCTGCACTCCCATGTTCATTGCGGCATTTTTCACAAGAGCCAAGATATGGAAACAACCTACATGTCTGTTAATGGGTGAATGGGTAAAGAAGAGGTGGCATATAGATACATACAATGAATAATTCAACCATGAGAAAGAAGGAAATCCTGCTATTTGCTACAATGTGGATGAGCCTAAGGACATTGTGCTAAGTGGAAATAAGCCTGTCACAGAAGGACAAAGACTGCACAATTCCGCTCATACGAGGAATCTAAAATAGCCAAACTCACAGAAACAGAGCAGAATGGTGGCTGCCAGGGGCCGGGGGAAGGGAAATGGAGACTTGCTGTTCAACAGGCATGACGTTTCAGCCATGCAAGAAGAGTAAGTTCTAGAGATCTGCCGTCCAACGCAGCACCTGTGGCTAACAATATTGTACGTGCACTTGGAAATTTGTTAAGAGGATAGATCTCATGTTGTGTTCTTACCATAATAAACTGACCCAAATGTTTTTTTGAAAAGATGGGAAAGTTGGTAAATACTGTTGGTAAAGGGGATTTTTATGTGTGTGAGAAACTTTTATAACTCTCCAGAGTTAACGCTACGTCATTTTTCTATGACTGTGTGCCACATATTGTTCACAATGTCTTGTTTCCACAGCCTTACTTGATGGGTGTCAATCTCTCATCCTACAGACACACGAACTGAGGTTCATTGGTGTAAGTTATTCTAAACAGTAGCTAGTAATTGTAAAGATTTGAAGTGGAGTATGATTCCTAAGACTGTGCACCACACACCCTCCTCACCAGAGATTCAGAAATTATCAGAAGTTGTCTATGACGTGTAATTAAGGAATTCAATGCCAGTGTTAAGTTGAGAAAAGTCTTCAATTGTTGCTCCACTGGGATCCCCAACGCTCAGTGTCCATTCCCACGCAGCATGTTACACAGCCTGTCCCTCTGAACTCGGACACTTCCAGAGAGTGGAGTATGGCTCCTCTCCTCAGAGAACTCACGGACTTTCCAGGTCTGGGAAAACTCTCCTCTCACCTATGGCCTTCCTCAAAGCCATCCCTTTCTTTCCCCACTTGTCCTTGACACATAGCTTCGCCTTAGAGGGAATTCAGACTTTCAAAACAGATAGAAAGAGGGTTGTTTTTTCAGGTTACTTCTGTTTAGACCCTGAATGGACCCGTATGCCCTTTTTTTTCTTTTGTGGGGTAGAAGTGAAGGTACTAAGTGGGAGCAGTTAAAGAGAACAAAACCTCAAATGAATTTCTACCCACGTTATCCTGTGACAGTACTATTGTCAATGAGGAGCCACTCGGTCCTTCGTGAAGGGGAGCGATGGATGGAAGCACTGTTTACAGAAACAGGAAATGCCTGTGTCTTTGCTGCAAACTTAGAATCAAGACTTGGCCTTCTCACAACACGGTAGACGTGGACCAGAGCGGTGCTGCCAGAGATCTTGCTACTTGTGGCCGAGGTGGATGGGGTGGTGCAAATTAAAACAGGTAACACAGAATAGGGGATGAAAATCTCGCCTTGGGCCTGTTGGGGTGTTGTCAGGCATGAGCGGTGGGAGAGGTGGAGGAGGAGCCTCCTGGGGAACGCACATTGTGCACGAGGTTTCAGTCAACAGTCTCTTCGGGATCTTCAGACTACTCAAACTTTACCTCCAAAGCGAATGCCCAAATTACTGTGAAATTAGGTTTACTTAGGTTACACCAAAATAATTGCAAATACACAAGTGGCCAAAATTTACCGTCAACTGTAACCTGCAAATAGAATGGAACTGAATGGGTTTTCCTCTGCCATGCCCTGCCTTACACCTTCGGTGACGTTTTCACACGAGAAAAATAAATGGAAATTGGAAATTTTAGCTTTTCCACTATGAAATCACTAGCTTATTAGGTCACCCTTTGAAAACTAGTAAGTAGTATATTTGTGATACTAGTGTTCCAACGCTATCTTTTTCATTTTGCTCTCCAGATGTACAACTCATTTATATGATTCTTCATTTGTCATTCTGGATCACATTGCCTCTGGTCTTTTTATATCACTGCACTCGAAGAACCTAAGGTCCTGGCAATGACATTTGTGCTTCCTGAAGTGGGTACATCCCTTCTGGGTGACCTTTTGTGAAATCACGTGAATGGCAGCTGCCTGACACCGGTTGTCCTCGTTTAGGCAATGCCATCCGAGCTGCTGTCCTTTCATCTTGCAGCCTCTTACAGCAGCAATAACAATGATTACTCTTTTTCTTGCTGAATTTATAAAATGTATCTTGGCATTTTCAGTTACCCAAATATTCAAGAAGACAAGCTTTTGTGTGAATGTTGACTGGGGCACACAGCCACGCTAATGACGGAGGTCCTGGAACTACACAGCGACTCCCCATAAACAGGGAATGCACACGTAAACTGAACTGGTTTTTAATCCTATTATTTTAATCACCAAAGCCAAACTCTGGATTATCCTCACTAAATTAGAGGAGCAATTTACAGTTAATCCAAAATATCGTTTTTGTATTAAAGTTGATTCCTTGCTTACAATTTACTACTAAAAATTTAATAATTGATTAGAGCAGGAGGCAACATAACGGCATGTAATTCTTGCAGCTACAAATTAGTAAAAACATGGAAAATAGTCACTTCTTTGCAACCAAAAACAGAGTTTAAGTTTGAAAAGAGTCATGGATCCACAAAGAACATAGTCCATGGATAAAGAATGGAGGACAGTTTTAAACGCCCACTGAAAATTGTCTTTCTAGAGAGTCTCTCTCTCGAATCCTCTCTTTAGAGGTTTAGAGTCTGGGGTTTTCCTTAAATTGTCCACGCTCCCCCTCTCCACTTCCTGCCCTGCCAGTGCCCCCAGGAACTGACACTGAGGGAGCACGTGCAGAGTCAGAAGGGAGAGAGATGAGCGGACGTCTCTCCCTGCCCCAGCTTCAGGAACGGTCTCTCGGGTGCTCTGTGCCTGGGCAACTACTGCTCCTTCTGAGGGGCCCTTCCTCTGCCTCCGTGGTTCCAGTTGGGCCATGGTTTCCTCTTGTCCTTTTACATCCAAGACTGTTTACCTGCTTCTGCCTTCCCCTCCTATTCCCTTCACCCAGCCTGCCCCTGCCTGTGAGTCTCACAGTGAAGTCTCTCCATCTGAACCACCTGCTGGAACCCTGACTGACAGAGAGACTCCTCGTGAATAGGCATGGACTGCATGCATGGTATCTTTGTATTCTTTACTGGCCATATTGGAATGTAGGTGTTGATGGGGGGAAACTTGAGATGAAGCGTCTAGTTTACAAATCAAACAATTAAGGGCAGGCTCTTCCTAGTCCTTTATTCACATTTATCCTGATGGTCTCCTGGAGTGAGGTCCAATGGTCTGGTGTTTATAATTTGGTGGCACAGAAAAAGGGGTTCTTCCATTTATTTCATTTTGGTAAATTCTCAATCTGGTATTATTTAAAAGAAAATAGAGTTGTATAACTCTAGCAAGCATAAAATATCTGTTTGTAAATTTCACATTCAAAGCTCCTAAGGTCAAATGCTCCAGCAGGTTTCCAACTGCTCAACATTAAAGTGGGTGGTGCTTTCAAATTCCTCAAAGAGCAAATCAAACTAAACAACAGAATTCAAAATAAATAACTCATTTGTTTGCATAAGCAATCTGAACTCTCCACATTTCAAATCAAATATTGTTTTCTTTTAACTTGTGCAGATGTCTACCGTTAAAGTATCAACCATAAATGTTAATTTGTTAAAACCTCACCCAATACCAGCAAATTGTAATTACATCTAAGTGTGTGTTTTCTTCTTAACATTTATGTTTCGATCTAAGCTGTAGATATATATGAGTACATGTATACATATATGTTTTAGAAAAGCTATTTAAAAATGTTTCAGTGAAAACTAGAAGCGTTTCTAGAGTGTAAAGCTGAGTTGACCCCAAACACAATTAAAACAGTCCCTCAGAAATGTCTCCTGTTTGCACTTAGCCTGAAACATTGCTTCTCTAAACTGGCCTCTTGTCAGGATCGCCCAGAGAGCATTGTGACAGCACAGACTCCTGGGCTGACTCTCAGTGCTTCCGCGGAGGCTCGGGCAGGATGGGCCTGTGTCTGTCTCATTCACCACCAGATGCTCAGAATCTAACTCAAGGCCCTCAGTATAACTTGTTGAATGAAAGGATCAGAATGTCTGACGTGGGGTCCAGGAGCTGTACATGTAGAAGTGTTTCCAGGTGACTCTGGAAACACTGATCGTTAACTCAGAACTTTACATCTGGAGATCTTAGCCATCGTCTGTGCAACCCACTTGTTTTAGAAATGGAGGAACATGAAGTCTGAGAGATTAAACAACTAGTCATATCTAATCATAATATTTTCATACTTAGCAACACATTTTAGGATAAATGATGAGAAAAGGGGACTGAAAAATATAGTTTTTACCTTCAAGACGAGCCATTTACAACTTGGCTGTAAGGACTAGGAGAGGTGACCTCGTGTGGGCTGAAGGGCAATCTGAAGCGAGACGCTCTGGGCACACGGCTACACCAGACCTTCGGGCAGGATCCTATTTCAGCGACAACTACGGAGACGTCCCTCCCCATTCCCTTCCGTCCAGTCATGTCGAAGACTTGAAGAGAAGGGCTTTGCTCTTACGTATCTGTGCTGGCCTTCTGTTTCCTAAGAATTTCTCGAACTCTCATCTTCTCTGTGCAGCATGAATTAGGCAAATAGTAGTAAAGTTATTTTTCTTCCAAAACATCTGTCAATAATGTAAAATTCACTTGCTAACATGATATTTTGTGCAAATACACCAAAAATGTTTAATACCTAACCTTCTTACTTCTGCCTGCATACTAACATGATTAGAAATATTTGCGGCTAGATAGCCATCAGAAAGTCAACATTTAGTCACCTAGCTGCTATTCATGAAATTATTTCTCTATGTTTAAATGGAATTTACTGCTGACCACAGTAATCCTGATCTCTCTTTAGAGGATCTATGCAGCTAACAGCTTCAAGAGTACGCATAACCCAAAATAAAAGTGCAGGCACAATTTTTTAACATACTGGTAAGGTAAAATTTAGTATCTGCTGGAAAATGATCCTCATTCTTTTTAAAAAGGGTGTATATTATCTCAAAGACAGTAATAATGATAAAATAATAATAGTAATTACATTGATAAAACACTGTGTGCTAGGCATTATGCATGGAGTACTTCATTTATCTGAAACATGTAAGCTACTTAGGCAATTGTGTGAACATTTGTGTGTATATGCATATATACATAAATGGCATATATACGGTACGTCCATGTATATGATACATTATATAGTACTCATATTTACTTACATATAAATAGAAGGTTTCCGGGCCAACGTTTAGACACAGTTCACCACTTCTCACCACCACTGCCCAGAGAACACTGGTTTTGTTCAGGCAGCCATATGCCTGGCCCCAGGGGATGAGGCTGTCTCATTCTCTCTTGCCCATAGTGGGTCAAGGGACAGAAGTCACTGCTGGCCTGGGGAATAAGAGATGAGGGGAAGTCTGCTTAGGGCTGGTGGGAGGATTTCCCTCCTCAGAATATTAAGATGCGCCTGAGGAGAAAACTCTTGCTTCGGCCCCTTTCCTTCCTGCTTAGGAGCCTTTCATTTGACGTCGTGCTACCTGGAGCTGTTGGCCACCTTGTGACAACGAGGTATGATACTGCTGGCACACTGTGAAAGCAGGTGGCTCCTGGGTTCTGTCACCAACTATGGAAGCAACCAACTACAGAAGAACCGCCTCCTGTGAACTCCACGTAAATTAACAACAGCCACTGTCAGCCGGCCTCTTGCTCTGGTAGCCACACATCCATGACTGAGCATTGCTTCTTGGGGTGGAACTGAGGGGCGGGAAGAGCAGCGTCTTACTTCAATTGTGTGTTTTTCTCTGCTGCTGCGTGTTGTTTTACCATATATGGGCAATACTTTCATTATTATAAAGCAACTAATTTAATTTTTTAATTGCATCTCGAAATAACTGCCATTAATTTGGGGAAAACTGAGAGCTATAATGTTTCAAATGGTAGCCTAACTCATCAGCCCACAATTCATACACGGGCACTCTGTGCACCAAATACATATATACAACTGCTGGAATATTTGAGCAGTTAGCTAATTCTGAATTTTAAGATCAAATTTTTCTTCTTCCCAAACTGTTTGTGAGCATTTGTGTCTCCCAAACCACGTGAGGATGAGATGCTTCTCCCTAGTGTGAGTTTGTAGGGAGATGTTTGGTGTGTCTATCGGGATTTACAGCGATTACATCAGGCCCCAGTTTCTTTCTGCAGTAACAGAGCAGGAATGCAGAGTTCTCCCACCTGCCAGGGCTGATCCAGTCAGTAGCTATCTCTACCGGGAAAGTATGTTGACTGCGGTGAGGAAGAAGAGCCGGAAGCATCAGGAACGTCGGCTGAAGTGCTCAGCAGGGTTTCTCCAAGAAAGACCTTTATCTTTGTACAACCCAGTTGATGCCAACATCCATTTAACTACTACCACCCTATGAGGAGGTTATAATCCTCATCTGGAATTGTTACCGAACCTCAAGTGAGTTCGCTCACCCGTTGCGCACAAGCCAATCTCTGACACTGGGTGTGGTGGAAGAAAGTAGGAACTTTATTTTTTTGCACAACGCTGAGCAAGGAGAGAGGGCAGCTAACGCTCAAATCCCAAACTCCCCGAAAAGCTAAAAGGAAGGGTTTTTATTTAGGGCTTTAGGTAGGGGAGGGGGAGCATATGGCCTTGCTGGTCGGAGCTTTCCCACCAGCCTGTCTTTGACCTTGAGACTACTTGCAGACAGGAGGGAGCTCATGACCTTGCTGGTCAGCAGCTTTCCCACCAGCCCGTATGTCTTTGCGGGAGGAGATAGTCCAGGTGCTTGTCCTTGATGGTGTCTGTCTCCATGGAGAATAGTCGATTCTGGAGCCAGGAAGCCAGAGAGCAAGCAGGGAATGGGTGTTTTGCTTTTAACCCCCTATATGCTGGGTTTAATGTGGGGAAACTGATACCAGGGTCGGTATCAGAATGAGCTCATGCAGGATCTCTGAGGGCTGAGCTTCCAGGGAATCCAGTATTTCCCTCACCTCCCTCCTCACAGCTCTCACGTCTCAGGCTTCTTGTCTCCCACACATGAAGGGGTAGGAATTGAACAGAAGTTGGTCCTCTGACACTGCTGCACCATGAAAAGCTGACATCCCGTCCTCCTCAGCAACATCTCACTTGATGGTACAGGGCGTAGAGCCAGGATGCAGAGAACTGGAGCAAGGCCGTCCGAGTGTCGCCACCACCGTGACCCTTCCCACGCACCAGCCCTTGATCTTGATTTACTTATGCTGCCATCCTCTACAGCTGTTCCACCACCAAGACCTGTTTAGCTTTTCCTGGTTAAAGTTCGTGGAAACCTCACTTCTCCTCTTTTACAACTACAGCCTCCTCGTTCCAGACTGTCGCTTCTCTAATCCATCTATTTGGAGCTCTCCTAATAATCTTTCTTAATGGCCTTTGTCATCATATTCTTCCCCACCGAAGATTTACTGAAAGACAGAAGTGAACATCTGAACAAGTGGAAAGATTCAGAAATCAATCCTTTCATGACAAATGTTGAGACCCCCATTTTTCCATGAAATGTTCCTTCTCCCAATTTTTCGTTCCATTTGTACATATCACCTTTTAGGGATGTAGATGAAATAACCATAAATTAATTTATAATATTTGACTTATTAGTTAATTTAGATACCCTCACTACTTAAAATCATGCATATAAAATTATAGGTTGATTAACTTAAAAATATTTCTTTTTCTCAACATTGAAGGGAAAAAAATTATTTAAACTCTTTCCCAGTAGCGTCCACATCAGTGTCTTTGTCATCTCTAGGGCTGCCTTTTGTCGTCTAACAAAGCAGACGTGCATCTGCTCTCGAGGGGAATCTGCTTCAGAGAGCGAGGCACTGAGGGGAGACGGGAGGAAGGCTGAGTCTCTGGCTCAGATCCCCCGAGGGCCGTGCTCCGAGTAGAGTAGGGCGCTTCCTGACACAGTCCCCTGGGTCTGATACATTCCTTCAGGTGTCACTTATGTGTTACCTTTTGGTCGAGAGGCCGTAGGCTTGTCCATCCATGACTGTCCGCCATAACTCAGAGAAGAGCGTATCTGTTCTGAGCCCCAGTCTGCTGAGTATGAGCGACTTTGAGGTCTTTTCCCAGTAAGAAAATATTAGAATCCCTAAATATAAAACAATGCTCTTTACAGTAAACTTTAATACTATCAACCTTAGAACACTCAGAAGTAGAATAATCACTTTAGCTACAACTGTCTGCTTTGGTTGCAAGAATTCAAACCTAATGAGAGTTTACTGCACAGGCTCCATAGCCAATATCTGGTCAGCTATTTTCTCCTCTTTTACAGGAGGAAGTGGGTTGTCCTAAGGGTACCGGGAGTATAATTTTGTAATGATGGGGTGCAATAATCATTTTCCTACCAGTCAAGCATGCTTCTGTGCACACGTGCACTCAACATGGAGCTTTTACCCTGCATTGCGCTATAACTAGTTCAGACATACCATTTCTTTTGCCCTGGCAGTAGGTGCTATGAATCTACAATCCGTGAAACCATCAGGCCGTGGATGCAATAGTCAGACCAGGGTTCTTGGAGTCAGACATAGCGGAATTAGAAACCAGACACTGCCACCTACTAGCTGTAACTTGGATAAGTTATTTAACTTCTCTGGGTCTCAGCTTCCTCCTCTGAAAACCAGGAACAATACTGACCTCCCAGGGTTGTTGTTTTTCCTGGAAAAGCAACTGAAAAATTCTGCTTAGTTGCCCAACCTCGCTTCCCTCTCTGCAGAATAACAAAGGAATAAATGTATGCCACGTGTTAATGCCCAGTCAATCACAGATTCATTTCCTTCCCCTCTGGAAAAATGTTGTCTTTCATTAAAAGCTTTAGTTGGATTTAAAATAAGATATGCTCAAGTGTTAGAATGATATAAAAATATCTAACCTTTTTAGCTTTTGGATGAAAATGACAACCACTCAAGAAAAAAAAAAACAAAAATATAGCGACATAGTGACATGGAAACTGGATTTCAAAAAAAAATCACATGCTTAATACATGAATACAAAATCGAAACAATAGACAAAAATTAAAATTTTGTTTTTAATTATATCTGAAAAACTAAAAAAAAATCCAAGTTTCAAAACTGTCAAAAAAAATTGCAAGTTTATTGTCAAACAAATGATTTTTTTGCTCGAATAGGATGAACAACCATTTATTTAAAAAATTGATGTAAACATTCTAATATTTAAAAGGTTGCATAACCTACATTTTAATTGAAAAATTAACTTTTAAAAATAATTTAGGGGATCTCATCAAGATGGCGGCGTGAGCAGACTTTGAACTCATCTCCTCCTACGCACACAACCAGGTGACAACTATTCTTGGAAAAATTACCCCTGATTGAAAACTGAAAACTGGATAAAAAGAACCCCCACAACAAGGGACAGTCCTGACTAAGGCAGAAGAGGCAGAAAATCCTGCCGGAGAGGAAAAAAGCCACCTTTGGGAGCAGCAGAGCTTCTCAGCTGGCCAGGCGGGAGCCACCCTAAGGTACGCAGCCCTCCCTGGAGGAGTGAGGTCAGGAGCGGGGGCGATACTGCTATAAGCATCCTTCAGACTCAGCCCAACTGAGACAGGGGTCTTACTGTCTGGCTTTGCTGGCTATTCACTGCAGCGAGGACACCCCCAGAAAAGCTATTGGCCAAAAGCCAAAAAGACCCGGGTCTTAAAGGGGCCCAAGCACAAACTCACTCATTGCAGCAACCTAAAATCACCAGAGAGAAGGCTGACAGTCCTTTGGTGAAACAGACTCACCTGGTGGGCTCCGAGGGCATCTGGGTGAGAGGAGGGACCTCTCTGGAGACTGAGACATTGGTGGGGGGCATTGTTCTGAGCTGGTCCAGGCATGCTGACACGGACCCCAGTGGGGGCCATTGAGGTTCATCCCTTGGCCTGTTAACCCAGGGGGCTGCCACTCCCACTAGAGCACAGATTTAATCCAGTTCAGCCAGGGCAAGCAACCCACCCTAGGGACTGGCCCCACCTAAGAGCAAGCCCTCAGGCTACTTTTCAGCCTGCATTGACTGGGTGCCTTGATCCTCTACAGGCAGGGAAGGGTGTCTGCCTCTGTGGGGCAGGGCCTGTCTGAGGACCAGGTGAACTGTGGGGGGCATTGGTGGAAAGGTGCGGGCCTCTGCAGTGGGGCATCAGGGTACACTCCAGGAGGTTGGGAAGTACACACGGACCAGGACTGTGTTGATGGTGTTTGTGGTCCTGTGGGGGGGTAGGGCTTATCAGAAGACCTGTGCTACACAAATAGCCATAGAAAGGATCAGCCCACCTTCCAAAGCCTGAAACAATTGAGTGCCCCCATGCCTAGGGCCAGCCCCACTCAGCAGCACTCCTAAGAGAACTGACAACAGCCTTGTAAGCCTGATGCCTGTCACAATTGTAAGCCCCTGAGCCTAGCAACCAGCTACGCTGGGTACCAACCCAATTAAGAGGAAAACTTCAATAGGAGTGTACTGATAGACTTTGTAGTCAATGGTGCTGAGGCTCCCCAAACCAGATTTACAAACAGCTGGCCAGGGAAGGAAAGATTAGACTCCCTGGGTACCTGCAGTGGGAACAACCTTGCCACAGCAGAAGGACACAAGTAGCCCACAAAGGGGTCACTCCTGGATCTTCTGGACTGGTGATGAGATGGAAGCACATTGCTGGGCCTCATAAGGCATCTCATGCATAAGGCCACTTCTCCAAGATCAGGAGACAGAGCCAACTCACCTAACACATAGAAATAAGTACAGAGAAAGAGGCATAATGAGGAGACAAAGGAATACTTTACAAGCAAGGGAACAGAACAAAACCCCAGAAAAAGGACTAAATGAAACAGAAACAAGCGACCTACTCAACAAAGACTTCAAACAAAATATCATGAAGATGCTCACAGATATGGGGAGAAGACTGGATATACACAGTGAGCACATCAGCAAAGAACTGGAAGATATAAAGAAAAAACAAATCAGAAATGAAGAGTACAATACTGGAAATGAGAAATTCACTAGAGGGACTCAATAGCAGAGTAGAGGAAGCAGAAGAACGGATCAGCGAGCTAGATGAAAGACTAGAGGAAATCACCCAAGCAGAACAGAAAAAACAAAAAAGAATTAGACAAAATGAGAACAGTCTAAGGGAACTCCGGAACAATATCAACCGTGCTAACATTTGGATTATAGGTGTCCCGGAAGAAGAGAGAAACAAAGGGGCAGAAAATTTATTTGAAGAAATAATAGATGAAAATTTTCCTAACCTGAGGAAGGAAACAGACATCCAAGTTCAGGAAGCACAGAGAGCTCCAAACAAGATAGGCCCAAAGAGGCTGACGCCAAGACATATTATAATTAAAATGTCCAAAATTAAAGACAAAGAGAGAATCCTAAAAGCAGCAAGAGAAAGGCCACAAGTGACATATAAAGGGAAGCCCATCAGGCTATCAGTGGACTTCTCAGCTGAGACCCTACAGGTGAGAAGAGAATGGCACGATGTATTTAAAGTGCTAAAAGGAAAAAACCTACAGCCAAGAATACTCTATGCATCAAGGTTGTCATTCAGAATGGAAGGAGAGATAAAGAGCTTCCCAGACAAGCAAAAATTAAAGGAGTTTGTCACCAAGAAACCAGTTCTGCAAGACATGCTGAAGGGACTTATTTAAGTGGGAAAGCAATGACCACAAATAGACATTTAAAAAAATTATTGAAAAAACAAAACAACAACAACAAACCAGGCAATAAAATCACGTGTAAAGGTAAAAATATAGTAAAGGTAGCAGATCAACTACCTGTGAAGATAATATGAAGGTTAAAAGACAAATGTACTAAAATCACCTATTTCAATGATAAGAGGGTAATGGATAGACACACACTAAACAAGAGACTATATATGATTTGAAAAACATAAAATGTGGGAGGAGGGGAGTGAAAAAGTAGAACTTTTAGAAAGAGTTCAAGCTAAAGAGTCTATCAACTGAATATAGACTGTTATATGCATAGAATATTAAATAGGATCCTCATGGTAATCACAAATCAGAAACCTATAACAAGTAAAAAAAAAAAGTAAGACAAAAGAAATCAAACATATTACTAAAGATAGCCATCAAACCACAAGGGAAGAGAGCACAAGAAAAAGAAAGGAACAGAGAAGAACTACTAAAACATCCAGAAAAAAAAAAAAGTGACAAAATGGCAATAAATACATATTTATCAATAGATACTTTAAACGTCAATGGACTAAATGCTCCAATCAAATGCCATAGGGTGGCCAACTGGATAAAAAAACAAGACCCATGTATATGCTGCATACAAGAGACACACTTCAGACCTAAAGACACTCACAAACTGAAAGTGAAAGGATGGAAAAAGATATTCCATGCAAATGGCAAAGAAAAGAAAGCAGGGGTAGCAATACTTCTATCAGACAAAATAGACTTTAAATCAAAAACTGTAACGAGACAAAGACGGGCACTACATACTGATAAAGGGAGCAATCCAACAAGAAAATATAACACTTGTAAATATCTATGCACCCAACATAGGAGCACCTAAATATATAAAGCAATTATTAACAGACATAAGAGGAGAAATAGACAGTAACACAATAATAGTAGGGGACTTTAACACTCCACTTTCACCAGTGGATAGATCATCCAAACAGAAGATCAATAAGGAAACACTGGCCTTAAAGGACACATTAGACCACATGGACTTAGTAGATATATCCAGAACATTCCATCCAAAAACCACAGAATACACATTCTTTTCAAATGCACGTGGAACATTCTCCAGGATTGATCACATAGGCCACAAAATGAGTCTCAATAAATTTAAGAAGATCGAAATAATACCATGCATCTTTTCTGACCACAAAGGTATGAAACTAGAAATCAACTACAGGAAGAAAACCGGAAAAGCCACAAAAATGTGGAGATTAAACAAAATGCTACCGAACAACAATTGGGTCAATGAAGAAATCAAAGAAGAAATCAAAAAATTCCTGGAGACAAATGAAAATGAAAATACAACATACCAAAATCTATGGGATACAGCAAAAGTGGTTCTGAGAGGGAAGTTTATAGCAATTCAGCCCTACCTCAACAAAGAAAAATCTCAAATAGACAATCTGAAAGCACATCTAAAGTACTGGGAAAAGAACGACAAACAATGCCCAAAATCAGCAGAAGGAAAGACATAATAAAAATCAGAGCAGGAATAAATGAAATAGAGACTAAAAAATCAATAGAAAAAATTAATGAAACCAAGAGCTGGTTCTTTGAAAAGATAAACAAAACTGACAAACCCTTAGCTAGACTCACCAAGAAAAAAAGAGAGAAGGCTCAAATAAATAAACTCAGAAATGAAAGAGCAGAGATTACAACGGACACCTCAGAAATACAAAAGATAACAAGAGAATACTATGAAAAGCTATACACTAACAAATTGGATAATCTAGAAGAAATGGATAAATTCTTAGAAACATACAACCTTCCAAAAGTGGACCAAGAAGAAGTATAGAATTTGAATAGACCAATCACCAGTAAGGAAATCGAAAAGCAATCAAAAACCTCCCAAAAAATAAAAGTCCAGGGCCAGGTGGCTTCCCTGGTGAATTCTACCAAACATTCAAAGAAGATTTAATACCCATCCTTCTCAAACTGTTCCAAAAAATAAAGAGGAGGGGAGGCTTCCTAACTCATTCTACAAAGCCAACATTATCCTGATACCGAAACCAGACAAGGACAATACAAAAAAAGAAAATTACAGGCCAATATCACTGATGAACATCAATGCAGAAATCCTCAACAAAATACTAGCAAATCAAATACAACAATATATTAAAAAGATCATACATCATGATCAAGTGGGTTTCATTCCAGGGACGCAGAGATGGTTTAACATCTACAAATCTATCAATGTGATACACCACATTAACAAAATGAAGAATAAAAATCACATGATCATCTCAATAGGTGCAGAGAAAGCATTTGACAAGATACAGCATCCATTTATGATAAAAACTCTAAATAAAATGGGTATAGAAGGAAAATACCTCAACATAGTAAAGGCCATATATGACAAACCCACAGCAAATATCATTCTCAATGGAGAAAACCTGAAAGCTATCCCTCTAACAACAGGAACCGGGCAAGGATGCCCACTGTCACGACTCTTATTTAACATAGTATTGGAAGTCCTAGCCAGAGCAATCAGGCAAGAAAAAGAAATAAAAGGGATCCACATTGGAAAAGAAGAAGTGAAACTGTCACTCTTTGCAGATGACATGATTTTATATCTAGAAAACCCTAAAGAGTCCACTAAAAAACTTTTAGAAACAATAAAGGAATACAGTCAAGTCGCGGGATACAAAATCAACATACAAAAATCAGTTGCATTTCTATACACTAACAATGAAGTAGCAGAAAGAGAAATTAAGAATACAATCCCATTTGCAATTGCAATAAGAAGAAGAAAATACCTAGGAATAAACTTAACCAAAGAGGTGAAAGATCTCTACACCGAAAACTATAAAACATTGTTGAAAGAAATCGAAGAAGACACAAAGAAATGGAAAGATATTCTGTGCTCTTGGATTGGAAGAATTAACATCATTAAAATGTCCATGCTTTAAAGCAATCTATAGAGTCAACGCAATCCCTATCAAAGTTCCAACAACATTTTTCACAGAAATAGAACAAAGAATCCTAAAATTTATATGGAACAACAAAAGACACCAAATAGCCAAAGGATTCCTGAAAAAAAAGAACAAAGCTAGAGGTATCACACTCCCTGATTTCAAAATATACTGCAAAGCTATAGTAACCAAAACAGCATGGTACTGGCACAAAAACAGACACACAGATCAATGGAACAGAATCGAGAGCCCAGAAGTAAACACACACGTTTATGGACAGCTAATATTTGACAAGGCAGCCAAGAGCATACGATGGAGAAAGGAGAGTCTCTTCAATAAATGGTGTTGGGAAAACTGGACAGCCACATGCAAAAGAATGAAAGCAGACCATTCCCTTACACCATGCACAAAAGTCAACTCAAAATGGATTAAAGACTTGAATGTAAGGCCCGAAACCATGAGACTTCTAGAAGAAAACATAGGCAGTACGCTCTTTGACATTGGTCTGAGCAGCATATTTTCAAGTACCGTGTCTGACCAGGCAAGAGAAACAAAAGAAAAAATGAACAAATGGGACTACATCAAACTAAAAAGCTTCTGCACTGCAAAGGAGACCATCAACAAAACAAAAAGACAAGCTAACAATTGGGAGAAGATATTTGCAAACCACATATCAGATAAGGGGTTAATATCCAAAATATATAAAGAACTCGTACAGCTCAACAACAAAAGACAAACAATCCAATTAAAAAATGGGCAAAGGATCTGAACAGAGATTTCTCCAAAAAAGATATACGGATGGTCAACAGGCATATGAAAAGATGCTCAACATCATTAGCTGTCAGGGAAATGCAAGTCAAAACTACAATGAGGTATCACCTCACTCCGGTCAGAATGGCTATAATTAACAAGACAGGAAACAACAAGTGTTGGAGAGGATGTGGAGAGAAGGGAACCCTCGTACACTGCTGGTGGGAGTGCAAACTGGTGCAGCCACTATGGAAAACGGTATGGAGAATCCTCAGAAAATTAGGAATATATCTACCATATGATCCAGCTATCCCACTGCTGGGTAATTATCCAGAGAACTTGAAAACACAAAGGCATAAAGAGACTTGCAGCCTATGTTCATTGCAACATTATTCACAATAGCCAAGACTTGGAAGCAACCTAGGTGCCCATCAAGGGACGAATGGATAAAGATCTGGTATTTATACATGATGGAATACTACTCACCCATAAGAAATGATGAAATCTGGCCATTTGTGACAACATGAATGGACCTTGAGGGTATTATGCTGAGCGAAATAAGTCAGAGGGAGAAAGTCGAATACCGTATGATCTCACTCATAAGTAGAACATAAAAACAACGACAAACAAACATATAGCGTTGGAGATTGGATTGGTGGTTACCATGGCGGGGTGGGAGGGCAAAAGGGGTGATTAGGCTCACCTGTGAGGGGATGGTCTATAATTAGCTTTTGGGTGGTGAACATGATGTAATCTACACAAAATTCGAAATATATTATGATGTACATCTGAAAAAAAATAAAAAATAAAACACACACACAAAAAATAATAATTTAATATTTTACAACGGTGAGACTACTTTGCTATTAAACTATTCCACTGCCAGAGATAAATTCTGTCCTGAAAAGGTGGCCCTGGAAAGTTGAAGTCAAGCTGGCTAATTCCATCCCTTGCTCCCCCTTTGTCTGGCTCCCCCAGCTGGGCAGGGCCAGGGTCTGGTCCCAAGCTTTGATCCCCTTTGAGGAGATGGCAACAGAAGCTCTCTCCAGGAACTTCTTGATCCAGGCCCTGCTCTGATTGAGAAGCTGACTCTAACCGGTGAGGTGAAGGTATCAGAGGAAAAATGAAAAATGCTGCTGTCTGCTGGCTGTTCTGAAATGTTTCACATTGTCTCAGTTAAGCTACAGCACAACAAAGAGGCATTTGGCTTTAAAATCATGTACTAATAATTATTTATTGCATGTGCCTGAACTGAGTATTCTCTGCCTAACGTATCACATTATGTTAATCTTGGATACACAACTGCATTGGTGTTTGTCCTAAAAATCTTCAGTTAATGTTCAAATATTTCACTGAAAGATTTTATTTCAATTTTGTAATTTCACTTCATTGGTAGAGAGTACTTTAGGATCTTAAAGCTCACTTGGTGGAGAATAATTTAAATGTATATTAAATGTCTGTCTTTCCCTTTCTGTGACTTTTTCCCAAGGCCTGTCTCAATATGAACTTGTCCTTGGCGGTTATTTAAGACACTGGCCGTTCCAGGACACTGGAGCACCGGGCCCAGGGTACAGCCATCAGAGACACCTTTTGAGATTTCTCTCCTTTAAGAACACCCCTCCCCCAGGCCGGAGCAGAGCACCAGCTGCGAGCCCTTCTTCCCGTGTTTATACCAGATAGACCCAACCCTCCTTGATTCAAAAAAGGTGGACACCTGATCCGTGAAGCAGACCAGATGATTTTTCTCTCGAGAACTTGAACGGAGAGACGCAGGCTGGGAGTCAGGTGGTGGTGATCCCTGGAGCCGCAGGTGCTGTCCAACGAGAGCCTGGACAGCTCCTGGGGACCATGCACCTGAGGAGCATGCAGAGAGCCGGTCTGCAGGGAGGGGCCCGACAAGGCAGGGGACACAAAAACTGTTTGTGAGAGAACGCGCAGCTGGAGAAAAGCTGCGCAGTTCCTGAAGACTTTCCAGCTTCCACGTCTAATTTCCAGGGGGCTCGGCTGCCCCTCCTCTCTCCAGCCCCATGAGGCGCTGCTAATAAACCTTTTCCTTGAAGTCGCCAGAGCGGGTTTGTGTTTCTTGCCACCAAAGGAGCCCAAAGGCAGAGTGAAGCCAAACCTTCAGAAATTCCCCGTCCATTCTGCCTCCTCCACTCACAGCAAGGGCGCATTTGATGACACGTCTTCTGTGAAATGCTCCCACCCGCGACCAGGAGATTCAACGCTCATGCTAATCACAGTGTTGGCTCAGACACGCGGCCTTGGAGAAAGTGAGACCATCGCAGGAGGGAGTCTGTTGCTTTGCAGAGAGTGAGCTGTGAAACTTACGACTCACTTCACATTCGCTCTACGCTTTTCAAGGTGAAGACGCTTCGTTCTCCTGGAGGAGGAGGAACTGGAGAAGCTGAATAATAGCCTTCTTCCTGGCATCTGACAACATTTACTGTCCCCTCAAGCAGTAGGCCTGTTCTCTTCACGGTGTTTCCTCCTAATCATTGCTAAACAAGCTGGTGGCTTTGGCATTTTTGTCAAGCCTCAACTTATTTGAGACCCAGCAAAGGACTGTTTTTGACATGAGGCCAATTCATTTACCTTTTTTTGAGGAAAATTAGCCCTAAGCTAATATCTGCCAATCCTCCTCTTTTTGCTGAGGAAGACTGGCCCTGAGCTAACATCCAGCCCATCTTTCTCTACTTTATATGTGGGACACCTACCACAGCATGGCATGCCAAGCTGTGCCATGTTCACACCTGGGATCCAAACCAGCGAACCCCGGGCCACTGAAGCAGAACATGTGAACTTAACTGCTGTGCCACCGGGCCAGCCCCAATTACCTTTTAACCTAAGGGATAAGGTAAAAGTAAAATGAATTTGGGAGGATATGGAAAATAGGAGAATGAGAAACACGTGATAAAAATAATTGTGGTAAATGATGAGTTAAGGATTCACCTCGTGCGGAAAGTCCACTTGACAGCCCAGCTTCAGAAGAACGCCCTCAGCCACATGGAACAGCTGGAAATTCCCTCTGTGCTCCTTTGCCTTTTCTTGGCACGTCTCCGATATGGTCTTCCACAGCCAAGGTGTGCGCTGTCTCAACAGTCACAACTGGGATGCTTCCAGCCTTGTCCTGGTGGACACACACCTCTCTCTCCAGCTACTTCTTTTGCTTATGGATACAGAGCAGCAAGAGCAGGACACGTGGTGGTGGCTGCAGACGGGCTCTGAGGCCAAACTCCCAGTTTGGGATTCCACCTCTACCACTTACTGGCCATGCGAACTTCAAGTCGTTCCCCCTCTCTGTGCCTCAGTGTCTTCACAGATGTAGACGGGTAACACGTGGACCTCCTCATGAGAAGGCTACGAGAAGCAGAGGCCTCCGGCGCACGGTGCGTGCTCCGTACAGTCAGCAGTCATTGTGAGGGTGGTGGTCTTTAGTTCCACTTGAGCGGAGCCCTGGCACTAGGCAGCATGAGGGGCGATGGAGAGCGGAGCCATGCCCCTTCCTCGGGAGTTCACTACTCCCCCGGTGGCATAGACAGGGAACAAGGGCCACGTCCTCAGGCTGCACTGCTTACCCGCTCACGACCTCAGCCAGACTCCTGACCTCTCCAAGCCTCGGTTGCTTATGTAATACGAAGCATAATGTCAGGGCCTACCACACCGCAAGTACTCAAAGTTAGTTATACACACAGTGCATAGCGGGCTTTGAGTACCAAACGAATATGTACTGTCATGAAGCAAATGCTCCAAGGACTGTGGAAATGAGGAATGCTGCCTCAGTTTCCCCAAAGTAGCTGACAATAGAAACACAGAGTAAAGCAAACCCAACTTCACTTGCTGTGTCTGTGGGATCCCAAACAGAGCTGTCCTCTGGGAGGACCACCCAGGAAGCAGGGAGGAGAGCCCACCAGTTTTGTAGCTTGGCTTCTTTTGACCACTTTAAGACTTGGTCTTTGGTTTTTTTCCATCTATGAAACTCAAGAATACGATCCCATTTACAATCACAACAACAACAACAAAAAAATATCTAGGAATAAATTTAATCAAGGATGTGAAAGACCAATACAATGAAAACTATAAGACGTTATTGAAAGAAATCGATGATGACATAAAGAAATGGAAAGATATTCCATGCTCATGGATGGAAGAACAAACATAGTTGTCCATACTACCCAAAGCGATCTACAGATTCACTGCAATCCTAATCAGAATCCCAACGGTATTCTTCATGGAAATAGAACAAAAAATCCTAAAATTCATATGAAACAACAAAAGACCGCAAAAAGCTAAAGCAATCCTGAGGAAAAAGAACAAAGCTGGAGGCATCACAATCCCTGACTTAAAAATATACTGCAAAGCTATAGTAATCAAAACAGCATGCCACTGGTACGAAAACAGACACACAGATCAATGGAACAGAATTAAAAGCTCAGAAATAAAACCACACATCTACGGACCACTAATCTTCGACAAAGGTGCTAAGAACATACAATGGAGAAAGGAGTCTTCAATAAACGGTGTTGGGAAAACGGGACAGCCACATGCAAAAGAATGAAAGTAGACCATTATCTTATGCCACACACAAAAATTAACTCAAAATAGATTAAAGACTTGAAGGTAAGACATGACACCATAAAACTCCTGGGAGAAAATATAGGCAGTACACTCTTTGACATCAGTCTTAGAAGCATCTTTTCGAATACCATGTCTACTTATGCAAGGGAAATGAAAGAAAAAATAAACATATGGGGCTACATTAGACTAAAGAGCTTCTGCAAGGCAAAGGAAACCAGGAACAAAACAAAAAGACAACCCACCAAGTGGGAGAGAATATTTGCAAATCATATATCCAACAAGGAGTTAGTCCCCAAAATATATAAAGAACTCATACTACTCACTAACAAAAAAACAAACAACTGATCAAAAAATGGGCAGAGGATATGAACAGACTTTTTTCCAAAGAAGATATAGGCTTAGGCATGTGAAAAGATGTTCAGTGTCACTAATCACTAGGAAAACTGTTTCTTCCTACTCACAGCATCTCAGACACCAAACGTGTGGGTCTTCCATAACAAGCAATTCTCCAATTCCTTGCAACACCAGATGGGTGTCCTCCAATTTAATTTATTTTGACACCAACTGCCCGGAGGTAGCACAGTTAAGGGCTCAGTGCCACAAGACTGCCCACACTTCAGACACCAGCCACAAGTCCCAGGTTGTCACTGGTACTTCTGATTGACCAGCTGTGAGTCAGGGGTTCCCACGACCCTCTCTTCTGGTTCAATACTTTGCTAGAATGGCTTGCAGAACCCAGGGAAATACTTTGCTTACTATGACTAGTTCCTTATAAGGGATAAAACTCAGGAACAGCCAAATGGAAGACATGGAAGGGCAACATATGTGAGAAGTGCTGTACAGCAGTGATGAACATCTTTTCATGTGCCTATTGCCCATCCATATGTCTTCTTTGGAGAAATGTCTGTTCATGTCTCCTGCCCACTTTTTGATCAGAATGTTTGATTTTTTGTTGTTGAGTTATGTGAGTTCTTTATATATTACGGAGATTAATCCTTCGTTGGATATAGGACTTGTAAATATTTTTTTCCCAATTAGTGGGTTGTATTTTTTGTTTCACTCCTGTTTTCTGTTGCCTTGAAGAGGCTCTTTAGTTTGATGAGGTCCCATGTGTTTATTCTTTCGATTGTTTCCCTTGTCTGAGAAGACACTGGTAGACACTTTTTAAAAAATACGTATAAACTTGTATTTATTTTGTATATGTTCTTCCAAGTTTATATGAGAATTTTGATTGTTGTCCATAATTGTTAAACACAACTGCCATACACAATTTAAAATTATTGGGAAAAATTAATGGCAAAATATATATACTCTTTCTTTTAAAAAATATTTAATGGGCTCTATTTTTTAGATAACTTTTACATTCACAGCAAAACTGAGTGAGCGGAAGGTACAGAGATTTCCCATACACTCTCTGCCCAGCTCCCCAGCTCTCAATATCCCACAGAAAGCGACACATTTGTTGCAATCAATGCACCTAAACTGACACTTTACAATCACCAAGTCCATAGTTGTCGTTAGGTTTCCCTCTTGGTGTTGCACATTCTATGGGCTTTGACAAATGTCTAATGACGCGTGCCGACCACTGCAGAATCGTACAGAACAGTCCCACTGCCCTAAAGTGCCCTGTGCTCTGCCCATTCCTTCCTCTCTCCCCATTAGCCTCTGCAACCACTGATCTTTTTACCATCTCTGTAGTTTTCTGGCAGCCACTTTTACAAGGGAAACTTGATACGGTAGGTTTTCATCAGAAAATAGAAGACATAAAATTTTCTGAGAAGAGACAAAATTTTTTCTCGGCCCTCAATTCTGTAAGAAATTAGTTCCTTTATGGGATCAAGACGGATACATCAGATAACATCCATGACAGCCTTCCAGAAACTGCAGGCACAGACCTTATTTAACTATGTCTTGTATTAAACTCATAAAAGCTCAAAGTCCCAACCAGTAAGAGAAGGGTCCTCCAGGTTCTAAGTTAAGTTCCAAGAGACTAACTTGATCCAAGGTTAATATCTGGGAAATCCAGAGGAGTTTGAGTTAGCACACCCCCTACCTAGGCTGGCTTCTGTAAAAATCATTTATTTTAACCAGGATTTTTATAAGCACCGAAGTTTTGCCTAAAGAACTGGTCTTCCATGTTGTTTGAGAACAGATCCATATTTTAGAGACCAGAAGAGCAGGTTGATAATTTATTAGGAAAAGTGGAAAAGCTTAACTAGGACTTCCCCCAGGTGGCCATGGGATGCAAGAGGATTTTAGGCAACTTTGAATTTGCTCAGATAGTTAGATACAAACTCAACTGAGGTTAGAGATTCCCAACACAGGATGGCAGAGCTGGTTTAGGTGGAGAAAATGTTAATGCAAGTGTTTGTGGTTGCCTGCCTTGGCCGTAGAGAAATCCTAGCAGAGAAGCATTTAGTTCCTAGCAGGAAAACCTGACTCAGGTGGAGAGGCAATCAGCGTTTGTTGAGCACCTACGCATGCACTGGGTGCTGGACCAGGTACTTTATCCAATTTAGCTAGTTTAATCGGGTGAGTTATATGTTAAGAATTCCCAAATAGATATTGACTTGCTGTATGATGAAAATCATTGACTAAGTGAATTTTGGAGAATGATTTTCAAAAACAACGACTTTTTAGCCATGTCATAATTAATGCTAAGCTTTCTTTCTGGCGGTAATTAAATACTACACTCCCTGGCTTCTTGAGGCCATGGCAAAGACAATGCTAGGGATTCCACTAAAAGTTTTCATTTTCCTCCTCGGCGCACGGGGCAAACACATTTTCCAATTCCCCTTGCAGTTAATTGGAGCCATGTGACTAGGTAGTGGCCGATGGAATGCCACCAATCCCCAGTTTGACTGCCCACGCTGTCTCTCCCTCGTCCATGTGGCTACATGGGGAGAGCGCCAGGAAGAAGGAACCACAGGGCGGAAGGAGCCCAGATCCCTGAATAGCCACTTGTAAAGGACCACCTAGGAGAGCTGTCCAGCCTGCGCTATACCACACTAACGAAAGAAATTTGTATTGTTTTACGCCAAGGATATGGGGGTGACGTGCTAAGGAAGCTGGCTAGTGTGACCGCTCCTGGTTTTGTGATACTAAAAATTTATTGTCAACATGGAAGAATCTATCTTTATACATAAAAACATGAATTGAAATTTCTTTAAGATTTGTATCAGATCATTGATACAATTTTTTTTGAGGAAGATTAGCCCTGAGTTAACATCTGCCGCCAATCATCCTCTTTTTGCCGAGGAAGACTGGCCCTGTGCTAACATCTGTGCCCATCTTCCTCTACTTTATATGTTGGATGCCCACCACAGCATGGCTTGACAAGCGGTGCCATGTCCACACCCGGGATCCGAACCGGCAAACTCCAGGCCGCTGAAGCAGAACGTGTGAACTTAACTGCTGCTCCGCTGGTCTGGCCCCAAGAAACAATTTTTAAAAGGCTGAAAGGTAGCAGACTAAACAGAACTCTATTTTGTAACTCCTGAAAATGTTTTCTAATTTCTTGGTCAGCCATTCGTGCCTATTTCAATTCTTCTGATGAATCAAAGGCCTATCAAACAAAGTCTGCCATCGCTGCTGCAGAATTATCTGAAGATGCATGAGGAACACTGACAGTGAGAGCTGCCTCGAAGGTTGTGGGATTCTGACATGTACTGTAAAAGAAAAGGGCAACGCCTTCAGTTTGTCAGGAGAAAGCTGGCATGAAATTTTGAAGATTAATCTTTTAAGTTGGTAATATTATATTTTTAACTTTTTCATATAGGTATGTGTTTATGTATGTGTTTATTTATTTATTTATTTTTAATATGTGGCCTTCTGTGTCTGACTTCTTTTTTTTTTTTTAAGGAAGAGGTTTTAAAGATTTTATTTTTTTTCCTTTTTTCTCCCCAAAGCCCCCCGGTACATAGTTGTGTATTCTTCCTTGTGGGCCCTTCTAGTTGTGGCATGTGGGATGCTGCCTCAGTGTGGTTTAATGAGCAGTGCCATGTCTGCGCCCAGGATTCGAACTGACGAAACCCTGGGCAGCCTGCAGCGGAGCGCGCGAATTTAGCCACTCGGCCACGGGGCCAGCCCCTGTGTTTATGTATTTAAATTACCAACTTTTGTAACTATCTTACTTAATATTCTTAGTTTTTCCAATAAATTTTTCAATGACTATTTAGCTATTCTAGTTACGTGACCATATCAGCTTAATGGGAGCTTCGCCTCTGGCTTTCAAAACTCATATTATTCCTTGTTTAATCGCATCAGATAACATTTCCAGAATATTAGAAAATCAAAGTACCGACATGGGCATCCTCAGCTCGCTTCTGACATTCATAAGAATTCTCCCAGCATTCACGATATACCTTACTCTGGCTTTTAGTTTGAGATTATATATATATGTCTTTCTTTTTATCGATAGGTTTTTTAGAGACTCAGGAGTCCATAGTGCTGATCATAGAGTCTGCAGCACCCTCCAGTTTTTGGGGTTTAGGTAAACATTCAGAACACTCAGGCTCACAAAACTACCATGGTCACAGCTGGCACCTGTTTCCCCAGAAGGACGTAGGACGGGGACCACACAGGAGTGCGACTCCTCCCACAGCAGAACGCTCAGGGGCAGGATGAGAAATCCTTGACAGAGGTGTGACCCTGCTCTGCTTCCGGAGCCAATGTCTCTTGTGACAACCCCAGAGGCCGTGTCCAAGGGCTCTGCAGGGGCCATGCCCAGTTCTAAGAGTCACTGAACTCCGCTTGGCCGGATGCTATGGTCTTCTATCAGGCATATTTGGTTCTCCCTGTCCAAATGCAGTTCACCGCTCAGGGGTGCGTTTGTACCAGCAACACAGCAACGTACTTCACAGACCACCTTATCAGGTTGCCAGGGGAACAGAGCCGGAAAGTTAACATAAGGTCAAATTCTCATGCAGAAGGGGAAAGGATTTTGTTAACTCTTTACCCACATGGAGGTTTTCTGCCAACTTTATCAAAATGGATTCTTTTAATACCTTCTTAGATTATACTTGCTAATCATTTTTTGAGGGCTTTCGCATTGGTATTAATATCTGAGATGAGCTGTGTATACGTGTGTATTTTTGTGCACATATGAGAAAGCTATCTTTTCAAGTTTAGATACTGACTTCTTAGTAATAATTTGTAAGAACTCTGTTTTTTTTGAGGGGGGTTAAAGTACACTTTTTTGATGAGGAAGATGGGCCCTGAGCTAACATCTGTTGCCAATCTTACTCTTTTTTTTTCCTTTCTCCCCAAACCCCAGCACATAGTTGTATATTCTAGTTGTAAATCATTCTAGTTCTTCAGTGTGGGACGCCGCCTCAGCACAGCTTGATGAGCGGTGCCACATCTGTGCCCAGGATCCAAACTGGTGAAGCTGGGCCACCGGAGCGGAACACGAACTTAACGACTCGGCTGCAGGGCCGGCCCCTTTTCTGGTATTTTAGAAGAGTTTAGATAGTGCTGGCTTTACGTACAGTTGGAAGGAAGATAAGCTCTGACGGCAGTGTACCTGTAGCCGCCGTGTACAGGCAGACAGCTTGTGACACTTATCAGGCTATTCTGTAAAATCATTACACGTGATCACTTGCGAGGCACAGCATACATCCAGATAAAGGGAACACCGTTGTAAAATGAAATGTTAGGGTGTTTTATTGCTCCTTGTTGCTTTCATAAGGTATCTTAAGAAAGAGATGGGTTCATACAAGAACTGGCTGTTTTGAAAGCAGAAATGGAAGGAAAGGAGAATGTCCAGAAATTTCAGGCTTCCCAGGGTTGAAAAAGAAAACTGCTTTTATGCCCCAAACATTAATATAAATGAAGGGATCCAAGCCTTGTGGTGAGGATCGAAGTAAGGGAGTTGTCCCAAACCCCCTGTTATTCCAGCTAGCCTCAAGGGGGCCTCCACTAACATGCAAGAGGAGGGATGGACGGGGGGAAAGCAGAGAAACACAGCAGGCTTAAGAACTGGCACTAGCAAAGATTTTGGTTATGGCTATCTGCACAAGGAACTGACTGGAAGCAATTAGATCAGAACCTTTTAGGGTTTTAAAGAAATTGTAGCCACAGAAACCATGAGTCTGGCCTGAAAACGTGCTCTCTGTTAGCTCCTTAAAGCAATGCTCAGGCTTCCAATTTGTACCAGCAGAAGGAGAACTGTCAGTGATGTCCAGCCCCAAGGAAGGCATAGGCTCCAGCAGTCACCTCTGCCGCGGCCTTGGAAGATGAATGGACAAGCCGAAGAGCAGGCATGAGCCGACTGTGCACCAAGGCACGTCCCCCACCACCAGGGCTGAGAAGCCTCGAGATTCCAGCTCAGCCTCCAGGCAGAGTTACTACCAATGAGGAGCTGTGTGTTCCTCATCCTTCTCTTTTCTTACCAGGAGTTTCCAAGGCAGTAACCCTGTCCCCATGCAACCGCTGCATATGGAATGGGGGAGCAAGCGCTTGCTTAACGGTTTGCATGACCCCAACTATGAGAACTTGATAGAGAAAACACATCTTTTCTCCCCCTGCCTGGACACCGCCCCACCCCACACCTTCACTTCATTATCTCTGCTCAGATGTCACCTCCGTGGAGGTGACGAGTCACTCCTAACATCACACCACCGCCTTCCATCACCTCATCCTTCCTGCCCCCTCTCTTTGTGGCATTGACGGTCTCATGCCGTCACCACAAAGTAAACTCTTTCAGGGCACAACTTCCCAGCTGAGGTCCTTGCAGCTAGAAGGAGCCGATCCGTCGTGGGCCCTCAATAAATATCCGTTGGAAAAAAAGACTAAATAAGTAAGAGCTTCTAATTTCCAAGTGTTTGAAGTTGTGTTCGTTTTGTTCTATTTTGTTGTTTGTCTGTATCACATTGTGACCCATGATAGATAATCATTGTGTGTGAGGAAACTGGGATTGCTGCTTGCAAGGTGCTGTTGCCCAGCGTGAAACCTAACCAGAAGGTTATCCTACTGGAAAAGCACAGACATTGCTATAAGCAAGCTGTTTTGCTCTGGTTCTTTCTTGTTTTTTAAGACTGAGAGTGTGAACTGTCGCTCCCATGGGAGCCCCATCTCTTTTTGGAATGCTCACTGGTGGTCACACTGCAGCATCCTGACCAGTCAGACCCTGGAATTCCTTTAGTCTCCTCATCCCATGATGCACAGGGACTGATACACTCAAGGGAGACGCTAAAGTTCACCAGGCAGAACTTAACCCAATCCAGTCGGGTCTATTTAACATTGGCTGAATTTAAGTCTTGGGCCAGGCCTTGTGCTGGGTACAAGGATGTAGTGACAACTGCCCTTGTCCTGCCATTGTTTCAGTTAGTGTCTCTGGGAAGCCCAGAGTGGCAGAGAAGCAATGACAACACAATGCATTAAGAGTTATTCTAGGGGGCTGGCCCAGTGGTGCAGTGGTTAAGTTCACACGCTCTGCTTTGGGGGCCTGAGGTTCGCTGGTTCAAATCCTGGGTGCGACCTACACACTGCTTGTCAAGCCATGCTGTGGCAGGCATCCCATATAAAATAGAGGAAGATGGGCATGGATGTTATCTCAGGGCCAGTCTTCCTCATCAAAAAGAGGAGGATTGGTGGCAGATGTTAGCTCAGGACTAATCTTCCTCAAAAAAAAAAAAAGTTATTCTTGTGGGGGCACAGGGTTACAGAAGCACATTCCACAGGAGTCTCCGCCAAGCAAAACATCCAACATGCTTCCTGGGTAAGTGTCAGCTAAGCTTGGATGGAGGGGTAACGAAGAAGGAAGATGCCTGAGTGTCCTCGAGGCCAAAGAAAAGTTACGGGAAGAAAACAACAGAGACACACACTTGGGAGCGCTACACTTCTGCTCCCGATATTCGCCCTGTTTTCACCCAGCTCTCCCCCTCCTTTCCTTCCATCTCCAGTTGTAGCCTGAAGGTTAGCCCCTTTCTCCCTACACATCCATGGCTCTGGTGCAGCTTATTTGCAAATCCAATCCAGGAAGCAATAAACAAAAAGGCTAAGGAGTAGCCACTGGAGCCTGGATCCAAGCCTACATTACACTTACAAAAATTTGACTTTCCTTAGAAAAAATATTTTGACTCCTACATTTTTGGACTCCTTTCATTAGAAAGATCTGAAATGGATGACACCAAGCTGTTTGCCTAAAATAATGCCCCAAGCCTGAACTGGCATGGATATTTCCTGAGATTAAAATAGAATCTTGTTTTGCTAACACAAAACAACTTGGAAGTCAAAGAGTCATTTAAGTTGAAACCATTATTTTTCCTATTGGTGCAGAAAATTCCTGTTTTTAAGAGAGACCGGGATAGTGAGGTCACTCTGCCACAGAACTTTCCATTAAAAGTTTGAAGTTGAGAAACCTCGAAAAGAATATAAAGACGGGGGGAGGGGGTCTGTAATGTAACAAAGCCATTCAGTAAACATTTATGAGTACCTTAGACGGTGCCGGGCAGCGTTCTAGGCACTAAACAAAGAACGCGCCCTTGCAGAGTTTGCAGCTTTGCATTCTAGCAGAAAGGAGACACAAACAAGAAATGAGCAGGTTAAACAGGAAACTGAACGGTGAGTGGTACGGAGAAAGGGCAGGGGGAGCGTGGGGGTCGCAATGTTACACAGGGTGATCATGGTTGGTTTCCTCCAAGAGGTGACATCTGAGAAACGACTGAAGGAAGTGAGAACGCGAGCTCGCAGATGTCCAGGTTCAGGCAGAGGGAACAGGCGTCCCGGCCTAAGGCAGGGGCACGCCTGGAGTGGTGAGAAAGGCGAGGCCACGGATCGGGAAGAGAGAGACAGGAGGCAGGCCTGAGAGGTACAGGAGACGGCAGCTCACGGCCCCGGAGTCGTTCGGGGAGGGTTTGGGAAGAGGATGACCGATGTCTTGACGTGCATTTTAGGGTAATCGCCGCCTGTTTCCACTTGAACACAGTCCATTAGTACAATACACTTCAGCCCGCAACTACAGAGCAGTGACGGCTTCAAGCGGTTTCTGAACCCTCCCGCAAGACCAGGACCGCCAGGCCCTCCTCGGAACAGCCCTCCCTCTCCGGCGGGCACGCGCCCGGGACGGCGCCGCGGCCGCCCCTCGGATGCGCGCGGGTCGGGCCCGCAGAGACCGGAGCATCCTGCGCGTCCCTCCAAAACTCGCCCGGAGAGCCGAACACTTCTTTCGGTTGGTTACAAAGCAAAACATCTGCCTCTGCCAACTCTGCGGGAGAAGAAACCCTGGGGCTCGCCTCCGCTCCTCTGTCCAAGTCGTGCTGTGGTTTCCCTCATGGAGACACTGCGCGGCTCCTGCGCCCCCCGGGAAAGCCGCGCTCGCGCCGGGCACCACCTGTCGGGGCGGGCCCCACCTGTCGGGGCGGACCCCGCGGAGCGCGCACCCCGACCCGGGCCCCTCTCCTGCGGCTCCCCTCCCCCCAGCGCCCCCGCTGCCCCTCGCCGGGCGGCCTCGCCGCTCTCCTCCGGGCCCGGCGCTCGCCCCGCTTGGCCGTCTTCCCGCAGCGCCCCCGCCCAGGGCCCCGCGCCTCGCCCCGCGCCGGGGCCAGGAGGGCGGCGAGCCCAGGCCCCCTGCTCCGCCCCTCTCTCCTCCCCTCCCCTTCCCTCCCCGCGGCGGCGCAGCTCCCCCTGCAGCGCCTCCCCTCGCCGGGAGGGACCGGAGGGGCTCCGGGCGCCGCGCCGCAGACCCGCTCCGGCCGCTCCGCGCTCCGCCTGCCCGTGGCCGCGGGGTCCGGCGCCCGCAGCTCCGGGAGCCGAGCGGGCGAGCGCCGCGCACCGCGTCCTGCCCCGCGCGCAGAGGCGCCGCCGGGCCGCGCCGCCCGCATGGACCTGCTCGTGGCGCTGCTGCTGGGCGCTGCGCTCTACCTGCCCGCCGCCGCCGACTTCGACGCGCGGTGAGTGGGCCCGGTGCCCCGCCGCCCTCCCCGCGCCCGTCCCGCCGTCCTGGGCCTGCCCGGCCTGCGCGGCCCGGGGGCGTCTCTCCGTCTAGGCCCCGGCGTGGGGAGCCGGGCCGGGCACGGGGGCGAGCCCGGCGTCTGGGCCGCTGAAGCGGGGTGACGGCGGGACCCCTGGCCGGGGAGCTCCCACCTGGGGCTTAGACCGCGCTCGTGGGACACCTCCCCGGGGCCGGGCTGGGCCTCGGCTCGGAGCTGCCTCCCGCGCGCACGGAGGTGGGGGGAGCGACCCTGCTTCCAGGGACCTGTCCGCCTCCCCACCTGGTGTTCCCCGGGGAGGAGAACTCAAAATAAGGACCGAGAGGAGGGAACGCTACGAGTGTGTGTGTGTGTGTGTGTGTGTGTGTGTGTGTGTGAGTGTGAGAGTGAGAGTGAGAGTGTGCACGTGCACGCACAGCTCCCGGGACGAGCCGACCGCTGCGTGCTCCGACAGGTTCCAGCGCCCGGCCCCGGCTCCGCTGTCACTCAGCCTGCTCTCCGCCGCCGAATCCGCCCGGGCGAGAGAGAGTGTGAGTGTGAGTGTGTGCGCGTGTGTGGGTGTCGGTCTGGAGGGCGCGCTCGGGTACCCCCGCTCCGCGTAACCACAGACCAGACTCGCCTGGAGCGCGGATCGCGGCAGCTCGCGCAGAAACCGGAGGGGAGCGGCCGGGAGCGCCTTCAGCCGGGGGCACACCGCCTCCGCCGCCCCCTCGGCGCCACCCCAGCGCCCCCGCCCGCCGGCGTCTCCGCGCGCCGCCCGGAAGGGCGCGCACCTGTTTGACCTGCGGTCTTGGAACGAATCAGCCCCACGATTGACCGGCTTTCTTGTGCCTGGAGGGCAACCGAGGGGAGCAGTGGGGCGCCGAGGAGAAGCGCAGGTGCTTGTTTACCAGCTGGTCGAGGAAATAGAAAGTTGGGGGTTATTTTGTACTTTGGACTTGGGGGCAGAAGGGGGAGATAAAGGGAGTTGAAAAGATTAGGAGAGTTTAAGAAAACGTGGCTGCGGCCGGAGGCTATTTCATTAAAGCAGTACTTGGCCCGCGTTCGGGGATGTGGTGCGTTTCTTGCGTGCACAGTGACAACAAGAAATACGTCACGTGATTATGCATACGATTTTAAAGTAGCTTTAGAAAGATGTCTAAAATAGCCAATTAAAATATTGATCCTCTGGGGGAAAACAAGGAAACGATTTACCAAATAAGGCGTCACAGCGAAATCTGGTGGATAAATCGGTATCCTGGAGTTGAACACTCTCTCGAGTCCTTATTTACGTTAGAGGGAAGATAACCTGAATTGCTGATGCGGGAAAGTCTCAGACCACAAGGACACTTGAGATGTTAGCTGCGTTTTAAACTCTCCGTGTTTTCATTTCGACTTCTTTTTCTAGTAAATTTTTTTCTGGGAACTTTTTCTGCCAAAGAGTCATATGTCCCAGAGTTTTTGGGGGAACCTCCCTCTTTCTGCCGCTTCCCACGTCTACCCTTTATATAAGGCAGAATTTTTTCCTCTCTGCTTTGACATATCTAATATGATTCAACACTTTTCAGTTTATGACGAATCAGAGCGGGCTTTCCCTTCAGTAACAGGTGTGGGTCTTTGAAGACTATTTTGTTTCAGGCTTCAGAAAGCAGCCTGTGGTGGCAGCCTTGAGGATTCTCGGCTTTAGCTGGTTCTATTTCCATTCCAGAAAGGATGCCCCCTCCCTCCTTTTGTCCCTGCTCCTGTGTGTGTTGGGGGGGAGGGAGGGTGTTTGTCTGAAATTTGAAATTAGATCACAGCAGAACTATTTCCCCAAAAGCGTCTTATCCTTAAATTTCTGCAGGCATGAAGGAGTTCATAGAAAATTGTTGGGTGTGATTTAAATTTTGTTTCTAAAATAAAAACAAAGAGGAAACTACTTTTAGTTTCAAAAGTGCCCTTATTTATTTTGAATCTTTCTGTTTGGTAGGTGGCCCAGGCAGATGGTGTCGTCGGTTGGCCTGTGCCGTTATGGTGGGAGGATCGACTGCTGCTGGGGCTGGGTCCGCCGTCCCTGGGGACAGTGTCAGCGTGAGTATCATCCCAGGGCCTTCAGCTCCCCGGAGGTGGGCTCTCCACCAGCAAGGCCAGGTGGGGTGGTTCTGACATGGCGGTTTCAGGTGCCCCCGACTCCTTATTCTGCCCCTTTCCAACCTGAGCCACCTGCAGGAAGGGTCAGTTTGGAAAGTCACAGAGACCCACCGGGGATGCTCATTTTAGCTTTTGTCCCCAGTATCTCCAGCTCCTGTTTTCTCATCAGGCTCACTCTTTTGGCTCTGGGTTCTGAGATGGGGGTAAGATAAGGAGTCTAGACTGTATTTACACTAAATAAACTCTGACTCTGAGAGCACTTAGAAAATCCTTACCTTAGCTATCGTGTAAAGTGGCCTATTTGTAAATCTTGTTTGGAAGTGAGATTGTATTGACTGTGTTCTAAATGGACCACCTGGTATAATCAAAGAACAGCTCTGAAAAAACATTTTTACGTTCTATGAGTTCTGTGAACGTCATGTAATATGTCAAATCAGAACACTGATTTTTACCTTTTCTATGATCACAAATGGATATTTTAATGGTAGAAATCAGAGCCACATCACAGAAGTTTGAGAAATTTGTTCCCAGTATTTTATCTGGACCTCAAAATTTTATCCCACTCCCCCTTGAAAAAAAATCCACAAATGATCAAGTAAATTTTGGGGGCATCTTTACAGTGCTAGGTTGGCGTGTCTGGTGAGAGGATGGGAGCCAAGCTGGCTCCATAGATCCCGGTGTTTTATTGCTAATGAGACAGGGGCTTAGGGGACTGGAGGAGGGTAGTTAAGAAGGGAGGAACCTGCCTCGGAGCTCTGTTGGTAGTGTGAGGAATCAAGTGAGTTTAAGTTCAGAGAAGTTAGGAGTTCTCTCAGCTGTTTTAATCTTTGAGAATAGCAGGCGATGTCTGTCCTGAACTTTGTGAAGAAGGGAGAGCGACAGTGATGGGTCAACTCTGTAATTGCACATGTGGGCTAATGTTCTGGTTAGGGATGGAAAGTAAGGAGGACCAATGTTTGTCTGCCTGCTACCTGCAAGCCACCGGGCCAGGGTTTTTACACAGTTGTGCCATTGTATCCTGCTGTAAAGGGTGATGGTGGTAAATCCAGTTTCCAGCAAACAAAAGAACTACGCACAGCTGCTGTGCCCCTACTGGTTAGTCTGCTCAACATTGTTGTTAAGGGAAGATGATCAAAAAGAAGAAGGGTAATCTGGTATAGTCTTCTGCCCGTTACACCACAGGGTCAGAGTATTTGCACAGTGGGAGCCCACAGGTGTGGAATGTGACGAGCAGTCAGACTTACCACAATCAGAGGGTGAAGAAAAGACCCTTCTCCTGGCCCAACTCACCTCTCCCAACACGCACACCTGCCCAGTAAAATAGGAGTCATTCCTGTGCAGGAATGGAGAGAGTTTCCTCCTTCTTTGCTGCCTTAATTTGCAGGACACTCCCAAAGAAAATGCTGAAGTGCTTTAAGTGTGCCCAGTGCCCAGCCCTCCCAGGACCAGGCTGCTCTGGCAGAGTGCCCGGCGCATGGTGGAGGGCCCTCCCTGCGGGCAGCACGCCAAGAGTCGGCAGAGGCGTCAGAGTGGATGCGCGCTCTGCCAGATGTGATGGGAGCATTCCAAGCAGAGACTCCTCTATCCCCCTCTGTCTCTTGGAGGTTCATCAACTGTGGAATTCCCCAGAAAGAGCCTGTGGGAGCTGTCCTATGTGCCTGTACCGTGTAGTTAGATTTTCTCTGATATACTCCAGCCTAGTGATCCTGAATCTGATCCTGAATCTTCAAAGTTGCGGTGACATTTCAGAATTCAGACATCTAAGTGATTTCCTAGCATTTCGCTTTCTGCACAGTAGCTTTCCCAGCAGATACAGGACATTTTTAAGTTATTTTCTGTGCCTGTATTTTATTTCCAAAAGATTGCAAAGCGGTCAAATATAGTATTTGATAATATTTGTCTTTTCCTTCTTGTTATTGCTCAAGAATCTAAGGAAACTGCATCATGGCATGAGTTAATTATTTAAAGGGTCGTGTTATAAAAATGTGTAAGACGACCTGCACAAATCAGTTTCTCTTGACTTAAATTTGGTGAAGGTTTGAGAGGCAGCATAATGGAGGGAAACGTGGACGCTGGAGAAGGACTGCCTGGGTTCAGATTAGCTGTGTGACCTTGAGCCAGTCATTCAGTCTCTCTGTGCTTTATTTTCCTCATCTCTGAAATGGATCTAAGATAGTATAATACCTCATAGGACTGTAGCAAAGTTGAAATAAGTTGTGATTTGTAAAGCACTTTTACAGCCATTCCTGGCACAGAGTAAATACTACATACGGGTTTGGTGAAATTAAAGAAATGCACAGGAATACGGCTACTGAGATGGTGTTGTGGGATGGGGCGTACTGTGCTGGCAGGCTCTGCTTCTGGAGGCGTGATGTATGTATTTTTGCGTTTATATTGCCAAAATAAAAAACGGTTCCAAGGTTCTCTGTGTTGCAATAAAATAAAATGCCTTTAAATTAAAAAGGGCCAGATGGATCTTTACCTTTAGTCTTGTAGATGGCAAGGTTGTAAAATGAGTTCAGAGATGAGTGTTTGCTCGTGCGTGTTTTATTTTCCAGGGTCTTAGATAGTCCGATGGCCCCTTGTCAGTCCCGAGATCCCCATCTTTGTTTTGCTCTAAGCGGGCGGAGGGATGTGGGGGTGAGAGGTCAGCTCAAAATGGGAAGAACTGCCCCAAAAAGAGACTTGCTGGGAACGAATGGAAAACTCCTGATTAGTTTTCAAGAAAGCTTTTGTGAAATTAAAACCTTTGTCACTATATTTATCCAAGGGAAATGCCTTGCTGTCCTTTAACAGTTACATCTGGTAATGGATTACCTATAAAAATTCTGAAGAGCTTCTGGGAAATTTAACGTGGAAATGTTCTTGCCTTTCTGACCCTTTGACAACCTCAGGGCTCTTTCCCAGGAGGAGCCTGCTCCCTTCCTTATCGAAGGTGCTCTCTTTCTTGTTTTTCTGAATCATTTGCTTTGGAATTTTCCTTCAAGTTAGCACAGCAAAGCACAAGGAAACTGTCCCCACCGATAGACAGCACCTCCCAGTTTACCTCTTAAACGTGTGTGAGTTGGGGAGCCGGACCCTCATTATATTATTTATCAGACCTCATGCCCTCATGCAGTGGTCCTTTGGTGAGTGTTGATTCCATTTGGTTGAGCATTTGTGAGATGTTTTGACTCAACATTCATGTGAGCCAATGTATGTATTTACACAAAACATGCTGCCTTTCATTTTGGCTTGCTACCCTCCTTTTCATGGACTTGTTTGGAGAGACCAGTGAACATTACAGAGGGCTCAGCCGCCGCTCCTGGCTCATTGTGTCTAGCCACAAAGCCACATTCAGCCACACTCCTGTCCTTCCCTGTGGGACCAAGGGAGGAAGCATCAGAGATGCCCCCCAAACAGATGTAGGAGTGGTCCTCCTGCACCCTGCCCCGGGCATTGCGTGCCAGCGCTGCATCCCACCAGCCGGGGAAGCAGGACCTATTCCAGAAACAGGCAGCTTGTGCTTTCCTAGTTCGTGTGTTCATCAGAGACACTAGAAGACCCCTTGCCTTCTCTTGTCCTTTGATTCTTTGTTTTGTATTCTTGACTCGTCAACAATCTCTACATCCTGGAATTCAAAATGTGATTTTCTGGTTGTCTCTGGGCTTTGCCTTTATTGACTATTGATGTGGCTCTTTGTTGTAAAGGGAAATTTTCTTAAGGTGTTCATAACACACCGATGGTTACATATTTACAGCACACAGCAGCTTAATCACTGATTGTCACGAAATATTTGTTTCTTGCACTGTACTTATTCTATTCCTTAACTTTTCCATCATGTTAATGGCACACTTCATTTTAGCTGTTTTAATTTCTCTACTCCTACCAAGCAGAGAGCTCTGTCATGAAGATTTCTCAGGGTTTGTGTATTTTATTTTAAAAAGCTGTGAATGCTCTGGAAACAATACTTAACTGAAAGCATAGAACACTTGGGACCCTGACTCGAGCTGTGGCGCTTGTACCTGATTACCTGTTCAACGTTTCTCGGCTGCAGTTTTCTTATTTTACTAGCGGGTTTCTAGGTTGCGCCGCAGCTCTAAAGTCCATCTGGGAATTCCTTGATATGGGAGAGAGCAGATAGGCTCCTGCTGCTGTCTTTCTGCGGGCTGGTCTTTGTGTTCTTGGAGCCTTGGCCGCAGGTGTGGCCGGACAGTCGCGTTTCTGTTGAGAGCACTTTGCAGAGGTGTGAAGAGAAACTCAAAGCACTGCTGGTTCCAGGTTTCCATAAAGCTATTCAGTTTTTGAGTTCTTTGGGTGTCAGTGAGCATTTTGGGTTTCTGAAGGAAATTGGGTGAATTAGGGTGGTTTTGTATCATTTTTCCTGACGACCAGGCAAAGTGTAGATGTTTTGTTATGTTTCTCTGGAAATTTTAGAAAGATGTAAAACCTACCCGAGTTTGCCTTTGCTTCATTAGTTCTTAACCTCATTTCCTCCCACTCCCTCCCTGAAGTTAGTTAAAGCTACGGCTGTACAATTGCCATGCAAAGGGGAAATTTTGGATTCTTATCTATGTTAGATAAGCTCACAGGTTACTGCTGCATAGGGACCAAGAAGCAGTCATTCATTCTGAAACTACTTTGGAGCTCTCAAATAATTTTAGCTGGATAGTATGTATGCTAGCTTACGATAGTGGACCACTGGAAGGAATGATGGGCACATTCTTACATTGTTGAATTAGTTCCTTCTGTTTTTCAAATGAAAAGGTTATTAGTTTAACCAGAGAATTTCAATTTAATAAGTGAAACATTTAAATTTCGTATTTCATTCCTTACTCATATCTGGGTTCAGAAACTTAGCCTTGTAAATGGAGCATGGTTTATTAATTTTTGCTGCCTAGACTGGTGATTGTTTTCCTCTCTCTAGTCAAAAAATTATATAGATTACACCTGTTTTTTTTAAAAAAATTTTTTTTTCCTTTTTCTCCCCAAAGCCCCCCGGTACATAGTTGTATATTATTCGTTGTGGGTTCTTCTAGTTGTGGCATGTGGGATGCTGCCTCAGCGTGGTCTGATGAGCAGTGCCATGTCCGCGCCCAGGATTCGAACTAACGAAACACTGGCCTGCCTGCAGCGGAGCGCGCGAACTTAACCACTCGGCCACCGGGCCAGCCCCGATTACACCTGTTTTTGATTATTTAGAATTTCTTAATCAAGAGTAAATAAGAAATATTGGAATCGGCTTTGAAAGCTACACATATTGTTCCTTCCAAAAAGATGTTATTCCTGGTCAATGCCCTTCCCTTGTAGTCAACGACCACGTCAGCCTCCGCTGAACGGAAATTAGTGCTGTGTAGATAAAGCTCCTTGATGCCTGTACATCCCATGCTCCAGGAGTGACTGGGGGTCTCAAGGTGGGTTGTGCTGCCCAGAGCCACCTCGAAGGCTGCCAGCAGGTCCTGGGGCCAGCGACATGGAGCTGGGTCACTTCACCGTCTTAATGGGGAGTAGTTTCCTCCTCTGATTTTTGGGGTGAGAATGCAGAGCCTGGTTCTTTTTTTGAGGCAGGAAGAAGAGCAAAGCAGTGGGTGATTTTCTAACCAGTTTCAGAACTAAACCTGAATCTCCAGATCCTTAAGAAGTGAAGTTTTTCGCTAAGATTTTTCAACCACTGCTTTCCGTGAACATGGTATTTGAGAACACCATGTACTTTGGGTCTCTTCAAGTGGTCTTGGAATGCAGATTCCACACTAAACTCTGTGTTGAAGTTTGACCTTTCAAACAGGCAGTTTTTGAGTATGTGTCTTGAAAGTTAAGTTTCACAGAAATTAGCTGGTTCCTTCATTCTTTTCCCGCATTAGAACTTATCCTTATGTAATACTGTTAAGATCTACAGATTTCCTGAGAGCCCCTCATAAAGTTAATCTGGGCAGGTCTTAACCTTTATGGATTAGAAATTTCAGTACTTCTCAATCTGGGAGGTCAGGCCAAGTGAAGGGAGGCACTGTAGTCGCTGTGAGTTCAGCCCCTGGGTCTGCCCTTGGACACCTGCCACAGGACGGGCTGCAGGCAGGTGCCCCCACACGCCCGCACTGGGACCAAGGAGCCGCTCTGGCCCCTGAAACAGTGCTGCACTTGCTACTGGGAAACCTGTCCATGAGCTTCCCGAAGTGTAGGTGTGCTTTCTCCCTGCTCTAGCGGGTGTCGTGTCCCGTGTTTCTGTGTGTGGGGGGTTACCTGTAGAACTCATGTCCTGTCCCATGTTTCTGTGTGTGTGTGGGGGGGTTACCTGTAGAACTCATGTCCTGTCCCGTGTTTCTGTGTGTGTGTGGGGTTATCTGTAGAACTCATGTCCTGTCCCATGTTTCTGTGTGTGTGGGGGGTTACCTGTAGAACTCATGTCCCGTCCCGTGTCTCTGTGTGTGTGTGTGTGTGTGGGGGGGTTATCTGTAGAACTCATGTCCTGTCCCGTGTTTCTGTGTGGGGGGGTTATCTGTAGAACTCATGTCCTGTCCCGTGTTTCTGTGTGTGTGGGGTTATCTGTAGAACTCATGTCCTGTCCCGTGTTTCTGTGTGTGGGGGGGGTTACCTGTAGAACTCATGTCCTGTCCCGTGTTTCTGTGTGTGGGGGGTTATCTGTAGAACTCATGGTAAGTGCATTTTGCGTCAGTTGAATCACCTCCTGCTTTTAAAGTGATAATCTGGTGATGTTGAGTGATTCCACGCAGCATCCTTCAGTGAGTAATGGAAGGTGTTCATCATGGGAGAGATGAAAGGGAAGGGGAGAGGGTTCTGATGGCCTAATCTTCATCACCCCCCTCCTCCCATCACAGCAGATACTTTCACCCCTTTCCCAGAAATTTTGTGCAGGTTTTAAAATTTTTCCATCAATCTTTAAGAGAAAATGCATTCATTTCCTCAAATACCCCTCCTCAGAGAAATAAGTATTGTCAGGTTTTTGTGTGTACCTTTCAGAAATACTTTAGATACTTACAGGCAAATTCCTATGTATCCCCCTCACCCCTTTAATACAAATGAAATCATCGTGTGTGCACCGTTCTTTACCTTGCTTCTTTTTCTCAATGGTACATCTTGGAAGGCTTTCTTTATCATCAGTACATGAAGAGCATGCTCGCTTTTTTAGGGATTCATAGTTTTCCATTGTATGGCTATACCATAACTTATTAACTGGTTTCTTATTGATAGACATTTATGTTGATTCTAATCTTTTATTAATACAAACAATTCTAAAATAAGCAACCTTGAACATGCATTGAAAAAAATATCATTTTGCGTGTGGTACAGTATTTCTGCAAGGTAACTTTTTATATTTGGTCAAATGGCACGTAGATTTGTAATTTTGAACAATTTGCCAATGGGTTCTTACTTCATAGTAAGTTGGTAATGGAAAGACTGGATTGCAATGCTGACTTAAGGCTCTGGCAGTCCTCCATCAAGAATCTGATTTGATGCTTGATTCTAGGATGCTCTGATTCCTATTCGTTCCCCAAAAACCACTGGGACAAGCCAGTGAAGGTCCCTCTGCCCCATTTTTCATCTGTTGACTCTTGGACCAGAGGCACCTGCTTGATATGGGGAGGATGGGGTGAGGTTGTGCATCTGCCAGGGTCTCCACCTGGCTTCCTGCCCCTCAGTTGTCTACTTTTTATGGATGTGAGGTCCTTTTTACTCATAGGAAAGACTCACACCTTCTTTTAGGAATGGCTTAACGCACTGACCTTTTATTACCTTTGTAGTTCAGCCATGATTTTTATAGCTGTGTATATAATGTTTGCTTTTTTGCTAGACCCATGACCTATTAGGGAGGAGTATGTAGAATTTTGATATCTGAATAAAGTTTTTTAGGATACTTCTCATGACATAAAGATTTTCAGGAAATATTAAAGCATCATTGTACCAAAATACTTTTAAAAAGTGACTTTAAAACTGTAGGAGTATCTTTCCCATTAGTTATTCCAAACCTTATCCCAATTATATACTTAAATCGTCTTATTTTTAAAAAAATAAGAAATTCATCTGTAAATAAAAAATTAAAAGACAGATGGAGAGAGAGAAGGCTGCGAAGCTAAGTCCTCCTAATGTCCCTGTGTTCCTGCGTCGGTTCCAGCCCCCAACAGGCGACTGCTCTTTCTATTGATCTTTGCAGAGATTTGTAAGCATTACCAAACTTTTCTTTTTTGATAAAGTATGAACTACTGTGTATCTTCTTTTTCATATAATACTACATTTTGGAGATCGGTCCTTGTCAGTTCTGTAAACCTGACTCACTCTTAAATGGCTGGACGTATGCCTTTTCTGTGGATGTACCATAGTTAATTGAAAAATCCCCTCTTTCTGCACATTTGGGTGGTTTTCCATATTTTGACTTTATGAAATATGCTGCAGTAAATATCCTTGCATGGTCATCATCAGTTATGTGCATGTAGATGTGGGAGAGTTATGGAGACATCCTAGTTTTATCTAAGTATAATAATGGAAGAGCTCTCATTTTACTTTTATAAATTTTCTTATATAAAATGTATAACTTAAAGGAGATTAAATCATGGATAATATTACAGAATGGAAACCTTCAGTTACTTTCTATTTTTGATTCCTTAAAAGATACCCTATAAGATAGATGAAGTTGATTTCTTTATTTCTATTTGTTTATGTCCTGTCTTGTTTGGGGCAGGATGTGAAGTGGCTTCCAGGAATAAATGCAATAAAGTAGGAAAATAGAATTAACAAGGGCTAGTGGGAGAACAAAGGATAAAACAAAAGGGAAGATGTTGGGAGGAAGGTTATTTAAATGTAGATATATAAGCCATGAGATCCTAGATATGTTTTATAATTTGACTCAGCTTCTGGTAGCCAAAGGAAAAAGGGAAGTTTTATTGCTCATATAATTCATGTTGTTTATTAGGGAAAAAGCAAACCAGTTATCTGGGGAAATTATGGCTTTTCCCACATTAGTTCTGAAAGATGACTTTCTCGTGGTCCTGCCCAGAGTGGGAGGGAGTGACGGAGTGGGAAGGGTTGCAGCATCATTTCTATCATGAAGCCAGAGGTGGTTTTGTACAGCTGTCCATATGAGACCCTCCAACCTAAGATGAGGCTCTTCACTCCAGATGTGTGGTTCATGGAAAGTTATTCTGTACACAGTTTAAGAGGAATTGTACATACTCAGCTATTTGATGGCTCAGCTTGATCCAGCCCAGAATATCTACCCGTGATGGGTGAACTATACAGGGACAACTCCAGGTTAGAGAAGACAGTTTCAAGTTGAGATCTCCTACCGTGTCCTGAAGTTTGCTGTAATATTAATTACAAGTCAGCCCATATATTTTTTCTTTCTTTCCTTCTTGTCTTTTTTTTTTTTGGCTCATGTGTTTTAAAGATCAATCAACAGTTGATGGAGTTGGTATCCAGAGGCGTTGTAAATGAAGGACGAATAGATGTCTTCTAGGATCCAGTATAAGGAGGTTCTGCAAAGAAATCAATGGAAAAATTTTTTATATCAATTTTATATGTTGTTATTTTTGTATTCATTGGACATCAGTATATAAACTCAGCCATTTTGTTAGGCACTTATTCATTTCCGTGCAGATTGTGGCTTGGGGTAAGAGATGAGGCACAAACATTGCTTCCAGGCATCGTTTATCCAGCATTTGCTGTTACATGGAATAAGGGCCAGTGAAGCCAGGAACAAGGAATGACAGCATCCTTGACCAGTGTTCCTTTCCCCGAAGCTCCTGGCTGTTACAGATGTGCGAAGGAGCTAAAGTGAGCCTTGGTTGTCGTCCTAGCTTGCTTGGACCTCCTGGAGGGCTGCTTCAAATAAGCCACTTAGGCCTGAACAGGCTCAAAGCGAGGTCTGAGGAATGTACTCTTCCTGGCATCATCCAAGCCCAAACTGAAGTCCTTTTCAGTGGGGTGTGAGGAAGGGCTCAATTTCATGTCCTCCTGAAACCCTTGGGGCAATGGATCCTGAAACCCTGATGCTCCTCTGCCCTAGGAGAATCTTTCTCTCAAAAAAAAAAAAAGATGGTCAAAGTGTGTCTTGAGAGGACACAGTCCAGTAAGTGCCCCGTCTCCTTGGGAGAAGCAGAGAGGGGGCTTTGAATGCCTTTCCTCCAATGTCAACACCATCCAAGAATGTGACCCGTCTGCATTGTCACCCTGTGTCAACCTGGAGGGGGTCTGAGGAGTTTACATTGCCGGGGCCAAGATCTTCCATTTCTTCATAGGAACAAATAAATGATCAGTTCTCAAAGATAATGAAACATAGCCAAGAAAATTTGGCTTGAAAAATTTCAAAGTTCTATCAGTCACTGACTACAACCATAGAAAAAGGCTGGAAGCATAGGCCTCACGTGGTTGACGGCACCTCCCTGGGGGTCTCCGTGGGCAAGTCAGTGGCAAATGGACACCTAGTTACTAAAGAATTGGTGTGTTACAGGGTATAGAGTTCAGTTAAGTAATATCAAACATAAAGAAATTTTCCATTTTAATGTGCTAAAGCTTTTTAAATTTTCTGATTTCATCACTTAATTACTACTAGTGCATAATTAAAGAGATAATTATGGTCATAATAGAATTTCTAATAAAATTCCTAATAAAGCCAGCATAAAGGACACATTACAGCCCAGATATGATAAAGTATTATTAAGTATGGTAAAATAGTGACAAATATCTATGTGTTCATTCCACGTTCTTTCATAGATTCTCTCAAGAATTGTAGGGGTTTTTTTCTTTGTTGTTTGAGGAAGACTGGCCCTGAGCTAACACCTTCCTCTACTTATATGTGGGACGCCTGCCTCAGCATGGCTTGATAAGTGGTGTGTGGGTGCGCACCTGGGATCTGAACTGGCGAACCCTGGGCCACTAAAGTGGAGCACATGAACTTAAGCACCATGCCACTAGGCCGGGCCCAAGAATTGTAATTTACACTTGGCCAGATGCGACACCGCTAAGTCAGCTTGTTATTCTGAACTCTAAGGGAAAGGAAAAGAGATATGAATAATCACATCTGGTTTCTTAGCTTTAGTATTTGATTTTAGAGAAGAAACCATTTTTTTCCTAATTCTATTTAGTTGGAAGCCCTTATTTTCTGCCATATGTTAACTAGAGGCTGGAGACAGCCTTGGTAGGTACTAGATACAGGGGACAGCCTCCTTGAGACTCAGGATTTGACATAGGTGATTGACTTTTGGACAACCTAGTGTCAGCTAAATTTTAACTGAACACTTCATTTGCTCACTGTCTCTTTAACTATTCTGTAGATTCATGACATCAATTGTCCAGAATTGACATTGTTTTCCTATTACAACATTATCATATCACAAGTTTAGTAGATACTATTTAGTAGATATTACAAGTTTTGTAGATATTATTGACTTACTCTGAAATTTTAGGAAATACGTCATCCCAGTTTAAATTTATGCTAATGTACCCAACGAAGAAACAATTGGAAATTTCTAGATTTATGTTTGCTTTGCCAAAGTGTTATTTTTCAAAAATCTTTAGCATTATTTTCATAAATCAGAGTTCTCAAATTCAGCTTCTATGAAAAATCCCTATATGATCAAATGTGTGTGTTGCCAAATTTATAGGAACTAACTCTGCAGATAGACTTTCCAAATATAAGTTTTGTGCCACCCAAAATATTTTTCTAAAACGTTTGGTCCTTCCTAATTTATTTCAGTGTTAAGCTTTTGTAGGCACTTGGTAATTATCCACCAAATCTTTGCATGCAAACAAATAGCAAAGCCGTTGACCGTTAGAGAAACGCAAAAGGCAGCTCGTGCTTAGTTGCATTTTTTAATGTACACAAGTGTTTAGAGTTGATTTTATATAGTATATATTTACTATGGTAGTGGTTTCTACTGGATAAATTATCCCAAGTTCCTGTGATTGCATAAATAATTTGTGGTGTTTCATGTAGACAATGGTGGTTTCAAGGTCCTTTGTCCCTTGGATTGAATTTTAAAATCATTGATGAATGAAAAGATTCATTGTATCGTGGTGTCTATGGCCAAGAATTAAGATGTTCCCATGTATAGTTTCATTTCCTAACTAAGGCAGAACTGTTTTTTGAGACAAATTTGGGGAAGAAAATATGAAATCATGAAGTCATTCGTAGCTTTGCTAAATGTTCTGTCCTCTGCTCTTACACTGGGGTCTGATGCGTTCTCCAGCTTTGACACGTGTAAAGGAGAGCACTGAAGGTCGGGGCCCTCCGGATTCTTGCTCAGAATGCTGTTCGTGGGGTGTGCTGTCCTGGATGCTGGGGTTGTAAAAGAACAGAGTTGGGTAGCTGTCTGTAAATAGAGTTTGCCAGGCGAATATCAACCTTTTTGACGATGAGAAATACAGCATGAAATAAACGTGGGGTATTGAGAACTTCTTAAAGTTATGACTTGTCCTAACTGAAGATGAGGGATGAGAAGGAGAAGTGGAATGTCAGGGAGGACCTCTCCTTTCATGCACGTACCTGCCATCGTCACCTGTAAGGGGGCGCATGTGTCACGCTCTGCTCTTTGCTTGAGGGGCTGTGTGACTCCTGTCTGCGTCCTGTGGAAACTGCGTCAGCCATCTTCGCCTGAAACATTTTAGTTCCTCTTCAGAGGTTAGGCTTGGCCTAACATTTGGGCTTTTTATAGTCCTGTACAGTCACTCAAACTCTACGCCAGAAGACAGGGATCCCTGTAGAAATTACTGGGCTCAGCTCCTTGGGGGACACCCCCCTCCTTTTCCTTAACGCTGTCCGAAGCCCAGGACTGGCTCCACGTCTGTAAACCTGTGTTCAGCAGGCAAGAAAAAGTGGTTCCTGAACCCTTGAGCTTCTCTGGTTAGCGTTAGTCACCATTTCATAGAATCATCAGAGTGCTGACCATGGTTGACCGGGCCCTGCATCGCTGAGAGCCGGCAGACGAACTGAGGCAGTGTTCTCGGGCGGTCTCAGGAGAGACTCCTGGAGTCGGAGACCGCAGCTGAGTGGCCCCGCTGGCAGGGTTGCATGTATTTCCTACTGCGGCTGTTTCATGACGGCTGTAGGGAAACAGATCATCAGGAGAAAATGGGACAAATTTCCTGTATTATATGCTTCTGATGAGTCCTGTTTCAGGCTTCTCGCAGTGGGGTTCACACCACAGAAATGCATGCAGGGTGTTTATTTTTGGTGACTTTCACAAAAATTGTGGTGATGGTTGCCTATGAAAATTTCCTTATGCTTCAGGAGAGAGTAGACCCCAGAAACTTCCTGGAAGTAATCTATTCCAGGCTTAACATTTCTTTGATTTAAAATACAGTTATGTGGAGTTTTAAAATGTAAATTTTTAAATATGGGAAATAGGCTGAAATTTTATGCTAGGAATCTTATTTAATAGGCATAGGTATTGGTAGCATAAAATTTACTAAATCACTGTGTGTCAAGGCTGATTTATAAGTAGGAAAAATGTGACCCAACTTTAAAATATGGTAAGATGGAAATAAACTGCACAGAACTGCTTGGCTGCTTGATACTAATACAACTGGTTAGAAAATAATCACGTTTGCTATTCTTTATTGAGTTGTTTTACCTTTGTTTAAAACCATTTAATATATTTTTCTCAGTAAATTAGACGTTTCAAAATTGGCAGTTCAACAGTGTTAAAGAAACGGTATCCTTTTATATCTTTTCCTTCTCATGCACGACCACGGTCATAAACAGTTTCCCTTAATATGTGTTCTAGAATATAATTTGCACTTTATGCTTTGATTTATTTTCAGCTTTTTGCTTACATTGTACGTGATATATTTCATTACCCTATTTTAAGAAATGTGTCAGCATCAAGATATGGTGAGTTCTTTTAAGGTTAACAGCCACAATAAAAACAAAACACTAATTTGTTGTAAATCTAACCAATGCGAAAATAATCTCTAACAAGCAAATGTAACGTGTGCCTTTAAACATACAGAGCAATCACTCTGGATCAATAGTTAAATTATTACACTAGTTGAATCATTTTGGACTTAGAATTTTTTCTTCTAATATTACCCAAAAGAAGGCTCCATTCACCGGATTTTAAATTCTACAAATAAATACACAAATTGAAAGTTAAAGTGAAAATTTTATGCTTGAAAGAGAGAAGGCATTAGTCCAAGGGAGAAGTGATAAATCCTCGTTCTCTTGCCTCCAGGACCGCTAGGCTGGTCGAACCCTGAGCGTTAGTAGTAGTGGTTCAAGTTTCTTCCATTTTCTTCAATTAAACTGGGTTATTTATATATCTTCAAGTGGAATGGCTGAGCTTTCACGGTAATTCTTGTTGCCATTGACAACCGAAGCAGCCATGCAAGAAGAGAGTGCTGTGGAAGGAAAGGAAAAAAACCTTAGTATTTCCTCCCAGAGCTGAAGAGAAGGGAGCACACAGCATGTAAGACACAGGTAAGTGAAGATTATCAACTGGAAAACTACCAGCCTTGGTTCTTCATTGATCAAAAGCTTTAATTTTTTTCAGATATTTTGTCCAACACTCATTTAAATAAAAGGATACTGTCTCTTGGAACCAAAAATTAATATTCTGAAAATGAAAAATTTTGGATGGGAAGGTACAGTGTCACAAAATGGTTGAAATAGTTTAGAATTTGGACTGTGAAAGAATAGCACAACTTCAATTATTGGTTAATATTTTTGTTACAAAATGTTTTTTAATGACAAAATGGTGACTAAAATATTACTATTTTAAACATGTCCTAGATTTTTTTGTTGTTTCAGAAAAGCACTGAAAGTTGAATGTGTAAGTCTCCGGGAATGTAACAAGTTGATAAATGCCCCAGTCCAGCTCCTTGCAGAGAAAAGATCTGGAATTTCTTTTTTTGGACATTTGTTTTGCAGCTTTCTACGTCTTAAGGCAGAGAATAGCAAGGATAAGGTGCCAGCTCAAAGGTTAGAGGATCATATTTCTTGCAATAATTTTGGCTAATCTGTGTCTTGAAAGGCATAACTTCTAAATAATAACTTCACAAAGTTATCAATAAAACTTAACATTAGCTGTGTTTTTCAGTTACTCTTTTTTTGGGAAAACTGTATTCCATAGAGATGTGTTTATTCTGTTCGTAATTACAATAAGTTAATTTTATTTCAGTTATCACGTTAAACTTTTCCTTTTCAGTTTATAATTCCTTTCTCCTATTTTATGAATCTAATAAATTGACCTCCATTCTAACCTAAAGGACAGTTTATATTTTTAAAACTTAAAGAAGCAAATAAAAAAACAAAGTCTACAAATGAAAGTACTAACACCAGCCTATCATTAACCTGAGGGAATTGTGTCTCATATTCATTAATTCTCCATGGGAAAATTCAGGTAAGAAGTATTTTTATTGTGTAGAATACATAAGATGTTATAATAGCACGTATGAGTACTCATGCTGTTGTTTTGGTACATAAAGGAGTCCTTGTTTAAAATATCTTTGGAAGTGAATAGTGTCACTTCATAGATCACCCTTATGAAACTTCAGTGGAAAATTTTGGTGAAATATATGAAATTCCATTTAATGGAATTGGTGCCAAGAAGACAACACACTTTAAACTAATAGATGAAAGATACTATCACATCATAAAAAATGTTTTTAAGGGAAGATTTTAATAAAAACATTTGGGAACAAAATGGATAGGGCTAGAAATAAAAGTTAAGGAATTTCTTTGTTTAGGGAGCCTTAAAAAATCTACTGTCAGTCACAAGATTAACTAGCAGAGCCATGGCTGAGGTTAGGGAGGCACTGCCAATGAAAGAGTAGGATGTGGGCTTTGTCACCAACAGATCTGGGTTCAGGACCTGTTCCTGTGACTTACCATCTCTGAGATACCAGATGTTTTATTTAACTTTTCTGAGCCCAATTTCCTAATCTTTAAACCTACTTTGCAAGATTGTTGCTGGCCATAAGTAGTGTGCCTTGTGACAAATGTTAGCTTTTATTGCTGTGGGGTCAATATAGAGAAGACAAATAACTCTGGAAGGTGTTTTACTTGGGTCCGTCATAGTACCCATGGAATAGCATGTTTTTAAGTGCATTTTATTTCCCATGTCCATCTTTTGGAAGTAGTCAATTGGAAGTAGAAAATTTCTTAAATTATTCATTTCTAAGGTAAGAACTCTCATTGGATAGCCATCTATGCTTCTGACTCATTCCTTTCCCACTTCTCTAAGAATATCCGTTTGCAAACCTCAGACTGGAGAACAGTTTCATTTACCTAACCAAGGAAAAGGAACTGGAAGGAACTGGAATTGTAGAATTACCTTCAGAGTTATTGTGATTTAACAAACAATTGAGAGCTTACTGGAGGCGAGGTGCTAAGTCAGGTGCTGGGGGAGATACAAAGATTAATAAAACATGGACTCTTGCTTGGGAGAGCTAATCGGGTAAGATGGTTGTCTCTTAGTCCTTCTAAAGTAGGAAAGGGTTAGTGATAAAGAGCTGAGGTTGTTCAGAGGAAGAATTGCTTCTTGCTGGAGGGGTCAGGAAGGTTGCACGGACTCACTGGTGTTTAGTTGGTTCATTCATTTCACAGATGTGTATTCAGTGCTATCTCCTGATTCTGGGCCAACCACTGCAGATACCGTATCAATAAGATGTAGCTATAGGCATTCCTGTCATTTACTGTCAGTGTTGAAGCCCCACAGACAATGACACTACTGGAGAAGGGGTGTGTTCTGATACACATGTGTTTCAAGGTAGGATACTATGAGAGCATATCTGGTGGGCAGGGGGCGCAGGAGGGGAGCATCGTAGCCCAGGAGTGATGGGCTGGTGGCTCAGCTAAATCCTGAGGGATTTGTAAGTCAAGTGAAGGGTGCCCTGGCCAGACAGAAAAATGCATTAAAACTTCAGAGCCAGAGTGCAGGGCACACTCCAGGAAGTGTAAGAACCTTAATCTGCCATTGGGTCTATGTTTGAAGGGCCTCTGACGAGAGATGCTGTGGGAGGAGTAGGAATGGGCTGACTCGTGGAAGGCCATTGATGTCATCTTAAATAGATTAGCTTTATCCCAACGTTGTAGAGGAACACTGAAAGGATTTTAAGCAGGGAAGTTGCACGATTGAATTTATATTTTGGAGGTTATAAGCTGGTGCTAAAGGGTCGGATCTAGCATACAAGTGAATTTGGTTCACTCACAGAGTGTCCTAGCATTCTTTGAAATAGTTGCCAGTGATTCATAGGAAACGTGAACATCAGGCTTTGTTGAAAATCAGGATCTCTGCATTGCCGCAGGGAACCCATGGGCTGGAGCTGCACGCAGCTGCCCCGTGGAAAGAGCATGTGGTCCATGTACCACGGGGCTCCCTTCCTCAGGGCGAGAGCTGGGACCTGTAGGCACTTAAGGTTCTGAGGCCAATTTCTGAACGTTTCCTGATTGGCAATTTAGAAAATAGCTATCTGAGGCTCAGGATTAGAGGCTCTTACACTAAACCTGGTGAGAAATTAGGTTTTACCTTCAGTGGTGGTGGGAACAGGGAGATGGATAGATATGGAAAGAGGCTGAAAGAAGGGATGAGAGGCCTGCAGCACCAGGACCACGGTGGGAGCCCGGGCTTGCAGGCAGGCGCTGCCGGTACAAACAGTTCTTGGGAAACTTGCCTAACCTTTCTGGCAATAGCTTCTTTTTTGGTAAAATGTAGGTAAGAGCCCTGCCTCATGGGATTTTTAGAGGATCAAACAAGCGCATACTTACAAAGCTCTTCGCTCATCCTTGGCTCGTGGTTACTTCACATTCAGTAAATGGTGGCTGGTGATGGTGATGGTTGTGAGGAATGAGAAAGATAGCAAGGATGACACCCAGGCTTCTAGCGTGTTCCTCGGGGAGCTAGAGAACACTGGGGCAGGTGCAGATGGTGACTTCAGTGTGGCGCGTGCTGTGTGTGAAGTGCCCGTGAGACTTTGAAGTGGAGATGAGTGATGTGTGGTTGGATTCCGAGGTCTAGAGTTCAGGGCGAGATCGGAGGGGGCACAGGCTGTGAATGGACCATCTCTCCACCACTGTCCCACTCAAACCTTCCTTCCCCTCCGTCAACTTCAGTCGGCATTGATAATCATCACAACTACCTCCACAGAGGATCAACTTTAAACAGCACATGAACAATGTGGGGGAGTAAAATACTGTTACATGTCGGCTGAAATGTTATCTGATAGTTTTAAATTCTTGAAAAAAATTCTTTCCAGTTCACCATTTGGCCTTTAGTTGAAAGAAACGAATAATTCAACATTTGTTTATATCAAGGGCTGGGAAAAATCACACTGTACAAACGTTATATCTTTTTCCCCCTTGTGGTTGGCTTTTTCTGTTTTACATCAATATCACTCCTAATTCTAAGCAGATATACAACTGAAAATGAATCATTGTTAGGAATGAATGATCACACTCATTTCTGGAGTTCATGTTCTTTCTTAACTCAATGTACTAAAACCAGTCCTGCCTCAAGGCCAGCTCACATGCCGCCTCCCCCTTCTGCCCTCCTGGCTTTAGCATGGGGAATTCCCCTCTCCTTTCTCTACGCTTAGTTATAGCGCTTGCCCAGAGCCTACCTCCTGTTGCCCCGCAGGGTGGCTACTTGTGTGTCTGTATCATTGGTCCTGCTAGACTGTTCGTCCTGTGGGGCTGGGCACTGTGTCTTACACGTCTCTATATCCAACAATCCAACAGTAGCTTCTGCAAAGCCCAGTCTAGTTCACTCCATGCGTTTTTGAAGGTGTAAGGACCAGGCACTTCTATATAAAAGGGATAAAAAGGATGAACAAGATGTAATCTTAATAAGCAGGTTGTGGTTTTCAGAAAAGACAATTTACTGGGAAGATGAATATATTTAATTTGTCTGCCTATCTTATGACCTTATTACATATCATAGATCTCAACTCTTGATTAAGGTTCCAAAAAGAAATCAGTTTACATGCTTGAAAATATAAAGTGTAATCTGATTGTGTCGTCCACTGCTTAGAGTCCACTGATTGCTCACAGCTACGGAGAGAATTGGACGTCTTTGAGATCAAGGCTCTTCAGGCTGACAACTGCCTTCCCTTCGAAGGACTGTTCTTTTGCTCTTGGACCCTGTCCCAGCGGGCTGCCTCGCATCTCCAGACCCTCTGCTGCTTCCTGCCGCTCTGGCTTTGCTTGTGCTGCTGATTCTGAATAAAAGGCCCTTCACCCATCTACGTGGTGAACTCCTGCTCATCCTTTAAGATTCAGCTCACATCTCCTCTTGTCACTCCTTTCCTGACATTTTTCCTAGTCCCACCTCTCTGCAGAGAAATTCCTTCTATATTCTCTTAACACCTTGTACACCTGTTTATGTTGTCACAGAAAACATGTCTGTGTTTGTCTTGAGACTACGCTATTTCATTGTAGGTACTGTGTTTTTAAAGAGCTCAGAGTCTAATGGGGGAGCTGGGTAAGAAAAGTAACTGTTTAACTCTGAGGACATAGTGTGAACATAAACAGTCTGCACAGAGGCTGTGAAGGCAGCAGGAGGGCCACAAATTCAGATGGAGAGGCTAAAGACAGGCTTGGAGATGGTGACGTTGAAGCTGAGTGTCGAAGGCTGTGTAGATGGTAGTCCAGCAGACGAGGGACTCTGAGAGGGCTTCTTTGGGGGTTTGCTATCGAATTGCTTAATCTTTTTAAACACTTTCGAGACCCAGGGGTCGAGTTCTGGAAAACCCTCTCCTTTTCCTGCTTTCGATTCTCTTGGGTTATGCAGACTTGCCCGGAGCATACGGGTCTTCCATGTGGAAGCGCAGGGGTGTGAGAGCGTGTGTTGTTTCCTGGGAACTGCAATGAGTTGGTGTATTTGTGGATGTCGTTGGAGATGAGGCTGGTGGGATGAGTAGGGGTCAGATCATGAAAGGTGGTGTCGAATGCCGTACTAAGAGTTTGAACTACTGTGATGAGCTCAGTAAACACGACGAGGCATCAATGAATGAGTAGGAGGAGGGTGGCATGGTGGAGCCGCAGGTCAGCAGGTCCCTCCAACAGCAGGCTGGGCCTGCATGGAAGGCCACAGAACTGGAGGCAGGAAGGCCATGGTGCCATCACTTGTTTAATCAATCCCTTATGAATGGACATTTAGGTTGTTTTCAAATTTCTGTTTAAGGTTCTTCATCACATAGATTTGGAACAGTTAATGAATTAATGTTTTCCTTTTTTTTAAAGAAAATACAGGAAGCCAAACTGACAAATGCCTCACATCCTGTAAGTCTATGCACAGTCACAAAATTGATTCCATTTTTTAAAGGGTTAGTATGTGGCTCAGCTCATTGTGTATCAGTGACTTTTAAACATAGGGATTTGGGCTGCTGGGAGGAGTGATGGTGCTTACATTAAAATTCCCTGGCCTTTTGTGAGGGTTGCTTAGTAAAACTGCTCAGAATTAGAGCATCGTCTTAGCTAAAACAAATATGATAATTTTCAACAGAAAGAAATACTTTAATATGTTTCATTATATGCTAATGAATTCTTATATTATGAAGTCAGATGTACATTTCCTTTTTTGAAAGAAATTTGTTAGCACTATTTCCTTTCCAAAACCTTTTCTGACTCTCTTAAGCCTATGTAATTGATCATTCCTCGCCTGTGTCCTTTACCTGCATCTGTCATTAAGATGTCTTTGCCTACTTCTGTCTCTCCTTACTGGACTTCCCTACCTGAGGATGAGGACTTGGCATCTTAGTGATTTTTGTATCCCCAGTTTTTCATGCAGGGTCTTAGACACTGGAGCTTCTCCTCTTTGCCATCCCTTATAATCCTCATTATCACCAGCATTTTAGGGGGCTCTTACTATCAGATGGTGGGTACTGCTCCAAGTTCTCTGTTTGAATTTTCTCATTTAACTCTCCCATCAGCCCTATGGATGAGTTCCACATGCACCATGTGGATTTACTATTTTTATTTTCTCCCCAAAACCCCAGTACATAGCTGTGTATCCTAGTTGTAAGTCGTTCTAGTTCTTCTATGTGGGATGCCAGCACAGCATGGGTTGCTCAGAAGTGTGTAGGTCCATGCCTGGGATCTGAACTGGCAAACGCCAGGCCACTGAAGCAGAGCATGCGAACTTAACCACTCAGCCACGAGGCCAGCCCCTGGGTTTACTATTTTTAAGTAAGAACTAGCAGTGCTAGCCCCTTTCTCTGGTTCAACCTCTGGTCTCCATTTTAGAGCAGAGGGAAGCTGGGGGTCTGTATAGGTCATGGCTTCCTGAGCTGGGACCCGAGCAGGCTAATCCAGCGTCTGTGCTCTCAAACCCTCTCTAGAGTGCGACGATGAGCCAACAGTGGTTTACAAGTTTAGTAAAAATATTTGTCAAGATATGCATATTACGCTACGTGTTTATAAATTTTTCCCATTTTTGTATTTAAAAATTTTCAAATCCACTGAGAAGTTGAAAGTATAGGAACAGTAAACACCTGTATACTCTTCATCTACAATTGTTAACATGTTATATGTTCTCTCGTTTATGTATTTTGCTGAACCATCTGACAGTAACTTGCAGACATAATGGTACTTCATACCTAAACATTTCAGCTGCATCTCCTGAGAACAAGGATGTTTACCTACAAATCACAGTATCATTATCACACTTAAGAAATTTAACATAGATACAATAAATATTATGTAAAGAGCAGTTCATATTTAGATTTCCCTAATTATCCCAATAATGACTTTTATGGATTTTTTTCTTTTTGATCCAGATCCAATCAAGGACCACATGTTGCATTTAGTGGACGTTCTTTTTGGGTCTCCTTTAATTTAGAACAGTTCTACCACTTTTTTTTTTTTTTTTCTTCTTGACAGTGGCATTTTTGAAGAGTCCAGGTCAATTGCTTGGTAGAATTTTCCACAGTCTGAGTTTGTCTGTGATTTCCTCAGCATCAGGTTCAGGCTAAACCTTTCTGCAGACACGTTCCACAGGTGATGCTGTGTAGGGATAGTCCCACTGCCCATGCCAGTTTGCTCCGTTATTGCTGATGCTGTTTGATCACTTGATTAAGGTTCTACTGGCCAGGTTTTTCCCCTGAAAGGCATCGTCTTCATTTTATAATTAGTGAGTGAGCTGTGGCGTGATACCTTGAAACTGTTTGAATATTCTGTTCCCCAACAGACTTTCAACCCCTGAAAGTTTTGCCATCTGTGGATAATTTTTGCTCAAATTATTTATTTCAATGGTGGTTGTAAAATTGTGTTTTTCAAATCCTGTCGTTCCTTCTGCATGTTTGCTGGCATTCTTCTATAAAGAGGAGCTCTGTCTGCTTCTGTTTGGGAATCACTTTGGACCCATGGATTCTTTCATTATTCAGTTGTTAGTTACTATCCTTATTCTTCTTAGTGCTCAATTATCCCAAATCCCAGCCAGCTCCTGTGTCCTTTTCACGTTTCTATCATTCTTTGAATATGTCCTTGTTTTTTGTCACAACAAAATATTCCAGCCTCCCTGCCCCAGCCCTGATTCCTTTTATTGTGGAATGGTATTTAGAAACAAAGATCTGGGTGCTAGGTATACTCATTGCTACTGTTACCCTACTTAAAAAAACACACACACATGCACACAAAACAAAAACTATTTCACACTTCCAAATAAATGCTAACATTTTTTATGGGTTCTTAAAGTCTCGTTTGGCATTAATCTGAATTCTACTCTTTTATCACAATGAAAACAGAAAGAAAAATTAAAATCCAAGCAATCTGAAGGCAACAACACTCTTCAGAAGAAGATTTTTAAGTGGAAAGGGATAGTGCTGAATTATGATCAATGAAAGTTGACTTGAGATACAAAGATGCAGGTGCAGGCGCTTATCTTCTTTGGGAATTAAAGGTTAAATAGAGATAATGTAGGTATTTGAGAAATGTATCTGAATTGAATGTTCCCAAAGACAAAAATAAAGTATCGTCAGACAACTGGGAAACAACGTTATAGAGACCAGAAACCCTTATCTATTTTAACTTCATGCTCTAAATTATCAATTGATTGGTCGACTTATTATTTGACTATAGTTCATAATTAGTTCAAGTTCTTAATAAAAATAATGTTAGATAAACTGTGAGAACAAAAAAAATCATAGAGATAGCAACACTTGAGAAGAGGGAACAACTGTATGCTTCATCAACAATTCAGAATCTGGGGTCTGTACAAAACAAGCAGCGGCATAGAGAGATTGTTTTATGTTGAAATATTCTGGCTGAGTTACTTTACTTTTCTTCACTTGTAGATTGTGTTCTTAACTGCAACTTTTCTTTCCTGGAAATGTAACTTAAATACCATTGACATTCTCTACCCCTGTCATCCGACCCTGCTCAGTGTGTTTACTATTATCTCACTCTCCTTCCTTCCAAAGCCACCGAAAATGCTGGGCTTTCTGGCCTTTTTCTGAACACAAGAAGGACTAGCCCACTGACCATGGAGTTGGGATCAGGATTTTTACTGAAATTGGGCAAATCACTTAACCTTCTGTGCTTTCCCTTGTCTGCTGGTAAAATGAGGGTAATGTCTGCCTCTCTCCTGCCTTATATGGATATTGTGAGGATAAATTTAATCAGTCACATAAATGACTTTGAGTTCTGTATTCATGAGAACATTTAATAGATAATATTTTATAGAGATAACAACGAGATGCTTTTATTTCAGCTTTTACTACAGCAGGAATTTAGTTGAAAATAGCATAAGTGACACTAGAATACGAGATGTAAGCAAGGCTGGAGAGTTTTCCTCTGGAGATCTTGGAATCTGTAGGATTCTTTCCTCTGGATTTTGTGGTACCTACTCAAGGCCCTTTCCAGTGGAGCCCTGCGGATGTCTGCCTCCATTCCTTCCGGGTCCCATTACCTCAGCCATGAGTTGTTTCCTGCTGCTTTTAGCAATTTCTCTCTTGGACCAAGGCCAATTGCTCTTTGGAAAAGATATTCCTCATCATCTGTTCCTGTTCCCTTCAGAGGAGTCTGTCCACATCTGAGTTCTGTGAAACTTGTTAGATGTAATGAGGGCTCTCTGAAATCTCTCAGTTTTGCATCAATTCATTCTTCTGCCTCCCCATGCACACTTCTATGTCACCTCTGTTCCTAAATTACAACCCCTGGAGGGCAGGGTCCTTTGTTCTGCCTGTAGCGGTGCCATTTCTGAATAGCAACATGAGGTAGATTGCAAAAATTGCAAATGATTCTGAGGACTCTAAAGACAAGCTTATTTACATTAAGAAAATCTTTCTCAGGGTACCAACAACAGCTGAAGTTGAGTTGTTTTCTCTTGTCACTTTCCAGAGCCACCATCTGCTTGGGCATCTCAGCATGTCCTTATTATTTTAAATGTTGGCACTTGATTCCCAGTGTGATTAGTTCACATAAGAAATATTATATAGAACTGATGTGGGAGTTTAATTTTCCCCTAACTTATTTGATAGCTCACTACTTATATCAATGTCAGGAAACATTGTCCAACGCTCAGAACCCTGGTTACCTCAGGCAGGATGCATCTTTGAGAGTGATGTTTTCAATTTCAGTCATACAGAAGAGGCTCGGACGTGGGGCATTCAAGAGCTGTGTTTGATCTGCGAGTTGAGACTTGCTTCTTTTCCTAGTTAAAGCAATGTTTTGGAGGTTATACTAAGGACGCTCTGGAGATTATGTTGCTGGAATGTTAGAGAGTAAATTTTGAGTGTGATTTGCCCATTTGGGCTTAATTCTGGCATCTGATTTTGGGGAGGAAAAATCTGTCATTCATTGACTGTCTGTGACCCTCACCTGACTTTTATTAACTGAGCTGCTAAACCATATGTGGATGCCCGAGGACAGTGGGCCATCAAGTATGCCTAGACTTCTTGTCCCTAATCCGCATGAAGGTCAGAGAAACAATGCTGCCTTTTGTGATTAACCTGTAGCAACAACAGAGATTATTTCCTACAAATCATGTCTTGTCTGTTTTTGATGTTTTTAGAAGACCACTCTAAAATGGACCACTAAAAAAGCCACTTATTCTTTTGTTTTTCCCTGACCTGCACGCAGAGCAGCTTGCAAAGGCTGGTGTGTGCTGGCCACTGAGAGCTCGCGTTGCAGTGGCGTAGGTTATCAAACGGTGAGTCGGTTTACACAGAAGTTGGGAATCATTTTTCTCTAGTCTCAAGATGGGTATGTATTTTCTAATCTAATTTTTTAGATATAGAAATGAGGTTCTTTAGATACTTCTATGAGTATGATATTGTAGGTATAAAATAAATTTGACAAGTTGTATTTCCTTACTAGGATTTACTCGCACCGTTTCTATCTTAAGTATGTATCCCGAGAAAACATTTGCCGGTTGGATAATAAACACAAATTCAGTCCAGATTCCGTAGCCTTGTGCTCAAGGAGAGTTAGTTAGGAATTGTTTTTGGCTGCAGGGAGCAGTGACATAAAGAGCAGTGCCCTAAATTGCTAAGATGGCAGTGAGGGTTAATACTATGACTTCTTGCTCTGCGTCTTTTCCGTTCTCAAGGTCCTCCTCCTGGTCACAAAGTGGCCCCTGTAGCTCAGCCACTTCTACATTCCAGGCAAGAAGACAGAGGAGAACATCCTAGTCAGCCCCCTTTTAAAGTAGCGTTCCAGAAGCCCCACCCAGTAACTTCTGTTTACATACAGCTGGCTGTGCTTATCTGCCAGGCAGGGTAGGGAATGTCGTTTTCCATTGCTAACTCATTCCCTATTCCCCTAAAAAGCCATTGTACTGTAAAGAAGAAGGAAAAAGAGATTTTGATAAGCACCCCACAGCTTCTGCCACCAGTGCCTTTCGTGACCTGCCCTGCCTGGCTTTGCATCTCATCTGCTGCTGTGGGCACGCAGCTCCGTCTCCAGCAGAACACGTGGCGCGCACTGAGCACCCCCTTGGTCGTCCTTCCCCGCCCTGCTGCATTCTGTATTTCTAAATGGCCTGTCTCCTGCGCCACTGTCTCTGCCTCTCGCCTCCAAGGCGCTGCTCCTGTCTCGTTTCCTCCAGGAGGCCTTCCCAGGACCGGCCCCTGCCCCTTCCTTCTTTCCTCTCATCTGTCTGTCACAGCCCTTGCTCGGTTTGGGCCAATGTAGTGTAGTTTCACAGTTAATTTTTCATATCCTCAGGGACTCTCTCCTCCTCCCCCGACTTGTCTAGTATCATAATTGTATATAATGTCTTCAATAGATGTTTATTGAGTCCTGTTGCAGACCTTATGCCAGCAAGATAACAGGAGAAAGTCCTTTTGTGCAACATTTTTCAAATGATTTTCTTTTTGTGAGAGAAAAAAATTGGTTCTATCAGCACATGCGCATCCACCATAATAGCTGTTGGCTGGCCTGTGCTAGGCGGCTGGCTCTTCAGTGAGTGGTCTCTTGGGTGGAAGTGCAGACAGCAGTGTGTTTGAAAAGACCGACTCTAAACGTGTCAGGAACAGGAACAGCCGGCCTCTTGGAATGCGTCGTTCGATGTGCCCGAGGTCAGGCACTCCCCCGAGAACAGACACAAGAAGGGGAGGGGACAGTAACGACTTCTCTTCCCATAAAACCCTGAAAGCCCATGGGTGGATGGTCACCAAGCTGATCTGGGGGTCAGAAGGCGGTCCGGCCGGGCGCTTGAGTTGCATAGTTCCGTACAGCGTCCTCTTCTAATAAACTTTTCCGTGGGGTGTTTTTTTTTTTAAGATTTTATTTTTCCGTTTTCTCCCCGTAGCCCCCGGGTACATAGTTGTGTATTCTTTTTTCTTTTTTTTAAAGATTTTATTTTTTCTTTTTCTCCCCTAAGCCGCTGGTACATAGTTGTGTATTTTTATTTGTGCGTCCTTCCAGTTGTGGTACGTGGGCCGTGGCCTCAGCATGGCCCAATGAGCGGTGCCATGTCCACGCCCAGGATTTGAACTGGCAAAACCCTGGGCCACCGAAGCGGAGCACGCAAACCTAACCACTCGGCCACGGGGCCGGCCCCATAGTTGTGATTCTTAGTTGTAAGTCCCTCTAGTTGTGGCATGTGGGACACCGCCTCAGCATGGCTTGATGAGTGGCGCCATGTCCGTGCCCAGGATTCGAACCGGCAAAACCCTGGGCTGCTGAAGCAGAGCAGGTGAACTTAACCACTTGGTCACAGGGCTGGCCCCAACTGTCCCGTGTTTTTAAGTGCTCCTTTCTAAACTACCTTTTCATGTTTCTAGAGATATTTTCAAATTCCACTTACTTGGGGCACTTGTTACCTTGACTTACGCTTAATGATTTTGAGATGTGTCCTTTTTCTGTTTAAACACGGGGCCCTGGGCGCCGCACTGTTGTGCCGCTCCTTCAGGCTGTGTTTGTAGACAATCGTTAAGATTTATGGAACATCTTTTTAAGATTAAAAGATTTCTTTCCAACTTGCCTTTCTCAGTGATGGGGCCTGGAAATTTCATAAGGAATGGCTTGTTTCTGGGACTTGTTTTAAAATGAGCGTGTAAACCGTCTACCAGGTGTCCAGTTGACTGAAAGATAATATTGGAAGGTCCTCCTAGATAGCTCGTTTCTTCTTACAGATCTGAACACATTGTTTCCCTTTGAATTTCATGCCATGTCTGAAACAGAATTTTGTGATTGTCTAAGTATATTTCTCTACTATTTACATTTTACACTCTGCTCGTCCTTCTTTCTGCAAGGGTTTTAATTAAACACCTATTGAGCAGCACCGTCTGAGGATCAGGGTGGTGCAGGGTCCAGTTGGGGTGAGAAATAGGCAGGAGAGCCCTGGAAGTCAGCTTGGCAGATAAACCCATGGAGTGCCAGGTGAGGGATGGGTTAGTGAGAGCCAGGGAGGAAATGTAGAAAAACAACCAAAAATGACACGCACGCCCCTTTCACAGGAGTGTTAGAGTTTCGAAGGAAATGATGTTTGAGAATTGTCAGAGAGGAAACAGGGAGCACACCCAGAACGGAGAACGGCATGGGCCACTATGGGACGGGGCAGGTGTCAGGCCTGGGGACTCAGCGTCGTGGTGACCCTGTTCTTCTTGGTCTTCGAGACCCGTCTGCTCTTCCCTCCCTGGTTCCTGAAGCCCATCTCTTCCTGTCACAGACACCAATTGTGCCTTCCTCATGTCAGCTAGGCGCTCCCCAGTCCATCCTCCATATCATCACCATGCTAATCTTCCCAGAGTTTTGATTTTGATCAGGTAATTGTCCTGATGATGGTAAACTTCCAGAAACGTCCCATTTTCTATAGATAAAGTGTATAATCCTCAGTCTGAAATTGAGGGAACGTCATCAGCTGATGCCACCCACCTGTGATTGTCTACGTCTCACCCTCCTCCAGCATCACCCCTCAGCTTGTCAGCCTCCTCAGTGTCCCCTAAATGAATGATGGTCTAATCTGCCGTGTGATTCTTCTTACCTTGCATAGCTTCCCACTTCTCTGTCCACCAGGCTTCAAGATCCGACTCAGACCTCTTCCATGGGGCTTTCTGTACAAATCTATGTGTATGCTCATGTGGTGATTTCTTCACATATTTTGTATGCACCACCCATTTTACTCATAAGTAAAAGTTGCCTTGAATTAAAAACATGATTGTTTTGCCTCTTTGTCTAGATTGTAAGTTTTTTGAGACCAGTGACCATGCTATACAATGATTTTTCATCTATTTTAGTGTCTGGCATATCACCATGCACATATGTGATATAGAGCAAGGTTTCTCGATCTGGCACCATCGTATTTTGAGCTGGATGATTTGTGTTTGTGGGGTTATCTGAGCATTGTCGGATGTTTAGCAGCCTCCCTGTATTCTACCCACTAGACACAGTAGCACCCTTTCCCCAGTGTGACACCCAAAATGTCTCCGCTTATGCCAGATGTCCCATAGGGGGCAAAAATGCCCCATCTGAGAATCATTGGTACAGCATAAGCAGAATAAGTTCTAACCAGTATCTTGGTGGGAATTGAAGACTGAAAAGATGGGAGTCATGATTTACCATATTTGGGTCTTGAGTGAAGACAAGCTCAATTGATGGAAGATAGTAAATAAATTTTCCATTTACTGTGATTGGCTATAGAAAGGCCATTATAGATTGATGAGCAATTGCAATGCATCTTAAGGTTAAGAAAGAGCAAGATGACAGAAGTATTCTTAAGTCGAAGTTCTGAAAATATTGAATTTTAGTTTTTGTTTCATTTTGAACCATTTCATACTTAGAAACACCATTTTCAATGAAATAAGTATTTTATTATTTAATTGGAAATTTACTTGGAGTTTATACATAACCGATACCTTTGGGTTAAGAACTACTTTTTGAAGTGTATTTGAGAGAATGAGTTTGAAATTATGAGTGCAGGTTATTGTAAAGTTATAACTATTGACCAACATCAATTGTGTTTATACAGAGTTTCACATAGTTTTTTCTTTTTTTGACTATTTGAGTATTGTCCTAAGTTCAGCAAATATTCCAGCCCCACGTGACACACACACACATACAATACACATGTGTCCGAGTGTGTAGTCTCAGAGTGTTTACCACTCAGGACATAGTGATTTGTATATTTCTGCTACTCTGTTGTAAGTTCTTCGTTTTTCTTTTATCATCAAACTAGGACACGACATAGATGCTATATGGTTGGTGTGCTGCTGACCTGGAAATAATGCACAGTGTCCTCTTTCCACAGCTGTGTGCCGGCCACAGTGCAAACACGGGGAATGTGTCGGACCAGACAAGTGCAGGTGTCATCCTGGATACGCCGGGAAAACCTGCAGTCAAGGTAGGGCATGGGGAGACACGAGGGAACTGTCATGAGCCCTGTTCCTGCCTGGAATACAAACCAGTTTCCCATGACTAGTGTTCCCAAATATGTGAGCTGCCATTTTGCTGAAAGATAAAACGTATAATAATGGTAAATCTTTTAAAATTCATTTCATTGGAGGACAAAAGAATTTCATCCTCTTGTTCTTACTCACTGCTAATAATTAAAACGTATTTGAAGAGGAGAATCTCAGCATCAGGAATATCAGAAGCCTTACATTTCTTCTCCTCCTTGTTCTTCCGCTAACGGGTTGGGAAGCTTTGCCAGATGGCTAGCCTCTCTGGGCCCCAGTGAGATGAAAGCACTTTAATTCTCGAAGTCAGGTAGGAAGTTTGACTTGAAATTTTGGGTCCCTTCAAATTCTGAGCCCTTCTATTTTGTGATTAAATACCCTTCAACTGTTGACCAGTTTGCGATGTTCCTCTGAGAAATAAAGATTTCTGTTAACTTAGCAACCTATTTTTAATGGGCATCAATTACTTATCAAAGCTAACACTTATTTAGACTCCCAGTGCCCGAGTGTTTTACGTTTACTCTGTGTGTTCATCATTACAACCACCTTAGGCGGTAGAGTGCTATTTACTGTAATTAAGCTATAAATAATAACATTCTTATTTCATTTTCCATTTGAAAGAGCTATCAGGGATATTAGGTGTCTTGTCCAAGTTCACAGAATTAGTTGGGAAAAGACCTACTCTGTCAATGGAACTATTGTCTAAATAATTTGTGTCCTTTCTACCCATTTAGTTTTGGCTGAAGAAAATATCCTTGGAACTGTGAAGCTCTGACCCGTGCTAAAAGTCTGACAGGGCTTGTCTTTTTCACTAATTTCAACCAGAAACTTTCCACCATTATGTGTAAAGAAAAGCTCGGGTTAGATTTCACTAGAAAGATACAAGGATAAAAGTCAATTTTTTACTCATTTCTTAAGTTAAATACTCCCTATCATTTTAAACATCAAATGAAACAATTCTGTGGGGTCTCACTGTCCCATAGACACTTGACTGCATCTCATACAGAAACCATATTTCTGAAAAGCTCTTTTCTTCAATATGTGATCCTCTCTGAGGTGTGTCATGCACACTTGTGATTTATGGACACGGTTTTCACAGCGGTCCAGAACACTGATGTTTGAGAGTACATGTAATTCTTCCTGGACTCTCAGATGAAATCCGTGCTAGTAAAATGGGACGTGTCCAGTGGTAGGACAAGCTGTTATTCTAAAGCCTGTTCTGTATTCGCTGTTACTTGATCGATAACTGATTTTTTCCATTGCTTCTTTTCTATCTTATAATATTTTTTTTAACTTGGATTTTACTGACATACCTGGGTAGTATTTTTTAAATAAGTGGGGTTCTTATTGTCTCAGTTTACTCTTTTTAAAATCTATTTGACTTTCCTTCTCCAGTCTAAGTTCACAAGTAGCAGCATGTTCTGTTCTCATTACTGAGTTATCAGTGTCGATCTTAGAGTCCCAGATGCTTCTTTCTTAAAGTGTGAACGTAAGCCATCAGAGGTTTCATTAATATGTCAGCACCGTAAAACTTTGTTGTCCCGATGCCAGGAATTTATACAAAGAAGATTATTAAAGGAAGCCACTGTTGAGATTGCAGAGAAATTCATTTAAACTTAGTTGCGGGAGCTGCATCAACTTTAATATGCTTCAAAGACACTAAAGACATAACTGTTTCTCTAAAGAAAAATGGAAATAACTGAGTTGAGGTCTTGCCTCCCTCTTCCTGAGGGGGAAGAGGATTTCATTAGTAGCAAAATGGGATTTCTCATCGGCAAAAATAGTGCTGACACTGAAAATGTAATTTCAAGTCCCATCTTGAATATAGAGCTCCAGCTTACAGTAAACATATGTGTTTTAATCATCTCTCTCTTTGCCTTCCTTACCAAAAAAAGCCACTGTGGCAGGTTCCTGGTGGAAAGGTTTACGTTCTCTGAGAGCAGGAAGCTTTGTGGTGTCTTTCTGATTGCTGGCTTCCTGAACACTTATTAGGATGACTTTCGTGTGAGACGTGCACATTACATGTTTGTTAAGTGAGTGGCTGTTTGGTGTAATGGTTCTTGGTCCTCAATGCCGTCGGAACTTGAAAGGGTTCCGTGGACTCGTCCAGCGCGGCACCGTGGCCGGTGTCTGAGTCCTGGACTGAGAGCTCATCGGGCTGAGAGGCTCCAGGAGCGAGCTGGGTAAGTGGGAGAGCTGGCGAGAGACCCCCCCCGAAACACGGCTAGAGCAGATTGTCTGTGTCCGCTACACAGCAAATTAACCGAGACTGGTTTTATCCAGACCATACATTTTAGTAAAGTGGAAAACATGCCTCCGAGATATGGAAAGTCAAACAGGTTTCTTTTTTCTTGAGAAAAATCTCAAGAAGAGGTATATTTGAAATATTTTCACAGAACTGGAAATTAGCTTTCGATTCAAAGTAGCTTTTGGTATAAGGCAAGTTATCTGCTAAAACTTTTGTGGTGAGTTGTGACTTTTTAAGAATCGCTGCCCGAAATTTGCTTGGCTTAGTGAACAGCGTGAGCAAATGACAAGCACTTAACAGTGCTTTTCAGCTGCTGGCGAGAGGCCGGACGGCTGCACAGCGGGGCAAGGCCGCTGCGGGACTGGCTTAGTTTAACAACCCTGGCACAGGACTGGTGTGGACCTGCTGGTGGTGGCTTGCTCTTCCTCTGAGTCATTTTCTGGATTTGCCGTGGCTGGGTCACATATAAAAGCATAGGCGTGGACTGCTCCTTCTCATGCTCCGTGAGGCCCTCAGGCCCTTCCACAGCAGGTGAAATTCCAGCCCGAACTCTGGCAAGATTTGCCTTTTCCACCTTACTTTCTCTGATGATTTTATTCATGCATTTTTCCCCCTCCTTAGTCTCTGTACCCATAAAAATCCTCTTTCCTCTCAGCCAAAAAAGGATATTGTTATGGATAATAATCTTCGTGTAACTTCCCCTTTAGGAAATGATTTTTAGCATGTCATCCATCATATCATTGCATATTTTCAGGAATAAAAGATATTCTTTTGAATTCACAGTGTGCTTTATAATAATTCAGAAGAAACAATTTATAAGTGTCAGTTACTAAAGTTTTGACATGGCTAATGTTTCACGCGTTGAGTTCCTCGTCCCAAGAGAAGAACGGTGCCTTGCAGCACAGGACCAGGCAGCGAGCTTTGGCGGACTAGCTAAGTCTGGCAGTTGAGTGCCGGCCCTGGCCCGCGGGTCTCGGTGCTCCATCCCTAACATTGAGGTAGCTCCTTACAGCCTCGCTTTTAGAAAGATGTGCGGTTTCACCCCCAGAAACCAATGTTCTTTCAGTTAGGAAGTTTAGCTTGCTGTGAATACTGTGATAGCTGGAGACACGATGTGATGGCCTTTTTGACTCTCTGATTTTTGAGTCTCACCCACCTTAGAATATTTCGGTGAGCTCTTAATGGCAACAGTTACCATTTTCGGCAGAAAGCTTCTTCTGTATATTCTAATTAAAATTGAACTAAATGTAATATAAGTTCTTACATTTGAATGGAAACATTGATGATCTATCATGCTGCTTATTTAAATAAGGTATTTATGCAAATCATAAATTTGTGCATAACTGTGGAGTATTTTAACTGTTGTATAACATAATAATATAGGAAAAAGTCTTAAGTTGGTCATTTAAGACCTCAGTGTCCCTAAACAGAGCAGGGTGATTGTAATCAGTATTTGTATAATCTGGTTTTTTTGAGTTTTCTCTTTTCGTTGATGATAAAAATCATGCTTTTAAAAATGAGCATCACTTTTTTGGTGTTTTTTTTTAAAAAATTGGTATGAGCATGATGGATTGTTAACTTATAATGTGTGTGTGTCCTTGGGAAGAAAGATGGCAGTGATAAATTTTAAGAAAAATAGAACATAAAAAGAGAGAAACCGGAACTACAAACTAATTTTTATGAAGTATCTAAAGCATTCTTTTTGAACTCCACCAACGTTATGTAACTGTTTAATATATACGTATAAAGATGTTTGGGGCTAATAGTGACATCCTCTCAGAGTTGACTCTTGTTGCCTTCTCCCTGGTGTGAAGACCAGCACCTCTACCCAACTCCTCTTGACCACGGCAGCGAACAGGCTTTTTCCCAACCCCCGGACCAGCGAGCCACAAGTGCGCCTTCAAGGGGTGAGCGTGCCTTGTCTCGGGTGGTCTGCTCTCCCACCCGCACGGCTTCCTGCAGTTTGCCACTTCTTGCCAATGTTCTCAAGACAAACTGGGAAGGCCCCGCCTGCTGCCTGCGGGGCGTGTGAAGCAGGCACTGTCGCCTGGGGCTGATTCTCTGCTCTCAAAAGCCTGGAGCCTCCACTGTCCTTTCACTGCCTTAAGCATCGCCTTTCTTCTTCTTTTCTGGATTTCAAACGTTTTCTAAAAATCGGATAACAAAATAACTTTTGTTTTCTTATGTAAGTGGAGTCAGGAATTCCAAAGCAACTGAGACTGGGATTTTCATGGCTTTCGCTAAGTAGGTTTTAGAAGTGCTCAGTCATCTTCTCCACCACCACATTTGAGGGGTAGAGTTTTAGGTTACCTGGAAATCAAACCACACCTTAGCTTCCTTCTTGGGGTGTACATTTTGCAACGCTAGAAAGCCTGAGTTCTGGTTCCAGCACAGCCCTTATGTAGCTGTATGATAGTGAGCGAGTCATTTAATGTGTCTGGGTCTTAGCAAACCTGTTAGAAGTACGTTTGCCTGCAGGGCTGGTCTGAGAATGGAAACACCAAAGATGTCAATGTCTTCATTACACTGGAAAGTTTTGTAGAGCAGTTAGGTGGCAGTATGATTTTACAGTTCTTCTTCTGAAAGACTTTGTCCTTCACCCACTCATAGATTTAGGAACTTAGAATGACTGAATTAAAATCATTTAAACTATTAATTAGTCTCTGCTGGTAGGGAACTTCATTTGTTTATCTTCTGCACAAAGAAGTAGGGCAGTGGGATTGATTTCAGAGACACTGATAGTTTAAAGAATAAAGTTATGGCAGTTGATGTACTGACATCCATTTGCCTGTGACCTTCATTTCAGTCAGATATGTAAAAGCTTAGACTTCTGAGACATTGCCCAGTTTAAGCCTCAAAGGAGGAAAAAAAGTCCAAATGCATTAAATGAATGAAAGATTGTTTTCCTTAAAAATCCATTGGGTTATCTTATTCAATGAATCTCTTCCAGATTTTCAAGCTTTCAGTGTCTGCATGCTAATAAAATTTCTGATTCTTTTTTTCTTGAAGTGTAATTATAATGCTGGCAGCTTGCATTTTTGTTCTGGACTAGCTCCTTTCCCATCCCTCCCCGACCCCCAAGCTCTTGAACCCACCAACCTGCTTGAATTTCCTCGTGCCTGTAACTGATGCTCTTTAAGAACTGCCTGCACAGCAATTGAAGCATTCGAATGTAACTGGTCTAATTGTAGAGTTCTGTCCTTTGATGTGATAGGATAGAATTCATTAATTTTTTATTATAGATTTTCCTTACATTATTAATGTCTAGAGAAAGAGCAAGATTAAGTAAATTTAAAATGAAAACATTGAAGTCTTCCTAGGTTTTTATCAACTTTTAAGATTGATTTGAGAAAGTGCAATCGAGGAGAGTTTTCATGTTCTTTATATTGTTCTGCTTATTATTGTAGGAGCAATTACTATGAACTGGAAGTGTCGTTTTTGGGTTTCAGACTTAATTTGGTAGTAACACAAGCATTATTAGGTATACAGTCTGAGAGATTTTGGAAGCAGCTCATATTAACTCAATTTTATAAGGCAGTAGGTCGATAAGAAAGTAAGGTATAATAATAATATATATCATAATATAATATCATATATCATAATATAATCATAATATAATAGACTAGAAACTCTGAAGAAAATTGGGGAAAAAGAAGTTCGTCACCGGGACACCAGATGCCTTTAATCTTTTGAAGCTCCCTACTTTACCAAAAGTCTGATGTTTGGATAGCCATGGGTTGTTATGGAATCCTGCTTCTGCAGTAGTTTTTGTGAGGGTCAGTGTGAGGTTTTTAGGAAACACCTGCCTGTGGCCGATGGGGCAATGATGGCTGTCACTGGGGACCCCAACGCCAGCCAAGGTGGTGACACCCACTCCGTCATCCGCTGTTAGAGTCCAGCTTTCTTCAGTTGCTTTCAACATATTTGGGTACTGATCTGTCAATTTGATAATTGTAAAATAGCCAACAGATGTCTCTGCATTTACCCATTGACAGCTGCATGTTTATTTCCTTTTCTACATCATTTCATAGACTGACTCCCAGGGTTTTTTTTGGATTATGACATTGTATTGAATTTTTATTTTCTTTCAGTTTCACAAATCTTAACCCCAAAGTGCTTTTTCCCGTGGGAAGGGAAGGATAAATTTGGGTTGAAGACCACCAGCAGCCCCAGTCTGTATCACAAAGATGCTCGCAGCAATCCTAAGGGACGCTTTATGGCCAAGACTGAGCTGCCTCAGCTGGGCTCAGCTTCAGTCTGTGGATGGTGTCTAGAGAAATTTCCAGCAGCACAAATACTCCTAGTATATGAGTTGCCTGGAGCTATAAACTTCTGACCAGTTCCCATCAGGAAACCCACAGAAGTTTCTGTGGCTCTTTAAAAATAAACCTAAGGGTTCTTAATTGACATGTTTTATGTCTGTCAGTAGCCTTCAGTTGAGATACAGAATTCAGTCTTACTCTATTGTTTTGCTTTTCTGTTCTATTTTTGCTTGGTGCAGAAAAATATTTAAAACACAAAGCCTTTCTCTAACAATGTACTCAGATTTAAATACTATTTACTGTAATATAAGTCAGGGATTTATCATAGCCAGCCATGAGTCTGCAGGGACCTGTTCGGAATGACAATTCACTCTTCTTAGAACATAAGAAACGACTCCCTGACTCTAAGCTTTAATAAATATTGAAATACAAGGTGGAAGAATATGAGAAGTGGAGTGAATTTCTTTTTCTGTCTTTCTTCCTTGATTTAAAATTTTTACTTCCTTTAACAGAGGGAGAAATCAAATTTTTGTTGATGCTATAATCTGCAAGTCACCTTCTTTGAGGAAATTTTTTTTGAAATATTTTAAAATGTGATTTTGTTTGAAATCCCTTGACGGGCAAGAGACAATAAAGTAGAAAATTGAAGAAAGCGTAGGAGATGACAAGGCATCTGGTTTATGTATGTGACCCTCCCTGGCTTCACCCAGCTGGGGCTCTGCTTACATTGTGTGAAGGTTAGAAAAAGGCCATGTTGGAAAGTCAGTAAAATATGAAAAAAATTTTAGATGCAATAATTATTTGGTGGTTTTAAAAAACAATGTAACTTGATGGTTTAAGTGAAATACATAGCTTTCTAATAAATGAGGTTAGATTTAAATTTGATTATATTCAGAAACAGCTTGTCGCTAGATATATCTGTATTTCTGATTTGACGCTATGGATTAATAGATAATTAAATTATGCTAATCAGGTGCTTATGCTCACAGTTCCACACAAAATAGACATGAGGTTGCATTTCTCTTTAATGAAGTCTATGTTTCGGGTATTTTGCTATTTCAGTGTTCATTTGTCATTAGGAGTTTTATGTTCCCTCCAGGCAGTGCTCAACTTGGGCTGGGGAATTCTTATAATGTGAAGTTTATTAATTCATTTCATATTGATATTTAAACTAAAAAACCTAAAATACATAATGATAGTCCATTAGTATTTCCATATGCCCTTAACTTTTTTTGTTTTTTACTGTGTGACTTGAATGCACAAAGTGGGATACTGAAGTTTCTTCTTTAATGTGAGCTCAGGATAGAATCTGTAAGATTGACCAAGAAAAACCATGATGGTAATTCATGAAGCTTTCCTGTGGAAGGTCAAAGTTGTCCGGTGCTTTGACATTGTATCCTTCTTGTAAACCAAAGTAGGCTCACACAGTATCTTCTTTAAGCAGAGGTGGGAGGACATTGAAAAGCTCGCTCACATAGTCAGGAGTGAATCTGGTCAATGTTTGGAGGATGTTGGGGCCAGCAGGTGACAGAGCACCCTCCCCATGAGGAGCCGAGTGCTGCTGTTTCTGGGGTGAGAAGGGAGCCACGTGTCTGTGAGGAGGCCCTTCCTAACCATCCCCTGTGGTCAGAGACCACGTGCGTTGTGTAATTTAAGCTCCAGAAGTTCCCACGGCCTCTTGTTGTTAGAAGGCCACCTCTGATAGAGGACTCTTGGTCGTCCCTGGTGGGACCAGTGTCCAGATTCAGACAGCGCGCACAGGCTCTGCCTTTGAAGGACATGACCTCCTGTTCTCCTCCATTCTCCAACACGGACATGTGTCTGAAGTGGTTTACGCTGGTGTTGAGCTTTTGTCCTTTTTCTGCCTCAACCCCGTTCTTTCAGATCTCAACGAGTGTGGCCTGAAGCCGCGGCCCTGCAAGCACAGGTGCATGAACACCTACGGCAGCTACAAGTGCTACTGTCTCAATGGCTACATGCTGATGCCAGATGGGTCCTGCGCAAGTACGTCAAGAATCCTCACTGTTTCTTGGGTGCTCTGGTGCTATGGTGGTGTGGGAAAGTGGGCTCCCAGCCCTCATCCTAAGCAGGATGTGAGCTTGTGTCTCTATGAGTGCCTAACAAATTGAAAGCCAACACAAGAGTGGCGCATTTTAGATGTCTAGCATTCTTTGACCATGGGTGCCCATGTTAAGTTGATTTGGAAATGGTATCTAGAACAAGAATCACAAAACTAAGTGTATTTTCTAATGTTTTTCCCAACATATTTTTCCCTATCTTCTATCTGGGCATAGAACTATTCCATCTAGGAAAAGAACATTAGTGGCTGTGTAGGGACTGTTGTGCTGTCCGTAAGGATGGACACTAAACTGTTTGCTGGTAGAAAATACATCAAGTCTGTGATTGATTATAAACCATTCACAAGTACCTTCTCACTTCACTTTTATGCTTCTTTATAATAGCCTAAAGACTATATTATGTCCCTTTTCTAAAAAAAAAAAAAACCCTACTTCAAATGAAAAGCTAAATGAGTATAATAACAAAAAAGTAGATTTCGTGTGTGTCTTTATTAGAAAGAAATGTATAGAAATGTGTGGTGTCCCTGCGAGCATGTGGATGTGTTTATGAGATGGACCATGCCCTAAGATTCTCTGCAGGCGGGACGTTGAATCGGGGTTGTGTTTATATGGTATTCAACAATTGATGACTTGATTTTTATTTTTACTCAATTATCAGTTCAATTACTTAATTATCAATTGGTTAATTATCAGTTTATCTGGGTTGCATTTTATAAAACAGAAAAGGCTAGTTCATCTCACTTAGTGCTGCATATGTAGCGCGGTCCGCGGTCCTTTTTGGAGTGAGGTGAGTCCACGTTTCATAGCCTGTGGCGGTGATGCTAGAGCCTCGAACATCGTGCAGCTCAGGGGAGATCTCTCCCGAGAGAAGCTTAAAGCGTGGTTGAGACAGTTACTCGACGTTTTAGTTGAGAACCAGCATTGAGCATGAGTAATCTGGACAAATACCTCAATTCTCCACTTTCCTTGGCCGCTGGAAGAATTTCCAGATAATCCATGTAAGATAAAGTTTTACATTTGTATTTTAATTCTTCAGATTCTTTAAAGGTCTTCTGCAGATGGTGACGGAGCTGGGTCACTTCTTACTCATCCCTGGGGGAGGAGGGTCTTCCCGTCCCTCCCCACATTTTTTACTTTCTCTAGATTGTTGGATCCTTGAGGCCTGTTCGTCCTCATTTTCATTCAGTGTCGCTGATTTCAGGACAAATGAAAACATCCTTATTTCAGTTATAGACTGTTCCCAACTGTGTAAGTCACACAGTCACGCTCTTCCCAGGTGCCCTGACGTGCTCCATGGCCAACTGTCAGTATGGCTGTGATGTTGTCAAAGGACAGATCCGGTGCCAGTGTCCCTCTCCTGGCCTGCAGCTGGCCCCCGACGGGAGGACCTGTGTGGGTGAGTTGTGAAACGGCGTCTCTCTCAGCCACAGGAGGGAGGTGTGGGAGGGGGGCAGGTCCTCACATCAGGTGACAGCTTCCCTTTAGAGGAGAGCGGATGTCCCAGAGGAGGACTGCTCTCCGTGAACGGACCAGGGAAATCTGTCTCCCTAAACATGAGGGATCGGAGGAAGCCCCAGGCAGCGGAACCACACGTGCGAGGCCCTGAAGTATCCAGGAGCCCAGTGTTTCTAGAACGGAAGAGGCAGGAGTGATGAAGCTGAACAGTGGACAGGCGAGCTGGTGTGGGTTGTGCTGAAGAGCTGGACTGTCCTCCCTGTCAATTAGGAAGATTGTGGCGAGAGTCTGGGCTTTGGTTGCAGCCTGATTGCCCATTCCTGAGAGTAACATCAGGCGAGAGACTGCCTTTCTTTGAGCTTGAGTCTCCTGGTCTTTAAAATGGGAGGAAAGCCACACAGAACCCTTGGGAGGGCTGAATGAGATCATGTCTGCAAAGAGGTTCGCCCAGCACCTGGCGCATAGTGGGCACTGGACAAATACCTCAATTCTCCACTTTCCTTGGCTGAATGAATGGAGCATTTGGCGATTCGAGAGAGATTTGCTGTCTCCCAGGCACTGTGCTAAGTGCTGGATATACAGTAGCGGGCAGAGCAGACAAGATTTTTATTCTCATAGGCTGATTTTCTAATGCAGGAAACAGAAAAGAAACAAATACCCAATAAAATGCAAACAATACGAAGTAGTTATAGGAGGCCCTAAGAGAGAGCAGAAAGGGTCTATTTTAGAAAATGGTGTTTGAGGAAAGGCCTAGTGTGAGGCCTGGCTGTTGGCCTGTGAGGCTCAGCCAGCAGGTGGAAGGCTTCAGGGCTGCAGGAAGGGGAGGCCGGCGCCTGTGAGGATCCGAAAGAAAGGAGGTCACGTGGCTGAAGCACAGAGTGTGGGGCGAGGGGCGGTGGCTTGAGAGACAACCGGTGAGGAAGGCAAGGGTCGTTGGTTGCAGGACAAGGTGAGGAATGAGGATTTAATTCAGAAAGCGGTGGAGACGGTTGAAGAGTTTTAAGCATGGTGATGTTTTCATAGAATCATTTTGACAGTTGAGTGAGAGTGCTTTGGAGGGGTAGGATTGGCAGGACAGATGGATTTGGAGGTTCCTATAACAGTCTGACCTGGGGTGATAGCTTGGACCAGTGTAGTGGCAGTGGGTGAAGAGCAGAGTCGATGAGCTCAGAGTTTTCCAGAAGTAGAATAACGGGGCTTGGTGAGTTGGGGGTTATGGGAAACAGGGTTGTCAAGGATGACTCACGTCTGGGTGGATGCAGGTGCAGGGTGTGCTGAGATGCGGTGCAGGCGGAGGACAGATCAGGAGGATGAGCTGGAATTTAGAGATGGGAATTCATGTTCCTGTGGGAGCAGCCAGCTGGAGAACACTTAGGATGGGCCACTGTGTGCCAGGCAACCATTTGCAGACTGTTATTTATTTTAAAATCCACTCCATCTCAACATGCTGCTGTTCTTCCTAAGATGCAGTTGACTTGTGTTCTAGATGTTGATGAATGTGCCACTGGAAGAGCGTCCTGCCCTAGATTTAGGCAGTGTGTCAACACTTTTGGGAGCTACGTCTGCAAGTGTCATAAAGGCTTCGACCTCATGTACATTGGAGGCAAATACCAATGTCACGGTAACGAACCCCAACCACTGCTATGTGTCTTTCTTCCTGTGGCGCAGAAAGGTCTCTTAGCTGGTGACGACGGGCTGTCGGGGGCAGTGTGGGTCCTGGTGTTAAATTCAACAAACAGAAGTCCAGGTCAACCGCTGGTTGTTCTGGACGCACGTGTACTTTACGTCGTCTTTTTATCTGCCAGCTTTACACAGACCTTCACATTGCCCAAAACAAACTTTTTGAGGCTGTACATATTTTTATGTCATCATATTTATCTCCCCAGTAAGCCTCTGTCCCCGCTTCCCGCTGCAGACATCGACGAGTGCGCCCTGGGGCGGTACCAGTGCAGCAGCTTCGCTGGGTGCTACAACATCCCCGGGGCCTACAGGTGCAAATGTAAAGACGGGTACCATGGCGACGGACGGAGCTGTGTGTGTGAGTGATGCTGTCTCTCTGCTCTGAGTTCCAGCAGGACACGCAGGGTCACAGCCAGGCCGTTACTAGGGAAGATAAGGAGTAAGATTAATGATCAAGGAAGTACGGTTTTCATAGCTGGGCATATTAGTCTATGCTTTCCACAGACAGTAACTTCCCTTCCTCAGGTATTTTTAAAAACTAAAGACTCAGTAATACACCCTAATCTTAAAGGCATTCAATTCCTTGATTAAAATCTCTCAACCGCTTCCCTTTAGCTGGCAAGAAATGATAGAGCCCTCCCTGGGAATTTGGGTTTGCTAAAATTGGACATAAATGTTTGTCGTTAGCATTAGATTGTGATGGTGGGCTAATCTGAATATATCCTACACTTTCCATTCCTCTGTTTCAGGCCCCCTTGTTCTGCTATTAGAAGGTCATTCCCGGGGCCAGCCCTGTGGCCTAGGGGTTAAGTTTGGCACAGTCCGCTTCAGTGGCCTAGCTGGCATGAGAGATTTTGACGTGTTTGTTTTTTACAATTTGGTCTTTTACTTTTTTAGGGGAGGTGGTTACATACTAATTTAAGTCTTTTGTCCCTTAGATATTCCAAAAGTCATGATCGAACCATCGGGGCCCATTCACGTGCCAAAGGGAAATGGCACCATCTCAAAGGGAGACGGAGGACGCGGTAACTGGATTCCTGATGTTGGAGGTACTCGGTGGCCTCTGAAGACGCCATATATTCCTCCTGTCATTACCAGGAGGCCCACTGCTGAGCCAACAACAAGACCTACCCCAGAGCCCACGCCACAGTCTACCCCACCCCCACCCACACCCCCACCCACTGAACTCGGAACCCCTCCACCACCAGCAACCCCAGAAAGACCAACCACCGGACTGACAACCATGGCGCCAGCTGCCGCTACATCTCCAAGAGAGAGTACAGTCGACAACAGGATACAGACAGATCCTCAGAAACCCAGAGGAGACGTGTTCAGTAAGTCATATAAATGCTGGCATATTGTTTTTGAGGGTTTTCTCCCCAGTTTTATTGAGATATAATTGACATACAGCATTGTATAAGTTTAAGGTGTACAGCATAATGGTTGGCCTTATATATATTGTGAAATGATCACCACAGTAAGTTTAGTTAACATCCATCATCTCATCTAGATACAAAATAAAAGAAAAACTATATGTATTTTTCCTTATGATGAGAACTCTTAGGATTTCCTTTCTTAACAACTTTCCTGTAAATCATAAAGTAGAGTTAACTATAGTCATAATGCTGTCCATTACATCCCTGGTACTTATTTAACTTGTAGCTGGAGGTTTGGACCTTTTTATCACCTTCCTCCAATTCCTCCTCCCCCTCCCCCTGCCTCTGGTAACCACAAACCTGGGCTCTTTTTTATGAGTTTGTTTGTTGTTTTTTAGATTTCACATATAAGTGAGATTATACAGTATTTGTCTTTCCTGTCTGACTTATTTCACTTAGCATAATGCCCTCAAGGTCCATCCATGTTGTCTCAAATGGTAGGATGTCCTCATTTTTTGTGGCTGAATTATATTCCATTGTATGTTTATACCACAACTTCTTTGTCCATTTATCCATCAGTGGATACTTACGTTGTTTCCATGTCTTGGTTATTGTAAATAATGCTGCCGTGAACATGGGGATGCAGATATCTCTTCAACAGTTTTTTCATTTCCTTTGGATGTATTCCCAGAAGTAGGATTGCTGGATCATATGTTATTTGTATTTTTAATTTTTTGAGGAACCTCCTTTCTGTTTTCCATGGTGGCTGCACCAATTTACATTCCCACCAACAGTGCACAAGGTTCCTTTTTCTCCACATCCTCACCAACACTTATTTCTTGTCTTTTTGATAATAGCCATTCTAACAGGTGTGAGGTGATATCATTGTGGTATTGATTTGCATTTCCCTGATGATTAGTGATGTTGAGCAACTTCTCTGGACAAATGTCTATTCAGTTCCTCTGCCCATTATTTAATTGGATTATTTATTTATGTATTTTTTGCTATTGAGTTGTGTGAATTCCTTGTATATTTTAGATATTCACTTCTTATCAGATACATGGTTTGCAAGGTTTTTTCCCATCTGTAGGTTGTCTTTTCATTTTGTTCATCGTCTATTTTGCTCTGCAGAAGCTTTTTAGTTTGGCGTAGTCCCACTTGATTATTTTTGATTTTTGTCGTTTGTGCTTTAAGACATGCATGTGAGTATCCGGTTGTCCCAGCACCATTTATTGAAGAGACTGACTTTTCTGCATTGAGTAGTGTTGGCTCCCTTGTCAGATGTTAGTTGACCATATGGGTGTGAGCTTATTTCTGGGTTCTCGGTTCTGTCCCATCGGTCTGTGTGTCTACTTTTATGCCAGTATCATACTGTTCTGATGGCTGTGGCCTTATAGTGTAGCTTGAAATCAGGAAGCGTGCTGCCTCCTGCCTTGTTTCTTTCTCGGGATTGCTTTGGCTGCTCACGGTTTTTTGTGTGAGCCCCTTTTAAAGGAGCTCTTTATGATGACATTTCCACCACAGGCCAAGCCCTGAACTAAGAATCAAACTCGTAAAAAGAACTAGCTGTACAAAGCCTAAGTGATACATCCCTACTGTTAGATATTATAAGGAGCTAAATAAAAGTCCGTCGATCGGACAAATAAGGGAGTGTGTAGAAACGGAAGGAGCCACAGAGTACACCACAGTTCCTATCCAGTGTGGGAATTCTGACGTACTCGGGTTTACTTGAGAACTCTCGGAGATGGGGAAGCAAATGTATCTCGTGCCATTTAACGTTCAGTCTAAATGTTCAGTGGGTCAGGAAACATTTCTGAGTGTCTTTAGAGTGCCGGGCCCTGATGAGGCATTGGGCTTATTTCCAAGATAAAACAGAGAAGGTTTCGGTCTGGTGGAGAGGACAGTCACCCAGAAGGGGACTGTGGAAGCAGGTCAGTGAAGGTTGTGTAGGACATTATGGGAGCGGAGAGAAGTGGCACCTTGTCAGTCTGTGGGCAGGGAGCAGTGAGGGAGGCGTTCTAGTCAACGGGACGGGACATGGGCGCAGGGCTGGGAGGCAGCACAGCCTGTGCAGGAAACTGGAGGGTCGAGTCCAGGGCGGGCAGGAAAAGCTGGACAGCTGGCCCTCGTGTGTGCTGTTAGCTGGTTAGGTCTGGAAGACGCCCAGAATTCTACTGGCTGGCTGGGAGAGGGTGGGACTGCCTCTGGGGATGGAGGCTGTAGGGAAAGAAGCAGGTTTGGAAGGAGGAAGAGGTTGTTCCCTAATGTTAGTACCCACCAAAATGTGCACTTTACGCCTCTGCCTGTCCTGGTGCTGAGCCGCCGGTTGCGGTCCACGTGGCCTGTTCCCAGCCGCCTTTGTGTCCTGTCGCCTGTCTCCTCTTCTCCTATGATGTTTTAGTTTCTTCTCTTCCTTTCCTTTTCCCCGTGATGGACTAAACTCTGCTCCTTTTCTTTTGAACACTGTTGCCATTTTTACCACATGAAAAGAATACTGACCTTTGTGATTTTTTAAAAGAGAAAAAGCTTCTTTTTTTTCTTGTATGTGACTCTCAATTAAATGTTTTCCTCTAGGTCATTGTCCGTTTAGATAGCTTGAGATTGTCTAATTCTGATGTAGTTGTAATTCTGTGTATTCTGAGCAATAGATATAATTTTTAGAGGAATTAGGTGGTCCATCTAATAATACATTTTATATGTGCATCTCGCTTACTTTTTGAAAAGCAAATTTTTGTAATTTTTCTCCTCCCTTCCTCCCTTTTTCCCCTCCCTCTCTGTCATCCCTCTCTTTCTTACTCTTCTGCTTTGTTTTCTTCATCTCTTTGTGATCATACAATGAGATTTTTATTCATGGGTGCTTAAGTAAATATAATATTTATATTATTTCACTGCCTTAAAGTATGGTCATAAAAACTTGGCTGTTTAATGTAAAAAGACACTCTAACATAGACGTCAACATCTTTCTGAGTCTTAATGTTTTCTCTTTTTGAAAAGTCTCTCTTCCTATTATTCCTTTCCATACCGACACACAAATGAATTAAAAATAACGCTGAAGTTCACCAGTAGAATTTAGCAGGACAGAATTGGGGAAGCGTGGACTTCCAATGGTGTCTGAGAGCACTCGTTCCAGCAGAGGGTGACTTGCAGACGTGCCCGGGGGAGGAATTCCCTTGATCCTGTGCCCGGGCTGCTGCATGCCACAGATAGCATTGCTGCTCGGGACATCCTGCCAAAAATTAAATTCCACTCCCTTTCGTCTTCAGCCGTGGCTGCCGGTTACTCTCAGCACCTGTGAGGGGATTGTGGACACTGCTTAATTTGCTATCTTGTGATTGCAGCGTATATTCTGAATTAGGGAAAGGTTCTCAGTTTTTAATTCAGGACAAGTAACTTGTTATTATTCATTGTGAAACAGAAAACCTCAGCACTATTTTAGTTCAACACCATTTCTTCACTGAATATTTTCTTCACTTCTGGGATAGTAACTTTCTACGCCATCCTTATCTTCCTCTGGTCTGAGAACAGAACTCAGGTCTCCTCATTTCATGAATTTTCAGACTGCCTGGCAGTCTCCAAGTGGCCCCATACTTCAATTGCATTTTTCTTTACATTGAAATATACATATTTCTTTAACGGAAGAGGTTGTTAAGCAAGGCTATTCTTTATGTGTGTGTGTGTGTGTGTGTTGTCCCCTTGAGAAAAAACTGTAAAGATTCTGAAAGGAAATCAAGGAAGACAAATTATAGCACAAATACCCCTGTAGCCTAGACTTCTCCCCAAACTCTAGACTCCTGTATCCTCTGCCTGTTTGACCTCTCCAGCTGGATGAAAATAGATGTCTCAGACTCAACGTGTCTAATTCTTCCTGACCGTCACCCCAAGCCCATTCTCCCCACAGCCTTTCGCCCCCCAGGATACGGCATCTCCGTCCTACAGATTGCTGAAGCCGAAGATCTTGGCGTCCTCTTGTTCCTCTGCGTACCCCACATCCAGTCTGTGTGGAAATCCTGTGAGCCCTACTTCAAATTAGGTCTTAAGTGTGGCCACTGCTCACCATCTCCAGTGCCACCACCCGGGCCCGGGCCATGCTTCCCCCAAGCACAGGTCCCAAATCCCATATCCAGATGAGTTGTGGAATCCAGCATCTTCCGACTAGAGAAGGACTGTGGTGCGTGTGCTGTATGTTACAAACTGAAGCACGTCAAGTCTTTCCACAGTGAAATACGAATATTTACATGAATTTGGCCACTAAAGACATTTGGGCCAGATTAAGTGAAGGTGGTTTTGCCACCTAGTGAGTAACAGCAGCAGCTCGTGGACTGCAGAATTACGGGGAGGCCCCGTGGACCTGTACTGCTGGCCCTCCAGCCGGTCTCCTCCCCAACCCCCCTGTCTCCTGTGGCTCTTCTCAAGCCAGCAGCCAGGGGACCTTTCAGAACTGAAATGAGGTGTCATTGTCACAGCTCTGCACCAGCAGCCACTTGGTGCAGGAAGACCTTATGCCCTCCCAGCATCCCACAGAGTCCTGATGGCCTCAGCTCCTGGCCCTCTGCCCTCACGGCCCGGCACCCTCCCTCACCCTCAGACTCCTCCCACAGGACTTTTGCTCCAGCTGTTCCCTCTTCCTCTCCCATGCTATCAGCTTGGCTCACTTTGTCACCTCCATGCAAATCCCGGGGAGGCTGCCCTGACCCTGTTCTGTTCTGGGACTCCAGCTGCCACCCGAACACCTGACCTTGCTGCTCCCTACTGCTTTTCTTTTTTAAATAGTGTTTATCACCTTCCAATATACTTTATTGTTTACTTGTTTATAATGTCTATTTTTGTCTCTCCTTACCAGAATATAAGATTTTTGAGGGCCAGGATCTTTGTTTTGTTCACTGGTATATCTCAAAAACCTGAAATAATGCCTTGCACATAATGGGCACTGGAACACTATTTGTGGAACAAAGGAATGAATGAGTAGATGGATCCCTCATAATATTTTAAAATAAAATAAATTATCATGTAATCAACTTTTCCATACAAAAGCTAATTTAATATAATAACACATTTAATCTATATTTAAGAATTAAAATATATTCTTTTCTGATTAAATTTTTTTTTTTTTTTGGTGAGGAAGAGTAGCTCTGAGCTAACATCTGTTGCCAATCTTCCTCTTTTTGCTTGAGGAAGATTGTCACTGAGCTAACATCTGTGCCAGTCTTCCTCTATTGTTTTTATGTGGGATGCTGCCACAGCATGGCTTGATGAGCAGTGTGTAGGTCCACACTCGGGATCTGGACCTGTGAACCCCAGGCTGCTGAAGCGGAGCGCATGAACTTAACCACTACACCACCGGGCCAGCCCTGATTGTTACTTATTTTAATACTATGGGGAGCTTTTTGGTGTGCGTCCTTCCACCATCTTTTCTTTCTCTCTGTCTCCCTCCCTCCCTTCCTCTCTGGAGATTGGTACTCTATTCAGTGTATTATTAAATCTGAAAATTTGATGTTAATGAGAAGGGAAATGATTTCAATTCAGAGATAATGTCTCAAAGTATATATTTCCTAGCTTCTGAAACTAGTTCAAATAATTTGCTTTATGTTTTATTATTTGAACCTTGGCTTGTTTGAAGGTACACAAATTTTTCATGTCAGAAAGATTTAAGAAAGAACCCCTTAAAACAGTGTTTTCTCTGGGTCTACAGTCATGCGTCACTTAGTGAGGGGGACACGTTCTGAGACATGTGTCATTAGGCAATGTCATCGTTGTGCGAACGTCACAGAATGACTTATACAAACCTAGATGGTACAGCCCACTGCACACCTAGGCTACATGGTTCTAATCTTATGGGACCATCATCGTAAGTGGTCGGTCCTTGACCGAAACATCGTTGTGTGGCGCATGACTAAACAAAATACCACTGAAGCTGGAGATTTTGTCCTTGTGTTACCCCTACAAAGGAAAGGCGTTCAAAACAGCAAAACAGTTATTTAAACTCGAAATAGGTGGTCCAGGTGGAATAGTTATAATAGCCTTTTGGCATTTAATTTGGGGCCTAAAAATGTCCATCTATGCCCACATCAATTAATTACCCATGTGTGACATCCTTGTGAGGTTTTAAAATAATTATCCCAATTATATCCAAAATCTCTGAAGGTGACTGAAGTCTCTTCCAGTAACCCACCCCACTGTTGGGGTCCCCTTTCTTATATTTAACCTTCATGTAAATTCATCAATTACGGCTTACACCTCTTCAGCGTTGTCAGGTACTCAGGCTGATGGAGACAGCTGGTTCTTGTCTCCAGACCCCGTACTCCATTTAGTATTCAGGGAATACTCTCAGGAAATTACTCAACTCCTTCCTTTTTGGGCTCAGTAACTTCTGTTTCATAAATCTTCTTAGAAATACTGGTTTTCAACCTGCTTAGCAACCTTCTTGGCCTACCCTTTGAACTCTCTTTGTTTTCCAAATCTGTCTCAAACGATGGGGTCCAAAGATACATAACAGTCGAATCTGACCCCGTATTGATTGCAATGAGGATTTTCTTAAACATGTTTTTGTAATCTGATCACTTCCCTATGTGCCAGGTGCGTTAGAGTGCAGGGTTACAGGCAGCTATCTAACCCTCTGATGTTTTTCCCTCAGATGGTCGTACAGGGCCTGGGACATGGTAGGCACTCAAAAATATTTGTTGAATGGAATGAAATGGAATTGTATATTAGATTCAGTTTCTTTAATCTAAGTAACCCTTCCTGCGCTTGAACGAGCTAAGTTTAACTTGATGATTCTGATGGTCCTTCCCAAATGAGCAAAGTTACTTCAGGCTACTGTCTTCCTCTCATCCTGATACAGCTTAATATAGCACTGAAACACACATTCTCTGAAAACTCTAAATCTAATGTGCCTCTAAATTTTAAGCTTGATGTTGAGAAATAGTGAAAAGTCATTGAGAGGGAATCTGCACACAAGGTCGGGGCGCACGAAATGGAGGGGCTCAGAGTAGAACCCAGCAAGTAGGAAGATCTAGTTTTCATTCTCACCCTCTTGTTCATGAGTCACGTGACTTTGGACAAGTTACCGTGCCTTCCACCTCAATGTTCTCATCTGCGAAATGGAAGGAATGTCTCTGGCCTTCCATTCTCATAGAGTGCTTTCAAGCATCAGACATTATACAAGTAAAAGCGTTTATAAATTGTTAATTACTATGGAATACAAAAGATTACTGTATTTTATAGGAATAACTATGATGGGGAGTGTTTAAATGCTGTGTGATTAATGTGTGATATGAAATATTATGAACATATTTTTAAATTAATTTCAACTTGAGGGACCCGAGGATTTTAGATGGTGTGAACAGAATTATAATCAGATGTATTTGCAGGGCTAGCCCTGATAGGCATGATTTGAGCAACACTAAAGTTTTCTGACGTAGCATGAAATTCTTGTTCTTTCACTAAGGGGATGGGGCAGAGCTTCTCAAAGTGTTTCATAGAACATTAGTTCTCTAGGATATTATGCAAGTTAATGCCTGAAAAAGTGCTGAGGTCGAATAAATGTGAGAGATTCTAGGCATTAGTCAACCTAAGTAGGTTTGTTAACTGTAAGACTTCTCAATGTGCTAATGGTCATTGTGAATCGCTCTGAGAGGCATATAATGTGCATCATTTCTCAAGTGGATTTGACCGTGGGATTACTTAACTTTGGGGACTAGCATTCCTTGTAACCAGCTTCAGATCAGGCTGGGCTGGGCTGAAGAGCCCTCGCCCGTTACCTCTCATTGGCAAGGTTTCTGAGACCAATGGGCTGATCCTGGATTCTGGAGGAGGCTGGCAGAGGGGAGCTGGGGAGGGCAGGGAGGTTCTGGGCAGACTCAGAGCAAGAAGAGCAGATGTACTTGCTGGGAGGCCTCTCCGGACACCAGAGCTATGCTGCAGGGGGCTGCCGAAACGTTGGAGACCGAGCACCAAAGATGAAGATCTGGGGTCAGGGCAGGTAGAGCTGTCCCAGAGCCAAGGAAACAAGAAGCCACTTGATGCAGAAGCCAAAGTGAAGGAAGTTAGGGCAAATGCATTCCAGCCAACAAAACAATGAAATATTATGCAGTGCTGTATTTTGGAAAATATTTAATGACTTGGGAAAATAGCCATGTTATAAAATTAAGTGAAAAGAATATGCAGAACTGTGTATACCATTTGACTCCAATTAGGTATAAAATACATGTGGACATATAGATATTTATATACATATAGATGTTTATAAAAGTCTAGAAGAAAAAAGACCAAATAGTAATGATGGATCTATCCAGTTTATGATATTTTGGGTGATTTTTATTGTCATTTTGTTATCCTCACACGGTGATTTTTAATCTTTCCATTCCCGCTGTCACTGGTTGCGGCCGTTACAGCAGTAACTCCTTAGGAGAGGGGCTGGTGTAACAGATCCCACTCTCCCAGCAGGAGAGTAAATTGGGTGTTTTGAAAAAGTGACCCAGGGAATTCTGATTGTTAGTCATGTTAATTTTATTTAGAATATACTGGTTTTTAAAAATTCATTAAAGGTTTTATTAGCTTCTATTTTTAACCTCTCAAAATTTTGTTTACAATCGAGTATGTCAGATATGTCCAATTTTAGCTGGGAAGCTCAGATTACTGCAAGAAATATAATGTCACTTGGACCAGGAAGCAGATTTTTTTCAGAGTGTTGTCAGAAGCTCGTTTGAAACACAGTAACCTAGGATGCTTATTGAAAATGTAGGTTCCTAATCCCTACAGCACATTTACCAAGTCAGGCTTTCTAGGGGGGTACTTCTCGGGCTTTAATGTGTATACAAGAAATGTGGGGATCTTGTTAAAATGAAAACTTTGATTCAGAGAGTCTAGGGTAGGACCTGAGATTCTGCATTTCTAACAAGCTCACAGGTAATACCGCTGACCTGCCAGCCACATGGAATCACAGGGCTCTCTACACCATCATGGCAGCTCCAACCCAGAGGAACCATGTCTTGAATGGGGACAGCACTAGCTAGATGTGGAATGTTTAAAATGTAGCAATTGTGTCTAAAATGTAGCAACTGGGACATATGAAGAAAAATGTTGCAGAATAGAGATTATGGGATATAATGTAAGATGTATCAGGTGTTCTTATGAGTGGCCATATCAGGGAACTGGACTCATTGTTGCTGTGTTATTCTAGATCATGAGAATGTATTGAAATTCCAAGTACCACACAATAAGAAGAAAATTGTTTCCATTTGACTGATTGCTGCTTTGCTGAATGCTGTCCAGTTTCTTTCTCTCTTTACCCTTCTGTGGGTTTTACAGAGTGTGTGGCTGATGTGATCACATTGTTCTTAGTCATGGAAATATGATCTCTTTTCTGATTCTGTTTGCTGATAAGTAAAAAGATTGTTTCTGCTGAGGGGTGAAAATGTCTTCAAACTAGTTCACTTTCTAGTAAACAGCAAATCCTAGGGAGACCCTGGGAAGATGCCTGACATCTCCCTGAAGATGAAATTTCTGCCAGTGTTTTGAAGGGGTGAGTTGTCACTGCTTATAGGTCAGGATCTGGTGCTGTGAATTCTGAAAGTTTCCACGATTTTTGAGTTATATTTTAATTGGATCCTGTGGTGGCTGGTGAAGAAAAAATAGCTCTCTCCAGAAAGTATAAATTGAGTTCTTGGTGAACGTGACCAAGGTCAGAAATCAGATTTTTTTTTTTAAGTTTTATGCACATTTGTCTATGTCTATAGTAATGAAGAGTATTGTGCTCACCAGCCACTTGTGATGAGGGGCATGTCACAAAATCTTCCTGCGCCTCTGTTTCCTCATGTGTAAGTGGGGGTATCACAGCATCCACCTCACTGGGCCGCTGTGAAAATGAGAGGAGAGTGAGTGTCAAACTCTCTGCAGAGTGCTTGGAATGCAACAAGAACTCAATGTATATACATACACAATACATAGAATGAGAACTCAATACATAATAGCCATTACTACTTCTGTTGATGCTGAACCCATTTATATGGTAATGATAACATTTCCTACTTAACTAAAGAATACAGCCCTATTTAGTGCTCTAGTTCTGAGTTTGTATTTTTCTGGTGTTTTTTATTATGGTTCATACAACTTTAATGTTACTTTTGACTAACCAGATCCTTCTGAAACAAATTGGTTTGCAAGTGCGAGCTATTAGGTAGGTGAGCAGAGAGATGCACATCGAAAGCTGCTACTTCACAGGTCCTTAACTTATTACCCTGTGATTACAAGGGCCTGTTTCCTTTAGGTGTTGAGAGTGCCTAGTTGAAGAGTTGCGATGTTAGAATAGAGACAGCATCACGTCAGCTTTTTCCTGTGCAAATAGTGACAACAGCCTTTTCAGAGATGAATCTGAATGGGAAACTTACACGATGGTCTGATAAATATCAGAAATACGAGCTTCCTTCCTTCCTTTAAAGTGATTCCTTTGGCGTGAGGGCATTGACACCTGCCCCCCACAGCAGGTAGCCTTCTGTGCCAGCCCAGGTCTTGGGGATGCCCTCAGTCCAAGCAGCCTGGCAGGGAGTCCACTCCCCACCTGCGTGCCGGTGCTTAGACTCAGGCCTGATGGGGTCTTTCCTGAGAGGAGGACAGAGAACAAAAGCTCTCAGGCCCTCTTCCTCTGGACAAGTGTTGCTGTCATTCTCACAGCCGTGCTTGGGAAGGAGCTGTGTTTTAGACATCCTGTTCTCTGAAGGAGGCTCCAGGCAGTGCTCCGAGTTGTTCTGAAACTTTATTAAAGGAGAAATAGGTGAGTCACAGAAATGGGGCTCGTTATTGAGTAGCTGTGTGTGTCCCCTTTCACCAGAGATTCAGTTTTTTCCAGTTCTGCTCTTTACTGTCAACCCAAAGGTGTCTTTGAACTTTTTAGATCCTTCTTGTGGGATGAAAGCTTTGGCAAACGAGGGCTCATTTCTGTGGAGCCCCGCACCCTTTTCTTGTTGCTAGTAATCAGTGGATAGTGAAGAATGTTCTCTAATGTGGTTAAGGAAATGTCAGAAATGCTCTTCCAATCCTTTTGTTTGCTTCTCTCTGGTCATCTAAAGCTATAAGGTGTATGTTGTTCCTCTGGAGAGGAAGAGAAAGGGGCAGTGGGGAGAGGAGAAGAAAGGAGAGGAGAGAGGCCAGAGACAGCCTCATAAATCCCTTGTCCTTCATCCCCACTCTGTAGTGTCTAAAAATCCCTAGGTTTTGCCACCAGAAAGAGCCTTCAGAATATTAGGAAAGTTACATTCTCTTCCGATGAACTAAACTCCTAAGCTTAGAAGGAATTTAAGACAGTGTTATCTTTAATCTCTTAGTCCAACAACAAATGCCAGAACTGCCCTGGGAGCCACCCTAGAACAGAAACAGAATTTGCAAACCACCTTTAATAAATAATGCTTACATTTTGCCATAGTTACTCTTTGGAAGAAGGCTGCCACTGGGAGGCGTGTATGTTAATATTTACGTTTACTCCACTGTGCTTACTCTTAATGCTTTTTGGATAAAAATATACAGTTGACTACTTGGGAAACCTCATTTATGAACACTGGTTACATATTAATATTATTTCCCTAGGGAAAATATATTAATAGGAAGTGCTTGGCCAGAGTGCTTTTAAGAAGTTCCCTGGTGTGTGTGTGGCCAATTCTGCTCCAGGCTCCCAGGCTCCCCAGCCAGTAGGAAGGAGCCGTGGTGCTGAAGCCCAGTCCAACCACGTTTTTATCCACTGTCTGTTTGCTTCAGTTCCTGTAGATTCCCTTTGTTTTAGTTCATGCAGAAGGTGGTAAGAAATGATGGGCAATAAATATTTTTTGGCAGGTGGAACATTGACCAATGGAAGAAAAGTTTTTAGGAAATAAATCTTCTAAAGAGTATATGAACATTCTTTAGTTTACGTTAATTTGGGTCCTAATTGCCCTCTGACATCCACTCCTACCTCCCTCCTATTCATTCTCCAAGCTACAGCCAGAATGATATACCAGTTCTTGGCACTCCTCTGTTAAAATCTTTCAAAGCCTTCCAGTTTGCACCAAAATAAAGTCCCAGATCTTTACAGGGCTTTCAAAGGCCCTGCACAGCCACACCCCCATGAGCTCGACAGCTCCAGTGATGTTTAGGCCCACACCCTCTCTCTCTCTCGGGCACTAGCTCACAGCGACGACTCCTTTATTTAAGTGTCACCTCTCAGATCTTCACCCACCCGTCCTCCCAGGCTAACTTAGTCAGCCCCCACCCCTCACCCCTTTGTAGCATCCCCTACCTCTCCTTTAAAGCATTCATTACCTGGGAATTGTTAGATGTCTGTCATCACCTCTGGAATGCAGGTCCCATGAAGGGAAGAATGTGCTCAGTGCTTCACGGCAAGCTCCTGGCCTGGAGCCTCGTAGGCAGTGGATGCTCAGTTTCCTGATTGATGGATGGAATAAGTGGATGGAACAGAGGGAGGATGGATGGACAGATGGTAGAGGAATATATCATTAGCATTTCTATTATCCTTTCTTTAATCTCTAAAATTATGCCATTCTAATTCCAAGAATTAATGGTCCAGCTACAGAGAGTATCAGGTATGTATTTGTTTTTATAATATATATATATTATGTGTTTAAATTGACTATTAGCCAAAATATGAAGCAGGGAAGAATAATTAGAAAAATCACTTATCAGCATCTATCCCTGTTATACTTCTGTTTTTAGGCTCATCATTGATTTTAATTAGCATTTTCTCCATTGACTAAAATAGTTCTCTTGAATCAAAGAAAATGTTCAAATTTCAGAAACATATTTCACATTTCACAAATATATTTCAATTTCATAGCCTCACATTTAATAATAGGTGGCAAGACTCTCAAGTTCTCGTTGAACAATCAAAATACAAATAACAGACATTAGAGTTGCTGTAGGGTAAGTGTCTGTATGTGCTCTGACTGAACTCTTTTTTTTTTTCAATGTATTAGGTAAGTTTTTTCCATAAAAGAAATTACTTCTTGTTATAAACAATCTTGAAAATATAAAATTTCAAGAGACAAAAACCAACAAATGGGAAAATATCACTTTTATTTCCAAAACTCAGACTAGTGCTATTAGCATATTGGGCTATTTTGTTGTTGTTATAATTGGCATAAAACATTTATTAGTTTCAGGAGTACACATAACGATGCAATATTTGTATATGCTGCAAAATGAGCACCACAGTAAGCACCCATCACCATACAGAGTTAGAAAACTCTTTTCCTTGGGATGAGAACTTTTAAGATCTATTCTCTTAGCAACTTTCAAATATGCAACACAGTTTTATTAACTATAGTCACCATGCTGTGAATTATATCCTATGACTTATTCTATCATTGGAAGCTGTACCCTTAGACCCCATTCACCCATTTCTCCCATCCCATCCCTCACCTCTGACAACCACCAATCTGTTCTCTGTATTTATGAGCTTGGTTGGTTGGTTGGTATTTTTAGATTCCACATATAAGTGAGATCATATGGTATTTGTTTTTCTCTTATTTCACTTAGCTTGATGCTGTCAAAGTTGTTGCAAATGGAAGAATTTCCTTCTTTTTTATGACTAATATTCCATTCTGTATACACCACATCTTCCTTATCCATTCATCCATAGATGGACACTTAGGTTGCTTCCATATTTTGACTATTGTAAATAATGCTGCAGTGAACGTGGGGGTGCATACATCTTTTCAAATTAGTATTTTCATTTTTTCAGATAAATACCTAGAAGTGGAACTGTTGGATCATATGGCAGTTCTATTTTTAATTTTTTGAGGAACCTGCATACTGTTTTCCATGGTGGCTGCTACCAATTTACCTTCCCACCAGCAGTGCACAAGGGCTCCCTTTTTCTCCACATCCTTGACAACACTTATTTCTTTTCTTTTCTTATTCTTTTTTTTTTTTTTTTTTTTTGATGATGGCCATTCTGACAGGTGGGAGGTAATATCTCATTGTGGTTTTGATTTGAATTTCCCTGTTGATTAGCGATGTTCAGCACTTTTTCATGTACCCATTGGCCATCTGTATGTCATCTTTGAAAAAAATGTTGATTCAGATCTGCCCTTTTTTCAATCAGATTGTTTTTTTGCTATTGAGTTGTATGAGTTCTTTATATATTTTGGATATTAAACCCTTATCAGATATATGATTTGCTAATATTTTCTCCCATTTAGTAGCTGGCTGTTTCATTTTGTTGATGGTTTCCTCTGCTGTGCAGAGCTTTTTAGTTTGATGCAGTCCCACTTGTTTATTTTTGCTTTTGTTCCTTATGCTTTTGGTGTCAGATCCAAAAAAATCATTGCCAAGACCAAGGTCAAGGAGCATACTGCCTATGTTTTCTTCTAGGAGTTTATGGTGTCAGGTCTTACATTCAAGTCTTTAATCTATTTTGAGTTACTTTCATTCTTTTGCGTGTGGCTGTCCAGTTTTCCCAACACCATTTATTGAAGAGACTGTCCTTTCCCCGTAGTATATTCTTGGCTCCTTTGTCATAGGTTAATTGATTGCATATGCGTGGGGGTGTATTTCTTATCACTCTTTTTTGTAGTCTGTTTGTTCATTTGTTTTTCTCGTACATAGTTGAGATCATACTGCTTGGGTGATTTTTTTGCACTACTTAGTTCATGGAAACTGTAAAATATACCGGGGAGTAGGTAGGGTACCTTCTCTTGACACATCAGTGGAGTGTTCTCAGCAGTGCGTCCTGGTGAGTGTGAGGAAGGAGAATTAGCTCGATGATTTGCCTGTGTTACAGAGTGGAACACACGCAACTGTAAGAACTAATAGCTGCTGAGGATTTCAGGTCCCTAAGTCCCCTGGAATGAGTCCCAGTGAGCTGCAGTGAAGGTGTGCATGATCATCCACTGCCACATTAAACAGTTCCTGGAAACCCAGGGCCCAAAATCCTGAAAGTGTGCAGGTTGTTGGATGACTAATGCTTTGGGTTGCTTTTTCCAAACTTGTGGTCTCGTCCCTTCCTTTCTCTTAAACCTCATGCCCTACCGCTTTCTCCAGCATCCTCCAGACACCGTGAACTCCATTCTCTGTGTTCTGTGCACTTTCTTTGTAGTTGCTGCCTGAAGCACTCCCTCTCCCCCGTCCCATCACTTTGCTTTTTGCGTAGAAAGTTCCACGTTCTTCCCATCTCCTCTGGGTCTACATGGTGCTTCCTCAGACAGGCCCTTCTTGAGCTCCCTTCATAAAACAGGCCCCCTGTGCCAGGAAACCTTGGGGAGATCCTCCCCCTCCACACTCAGGCTCTATTTACCATTTGACCATCTGTCGTCTGGAAAAGGGGGCTGACAAACTGCCATAATGCCCCTGAAATACGGTACTGCAAGATTTGAGCTATTCCAGGCCAGAGATAAATTGTGTAATTACAGCAAGAGAAGGGAACCAAAATGTGATTGTTCTATAGAGATTTTTTTTTTTTAACTTTCTCTATGTCATGAGAAATGAAGCATGCTTGCCTACAACTTTATGATATTTCTAGTAAGAGCAGACTCCCTCTCAGAGCCCCATGTGAGGGCAGGGAAGCTGTGATTGGACGGCAGAGCTGTCAGTCACTGGGGTGTAAAGGAGGGCGTCCTGGATCCTGTGTGTTGAGCATCTGTCCTTCGTCCCTGGGGGGGGGGGGGCGGCGGCTACCTGTGAGTGTAGGGGGAAAGGGGAACAGGCTTCACTGTTTGGGCTTTTGAAACAAAAAGGAAAAAATGTCAAAAGCAGTAAGCTAAAAAAATCAGTGTGAATATTATGAGATTGTTACTTAAGAAAATTCTTGTTAAACATAGTAGGAACATTGTTGAAAGAGAGCCCTTTTGACTGATGTCTGCTCCTTAGTGTTCGACAGCTTTTACTCCCTGCCTTATAAAAATAGAGCTCATTAATTTAAGTTCTGGCAAAGACAGGGGAGTATACCCTGGTCTTGGGCCAAGAATTCCCCTTGCCACCATCCCCATTCCCAGTGCCCCTCTCAGCTACTCTCCACGACGTCACCTGTGTTTGTCCCTCCTGGCCTTGTCAGAACTTGGAATTGTCATGTTGATCCGTGTTTAATGTCCGCTCTCCCCTTGGGATGCAGGCTTCCTGAAGGCCAGGTCCTGTCGGGCTTGTTTACCCCTTCACCCTGTCTCCCGGCCTCCCCTGGTGCTGGGAATGTGGGTGGCAATCAAATACACATGAAATAAATAACTAATGATTTAAATGAATCCATTTTTTGAGTGGATTCTTAAGCTCTGTCCCGCTTGTTTCGTTTGCGGAAAAGGCCTGACAAAGTACATGGGTTTCTGACAGGATCTTCACATTTGTTCAGTGAACACTTACTGAGTGCCTGTCACAGGTCAAGCCCTGGAAATGCCACATGAATAAAATGTGACCGATGTCCTCCAGGACCTCAGAGACAGCAGAGGGACAGACACACGAGTGTGTAGATAGCTGCACTTCTCTATGAAAGAGTGTAGCAGAGGTTGTAAACATGAGCCTTCTGAGTGTAGGGAGACGAAGCTAACTCACCTGGGCCTGAGAGTCTTCCCCACTGTGGGCTTTAGCTGGGTCCTCAGCGAGGAGTGTTTGTCAGGTTAATTAGCGAGAAGGTGAGCATCCCAGGCTGGGGACTGTCTGGGCCTGAGGAGGACGGCAGGTCCGGATGGTGCTGTGCGTTTGGGGGTGGGTTGCGAGTACTGCACCACGGGTTTGGATTTGATCCTAAAGGAGCCAGGAGCCCTCGGAAACAGGGGAGGCCACGGGGGAAACCCAGAGACAGTGCAGCGTGGGCAGAGGTCCCGGAGAGGAGTCGATGCTGCGGTCACACCGTCCGCCGTTCCTGCACTTGCTCTTCCCATTAGAACAGCCTCAATTTAGAGTTCATCATGTACCCTTCATAGAGGCGAACTTTAGAATCTCATAGAGATGAATATTTTGCTAGAAATTGGTAGCTCTTGTAAAAGGTGTTTTTCAGATGAAGACTTTTTAATGTACTTTGATGGTGAATTTTAGAAACTTCGGAAAACCATTTTTTAAAAATTGTACCCAGGTAAATGTTAAAGTCACCACAGAAAAAAATGTCATGAGTCTTCTTGTGAAATGTAATTAATATTTTGGATTCTTCCAGATGAGTGAAACGCCGAGGTCTTTCCCCTGCCCCTCATTAAAGGTAATAATGCCTCTTTGTCAATAGCTCATCAGAACAAAACATAGCCTCTCTCTCCCGCAGTTCCACGCCAGCCTTCAAATGACTTGTTTGAAATATTTGAAATTGAAAGAGGAGTCAGCGCCGATGATGAAGCAAAGGATGATCCAGGTAGATGCTTACGTTCTTGGTACCATTATGATGACATTTTATTGTTTCCCTCCATTTCATGAAAATAACTTTTAAATTGTAGATTGTTTGCTTACATCTGGGAAAATACATCATTTTGTTTTTTTACAACTTGGTTTCCTCTGTAGTTAAATCAGTTGAGCAAAAATAATTATGAATCATCATCTTCTTTTTAAAAAATGCATTAAAGCAGCATTTAAACTGTGAGGAGGAAGTCCTCTTTTATGAGTGAGGATGTAACAAGGTCATGATTTGGCAACATGTGTGTTCTGTTTCTACAGCTGAGCACACACACAGCCGTGCTGAGAAAGGATCCGTGAGCTTTCCCTTTGAGCTCGTGAGAGAAGCTCTGGGGGGATAGTGAATGGGGATAGAGCGCTGGGTGCACAGAGACCCTGGGCACGAATTCGTTTCTGTTGTTGTCTGCTGGGGTCTGCTCACCTTTCTGGCCGTTTTCCTGCAGGTGTTCTGATGCACAGCTGTAATTTTGACCATGGGCTCTGTGGATGGATCAGGGAGAAGGACCGTGATGGGCACTGGGAACCCGTGAGGGATCCAGCAGGTAAACCAGTTATCCCGCTGTCTCAGGGCCTTGTTCTGCCCATAAGTAGCTGTGACACAGCTCTGTGTTTACTTAACAAGGAGGGCAAAGAAAGACTCGTCCAGCATTCGTATTCCATTTCTTAAAGTGAACTGAATTTATTAGTTATCAACTAGAATTATATTATGGGGAAACGAGTAGTTCATTAAAAGGCCAGCTAATTTCTCTCAAAAAGCTTGGTAAATGAAACATTTAGACTCATTCTAATATGTAATTTTCAAGTTATTTGTAGTGCCCCATCCCCAAGCATAAAAGGAGTAATATAGCAGTCCATCAGCCATGGTGGTGTCCCTGGTTGTTTTCTCAATTATGTCCTGTTTTTTGTTTTTAAGATTTGAGATGTAGAAGGAGACAGTGAAATTGCTGTGAAGTTGTGAACACCTCTCTGAAAAAATTTCAATCTGGGCCACCCTGGTGGCCCAGTGGTTAAGATCACATGCTCTACTTCAGCAGCCCAGGGTTTGTGGGTTTGGATCCTGGGTGCGGACCTAGGCACTGCTCATCAAGCCATGCTGTGGTGGTGTCCCACATACAAGGTAGAGGAAGATTGGCAGAGGTGTTAGCTCAGGGCCAATCTTCCTCACAAAAAAAAAAAGAAAGAAAATTTCAATCCAACTTGGATACTGGAGAAATTAGCTATAAAGTACCACTGCTTACTCCACAAGATTCTTATTAGAGGGGTGGATTTAGACATAATCCCTTGGAAAATTATCAGACTTTTAAATCGCGCACTTGCTATTAATCTAAAGTTTTAGTGCTGACAAGATGTTTTGTCTTCTTGTTTCAGAAAGCAAAGCTACATGTTACTGGGGTTTTCCCCTCCCCTCTGCAATTAAATCTTTATGGGTGAGGCCAGCTTAGTGGAAGGGTGAGGAGTTTGGTTTCTTTTTTGCTTTTTATGCTCCTGATTCCAGACTTAAGAATGAAAGCTACAAGACCTGGAAAAAAAGTATGTTATTTATTTTAAAAGCTTAGTTCTTAAATACCATTCCAGGTATGTAGATAGAGCACAAACTCACAGAAGCTGGCTGAGAGAGGATGTGCCCTGTTAAACCAGTTCTTCTCAGAGGTCCGTGTGCACACACAGCATCTGGGCCTGGTGACAGTGCAGATTTTGGTGCATTTATCACAGTTCCCTGGGGAAAGCTACAGTCCTGCAAGGTCTTAAAGAATTAGTCCAAAAATCAATTCATTAGATCCTGTAAGATTGAAATATTACAGATAGTTAAAAATGAAAATTTGACGTGAGCTTTAAAAAATATGAATAGTCCATAAATTCAAATAGGTTTTTAGATTTATTTTAGCTACATAATAATTTTAATGCCACACACACACACTGTACAGTCCCTCTCATTCCCGTGTTCACCCTGTCCTGTCATCCTTGAAGTTAACTCTGAGCAGGACAACGTTATTATGAATGTCTCAGACCCTCGTGAATGAGAGAGAAACCAACATTATTTAAACCTACTGTAGTCCTGACTCACTTATCATCTCACTAATTTTATTTGACCCTCTTCTCCACCCTGTGAAGCAGGTAGTGTTATTTCACGAAGGACATACTGAGGCCCAGAAGGCCACCTGCATTTCCTAAGGCCAAGAGCTAAACTGTGGCTTCGTGCCCAGGCCTCCCTGTGCCACCTAGGCAGCCTCCCAGGAGTCCAGGGCCCAGAGCATCTGCAGCGTTAGTCTGGGGCTCAGCCTCGCAGGGGTCCAGGGCCCAGAGCATCTGCAGCGTTAGTCTGGGGCTCAGCCTCGCAGGCGTCCAGGGCCCAGAGCATCTGCAGCGTTAGTCTGGGGCTCAGCCTCGCAGGCGTCCAGGGCCCAGAGCATCTGCAGCATTAGTCTGGGGTTTTCACCAACCCATAGTGTGGCCTCAGTCTCTTGGGGTGGGGTGCGCACGATCCCATTAGCAGGTCTCAGACCTCAGGTCTCAGATCTGACTGACGCTGACCGAAGGGAATCTGGCGCAGAGGAGGGAGTTTTAGAGGCCATGTGTGAATAATGGTTGTGGTCACAATGAGTAACTCTTTCAAGTGAGGTACACTGGAGAGAGCAATTCATGCTGAACACAGAAGAATTCACTACACTTCTGTGTAGACAATCTATGTAAAATACTTGAGTTTTAGAATTTAAATACTATATTTTAAAACCAATTTAGCACTTTTCAAGACTATTATTCATCACATATTCAACTTGGCCTCCCATAGAAAAATGAGAAGATTTGAAATTAGAATAGTAGACAGAAAAGTTTGACATGGTCATTTGGCTGTGATAGTACAGAACAGATGGAAACAAGTGGTCACCTGGGTGACTGGGTAACTCCTGGCGATTGGCTCTGACCCTGGGGGCATGCTCTTCTGGGGTTGCTCTTGGTGTTTACTGACAGCTTGAATGAACTGGATGTCAGACTTGGATATTGAAGGCATACTAACCAAACTGTGGATGACTCCGAGCCAGAGGAGGAGTGACCGTGTGTGCCGACACAACCAGCTTCCGGAGGTTAGCTCAGTGGTCACACTGTGGGGATGAGTACAAGGTATGGCTCATGGTCTGGAAACCAACTACGCAGCTGTGGGAGGGGAGATGCGACTTAGCAGGAGGTGAGAGACTTCACTGTTAGTGGGCAGTGAAATCAGGGTGTGAACCCTGTGTCATGGCTGCCAAAGAGTTGGGTCACTTCCATAGAAATATGGTATGTTTTCCAGAATGGAAAATACACCTTGGTGGGTTCTTTCTAGTCTGAGAAGAATAGAGATGAATGACCTGGATTTCCACAGATGGAGAAACCAGAGTGCTGAGCCTGGAGAAGAAATAATGGGGCAGCTGCTTTTCAAATACTTGAACGACAACATCTCTTACAGTTGTTCTGTGACCACAAGGGGATGAGAAGTCGGATCAGTAGGTGAAACCCACAGGGAGCTGGATTTTTGTTCACTCTCAGAAGGAACTTCCCTATAGTCAGAGCTGTCTAAAAAGAGATCAAGCTGACGTGTGTTGACGCACATAATCCATAACCAATCTAATGAAAATTTTGGTGAGTTTATTCTGAGCTAAAATGTGAGGACCATGGCCTGGGGCCTTTCTTCCCAAAGAAGAAAGGGCACCAAAGAAGTCGGGTGTACAGAGTGGTTATATACCCCCTAAGAGGATGTTTCACATATGACTGAAATGTCCCTTTTACAATAGTCTCGAGGCTGCTAAGGAATGATGCTTATCCTTAAGGAAATGCCAAGGTGGGGGAATTTGCACCTTTATCTTAAGGGCATTTGTGCTTGTCTTTGGGACATAGGAAATGCTTAAGGAGATATACAATGTGAGCTCAATGGCCATGTCAGGCCCTTTTGGAAAAACAAAGGCAGGCCGAATTAGGTTTACACCAGCTGGCTTCCTCATATGCTCCAATATATCCCACTGCTTGTCGTTTCTATTTGTCACATGGAAGTAGGGAGCTCTTGGTCGGTGGAGGTGTTCGACTGGGTGACATGTGGCTTGATGTTGTTTTGAGCAGTGGAAAAGGGTTGGATTAGAAAACCTCTTACAGGGGCTCTGAGCCTCTGACTCAGAATGGTATGTCCCGGGTAATTCCAAAGAGATCGGTGGGTGGCAGGGTTCTAGCCGGGAGAACGGATCGGGAGATCAAAGGATGCAGAGAGCTGAAAGAAGGGGCAGGAGTGCACGGCCTCTGTCAGGGCCAGCTGCAGGCGGGGCTCTGCAACGTGTGTTGGGGAATTCTAGCCCTAAGCTGGTGGAAAAAAAGGAATAAAGCTTACTTTCTCTTGCCTAGTTTTCTTCTAGGAAGGTCCAGTGGAATTGTGTGTATGTATGTGTGCGTGTGCATTGCATGCAGAGGCCAGAGAAGAATATAAGCAATTTAAGAAATTTCTGTGTATTACCTAATTACCAAACTAATTGTTGAGTTGTTTCTCTATAGATTATACCATTTATAAAGGAACATGTTTGGGTTTCCAGTTGTGACTGATTTTAATGTTGTGCATTTTTATCCAAGATCCAGATTTTCAAATATTCTTATATGCTAATATCTCTAAGAAAACCCTTAGTAAATAAACTTACAACCTTGAGAAACAGCTGCAAAATAAGTGCACACGCTAGCTGCCCTTGCTGGTGCTCATTCAGTTTTGTTCATTACAATCAGTCTTGAATTTAATTGTGAGATAGTGAGAGCAATACATTCCTCTCAGGAATGGAAAATCATGCTGCCCCCAGACATGGTGATGCATGGTGTAGCTGTGGGCTGAGGACATACAGGCTGGACCTGGGGCCCTTCCCCTGGAACCCTGGCTTCTGGGGTTAAAGGCAACTGACCAGTGCTGTCTGCTGCTGATGGCTTCAAGGAATTCACTTAAATGCATAATGAATATGCCAGCGCATACATACAAGTATGTCTAGTGCAGCATTAAAAACCTTATTTTGAAGTACACGTAAATGGAAAAATAAATCAACCTTGAAAATAAAAGCCACCTCCCAGCCCGGGCCCCCAGTTGCCCTCCCCAGTTCTCAGTTACCTTTCCAGAAATATGTTCTGCACAGCAGCACCCTCTTCTGCATCGGGCTTTTCTCACTCAATGGTATTATCTTAAATGTTAACACAAAGAACAAGGACTTTGAAGCCAGAATGCCTGGGCTGAAACCCAGCATCACTTACTAGCTTTGGCCTTGAGCTAGTTACTTAAATGGCATAATCAGTAGTATCTACCAAACGTACCTAAAGCCCAGAGTTACCATTAAGATAGTATTAGCCATTGCCGTTGGAGATTGTCCCCGGTCAGGACCCACAGCACCCCGACTCTCACGCACGGCGCTCCCTCCACCTCTCCTCACCTGTGCACAGTGCATCAGCCAGCATCCACTGAGGGACGTTCAGGTCTCCAGCCTCTTGCTAGTTCAGACGAGGCTGCAGCGAGTAACCTTGGACGGGTTCATATATGTTTGAATGCATCTGGAGGATAAATTCCTAGGTGTATAATTTCTGGGTCAAAGGGAATTTGCATTTTGAATTTTGATAGATTATACTGACTTGCTCTTTATAAGGGTTGGAGCAACTTATGCTCCCACTGACAATATTTAAGAACTATCCCCAACATAGATATTAAACTATTTTATCTTTGCCACACTTAATAGGTGACGAGGCATCTCATTTTAGTTAACATTTCTTTTATTGTGAAAAGTTGACCATCTTTTCATATATTTAAAGTCATTTTTTCTGTGATCCTTTTCATTTTTCTTTTGTGTTCTTTTTATTATTGATTTGTAAAAGTTCTTTATGTAAAAAGGAAACTTGGGGGGGCCAGCCCTGTGGCCGAGTGGTTAAATTCATGCGCGCTGCTTCTGCGGCCCAGGGTTTCCTGGTTCGGAACCTGGGCATGGACCTGGTACCACTCGTCAGGCCACGCTGAGGCGGCGTCCCACATAGCGCAACCAGAGGCAGTCACAACTAGAATATACAACTGTGTACTGGGGGCTTTGGGGAGAAGAAGAGGAAGGAAAAAAAGAAGATTGGCAACAGTTGTCAGCTCAGGTGCCAATCTTTAAAAAAAGAGGAAACTTGGCCCTTTTTCACGTGTGCAAATATTTTTTTTTTTGCTTGTCTTAGTATTTTATGGTATTTTTATCTTAAAACGAAAATTTGGAGACAACTTACATATTCTTCAACAAGAAATTGGTTAAATTATTAATGGTATACTTGCATCTATGAACAATGTTAGTAGTTATCTTTGGGTTTGAGGATTATGGTTTATTTAAACTCTTTATGCTTTTCTATTGTATCTTTTTTCCTATGTGCATGCACCACTTCTTTTTTTGTTTGTTTTTTTTGAGGAAGATTAGCCCTGAGCTAACTGCTGCCAATCCTCTCTTTTCGCTGAGGAAGACTGGCCCTGAGCTAACATCCATGCCCATCTTCCTCTACTCTATATGTGGGACGCCTACCACAGCATGGCGTGCAGAGCGGTGCCACATCTGCACCCGGGATCCAAACTGGCAAATCCCAGGCAGCCAAAGTGGAACATGCACACTTAACCAGCCCCACACCACTTCTTTTATAAGAAAAAAATTAAGCTATTTGCACTTAGGAGTAAATACCAGCAGACCATTATCTTAGTTATAGCTGGGCTAGTTTCTCAGCCAGGCCCCAAAATAGAAACCACGTCACTGCAAACTCCCTCATTTCCTTTGACCTCACGGTTAACAGGTAAAGTAATGGACATTATCTTACTCTGTAAATTGAAAGCTACATTCCACAGGGCTTAATCTTGTTTTCTTAAAACTTGCAGGTTAACTGTAATAACCTTATATCTTGTTCTTAACGAAAATACCTGTGATGATTCAAAAGCTCACTTAAGGGAGACATTTAAAATCTATTTAAATATTTTGGCCCAAAATATTGTTTGCATTAATTTAGGGGCCTGGGGGCAGAAGGAGGATAAGGAAATATTGTGTATGCGTGTGTTTTCGGTGAGTCAAGTACATGAGTCAAGGACGTATTTTTCCTGCAGTTTTTTGCTGTATTCTTAGAACATCATTTATTCAACAAACGGCATTAAACACCTACATATGCGAGGATTGCTGGTTTGGGAGAGAAACAGTAAACCAGTGAATCTGGTCTGGGAGCAGCAGGTGCTGAAGAGGGGGTCAGGCAGTTCTGACCTCAAACCACTATTCTGCCACTTCCTGGCTGGGTGACACCTTGGGTGACTTCGCCTTTCTAGGCCTCAGCTTCCCGAAAACAAGCCTAAGAGGTGTTCACTTCGAGGGCTTGGTAGCAGCGTTAGATGAGATGCTCCCCAGAGGGCGGTTGCCGCAGAGCGTGGCATGTTAGTGCACAGAAAGCACGTGTTTGGTCCTATGACAGCTCAGGGGGTTACTGGGGAGAGACGTCGCCTGAAGAGGAGGAGGACATCCCAACCCTTATCGTGTCTTGTACGGATTAGGTATAAACAAGAAATGGTGGTTTATCTTTTCACTGGAAATCAAGTGGGGTTCCTCCCGCCACATCCGTGGGTGCAATGTTGCCCACATTTTTCCTGTGGCCCCGTCAGTGTTGGAGCACACGTGTTGCTCAGCTGGCTGCGCTGCAGCAGCCGAGGGGGCGCCGTCTGTACCTGGGCTGAGTTCAGACGGCTGCGCGCAGCTTTCCCCCCGGAGAAGGGGCCTCCGCCAGCGCCGCTGAGCCCGTCTCCCCTCCATTGCGGTTCCTCTAACCGGGAAGCACCTGTAGCCCAGGGGCCTGAGGACATCAGCAAAGCCACCTGTCCGGAGCGAAGGTTGAGTAACGTCTTGTGCTCATGTGTATGTAATAGAAAATTTACATATCGTTGTCGGTCATGTCATGGATTTAGCACAAAAATGTCTTCAACTACTTACCTCCGAATAAAGTTGGTGCTCCGGGACGACATGGAGCGGCTCCAGACCTCTGCGTCTCCCTGAGGCTGGGCGTGCTGCAGTGAGAGAAACCAGGCCAACTCCGGTTCTTCTAAAGGACTCCTCTCTCTCTAGAGATTTTTAAAAGTAAGAAGTAGAGGGAGAGGAAACAACTCGCCAGCTGTTCTAGTGTCGCAAGGTTAATGATCCACAAAGCACATTCTCCCTGGCAGCTTAGAGCCAACGAGCACACCCGCAGGCAGCGTGACATCCTCTGAGCCGTGGGTAGGGGTGGGGGTGTGGGTGTGTTTCTGTGCCCGTGTCCCAGCGCATGCCGCCGCACCGTTCAGCGTTAGGATTAGTGATGATCGCGTGTCCTTGGCATAACCTGCACCTTCCATGGACAGAGCGAGCGTTTTCTGTAAACAAAAACCATAGAATTTAAGACAACCGCAGAGTAAGTCACGTTCTTCTCCTTCAGCAGTCTGGAATTCTTTACAAATGACTGTCGTCGTTTGACGTTTCTTAGAGCGAAACCCGTGAAACCGCTCTCCCTGCCCTTTGTGCCGGAGAGGGATGCTGGCCCGGACACACAGCCTGCTCTTCCCTTCCAGGTGGACAGTATCTGACCGTCTCGGACGTCAAAGGCCCCGGGGGCAGGGCCGCCCGCCTGGTGCTCCCTCTGGGGCCCCTGGCGCGCCCGGGGGCCCTGTGCCTGTCCTTCAGGCACCGGGTGGCCGGGCTGCACTCCGGCTCGCTGCAGGTGTTGGCGCGCAGACACGGGGCGCACGCGGCGGCCCTGTGGGGAAGGAACGGCGGCGGCGGCTGGAGGCGGACGCACATCACCTTGCGCGGGGCTGACGTCAAGAGCGTAAGTAGGACCCCAAGGCGGCAGGACCTGGACGGGGTCCTTTCCGAGGGGCCTCTGGGTCTGCTGGGGAGAGCCTGCTCTGCGAACCGCGCAGAGGGTGGTGTTGAACCGGGCACGAGGACTCCGCTCACCGCCTCTTTCCAGGATCCCTCGTTGCTTCTTCATTCCTTCCTCACTGCAACCTGTGACCACCACCGCTCTCCCCACCGGGGGGAAATCCTCTATTTTTAAGGGAACCAAATTAGGAATTAAAAAAAAAATTTTAAGTTAATCCACAGAAACTTTAAAGGGCAGGGTGGCGAGCTGAACAGTACCTGCGTTTCCTTTTCCTTTGACTCAGGCCTTCACGCTTTTACCACCGTGAGTTACCTGGAAGTGTTTCTTCTTTCTTAAAGTCTAATGTTTTTCCTTCCCTCCGAGATCACAGTTAAGCAGCCTGGGGTGGGAACCCAGAACAATATGCTTGGAAACTATTCCATTCAGGACAGGATATGGGAAAGCTTTGATTGAATGCACAAATTTTATCTTAAGTAATCAAGTCTTGGGTAGCAATAAAATGATCTATAACACCCCCCAAAGTAAGGAATGTATTTGGAGAAAGGGTCTTCTTTATGTTGATGCATACAAAATGGTTGCTATTAAGAGATTCTGCATCTATGCCTGTAGGTATAGTTTCCAGAAACTACTTTAAAAAGGATAGACTCCATTAATACAGCTTTTATCAGTCTGGGATTTTGTTTTACTCTTTGGATTTTTCTTAAATTTTTAATGGTTATATTGCTTGGAGAAATAAAACAAGATAAATCATTTCAAATAGTTTCAAGCATAGAAAGGTTTTTGTTTTTAAAGGAGCAAGGATGCTCTACAGAAGGTAAAATCACAAATAGTGAGTGAGCCGTCTTCATGTGGTAGAACAGCTGCGGCTGGATTATGGTGGGTGGTTCCCGCCCATTTTAGGCAGCAGCCCCATCAACCCAGACCAGGAACCAGGATGCAGCTGAGCCGGGCGCACCATTATGGTCCTTCGGGTTGTTGCCTCTTCGTTTTGGCACTTTCTACTCCACCACACTCTTTACTTCCAACCTTGGGCTCTTTGGCAGAAGTGTCCACTTCATAAGCATTCCCAAATTGAAGGAGTCTATAGTTTAAATGGCTTCTTAAAGAATAACTGATTCTCGGTAATGTGGCCTGATTAAGTTTCCTGATGATTCAGATTTCTACCAAAAGGCAAGCTCAGGTGACCCTGGCAGCCTTGTTCTAGTCTCTCCTTCTGTTAAGTGAGTTTGCTATTTAGTTTTGGGGAAGTTTGCCTTTATTTTGCTAAATAAGGGGCACTGGAAAGGGCAGAGGAGGCTTGACTAGTGTGTGCCTTCTCTCCTTAGGTCATCTTCAAAGGTGAAAAAAGGCGCGGGCACACTGGGGAGATCGCACTGGATGATGTGAGCTTGAGAAAAGGCCACTGCTCTGAAGAACGGGAGCAACTCCACAACTAGCAATGGGCTCCCGCGTTCCTCTCTCCTCTCTTCCCATCCTCACCTCCTGTCCTCTCCTCCCTCTTATCAGGCCTAGGAGAAGAGTGGTCAGTGGGTCAGGAGAAAGTCTGGTGGGTGACCCGCGTCTTGCTGGCCTGCTTTTGTGCAATCTCAGTGAACAGTGACACTCTCCTTGAAGTAAAGGGGCGTCTGTAGACACAGCCCACCACCTTTGAGTGTTACCTGCCCTCCTGTCTCTTGGGAAGGCCTCGACACGTATGACCTACACCATCCTTCACCCTGGTTACAAGGTGTTCTTTGTAGCAGATTGTGGGAGAAGTTTTCAAAAGAAATCTGTGCAAATGGCCATCCTGTTATCTGTTCAGTGTTGTACCATGAGTAGAACTGACCTCCCTGATGTAGTTGTACAATGTGTGTGTGAAATTGGTTTCTCCTCTTCACTGTTAGTTCTGGCCTGACCTGAACTCTGACTTACTGCCATTCACTTTGTAAAGAAGGGCATGTAACGTAGCAAGGTGCATTTATTCTTGTTATCTGTATTTTTCTTTTAAAGACAGTTATGTAGAGTGGGCACGTAATCTGTTGTTAGTAGTAGTGTGTTTTGTGTAAATGTGCTATTAAGTAGTTACGTGTCCCTAATATTCACAGACTCTAGTTGCAAGGGAAAGGCAGCTTGTAATCGCTTGAATTAAAAAAATACACAGTGGCACGTCATCCAGTTCCATGACCTTGTGTCGGCAGCAAGAGAAAATTAGGGGAGGCGTCAGGTTGTGGTGATGATGTGGGGGCGCCAGTAGGGGGATGAATTTTTCATGGCCTTTGAGTTTGATCATCTGAAGGATAGTAAACCATACCGGTGGACAAGAAACTGCAGTTAACATATAAAACCCTCACTGTTTCAGGTCACACTTTAAAACCAACAGCTTTTACCATAACAACATGGCTCTCCCTGGCAAACCACAGGCAGCTCTGTAGAAGTGAAGGTTCTGTATGGAAGCAGGTGAGGGGACGCGTGAGGGAAGCTCCGTGGGATCAGATTTCCGTACTAATTTTTAAGTCCGTCTAAGTGTAGGCAGACCCAGCTCATAACTGATGTGCTCTCGTGTCAGGAGGGGATGGGAGGCCAGTCCCTCTGTGAGGTGCTGGCCGTGCTGCAGCGGGATGCATACACACCCGCGCAGCCGGAGGAGACCGGGATGCTGAGATGCATGAACCCCCGACTGCATCTCCACCCTGCAGACGTTGCCTTCACATTAAAACAACACGTGACTCAACAGTCAGCTTACTCCCAAAGCTTTTTTCCTTTCTGATTAAGTAATCAAAATACTTTCTGCTGTTTTTGCCAGGAATCACAAAGATGATTAAAGGGTTGGAAAAAAAAAAAGATCTGTGATGACAAATTAAAGGAACTGAGAGTGTTTTCCCGGAGGAGAGAAGACTGAGGGCAAAGCATTGCTGGTTTTCCAGTGTGTGCAGGGTGGGGATAGCGCACACTGCCCCGTGCTCTCCACATGCACTGAAAGTAGCACCAGAGGAAGCAGGCTGAGGCTGGAGGGCGAGGGAGCATGTCCCAGCAGGGACAGTTGTTAAATTTGAATCCTTTGTTAAAAAAAAAAGTGATTCTTTGGTTTTTGGTGGTTTTTTTTTTGGGATGCTTTTAAAAAATTTGTCTATTTAAGATGGCTAACGATGTTCTTACCTAAAGGTAGAGTAACAGATTACAGAATCTCCCCAAAGGTGTTTGTTTGTGTCCTATTACTATGTAATGACAATCTCCTGAACTAAGTAATTTGGATGAGGCCAGGATCTAACGCGGGCACTGCTTGCTTGGCCTCCTGTGGAGAGGGATCAAAGGGGAAAGCCCACGAAATGCTGAGCCCACGGAGATGTCTCTCCCTTCATGGCAAACCCAGCAGTATTAAAAGATAATGCAAAAAAAAAAAAATCCTATTTATTCCAAAAGAGAGTATGATGGACAGATATTAGTATCTCAGTAATGTCCTACTGTGGTAGTGTGTATTTTTTTTTCTTGGTAAAGTTGTAACCCTTTTATCTGCTCAGTGGATGATATTTCAGATTTTTAAAGAGACCATAGCAAAGAACACAGCTGAGAGAGTTTTGTCTGGTACATTCTCTCTGCAACGTGTGTGACGGCTTAATGTGGCTACTGATAAACAGGCCATCCCAACGCCTCTGCCAGAGCCTGCCCTTCACCCAATCGGTATAACTGTTTCTCTTATCACTGGAATCTCCCAGCGTCCACAACATAGGAAGGGTTTTTGAACAATAGGTACAATAGAATATCTTTTGTCATTTGACTTAGTGGAGGCAGGCAGGAGGGGGACTATAAATCAGTGGGCCTTTGGGCAGGGGCCAAAAGATATGGCCTTAGATCCATGGTTAGTGACTCACTTCCTTTTTGGTCATTTAACTGCAGGACTGAAGAAGAAAGGGGAAAATAATTGAGAATTTCACTTTTAGGTGCCAATAATACATTGCACTAAACTGATGGAAGAAGTTATCCAAAGTACTGTATGACATCTTGTTTATTATTTAATGTTTTCTAAAGTGAAAAATGTTAGTGATTTTCCAAACAGCCAAATGAAAATAATTCTTTGTAAATAAAACACTTAATATCAGTTGTCAGTTTCTTGTTGTTTTGAGGGTATTTTGTCTGTTTTAATTGGGAGAAGAATATTGAGACATTTGATGTTTCACAAAAGCCATCCATCGCAGACCCCCTTTACAGCGTGGAAGCCTGGGGACAGGGACGTTACTCACAGCATCGTGCTTTCTAGGTTATAAATACGAGCCTCTTCATCAACATGGGCAGGCCAAGAGAGCAGAAGATCACAGCACGTGCACCTCAGCATATGCTCTAGGTGTGTGATATCTCATTTAGGTGTAAACATTTGCCTCAAATCCTTTTATGGAACGACAGGATAAGCTATAAATAAATGTATAAATATATCTGAATTATAAGTGAAAAGTCTTTTTTACTAGTTGATTTTGTTAATTTATGACGTTTTACTCATATTCCATTAACTTTTTCTTTTTAGACCCAACCACTATGCCACGGCCAGCCCCTCTAGTGCCTTTTTTTTTTGGAGAGGAAGGTTGACACTGAGCTAACGTCTGTTGCCAATCTTCCTCTTTTTTTCCCCCTCCCCCCAGCCCCAGCACATAGTTGCATATCCTAGTTGTAGGTCACTCTAGCTCTTCTATGTGGGACACCACCTCAGCATGGCCTGATGAGCAGTGTGTAGGTCTGTGCCTAGGATCTGAATTGGCGAAACCCTGGGCCACTGAAGTGGAGCACACCAACTTAACCACTCAGCCATGGGGCTGGCGCCCCAATAACCTTTCCTGAGGGAGAAAACAACTATAAGGACACAAAGTTAGTGAAGTCACACAGGATTAAAAGTCCTCTTGCAGAATTAGAAAGAATATGCCAAAGGTTTCTTTCTTTCCAATACTTCCTTTCCAGTAAGAGAATCCTTAGTACCTGGGAGACTCACATTTTGGGTAATACATACTTTAAGCAAAAGGTAAAAAACTACAGTTTCCTTATCTCTGAGATCCTTCCTAATCATCCCTAGGACATCTGAGAGAGCTCAGGTTTTCTGAGGATGGTAGTTAAGAAGTTAAACCTCTTCTGAGTTCTATTTGAGGTTGGGGGTTGGAGGAAGCAGGTAAGTATGGAGATCCAGCCTCCAGCTCACAGATTCACCTGACGGATTTTACGGCACTTGCTCTGTGCGTGACTCTTGGGTGCAACAGTAAACAGACTTCTCCTCAGTGTAGAGAGGAAGATGGACGTTTATTAAAGTCATATCAGCAAATGAAAAATTGCTATTCTGAAAAGTGGCATGTGGTACCTTGAAGGCTCTGAAAGTGTGACGGGTTCCAGGACCTTCGCCCACTGATTTTCAAACTTTAACGGTCATGAGAATCACCTGGAGATCTTAAGATGCAACTTCTATCTTGGTGGATCTGGGATGGAGCTTGAGAGTCTGCATGTCTAACCAGCTCCCAGGTGATGCCATGTTGCTGGTTGTAGGGCCCCAATCTGAGTGAAAAGGTCTTAATGATAATACACTGAGGGGTCTGGGGCCTTGGTTGACATTCACTGTCGGGCGGCCTAGACGTCCATGGTTGCAAGATCTACATTCACAAAAATTCACTATGTTCAAGTATAATTTCTCTTTCAAAAAACTTTTGGGTCTCCAACTAATAGAGGAAATAAATGGACAAATATTATTTTAAAAGAAAAAATTCTGGGGGCTGGCCCAGTGGCCGAGTGGTTAAGTTTGCACTCTCTGCTTCTGCGGCTCAAGGTTTCACAGGTTTGGATCCTGGGCACACACATAGCACCGCTCGTCAGGCCACACTGAGGCAGCGTCCCATATAGCACAACCAGAAGGACATACAACTATGTACTGGGGGGCTTTCTGGAGAAGAAGAAGAAAATTCTGGATAAAATAACTACCATCACGAAGGTATTCAACAGCAGATTTGAGCTGGAGGAAGAATCAGTCAACTTGAAGATGGGCCAGCTGAGATTATGCAGTCTGAGAAACAGGATAAAGCTTCAATACGGATAAAACAACTAGACACAAGATCAACAAGAAAACAGAAGACTTGAAAACTCCTATAAACCAACAGGACCCAACATGCGTCTATCGAACACTCCACCCAACAACATGGGAATACACATTCCTTGAGTGCATAGAGATCTTGATAGACCATAAGTTAAGCTATAAAACAAGTCTCAATAAATTTAAAAGGATTGAAATTATACAAAATATATTGTTCCATCACAATGGAATGAAATTAGAAATCAGTAACAGAAATTGGGGAAATTCACAAATATGTGGAAATTAAACAACATGCTCATAAATGACGAATGGCTGAAAGAAGAAATCACAGGGAAGTGGAGAGATATTTTGAGATTAATAGAATGAAAATACAATATGCCAAAACTTATAGGATACAGCTAAAGCATTGCTTACAGGGAAATCTGTATTTATAAATGCCTATATTAAAAAAGAAGAAAGCTTTCAAATCAATAATCTAAACTTCAATCTTATAAAACTAGAAAATGAGCAGAAAAATCAAAGTAAGCAGGAGGTAGGCAATACAGTCATGCATTGCTTAATGACAGGGATGTGTTCTGAGAAATGCGTCAGTAGGCAATTTCATCATTGTGCCAATATCATAGAGTGCACTTACACAAACCTAGATGGTATAGCCTGCTACACACCCAGGCTATATAGTATTAATCTTATGGGGCCACCATCATATATGCAGCCCATTGTTGACCGATACATCCTTACGCAGCACATGACTCTAAGAAAGATTAAAGCAGAAAAAAAATGAAAGAACAACAACAAAAAACCCAGCAAAATCAATGAAACTAAAAGTTGGTTTTGGGAAAAGATGAACAAAAATTTATGAACACTTAGCTTGCCTGAACCAGCAAAAGAGACCATAAAATCAGGAATAAAAGAGGGGACAGCCTCACTGGGCTTACAGAAATACAAAGAATTATAAGGGAATACTATGAACAACTTTATGCCAATAAATTGCATAACCTAGATGACACGGGCAGAGTCTTAGAAAGACACAAACTACTGAAACTCAATCAAGAAGAAACAGAAAACCTGAATAGACCAATTGTAAGTAAATAGATTGAAATAATAAACAAAAGCTTTCCACAACAGAAAGTCAATGCCCAGATAGCTGCAGTGGTGAAATCTACCAAATGTGTAAGAAGAACAAACGCCAACTCCTCATCAACTCCCCAGTAACATGGAGGAGGAGACACTTCCCAACTCACTCTGTGAGAGCAGTGAATACAACGGTTTGGAGATTATTGCCATCTTAACAATATTAAACCTTCCCTTCCATGAACACGGGATGCAGCAAAGGCAGTGCTCAGGGGGATTTATAGCAGTAAACACCAGTAAATATTAAAAAGGAAGATCTCAAATCAATACCCTAAATTTATGTTAAGGAACTAGAAAAACAAGTGCAAATTAAACCCAAAGCTAATAGAAGGAATAAAATAAAAATTCCAGTGAAGATAAATGAACTAGAGAAAGGGGAAAAAACACAGAGAATCAACAAAATGAAAAATTGGTTCTTTGAAGGAATCAACAAAATTTAAAAACCTTTATCTAGACTAACAAAGAAAAAAAAAGAGAGTGGACACAAATAACTAAAGCCAGAAATGTAAGTGGGGATGTTACTACCAATCTTACAGAAATAAAAAGGATTATATGAGAATACTATGAACAGTTACATGCTAACAAATTAGATAACCTAGATGAAATGCACAAATTCCTAGAAACAAATTACCAAAAATAACACTAGAAGAAACAGAAAATTTCAACGATGTGTGACAAGTAAAGAGACTGAATCAGGGGCCGGCCCCGTGGCCGAGTGGTTAAGTTCCTGCGCTCTGCTACAGCGACCCAGGGTTTCGCTGGTTCAAATCCTGGGCACGGACATGGCACCACTCATCAGGCCATGCTGAGGCAGCGTCCCACACGGCGCAGCTAGAAGGACCCACAACTAAAAGTACACAACTATGTACCAGGGGGCTTTGGGGAGAAAAAGGAAAAATAAAATCTTTAAAAAAAAAAAAAAGAGAGAGAGAGACTGAAGCAGCAACAAAACCTCCCTACAAGGAAAAGTCTAGGACCAGAATTCCACCAAAATTTAAAGAAGAATTAGCATCAATCCTTCTCAAACTCTTCTAAGAAATAGAAGATGAGGGAACATTTCCTAACTCATTCTATGAGGCCACTATTACTCTGATAACAAAGCTAGATAAAGAGATCACAAGAAAAGAAAACCCTTGTCACCAATATCCCTTATGAATATAGGTATAAAAATCCTCAATAAAACACTAGTAAATAGAATACCTAGCATATTAAAAGGATTATACTTATGACTAAGTGTGATTTATGCCATGAATGCAAAAGTGGTTCAAAATAAGAAAACCAGTCATTCAACATTTTACTGTTCCAGCTAAAGCAATTAGATAAGAAAAAACTTTAAAGGAAGAAGTAAAACTCTATTTGCAGGACATGATCCTAATGAATCCACAAAAAAGCTCCTAGAACTAGTAAACAAATTCACTAGTTGCAGATTAAAAGATTAACACTAAAAACTCAATTTTTTAAATCAGGGAAATGCAAATCAAAACCACAATGAGATATCACCTCACACCTGTTAGAATGGCTATTATCAAAAAGACAAGAAATAAGTGTTGGTGAGGATGTGGAGAAAAGGGAGCCCTTGTGCACTGTTGGTGGGAAGGCAAACTGGTGCAGCCACTATGGAAAACTATATGGAGTTTCCTCAAAAAATTAAAAATAGAACTACCATATGATCCAGCAATTCTAGTTCTGGGTATTTATCCAAAGAAAATGAAAATACTAACTCAAAAAGATACATGCATCTCCATGTTCATTGAAGCATTATTTATAATAGCCAAGATATGGAAGCAAACTAAGTGTCCATCTATGGATGGATAAAGAAAATGTAGTGTGTATGTACGCATACGTATGTGTGTGTACATGTATATATACACACAATGGAATGCTATTTACCCATAAAAAGAATAAAATCTTGCCATTTGCAACAACATGCATGGACCTGGAGGGCAGTATTCTAAATGAAATAAATCGAACAGAGAGAGACAAATACCATATGATCGCACTTACATGTGAAATCTGAAATAAGCTCACGGGTACAGAAAGCAGAGTGGTGGTTGCCAGGGATGGGGGATGGGCAAAATGGGTGAAGGGGTCAAAAGGTCAAATTTCCACTTATAAGATAGACAAGTCCCGGGGATGGAATGTGCAGCACAATGACTATAGTTAACAATACTGTATTGTATATTTCAAAGTTGCTAAGAGAGTAAATCTTAAAAGTACTCATCACAAGAAAAAAGTTTTTGCAACTATGATGACATATGTTAACTGGACTTACTGTGGTGATCTCTTCACAATATATACAAATATCAAGTCATTATGTTGCACACTTGAAACTAATATAAAGTTATACGTCAATTATACTTCAATTAAAAAACAAACCTCAGTTGTTTTTCTATGCACTAGCAACAAACAATATGAAAAGGAAAATAAAACAATTTCATTTATAATAGCATCTGAAAGAATAAAACAACTAAGAATAAATTTAACCAAGGAGATGAAAGACTTGTATACAAGAAACCATAAATCATTGCTGAGAGAATGTGAGAAGACCTAAATAAGTGGAAAGACATCCTGTGTTTATGGATTAAAAGACATAATGCTGTTGAGATGGCATACTACCAAAAGTGATCTACATATTCAGTGCAATCTCTATCAAAATTCCAACAACCTTTCCTGAAGAAGTTGGAAAGCCAATGTTCAAATTAATATGGAATTTCAAGGAGCCCTGAGGAGGCAAAATAATCTTGAAGAAGAAGAACAAAGTCGGAGGATTCACACTTCCCATTTTCAAAGCTTACTAGAAAGCCCTTAAAACAATGTGGTACTGGTATAAGGCTAGACATATGGACCAATGGAATAAATTCGAGAATCCAGAAATAAACCCATACAGATGGTCATTGCTTTTTGACCAGTGTGCCAAGACCATTCAATAGGAAAAGGATGGCCTATTCAACAAATGGTGCTGAGACAACTGGATATCCACATGCAAAAGAATAAAGTGGGATCCATACCTCAAACCATATACCAAAACTGATCAGCGTAAGAGCTAAAACTATAAAACTCAGAGAAGAAAACATACAAGAAAACTTTCTTGACCTTCTGATTTGGCAACGGATTCTCAGCTATAACACTAAAAGCATGAGTAACAAAAGAAAAAATAGATAAAATGACTTCATGAAAATTAAAACATTTTGTGCATTAAAGGACACAATCTAGAGAGTGAAAAGACAACCCACAGAATGGGATAAAATATTTGCAAATTGCATATCTCCTAAGGGTCTGGTATCCAGAATAAGTAAAGAACTTTTATAACTCAACAAGACAAATGACTCAATTAAAAAATGGGTAAAGGATTTGAATAGACATTTCTCAAAAAAAGAGAAATCTATATGAATGGTCAATAAGCACATGAAAAAATGCTCAGCATAGCTAGTCACTGGGGAATGCAAATTAAAACCACAATGTGGTATGACTTCACGCCCACTAAGATGGTGATAATCAAGAAAATGGAAAGTAACAAGTGTTGGTAAGGATGTAGAGAAATTGGATATTGCTGGTGGGAATGTAAGATGGCGCAGCCATTATGGAAAATAGCTTGGCAATTTCTCAAAAAGTTAAACAGAGAATTACCCTATGACCCAGATATTTCACTCCGAGGTATACACCAGAAATACTGAAAACAGGTAGTTAAACAAATACTCGTACACAGTAGCAGCCGTACTCACAACAGGCAAAAGGTGGAAATAGCCACAATGCCCATTAACAGATGAATAGATAAGCAAATTATGGTGCATCCATACATGAATATTAATCAGCCATAAAATGGAATGAAGTACTGTTGTTACATGTTACTATGTGAATGAACCTCAAAAACATTATGCTAAGAGAAAGGAGTTAGACACAAAGGCACATATTCGACGATTCCACCGATAGGAAATATCCAGAATAGGTAAATCACTGGAAACACAAAGTAGATTGGTGGTTGCCAGAGGGAGAATGAAGAGTAACTGGTTAATGGGTGAGAGGTTTATTTGGGGTGATTAAGGTGTTTTGGAACTAAACAGAGGTAGCTGTTGCATGATACTTTGAATGTCGTAAATACCACTGAATTGTTCACTTCAAAATAGGTAATTTTACGCCAGAGGCATTTCATCTTAATATTTTTTAAATGTTCAAATAACGTAGCAGAGAAAAGGAGAAAGAACAATAAACAGATAAGACAATCAGAAAACAAAGAGCAAGTTGGTAGATTTAAAAAATAATCATATTATATAAAAATGGTGTAAACACTCCAGTGAAAAGGGAGAGATTGTCAGATTGGATAAAAAAGCAAGACTCAACTATATGCTGCTTACAAGACACAAAGAAGAAAACAAAACAAAGGTTTTGGGCATGGAACTTTTAAACCCGGTCCAGAGCATCGCTTTGACAGAGGGCAGGGCCTTCAGAATAAGAAGTCACAGTGGAAGACACGAACGGAAGTGAGGCGGCAGTCCAGGAAGCCTACATTTCAGAAGGCAAAGGAACACCCGTGAATGGGGGATAATTTGCCAGAAATGCTTTTCAAGGCTCCAGGATGCTGAAAGCTGAAAGCAACCTGGAATTATAGTGGAGGTTAGTTCCAAGTTGATTTCCTGGAGTAAATTCATTAAAAGCTAAAAATTGAGCCCTCACTCACAATCTGGTAATGTAATTTCAAAGAGCATAGATTCCTATCCTGCAGGCTCTGTCCCACTGTTTCACACACATCTTCATCTTCCAGACCAAGCCCGCCCGGGGCTTCTGCATCCGCTTGTAGACAGTCTTCTCAGATGTGTTGAATTACCTATAGTGGTTTCCAGGTGGGGGCAATTTTGACCCTGAGGGGACATTTGGCGATGCCTAGAAAAGTTTTTGGTTGTCACACCTTGAGGGTGCTCCTGGCATCTAGGGTGGAGGCCAGATATGTTACTAAACATCTTAAAAAGCACAGGACAGCCCCGCACAACAACAATTATCTGGCCTAAAACGTATGCAGTGCCGAGGCGAGAAAGCCTGGTCTACATCAGTGGTTCTCACTCAAAGCTTTCCCAAGAGTGGTCCGCAACCCGGCAGCCTCAGCACTGGGCAGATTAGGACGGCAAACTCTCGGGCTCCTTGTCTGACCTATGGAGCAGAAACCCTGGAGGTGGAGTCCAGCAATCTGTGGTATAGCAAGCTCTCGGGGGGATGCTGGTTCGAGACTAAAAATTTCCTTACTATCTCCTCCCATTTTCTGCCCACTATCTAGAAAGAGTGACTTAGGTGAGACCAATCCTTCAGTGCCTTTCGCCAAATTCTAATAGTTCTGCCTCTGAAACTGTTCTTGCCTTCATCCCACACCAATCAAAAATGCAAAATAGTTGGGGTGACATGTTTCTATCTGGAGTTAAGAGAGAGAATGATGATTTAACTCACAAGGTATTTTAAACCATGGGTCAACAGCACTGCCCCGTCCCAGCTCGTGAAACGGCTTTTTCTCTTGGGCAGGGAAGGAAGAGCCATGAATGCAGAGCAGAACTTCTTCAGTTCTCTTTTTGTAATGTATGTACTTTTATAAGCTCTTTCAAATCTGTTACTAAATCAGGTAATTAAAACAAAACATACCTTGGTTCTTGCAGTGTTGGACTCGTGGTCCAAGTCGTCTGAAGAGCAGGCAACTGACTGAGAGCAGGAAGCTTGGAATATTTAGGAACAAACAGGGAACAGCCTGTTCTCTTTCTTTTTTAATAGAAATCAAATGCGTGACCACGAGCTGAACTTTTCAGCCTTGTTGGCGGAAGTCTGGTCAGGACCCAGCACACCCGCATCACCTGTGCGCTTCCAGAGCGGACCAGCGAGCAGGCTCACACCTCGTGATGCAAAAGCCGCTTACAGCAAGAGCCCCGGGTGACTCGCGTGCCTGTGGAGGCGGCGGAGCGCCACTGCAGAGCACGAAGCTTTCCCGTAGAGCCTCGCTTTCTCCCCCGTGGGCGCCCCGCGGAAACCAGCCTGCCCAGCCTTGGAGCAGCCGGTTCTCCAAGTGTGGTCCTGGAACCAGCAGCTCAGCATCACCAGGGAGCTTGCGAGAGATGTAGATCCACGACCACCGCAGACCCGGTGGATCCCGGTCTGGGGCGGGGCCCGCAGCCTGGGTCTAACAGCCCTGCGGGGTTCTGACGCGAACGTCTGAGAACCTGCGCTTTAGAGACGGTGGGTCTGGACGGCAGACAGAGCTGTGGCCTCCGCGGATGGTTTAGGGAGCGCCTGCAGACGCCAGCCCTGTGCACACACCGCCGGTACCCTAGAGGGGTTCGACGTGGTTTTAGGGCCAATTCCTAATTAGGAGAATCTGAGTCAATGTTATTTCGTTGGTTCTGTGAATAATAACATTTTGGATTACACGGAAAATTTAGTTTACAAAGTGCCTGCCATGGTATTTAATTTAATCCTCACTGTAACACAAGGACGTAGATGTAATTGCCTCCCACAGCAGATGGGACAACTGAGCTTGAGAAAGATTAAGTGACTTTTTAAAGGGCATATTGAAAGGGGCAGGGCCAGTCTTGAAATCCAAAAGCACAATTGCAAAGAGATCTTCTACAAGCCTTTTGAAAAGTTAAGTGGAGGAGGTTTCAAATGCAGCTGAAAACTCCACGATGGTTTTCACCTTGTGGGAAACAAATTTCAGGCACAGATTAATGAAGACAGACCCATAAAACATAAAATTCAAAACTCCCTCTCTAAAAGTTCAACAACAATAACAGAAATACGAATACATAGGGAGAAAGAGATAAAGCAAATAAGGCAGAATGTTAACATTCGGTGAATCTAGGTGGATTTATAAGTTCTTGTTGCAGAATTTCTGCCACTTTTCTTTGACATAAAGTCAACAGGACCTTCAACACTGGTCTGCGTGCTGGCATAGATGAGACACTGCACTTCTTACCTACCCTTGGACGTGCTCCTAGAAGCCCTGTCAAATGGCTGCCCGGGCTACGGGAACCCGTCTCGGCCTGCCCTGCGGGAGGCAGGGGACAAACGTACGAGTAACAAGCAAGGTGCATTTACGTTGTTTTCCTCTGGCACTGGAGCTTGTCCATTTATGATAATATTCTTCACGGTCAATAGTTCACTGTCAAAAGGGCAATTCTGGGTTGCAATTTTTATTAGTATGGGTGTGTTCTGTCTAACCCCAGGTGCGAGGCCAGTGTCACACAGAAGTCCTGGGGACCGTTAGAGAATCCAGCCTTTAACGTGCTGCGGCCCTGGTGCTGAGGTCCCCAAACAGTGGCAGTGACCCCATCGGGCTACATCTCAGAGCGTTTCCTAAACTGTGCTGCTTGTCCACCACTTTCCTCATGTGTCACAGCCAGTGTTTCTGAAAGCCTTTCTGATTAAATACTGGAGTGGGAAAAAATAACTAGAAAGACATTATTGAGACAACTGGGGACGTTTGATTTAGATAATAGCGTTTCTGTCAAAAATGAATGACTACGCCTCCACATGCCCCCACCCACTTGTCGGGAGCAGTCCTGCCACACGGGCTCAGGGCCTCTTGACTTCTCCCGTGTGGACAGCAAGGAAATTATAGTGAGAGCTAACAACGGCACACCTTTACAGCTCACAAATACTTTTCCATGTACTGACTCACTTGATAACACAGCCTCTCTCAGTCTCCATGGGGGATCATCCCAGGACTCCTGCAGATCCCAAAACCCACGGACGCTCCAGTCCCTTATATAAAAGGGCGTGGTGTTTGCATATAACCTAGGCACATCCTCCTGTGTGCTTTAAATCATCTCTAGATTACTTATAATACCTAACGCGAGGTAAATGCTACGTAAATAGTTGTTACACTGTATTGTTTAGGAAATGATGACGAGAAAAAAAGCCTGTACACCTTTGACACTGATGCAACCATCCTAGGCCTTTCCATCTTCAGTTGGTTGAATCCACGGACGTGGAACCGGGGATACTGAGGGCCAACTATACAGGATTCCCTCATTTGACTGTAGTGCTTGAGTGTGGGCAGAATTAGGCTCCTTATTTTATGGACCAGAAATCTGAGGGTCATTGAGTAACCAAATCTCCAAAGGTCACTTAGATAGTAGTTTCCCGCGCAGGGACTCAACTTCAGGTCTGATTTTTAAATTTTCTCAAGTACTGCAGGGCCAGAGCAGCCAGTCCCAGGGCCCCTGAGGGCCGTGGGGCGAGACCGCAGCAGAAAGAGGCTTCACGGTCTCAACAGCCACTCAGTGGCACCCAGATTATGCAGGGAACATTTCTGGAACTGCCAAAATGCCTACTGTAGGATATTGAGAAGGAAGAAAGGAAGAAAGGGACGGAGGGAGGGCAGAAAGGAAGACTCTCGCCTCTACCTGGAAGCAGCCATTGTCGCCACTTACGTATTTACCCGCTCCTGCTGTTTGCTTATTTGTACCTACGCCCGCCACATCTACAGGTAAAGACTCACAACCAACAACGCTTCGTGAGCAGCTGCCCCTGAAGCTGAACAAGCTTCTGCTCCCTCATCTGAAGGCTGCGTCGTGCGCTATGGCATGGGTGAACCCCAAACATCGAGCTGTGTCTCCCGGACTCTGCCCGGCTTCTGTAGCCAGGCCCTCCAGGGACTCCAGAAGCCTAAATAGGCTGCAGGAAATGATGCCCAACCCATTTGTAGTTGCTGGCCTCTTCCCTTTCCTTTACTTGCTCCAGTGAACCCTGGAGGCATCCCTGGAGGCCTGGGATGGCGTGCAAGAGGTCAGATTCCCAGAACACCCGGAGCAAGGCAGTCATCGTCCTTTAGGAAGGGACAGAGGGAAGAAACAGCCCAATGGAAATCTCTTTTTAGATCCAAAAACATTTCATTGAAAAACAACATAAGAAAAAAGGCAACAAACTTTGCTGCCCGACCCGGCCCCTGCTGCTCTGCGGCCCCGGGAGGACTCAGAAATAGGCACTACGGAAATTGGTAGGTTTGCAGGCTCTGTGGTTGCGCTCAGTGGGTTATTCTTCTAAGGTTTTGGTATTTAAAGCATTTTAACAGCGAGGCTAAGGTCAAAGTCTCTATGTCTTTGTGGACCACTCAGCTTCATTCTGGAAGCTTAGCGCAGAAGGCAAAATGCCTGTGAGCCGAGACGGAGGTGGAAAATCAAGTAAATTTGTGGCCAGACCAGTGCCAGTGTTGGAAAAATAACTTGTGATTGTATCTCTAAATGACTGGGGAGCCCTTCTGATAAGCCAAGTACAGTATATGATTTTCTCCGTTGGGTTTGCTTTAAACGGCATTTTATTCCAACAGCTACTTAAACTGCTGGATGTTCGTGAAAATGGTCTTGCTTAGGATTAAATCCTTTAGAATTCTTCATAAAAATGCCACAAAGTCCAGGGGCTCCTGGGTAAAATGTGAAAAAAAAAACAAACAAACAGAAAATCACAAATGAGAAACACCATGCTTTCTTCTGCTTGGAAAGGTGTGGTGTTCAGTTTTGATGGAGTTGACTGGACAAAAGAGGTTTTCTCAGCAGAGGTGACAATCGCTCAGGAGGCAGTTTGCTCCCTTCCTGCAGGACTTCTTTGTTGAGCTGTCCTTGTGCGTCCAGAGGTGTCACACCTCAGGCGTCTGGCTCACTGTCCCTCTGGCTTCCAAGCACACTGGCCCAGATCACAGCCGTCCCGGCAGAGTCACCTTCCAGCTCCTTCTCTAGTCTGCACACAGGAGTCTTTTCCGGTCAGTTCGGGTGAGGATTCACCCCTGAGACTAGGAGCCGTCCTGGACCAGCGTTGGTACTTTGATTTCCAAACAATGCTCTAAAGGGTTGTGTGGCTTCCATGGAGTCGGGAGTCCTCATCCCACTGGCTCATGTTACTTCTGATTCAGGGTGACCCTGGTCAGTTCACTGGGTTCTCCCTCAAATTACATACGGTTTGATCTTCTCCAAGCAGAGTAGACACCTCTTTACAAATCAAAGGCCTTGGTTCCCATTTAGAAATCGAATGCAATCAAGCTTTGTAATATATCTACCCTCAGGCTAGGAAAAAAGCTTGGCTGTCTGTTCTCCCACAGGGTGATGGGTGATTAGGGTCTCTGTGGGCCTCTGCTGCTCGCTCGTTGTCATGGGCGGCTGTTCAGAGCTGGTTTCAGATCTATTGCATTGCTCCCACGGACCTGCTGCCTGGCAGCACCGTTAACCTGGAGAAGTCATGCCCCAGAGGCAGAAAACAAACTAGGATGAAGAAAACTTGCTTTAAGCAGTTTTTTCCTCTGTTTTTAGTTTCTTCACCCCACATCACATTATGTTGCTAACAGAGAAAAATAATGACTTTGGAACCTCTGTTCTTAAGAAGTCTGTTCTTTGTTTTAAGGAATGAGAAAGATGTACCCACTGTTTCTGCATTTGCATTATGGTTAATTTTTAAAGGTATCTTTTTGGTCTAATAAGAACTATGTGGGAAATGGACTTTTTCCCATGCCGTTTCAGAGCCTGATGAGAACGTACTGCGGAGTCAACTGTCTGCTCTTTCAGGGCGTGTAGAGTTCTGTATCTCCAAGGTATGCTTCACGGCAATAGCATGAAGACCTTCCAAATGCCCAGCCTTCCCCCAGGCCATGTGGTGCATAGGTCCCCATGTGACTTAGACACCTGGGCATCATTCTAACTGTAACTTGAGGTATCTGTACACCATCTTCCCATTCGCCTTTTTCATGGACTGCCTTGAAGATATCCTCTGACACCAAGGACTGACAACCATTCCACCATGGGAAATAGATTATATTAGTTTTCTATCACCATCTACGATATTTCGACAAACTTAGCAGTTTAAAACAACACACATTTATTATCTCACAGTTTCTATGAATTGAGAGTCTAGACATGGTGTAAGTGGGTTCTCTGCTTGAAGGTCTTACAAGGCTGCAGTCAAGGCGTCAGCTAGGGCTGTGGTCTCATCTGAGAATTGACGATGGAAGGATCTACTTCCAAGCTCATGTAATTGTCGGCAGACTTCAGTTCCTTGCATCTGCCTCATTTTCTTGCTGGCTGGAGCCTGGAGGCTGCCCTCCACTCCTTGAGGAGTCCCATGGTTCCTTGCCACATCCCAAGATGACTGACTGCTTCCTCAGAGCCAGCAAAGGAGAAAGAGAACCCAGCAAGATGGGTACTAAAATCTTATACAACATAATCATGTCCAGGTAACCATCTAGCCAATCCATTTAAATGCACCTCATTTGCCATGCACACAGATTATCCTAAGCAGTGCCCTTAATATACTTCAATGCGATTTGTGTCTGCAGTTCCCACACGGCAGTGAAAAACCTCAAATTCTCCCTGTCTCTTCCAAGATCATAAGAAAGTTTAAAGAGCTGTGCTAATTCTGAGAGGACAACTTTGCAAAATATTGTTTCCACTTTGATGTGCTAGCTTTTACCTATATCCAAAAGCAAATGTCTCTCTATTTATATTTTTATGAGCTCACTGAGGAACTGAGCTGCCATAAATTTCTCCTTTAATGGGTCACACTTGTTTGCAAAGGATACCAAGTTATTTTTATAGAAATGTTAAGTCTCTAGGTATTTTTAAAAATAGTGTTAATGGAGAATTCTGTCAAGTGTGCACTGCTATTCTTACCAAGTCTATGTCTTTCAAGTTGGTTTCAACTTGATTAATCCAAGGAGATTAGCCAGCTGTCGTAAACAAGCAGGTTCTTTTTCGCTTCAGAGTTCCTGTGGCCTCATTAGAACCCCCATGGGGCTGCCTACAAGCACTCGCTGCTGGATCCTGGCTGGCTCCCGCCCTCCTGTCCTTCTGTACAGATCTGCGGTTTCCTTGGGCATGGAGGAAATCCTGCCATTGGTGGGAGTGGTTGGCAGCTCCTGAGATGAGGTCACTGGCTATTTTGTCCAAAGCGCAAGGTTTCCCTTTGACCTGGCAATGCCATTTCTAAACCCCCAGCATTTTCAAAGGAGATGAAAATGCCATATTGAAAAATGGGTTAAACTGGTTATTTTAGTACTTTTAAAATCCTGAACTAATTGAATAATGAAGACAGGGTCTTAGCTTACACTCCACGAGGCTCTTAACTGCTTTAATAAAAAGGATCAGTCATAGCAAACATTCCAGTCCCAGCAAAACTCATGTGAGCTATATTTTTGATATCCAGCTTGTTACTGGAGGATGTCAGCCCTTCTTGACTCCTGCCTCTGCGACCTGAGTGTGCTCAGTCCCTGTGCAGAATGCTCAGTAATTTAGACACGGCCCACAGACAGCAGATATGTGGATCCTTGAATTGTTCTTCAGGATGTTTCATATGTCTAGTATTTCCTTCAGTCCTTACACTTTTGGGGGGCCATTTTTTTCTTTCTTATCCTTCTCATTTGCCTCCAGAGTCTTCCCTTTTTTCCTTGTCCAAATGGCTCTCGGACGTGTGTAGTTATGGGGCTTCAGTGTGTGTGTTGGGGGCATGATTGCTGTTCCCCCTTCCCTGGGTTCCTACCAGCCCACAGATGTAGGAGCTTCTGCCTTCTCTGAAGCAGCGAGGAGATCGCTGCCTTCTCTCTCCTTTCTTCTCCCTTCCCCCCGCCCCCTGGAGCAGTGACTGGTGTGAGGCCAGACTCTGGGTGCAGATCCCCTGTTGGGTGGGGCTGATGAGGCCTCCCCCTCTCTCTCTTCACCTCCCTGCAGTCTCCACCCGTTTTTCTCCATCTCATAAGCCCCCAGGAGGGGGAAGGTGGTGTGGTCCTGTAATCATCCAGCTGCTCTGGCTAAGAGCATCTCTTAGGCAAACAGGAGGAAGCTCATGGGGTGCAGGTCCGCACTGCCTTCTCGAATCTCGCTTTAGCGGTGATACAACTAGAGTTTTGGCCTCTGTCTGATGACTGGACGTTTTTCAGTTCGTTCCTCATCTAGAGGAGAGAGGGGCGCTGTGAGTTAATATCCTCAGACACCTGTGAAGGGCAGCGGCCCCAGCTCTGCCCTCTCTTTGCCTCACGGGGAGAGAGCCGGGGGGAGGCGGTGGGAGACTCGTGGGCAGCAGAGCTGGTGAGCAACTCCATGGGCCAGGTCAGGAAAGAGGACAAAAAGCCGGATGTCCTGTGAGGTGAGGGCACTTGGCACATGGGCCACCAAGCCCAGCTAGGTCTTCCTGACTGAGCCGGGTCACGGGAGAGGCCATGCTTTCCGTGGAGACTCTGGGCAGGAAGCCAGGCCTGAGAAACCTGCTGAAACACGCCCGGCGGGTGCCCAGGGTACAGCTCCAGACCAAAAAGGTGGACGTCCTCGGTGAGTCACGCTGACAGACGGGACAGCTGGCCACGGCCCTGACGGAAGGGCGCCAACTCACAGCTTCTACTGGCGACTCTGGCGTTTCTGGGGTGGGAGCAACAATGTGCCCCCGAATTGCTATTCTCCAAGTTAAAAGTCAGGACTTTGACCAGCTCAGATGTTAGTGAGGGGACCATATTTCTGTATCGGGACTCAAGCGTCCATTAAAAAGAAGGGGCAGCCCTTGCCTCTGTGACTAGGAAGGTGACATGGCCCATGGACGATGCAGAGAACCTACTATCCACATGGAATCTAAAATGTCCTGCTTCCCCCAAGTGTGCATCGGAAGGACCCTCAGACCCCTGCCCCACCCCCTGTGAGCACCGGCCGTGGTGTTGGCTCAGCAAAGATAAGTTTCTCGGGCAGCCAGGGGAGTAAAGGTGAGCCTTTATCATTCCCTCTCTGGAGACGGGAGCAAGTTCATTGAATGAGATGCCTCAAAGCCACAGGAAACGGAGTGCGTCCTTGGGTACTCCTGTGAAGCCTTTGAGCGCCCAGAGCAATGGTGGAATCATGGGGCCCTGCCCCCACAGCAGGGTCCCCAGGAGCAGCAGCCGTACCCCCACAGGACCCATATTTGTGACTCTCCCTCTGCAGCCCAGCCCTTTCTCCTGTAGGTCTGTGCTTGCCTCAGTGAGTGTAGGGTGGACAGAGCGGGCAGAAGTGGCTACAGGGGCTCCTGCCCTCATTGGTGCTAACCATGCTCACTGAGCTCTTCCTGAAGCACCTCCTCCTCATCCTGCTGCCCAGGTCCTCCTGGCTCAGGGCCCAGGAGGCTCCTCATGATCATCATCACACCTTTATCACCACCCAGTAATGCCCACCTCTGCCCATGGCCAGCTGTGTGACCTTGGGCAAATTTGTCAGCGTCTCTGACCCTTAGCTTCCTTATCTTAAAATAGGAGATATAATAACTCCTTCAGGATTTATGTGCAGAGTAATTTGAATAGTACACTATTTGTATAGCAGTTAACACAGCCTCTGGCCATGAGAGGCATCCAGTAAGCAGGAAGCCATTATTACTACTGTCAGTATTATCACTAGCACTGTTGTTGTTATTACTGGTGGTTTATTTAGCTGACCTAATGTTAACATGTCTGCTGTATACACCTATGTGCATATGTTCACAAACATACAAAGCAGTTTCCTACTTGGAACGCTCAGATCTTCGAATGACCAGCACTTGCTTTATGAGGCACAGCACACATACTTCACGTCTAGAAAATATCTGTGTTGTCAGGACAACAGGATCAGCACACAGTGAAATTTCACTCCTGTAGCTAGTTTTGGGATAAAAGAGCAGTATGTGGCTTTTAATCCCCCGTTTTCATAGCACATCGGCTTGGGGAGCGAGGCAATGGCCGTCGTCTTAGTCAGCGCGGGCTGCTATATCAGAACACACAGACGGGGCCTTCAACAACAGGACTTGTTCCTCGCAGTCCTGGAGGCCGAGAGTCCGCTGACCGGTCCCCCATGAGGGCCGCTTCCGGGCTTGCCGGCGGCCACCTTCTCACCGGGTCCTCGCCTGCAAAGCTCTGGCTGTCTCTTCATTAAGGGCGCCAGTCCCTTCATGAGGGTCCCACCTTCTTCAGATGACCTCATCTGAACCTAATTACCCCCAAATGCCATCACACTGAGGGGGAGGGCCTCCCATGTGGATTTGGGGACATAATCTAGCCTAGGGCACGTGTGCTGAGCTGTCTCTAACTAGAAGCAGATCAGCCTAGCAAAGGACTGCGGATTCTCCAAAACGGAGGACGCAATGCAAGTGGAAGGAGCATCGTGTGACACGTTCTCCTCAGAAACGCAGGGCAAAGAAACTCACTGGCCGTGGTTACAACACCGGGACTGTCTACTCTGAACACTCGGTCATCTGGGAACGCCCAAGAGCCAAAGGCGTGAGGAATTCAAACCCCGCCTGGGACGACAGGCTCAGATCCCTCAAGCATCAACCGTCAGCACCCAAACCAACTAAAATCACTGATCAACCCGCAGGACACGGTGTTGGGAAGGACCTACGCATTTTCACATCGTGTGACTCCAGAAGAGGTAATAGAGGGACACAGTGAAGGCGCCAGCACTGGCAGAGAACCAGAGGAGAGCGAGACGGCCAGAGATACACGGAAGAAGAACCACTGTTTGCTGAGGCCTCATTACGACCAAGCTGCTGAGACAGCCTCTTTTATTTAAACTTCACCACAATCTCTTAAAGATATATTATAATGCCCATTCTATACATGAGGAAACTGAGGCCTGGGGAGCTGGCATGACTCGCCCAGAGTCACAGTAGTCGGTAGGCGGCGTGGGCTCTCCAGTTCACACTACGCGATGAACCACAGGCCACTCTGCTGTGGATTCTGTGAGCACCGTTCGTGCTCTCGGCAGCTGGACCGCATGCAGACAGCACCGTGTGCAGACACAGTGCTCAGGCACTGCAGACGGGGCACGCAGAGGTGGGGGCACAGGGACAGGACATCCAGAGGACTCAGTGGGGTTCTCTCCTCTTAGAAACCCTGGGAGGGGTTCCTGATCCACGCTGTCCATTAGCATTGACATCCCGTCAACCACCCACCCATCAGCCACGTTTCAAAATAACATCTGGGCACTTTGAGGAGCTGACACTTTTAAAGCAACAACAACACTAAATGCTTTTGAGTTTAAAGAAATTTCTTATTTGAAAGAGAGTATAATTTTCAGAGCCCAAATTCCAACATACAGCAACAATGCCGTGTGCCTGCAACAGCCCCACGTGTACACCCACCTCCGCAGGCTTCAGCAAGCACAGCCCGCCGCCCGACCCGGTGTGCGGGGCTGGCGGCACGTTCTCCTCAGGGAGCTGATCCCCATGGCCCCTGTAGGGCGTCGCTGCCCACGCCCTCTCTACAGATGAGGGAATGAACGCAGCCTCAGGGAGTGCCTGTAGCTTGTCCAAAGTTGCATAGAGAGGAAGGGACCAGAAATCAAACCCAAACTGTGGCTCGACAGCACTGGCCTCGCCATGGGGCCTTGTTTAGAAGGGAGAGGTGTGTCTGTCCATGGGCAAGAACCTCCTGTGGGGGAACAGACCGGAGCCTGGGGGATGTCTCCTGGTAATCGTCCGAAGTTTCCCAAGGAAAGCCCTGCTCCACACAGGGGCAGATGCGTCTGCCTCTCACACTCTTAGAGAGGAAGCAGAGGCTGTTAACAAAGCAGGAAATCTTCAGTAATAATGAGGAGACCCTCAGTTCACCCTGCCAGCCCTGGACCCTGTCCGGCCAGCGCATGGCCTCATGCCACGGCCTGTCCTGACCTCCCAGGAACTGCCGAGTGGCTGGGTCACCTGCACATGGGATTAGGTTTGGGTTTGCCTCCAAATCTACCCACTGCATGAGTCCAGTTAACTGCGTTCACTTCCAAGTGTTTCTCCACTCCACAGAAACACCACCATCTCTCCTATACCCACCAGAAAATTAACTACTGTGCAAAACATTCGTTCGCTTGTTTACACAAACCGAGGCGTAGCAAGATTCCACACTCACAATAAGGTTTATTACTATCCTTATTCAATAGAGGAGGAAATTCGAGATCAGAGAGGTTAAGTACTTTGCCCAAGGTCGCACAGTTGGGAACTGTGAAGCCGAATGACTCCAGAGCCCAGTGTTGCTGTCACCTCGAGGAATAAGAGTACAGGCCAGACTGGGAGGGAGCCGTTCTCGATTGCAAAGCTCCTCCCAGACACTAGGCCGCTCCCTCCTGAGATGAACTGAGCATCTCTCACCTTTTCCTCGGCGCTGACATTGTGAATGTTATTAGCGTGCGTGGAAGGCAGGCCGGTGCTGGGGATGTGGAGCTGCACATTCTGGCCTGGGAATCGCCCCAAAACCTGACTTTCCTCGGGTGGATCTGCCTGCGGCTTGCTCTTCAGCCCCATCGCTTCAGCCAGAGCGAGACATCCTCCGTCGCACAACCGCCTTCCTGCAAAGCGAATCCTCCGCTGGAAGCTGACGCAGCCCCTCACGAGTGGATGGTGTCCCCGCAGCCGACGAGCCCCTGCTGGCCGTCCGCACGACATCAGTGGAAACGCCATCTAAGGGGCCGCGGACGGCTCCTGGGCAGGGTCATCCTCACGCTGCCGCCGCGAGTCACTCTCGGGCGTTCTGGGGGGACGTTTGTCGGTTGCTTCCTACCATCCATCTCCCTTCTCCAGACAACAGAGGCCTGATGCCAATCAGCTGGAAACCTCTTTCCCCCTCTGCACAAGTGATGGGGTGCAGTTGAGCCCCCCTGGCTCTGGGTGGACCTGCTCACCTCAGCTGACGCATCAGCAGTGAGCGGTGCAGACCCAGGGCCCGGACGCAGACTCAGGCCACGGGGAGCATCGCCTGCTGTAGAGACGGGTTCACAGGTGGGCACTGCCTGAACTCATCCAAACCAAACAGACCTCCCAGTTCCTGCCAAGAAAGGGGACACAAAAACTCTCCCTTACCCGGGGGACGGTGCGAGGTGTCGTCCTGCAGCAGTGGCGGCCACTTGCCGCCTGGCGGGACATCTGAAGTGGCCACAAGAACTTCGGAGCCTAAGGATAAACTTGACCCTGTGGAAAACAGAGAGAAGGACAGAGAAAACAGGTCCCGGGAGACGTGTTCCATGAGCCATGGGATGGGAGAATCCTCTCCTGACCTCTGAGTTACGAGAGCCGGGCGGGTCTGCTGTGGTCTGAGCTGGGATTCTGTCCACGCAGCACGGGGCTGCCGTGTTCCTTCCTCCAGGGCTGCTCCCGTGCTCCTTGGTCTCCTCCACATCTGCCGACACCATGCTCTGCTCACACTAGATGCTCAGTAAATGAATTTTGAACGAATAACTCAAACACTTTGCAAAATGCAAGTATCTCGTTATTCCTAAGTCAATGGGGCTGTGAAATCGGCCCAAGTGGCTGTGGCTCTGTGTTTCTCCTTGATGCACAGATGCTCCTCACAGCCAGACCCATGACACCAGCCTGCCATGATGAGGCAGAGCATATTTGCCGTTTCTGACACACCCTGGACGAGAGCACAGAATCACGGTGAGGTTTGCGAGCTGAACCATGTTGCCTGAACAGGAATTATTTTGGTCCTCACACCAAGCACTGTTGGGACCATTCAGAGAAAGCTGTAAGTGAATTTTTATGTACTTGATGGATTCTTTATCCTATAAGGAATTTTCACATTAAAAAGCAATCCTTGACAAACTTCTAATTAATTAAAATTTTCTACGCAAGTAAAGGAATCAAATGCTTAGAGTCTATTACTGTGACGGAATCTTGCCATATCACTATTTTACTGGACAAAGTATTTTTTGTAGCACCCATCACTGAGGAATACAAAAACTTTTGCAGCTGTTTGCATAAAGGGCTGTGATTTTGATGCCTGAACAAGACCTGTGCCACCTCAAGCAGGTCGTTTAGCTTCCTTTGTACAATGAGAGCCTGAGTCTCAGGAAAGTCCGCTGCGTTAACATGACTCAGCTGTGCACTGTGACAGCCATCCTTTTGAATGTTCAGTGGCGTTTCTCCAAGGGTCTCGGAAGTGATGGAATTGCCTGGTCCATGGAGTGCCTGCCTGGAGCCTGCAGCACGTGGGCTCTTCGTAAACGTTAGTGGAATGAACTTAAGCAAGAAGGTGAGAGCCAGCCCTGTTTGAATCTATACATCCACAGACTTGCTTGAGCATCCCCTGCCTGCTTGACTCTGCTCAGGGCGAGGCAGAAGTGTATGCGGCCCTCACCTCAGAGAGCGTGCCTGTGGCAGAAACAAACCTAACGCCCGGGAAATAGTGCAGAGATGAGGGTTCACAACTGAGCGCCAGCGTGTACGGCATAGACTGTAAAGTGCCGGAAGAATCTAGAAGACTGGGGTGTCTGGGGGGGGGCAAAGGTCAGGGAACGTTTGCGGAAGATGAAGGACTCGAGACGGTCCTTAAAGGCCCTTGAGAAGGATTTGGCGCGTGTGTGTGAGTGTGTGTAGGAAGAGGCTTGGGGATGAAGACAAAGTCCCGTTTTTGCGTAGCTTCTGGCTCAGGAAGTGGGGACCCCCACTGCTCCCGCATCCTTAAAGCTTTCCTGCCGCCATGGGAAACCACCGTTCCCCGGGGGGGAAGCATGTGGCCGTGACTTGATCCCCAGCTTCACAGAGCATGCTTCCTGCAAGGCCACACAGCAGCAGGGTAACAGAACCCGCAGGTTAGGGAGCCGGGGAGTAAATAACCTGCACATTCCAGATGGTCCCTCCAGCCTCCATCAGTACGAGAGGGCGAGTCCACGAGGTTAAACATTAGTCAGGGGCGCCCACGTCACTCACACACCCAGATTTCCGGAGGAGAGGGGTGTCAGCACTGAGCCCGGGCCGTGCACACAGCTTGGGCCCTGAGACGGGATGTCTTGGATGGGAAGCACTGGAAAGACGGGGAAGAAACCCTATGAATGAGATGCCTTCAGCACACAGCAAACCCGCTCCCCCCGGGAAAGCAGAACCCACTGCAGGCGTTTTCAAAACTAAGACAGTGCAAGAGAGGTCCTCGAGGGCTCATCGTCTCAATTTACAGTGTAAGAAAACTGCTGCAGGAGTGAGCATAATATCAGCTTCGTTTCTAAAACACTCTATAGTTTTCATATTTCTTCATTGGTATCAATTCCATGACTCTGAAAGCTGGGCCTCATTTCCCTTTTAAGACGGGCAAGACAGGTGGCAGAGAAAAGACATTCCCTTTGCAAAGTTGCACAACTGCAAGTGCAGGCCTCTCCATCTAAGGAGCATGAGGAACAAACCCAAGGATGCGCCTGCCTGACCGTGGACCCAGATGCTGTCTGCAGTGACAAGCGGCGTCCCACACTGTGCTTCTGAAGTGAATTCCAGCACAGCCAGGCGATGGAACCCTGCCATTAAAATCCATCCCGAGGGCCTTATCTGCTAACATAGAAAGATATTCACGGGGCCACCCCGGGGCCGAGTGGTTAAGTTCATGCTCTGCTTCGGCAGCCCAGGGTTTTGCCGGTTCGGATCCTGGGTGCAGACCTAGCACCACTCATCAAGCCATGCGGAGGCGGCGTCCCATATAGCACAACTAGAAGAACCTATGACTAGAATATCTATGTACTGGGGGGCTTTGGGGAGAAGAAAAAAAAGATCGACAGCAGCTCTTAGCTCAGGTGCCAATCTTTAAAGAAAAAAAAAGGCACTCAACTGTCATAAATCTTCTCTGGGAGTTAAAAAAAAAACATATTCATGCTGTATTGCTTAGTTAGAAAAGCAGCTACCAAACTGAATATAGGGTAAGGGTCTCTGTTTGAAAATAAAAAATATTTGCATAGCAAAATAACACTGACATATTTATGCCAAAGGGTTATCATGGATGTTTTTATGTCTACCTGTTTCTGTTTTTCTGCATCTTTAAATTTTTCTGGCTTGATATTTTGCTTTTGAAATAAAAACTAAAACTCAAAACGAAACAAAAAAGCAAGAAAGAACAAAACCAACCCCACAGAAGCAGCTGAGCCTTTCTTGTACGATGTGCACCCATCTCAGCGTCTGGAATTCCTACCATTGTCACTTTTTGGCTGAAAACTATTTCCAAAGACAGGAATCCCTGGGCCGTGCCGCCAGTTCCCACTCTCACTGCCCGGGGCCCACCCAGGAGAGCAGGCCACCCACCTCTGCCCCCCGCGGGGCCTGCTCTCAGGACGACAGAGCTTCCCAGGGGCGGAGGAGTGGGAAGGGAAGCGGGAGTGACCCTGGCTGCCCAGGGCAGTGGAGGGGGCACCGGATGGACAGGAGGAGGAATCCACAGGGGCTCACCGCCATCCCAGCAGCGGGTCTGGGCTAGCGCGGCGGTGCCAGTGAGGTGTGTGTCACTGGAAACATGGCTTTAGCCTTCTGGAGAAGTCAAAGCCTGGACCCGGGTACAGACCTATCCAGGGTGGGCGGTTAACCCTGTGAGGAGGATGAGGTGGGCGATGTCAAGGTGGAGGCAGGAGTTGGTACAGCCACGAGCCCTTAAGAATTTACCCCGAATTAACCTGGCGCCCCCTGAGCTCTGGCCCTCTTATTTGACAGGGTACTTTCCAGTGTTGTTTAAACTGGTCTAATCAAGGTTTCTCTTTCCTGGCAACAAAAGCATCCTGACGAATCCACCCATGCTGTGAGCACACGTGTGTGCCAGGCATCGTGTCTCGGCTCAGCATGTATTACTTCATTCCGTCCTCACCCAACCCCGTGACAGACACACCATTGTCATCCTGTGGAAAACGAGGAAGGCAGCCTGGCGAGCCTTGGGGACATGCCCGGGCACAGCCTAGAGGGACAGGCATGTCTGCAGGCAGCTGGGCCGACAGAGCCCAGTCTGGGCCATGCCCAGAGCATCCGTTTAACATTTCTGACTTGTGATTAGAACGTGAGAGTTGCCCAGTTAGTGAATCTTATCCTAGAGTTGCTAGGAAGTGAAAAGGAAGGATGGGAGGGTGGTTCCAGCCATAGAACGGGAGCACACTGTCTCCACGCTCTGCTCTCCTCGGCAAAAGCCGAACTCTGTGCAGCTGGTTTGTCCACAGAGCCCCGGGGGCTGGGGTGGGGACAGCCGAAGCAGCTCAGCTCTGGGCTCTGGACTCAACGGCTGTGAAATCTTGGGCAAGATGTGACACCTGGAGCCCCATCTCCTCACTGTAAGAGGACGGCGGGGGGGCCTCTCGCACAAGGTGTGCGGTTAAGAGGGCGGAAAGCACCCAGCACGGGGCATCTCTGTGACAGGGCGGCCGGCACTGTCCAGGAACAGGGTCCTGAGCCGCTCAGGGGCACAGGCGTGCGAGTTCAGGGCACCAGGACTTCAGTCTTGACTTGGTTTCCTGCTTTCTCTCAAAAACGAGGATAATCATTCATTTATTCAGCATGTACGTTTGGTCTCCATTCTGGACCATGTGCTGAAATAATGCTGAGTTACAATTATAAACAGATAAGTCTCCATTCTCTTGGGAATTACTATCTAGTAGAAAACAGACAACAAAGGAGGCTGGAGTACGGTATGTGAGGTTCTAAGAGGAGAAGTGCCGGGTTCAGTGGAGTTGCACAGAGTTAGAGCAGGCCTGGGCTCGGGGCATCAGGGGAGGCCCCTGGAGGAAGGGGCTTTCGAGGTGAGCACTGACCACGAGCAGGGGTGATCCGGGTTGAAGTAAACGCGGGAAAACGGAGAGGCGAGAGTATTCAGCTCTCACATCGTCAGGAAGGTTAAAGTCGACAATGTATGTGAATTGCTTACTACAGTGCCCACCAGTTTGCCCACACTCAATAAATGGTAGGGACTCCTTATTTTAGGACCTATGAAATACACGTATTTTCCTCTGCATTTCCAGCTTCTGAATGAATACCACCCACTCTCCTTGGTTTTCTGAATCTCACCAGCACTCTCTCATACACGATCGCATCACACTCTGAGTGAAGCCTCTGGAGCAGCAGGAAAGGATGCCATTCTCTTCCTCTTCACCTGGCCAGTGGCGGAAGCGGCCTCACCCAGGGGAGCCAGCAAAGGCTGTGGGGGCGCTGAGCCTGCGGACGCACCTTCACAGCTCCCTCCACCAGCGGCTCCGTCACTTTCTAGTCCATCTGAAAGGAAGGGAAAGCCTAAATTTCGCACTAGTTAAGCGGTCAGATCATATTCACTGACAGACAAAGGTAGTGATGCTGTGTCTTTCTTCTGCTTCTGCCCCCTTGGCAAGTAGCTGCCATCTTGACGTATGTTCATGGAGCTTCAGAACAATTTCTCCTTGAACCTGATTCTCCCACACTCACTGCATCATTAGGGGAAGAAGACGTTCAGGTCTGGGAATAATAAAGTGAAGTATCTGCAAGAAGGTTCCAGACTGTTACAATTATAAACCTATAAAGAGCTAGGAATCGCATTAAACAAAACCAAGTCCTGGGCCACTTGGTGACCGTACAGAAGGAGCAACTGTACTGGGGGCTGCGCGCTCTGTTCAGCTGTGCCAACGGGGCACAGGGCAAGGATGTCATCCTAAGCTTCATAATCTTGTTTCATCAAAAGTTAGGGTGGGAGCTTTTAGAAAAATCAACTCTGAAATTGGAAAGTCTCATGAAACACTCTTGGTGAAGAAGTAGAGTGATGGTGCTCTCGTTGCTGCTGGTGGAAGTGGAAATCGGAACAGTCCCTTTGGAGAACAGCTTGTCTGGTCGAGTGAAGACGCATGCCCTCCTTGTGTCCCAACAGGTCCCCTCCCAGGGGATTTCATGCCCCAGAACACGTGTATAGGAGGGTTCAGAGCAGCTTTGTTCATAACCGCTCAACGCTGGAACCAACCCAAATGTCCTCTGAAAGCAGAGCGGATAAGAACGCCGTGCTCTAGTCAGACAACGGAAAACTATGCAGCAATGAAAAAAAATACATTACAGTTTTAGGCAACAAGGTGGGTTTTATAAATATGATGTACGAAAGAAGCAAGTTCGAAATGATACATATCGTGCAATTGCATTTATATAAAGTTCAAAACTAAGTCAAACTAAATAATGATTTTGAGAAGCCTAAACACACAGGTGGTCAAACTATAACGAGAAGCAAGGAAGTGATGACAATGGAGGCCAGGAGCGGGGCGGTCAGGACTGGAGGGGCGCACTGGGGATGCGGGGGTCTGACCACGTTCTACTGCTTGACCAGGGAGAGGTTATGCGGGTGTTGGTTTTATAATTATTTAATTGCACATTTATGTTTTATCCATTTTTCCATGTAAATGTATAAAAAGAAAATTCTATGACCTTTTGAACAAACAGTGGCCTGTAGAGCAAATCATTAATAAAATCCCTCTCTAATAGACCTCCAGAGAGAAGACCTTTCCCAAAGAGCCTGTTAGGAGCCTAATTGATCTCTAAGCAGGGACCTTTGGACACGAGTGGTCTGCCGTGACCAGGAAAGGCCCGGCCTCTCTGGCAGGCGTGCCGGACGGCTGCAGGGGAGACGTCTCCTTCTGGGAACCTGGTGCTGGTGCACAAACCAGGGGATCTGGCACAGACCGGAATGGAAACCCGGTGTGTTTCTGAAATGAGGGTAATTATTTCCAGAGAAGCTTGGAAACATTAACCAGCGTCCCCGGGGGAGGCTGCCCCACAGATTATTTCCCTCCTTCCTCGTGCAGGTTAGGAATAAAACCTGAGACGTGCCCTGAGTTTCCTTCTCTTCTACATTTCAGAATCTGTGAAACAAATGAAACAAAGTAAAAAGCAGAGTAAATGCGCGTCAAGGCGGTGCCTTTAGTGGGGTGAGCTGTGCGTTCCCATTGCCCTCTGCAAGGACTGCGTGGCTGCCCGACTCCATGGGGTGGACATTTCAGACCCAGGTTCTCAGGTACCAAAATGAGTCCATTTGGAAACTTAGGCCAGAGAGCAGGAGATTAACCTTTAAACTAAGCATATACCAGCATCTCACACTTTACAACACACTCACTTTTTTAAAAAAATTATTTTATTGAGGTCATATTGGTTTATAACATTGTGTGATTTCAAGTGTATGTTATTATATGTCAGTTTCTGTACAGACTGCGTCATGCTCACCACCAACACTCTAGTTTTATCCATCACCGCACACGTGTTCTTTTACACCTTTCACCACCCCGTACCCCCTGGTAACCACTGATCTGTTCTCCTTATCCGTGTGTCGGTTTGTCTTCCACATGGCATTTGTCCTTCTCTGTCTGACTTGTTTCGCTTAGGATAATACCCTCGAGGTCCATCCATGTTGTCGTGAACAGCACGATTTTGACATTTATTTTTTTGTGTGAGGAACATCAGGCCCGAGCAAACATCTGTTGCTAATCTTCCTCTTTTGTCTTGAGGAAGATTGTCGCTGAGCTAACGGTCTGTGCCAGTCTTCCACTATTTTATGTGGGATGCCGCCACAGCATGGCTTGACAAACGGTGCTGGGTCTGTGCCCAGGATCCGAATCAGCAAACCCTGGGCCACCAAATCAGAGTGCATGAACTTAACCACTATGCCACTGGGCTGGCTCTGATTTTGTCTTTTTTATGGTTGCATAGTATTCCATCATATATATATACCACATCTTCTTTATCCACACTCACTTTTGTATACAAATTTCCTGTTTACAAATACAAAAGGCAGAGAGCCACAAAGAATGGGAGCAACTGCACAACAGCATATCCATTAGAGATCACATGGTTGCTCCTGTCCTCTGTATTTTAATTTTAGAAGGAATTTGTAAATGTCATTGCACAGGTGGACACGACTTTTAGAACCTGGAGACTGCGTGTGGTTCTGTGCATATCTGTGTTTCTCCAGAACTGAGACCCCAGTGGTTCCAGATCGAGTTGGCCAAAGGAACAGCGTCCACTGCTGCTTAAGTTTCATTGTTGGTGAGGAATGAATTTCCCAAATTTTCAAAACCAGCACTCATCGTCTATGCTCCTGTTCAGTTGACCTTTGCTTTCTCGAGTGGGTACATCTTCAGCAGTGGGCACTCTTTCTGCTTGAGTTTCTGCGTGCGATGAGCCAGTCCTCGCAGAGAAGCTGGAGTGTCCCGGGATATGTCCTGGATGCAGCTGAGGGCTACAGTCTAACCAGAGTTTTAGGTCTGTCTGCAGCTGCACGACAAGCATTTCCAGGCCGTGGAAGTGAGGATGTCCCCTCCAGCTGTAGGACTGACTGAGAAGACGTGTCTACAGGTAATGAGTCAGTTATTCCAAACCTGATTCAGTGTTCACGTCGCAAAGTTCACTCTCCAGTTCGAGTTTGGTTTTTTGAGGCTGAAAAGAACTCTGACGTAAAAATGGATTCTGGGATTCAGGTTGGGCCCAATGGGAGCCGCGTGCTTGGTCTGGCCTTTGCATCTGAGCAGACTGCATTGTCCACTGTGGGACCATGCAGATCACTGGACAGGACAGCGGTCTCATCTGACAGCTTCTGGTCGTGCCTGGAGCTCTCAGTGTCCTCCCCTTGCTGGGCTGACCCGGCGCTCTGCAGGGGCCTCACTGCCCCCTGGGTAAACGTGTGATGGGCATCAGGACAGCCCCGTGGACGCTGGCAGGTCTTGTCACACTCCTCTGGAGTTTCTCCAAGTCTCATTCAGTCCCATATGAATTGCTACATTTTTACATTCGTGCCTCATCTCACCATTTTCACCAAGTGCAGTCTTATAGGAGGAAAAGATATGTCTGGGCTTCCAGGTAGCCCACAACAGGACAACAGCAGAATTTCCCAAGTCTTCAAAACTTTGCTTATGGTTGGATCTCTCCTGCGGACCGTGGCTGTCCACTGAGCAGCATACAGGGCTCAGGGCCACGGGGCGCTGGTCCCCAGGGGCTGGGGCAGCCCCTCCACCACGCTCCACACGCCAGAGGCCACTGTGACCCTCACTCTCCATAAACCCTTAACGAGGAGAACACGTCATTAGAGAAACTAGTTTAGGAGTTAAATGTTCCATTTCTCTCAGTCCTCCAAGATCTAAGTGACAGTTTGCAGGAAAGAAGGGGACAGAGAAACATGTTAAACACACCGTGAGAAAGCAACCAGCGGGATCCAGAGGTGGGAAACTGTGACTCGACGAATAAACTGGAAGGAAAGAACCAATCGATGGCCTTTGCAGCATATCAACCAAATGCACAATATGGACCTGACTGATTTGGATCCTAATTTGAACATACCAACCTTAAAATAAAACGAGCAATTCATAAGAGGATCAGGGAGATTTGAATACTGCCTGGATATTTGACGATATTGAACCACTACTACTAATGTTGTATAAAAAACAAGTTCCATTTCTCCAAGGTGCTGTAGACCAGATTCACATTGCTTTAGACAATTACTAGGAAAAAACCAAAACCTGCAAATACATTTGTGTGCTGTGGACTGAACTGAGTCCCCCACGAATTCATACGTGGACGCCCTGACACCAAGTCTGTATTTGGAGATGGGGCCTTTGGGGGTTAATTAAAGTGAATGGAGGTCTCAAGGGTGGGGCCCTGACCAGACAGGCCTGGGGTCCTTTTAGGAAGAGGAGAGACAGGGAGCTCCTCTCTCTGCCCACATGCCCTCGGGGAAAGGCCGAAAGGACCCAGGGAGACGGCGGCCCTCCGCAAGCCAGAGAGAGAGGACGCGCCGGAACAGAATTTCTCTGTACCTGCATCTTGGATTTCTTGCCTCCAGAACTGTGAGGAGACAAATCTCTGTTGTTTCAGTGACTCAGCCTGTGACCTTTCATTGTGGCAGCCTGAGCCCACCGAGACACACTGCCACCGTCTTCAGGAAGCCACCGCCTCCCACGTTCTGCTTCTGGTGTTCAGGGTTTACTTCCTTATGTTAAATGATGCTGATCACTCAGCCAAGACACTCAACAAACCCAAAGCACAGGAAACGTGAAGAAAACGACACTAAAGGCCATCCGAATCAAATTGCTTAAAACCATTGCTAAAGAGAAAAGCTTACAAGTAGCCAGAGGAAAAAAGACATTCTGGACAGAGGCCCCAAGGGAAGAGTGATAGTAGATTCCCCTTTGGGAACAACACAAGCGGAAAGGCAGGGGGACACCTTCTTTAAAGTCCTGAAAGGAGGGACCAGCCCCTTGGCCGAGCGGTTAAGTTCGTGTGCTCTGGTTCGGCGGTCTGGGGTTTTGCCGGTTCAAATCCTGGGCATGGACATGGCACTGCTCATCAGGCCATGCTGAGGGGGCACCCCAAATAGCACAACAAGAGGTACTCACAGCTAGACCATACAACTATGTACTGGGGGGCTTTGGGGAGAGGAAGAAGGAAAAAAAAGGAAGATTGGCAACAGGTGTTAGCTCAGGTGTCAATCTTTAAAAAAAAAAAAATACTGAAAGGAAAAACACCTGTGAACCTAGAATTCCGTGCCCAGTGAATATGTCTTCTGAAAACAAAGGGAAAATAAAGCCTTCAAATCTATAAAGCCTGAGAGATTCATCAGCAGACCTACTCTACAGGAAGTGTTAAAGGAGTCTTGCAGGCAAAAAGAAAACCATGCCAGGTGGGGATCTGGACCTACAGAATGGAAGAAAGAGCACGGGACGGCAAATAAATGGGTAAAATATAAAATATTTTTTCCTCCTTTAAAAATACCTTAATATGGTTGACTGTTTAAATCAGAGATAACAATCTATGGTGGGGTGTGTGACGTAGGGAGAAGTAAACTGGGCGGCAGCAATAGCACAAAGGAGGGGGAGGGGAGGGGAGGTGCCCTCCGTGATGCTCTCACATTCCACGTGAACTGATATTTTACTTAAAGCTAAACTGGCATAAATTGAGATCTAGACCATAAACCCTTAAGCAACTACACACACACACCCCCACAACAATAAAAACCAGAGTTATAACAAAGAAGCCACCAAAGGAGATAAAATGGAACCATGAAAGATAACCAATCTAAAATAATGCAGATTAAAAAAAAAGGAAAGAGGAACAAACAACAAATGGGTAAAATAGAAAACAAACAGCAAGATGGCGGATCTAACGATGGATTCCATTACCTGTAACTGGTCCAAACCTACCAGTGCAAAGAGAGGTGGTTAGTTCAGATAACTATGACTCGATATCCCCTACAGGAACCCCTGTTTAAATATGAAGACACAAATTGGTTAAAAGCAAAAGAATGCAAAAAGATACACCTGGCTTCCTTGTATGCTGCGCCATCACGGATTCCAGCCCAAGGGCTATGGTTGGTCTATTCCGTGGTGTTACCTAAAAGTGGAACAGAGAGGGAAATAAAAAAAACAATTTGGATTCTCCTTCCTCAGCTTTGGCCTGAAGACACAGAAGTCAGAACGCAGCTGCAGCAGCTGCATCTCTGAGCACTTTGCAGATTTACCAGCGCAGCTCCTCCCGTTCAGGTTTGGTGAGGGGCTCCTTCAGGTTACAGGCAGCAGAGGCGCATCCGTGCGACGCAATGTCTTAGGACGTCAAGAGAGGTAAGAGAGAGGACGCTCCCACATCGGCTGTTTTCAGGAAAACCAGAAACCGCTTTAGGACAAAGTGCAAAATGACAAGTTGTGAACAGTTACCATTCAGGAGAGCATGTAGCTCTGTCCCCGGGCGCATCAGCGCCCCCCCCCCCCACCCCCCGCAGCCCCTTCTGATGCTCTGCTTTTCTCTGCCCGATTCTACTGCGTTGCTAGTTCTTGGTCTCGGGTCCAGCTCCCCGAGAGAGAGGCTCTGGTGGGTGACATGTCTTGCATAAGCTCCTGTGTCAGTCAGGGCCAGGCAGGGCGAACGACCCAGGTGCAGTAGAGGATAGCTGATGTGAGAAACTAGTTCCAGACCTGCTGGAGGACCAAAAGGGCAAACGGGGACCATGCGGCAATTCAGAGCCGTCACCCACGCAGCTCTGAAGAGACCAAACGAAAAAGGGTGTTTCCAGGGCCCAGGAGCCCATGCTGCCCAGAAAAGGGAGTTGGCTGGGTCAGTCCCCGGGGAAGCAGAGCAGAGGACCGGACAGACAGGGAACGGACCTGAGTGCAACACAGACAGGTGGACGAGGGGCCAAGTGCCCTCACTGGGCAGAGTTCTGCCACTGACCAGCCCAGGAGGGGTTTTCTGTGGATCACCCCCCCCCACACACACCCCGTCTCTTGATTTGGAGGGATTTGAAAACCATGGCTTTGACACTGGAAATTTCCATATTCAAACTAAACTCATATAAGGAAATGAGGTTACATTTGGTTAAAATCCAGTCTCCTCTCTTTTTCTTAGGACTTACTGGAACTTATGAGAAGCAGTTTTTGTTTTTGTTTTTAAAGGTTCTCAGCAAGGCTCGTTGTCAGACTTGTATTTTTCGTCGCATCCCGCCGTGATGCAGGTCATCTTAGCAACTGCCGCTCAGTTGCTTCCTCTTGGCTCTATGCCGAAGGCAGGACCTGCGGGTCTTCTCATGCCTCAGTGTCTCGAAGAGAGGGAACCTGACGGACTTCTGACCACGGCATCCTGCAGGATGTGGTGCGTTGTCTGACACACCGGCCCTTTGTAGAGAGACTATGGTGTGGAGGCTGTGGCTCCTGGAGGCCCCCTGGTGAGGCACTGGTGTGGAATGGCTGGGTTGCCCCCAGCGCTGGTCTCACAGGTGTTTATCGCATAATCCCCCTGAAGGAGCTCCTTGTTTTCCTCAGACAGTTGTTAATTTAAAGGACAACTTTTAGTTTAGCTTTTTCATAGACTGCGAATCTCATTTAATTTAGATTAGTGTTAAATTGTGGTAGTTTTTAAAAAGGAAGGATATGGGGTTTCATCCTGTAGGTCCTGTCCTTGATGCACACGTCCACAGAGACCTTCACTGATTTGTTCCTTCAACTGAAGGGAAGAACTTTGAAACCTCTGGAGTGGAACGGGACTTGCTTTGGGGCACCGAGGTCTCCTCATCTGTGCTGTTTTCCTTCTTCTGCACTAAAAGATAGATTCCCCGAGGGCAGGGACACTGTCCGACTCACTGCCGTGTCCCCGGGATCCAGACTAATTCCTGGCACCCAGTGGCTTCTCATGTTTGTCAAATTTTTTTACTGAATGCCTAACACGTAATGGATACATAGGATTGAACAAAATATCGTTCTCTAAGGGGAGGAGACAGATAATAAACAAATCAAATATATGGTCTCACATGGTGGTAAGGGCTGTGGAAAAAAAAAATAAAGCAGGGAGGGATAAGAAGGGGGCTCCAGGAATGGGGGTGGGGTTACGATTGTAAGGGGAGTGGACAGGGATGTCTGACTGGGAATGCGTTGTCTGAGTAAAGACCTGACAGGGCGAGGGAGTGGGGCGTGCCAACACCTGGTGAAAATATTTCAGGCAGAGGGGGCAGTTGGTGCAGGGGTCCTGAGATGGGCGTGTGCCTGTGAGTTTTGCGAAACTGCCAGGAGGCCAGTGTCAGCTGGGGCAGAACGAGCCACTTTGAGGGGTCACATCAAACAGCACAGTGAGGGCTATGTCGACGACTTCACCTGTACTGTGGGTGAGGTGGGAAGTCGTTTGGAGGGCCACGATGTGACTCAGACTTTGAAAGGGCTCCTTTGATGGTGGGGTGAGAAGATTCGGCAGAGTATGGAAGCAGGAAGGTGTGCTGGGAGGCAATAATGCAGTGAAAGGATGGCGGTGGTTTAAATTAGGATGATGGCAGTGGAAGGGTGAGAGCTCATGACACTCTGGAACACCGAGAAGTGTGAGTCAAAAGAGCTTGCTGATGGATCGGCTGTGGAGTGTGAGAGAAAGAGGGGCATCCAGGACCCAGCTGAGACTCCAGGCCTGAGCAGCGGAGGGATGAAGTTGCTCTTGCCTGTGCTGGAGAAGACAGTGGGAGGAGCAGGTTTCAGAGGGAAGATCAAAAGTCTCTTCACTGGATATTTAAGTTTGAGATGCCAATTCGACATCCACTTGAGATGTCAAAGTCTGGCTTTCAGAGGATAGGGTTGGTGTGGAAACACACATTCAGGAGTCAGCTGACAGAAAATGGAAAGGAACAAAATACGGTAAATTCAACTCAGGAAGGGGTAGGTGTCTTCTCTTAACCTGAGGGGTTTTATGAAAAATGCTTCTGAGCACATACCTGACCTGCCTGTTCAGTGATCATTGACAAAATTGAGTTTAAAATAGGAAACAGAGAGGGGCCAGCCTGGTGGCAGAGCGGTTAAGTTTACATGTTCCACTTTGGTGGCCCAGGGTTCGTGAGTTCGGATCCCAGATGAGGACATACACACCGCTCATCAAGCCATGCTGTGGCAGCATCCCACATAAAATAGAGGAAGACTGGCACAGATGTTAGCTCAGGGTCAATCATCCTCACACACACACACAAAAAACAAGAAAGAAACAGAAGAGTACAGAATGAAATAGAATTAATATCCAGCAAGTACATGGTTGGTAAGAGAGTGTCTGGAATTTGCCTAAATTTGGTTATTAAACCTCACAAGATGGGTGTTGTTGCCTCTGTTTTATGGACGGGAACTGACTTTCAAGGAGGTCGAGTGACTTGCCCAACAGCACAGTCAGCGAGTGGCAGAGCTGGGCATGCAGCCAGGCTGGCTATCTCTGGATCCCGGGCCCTCCTGCGACCCTAAGGCCTCCCAGTCACATGGTTAGTTGAGAGGGCGGGGACTGCGGCATCCCTGGGCTCAAGGCACGCTTCTTTATTTATGGGGTCAAGCTCTCTGGCCCAGGGTGAGGTCTAGATGGGTTTCCACAGAGTGGGTGAGAGAAACCATAAGTGGACACATCCATCACTTGAGAATGATTTCTACTATTAGTTTGAAAACAAAGGACGTTCTATGTCTCACCACCAGGTTATATGAGAGCACGAACAAGACATGACAAGGACGGATTAGGAAGAGAAATATGGAAAGGGAGCCTAGCCCGTTAATTACATTACTGCTGTTCATTCCAGGCCGAAAACCCTTCACCTTAGCAGCCCCACGTCAGCTAGCACAAACAGTCTCATTGTCAACACTGAGCTGCTACCACCCCCCCCCCCCCCCACCTCGCTCACTCGCCCGCCGCCACCTCTCTCACTCTTCAGATTAGCCAGGCCACCAGGCCACCGGGAAGGAAGAAAGAGCATCCTGCTGAATGGGCAGCCTCCCGGCCAACAATGAGCCTGCTTATCCTGACTGTCCTTTCTTCTTGGGTCCTCTGTGAACGGTGAGGTTGTTTATCACCTCGAGTAGCACCTCAGAATCAAATGTCAGTGACATGGATACGGGAGGATAAGGCGGCTCATTCGAGGTGAAACGGATGATACTGTTTGCGTCGGTTATCACAGTCTGAGGGGAGGAAGGAAGGAGAAACAAGGAAGACGGAGCAATGTCCCTCTCAGAGGGAGACGGGGAACCGCGCCAACAGCCTTCCCTTTCCAGGACACCAAAGAAGCCATTGTCGCCCGGTCTATTCTGGCCTCGACAGGAGACACCTGATCCCATATCAGAGCCTTGTTTCCAGGGCAGAACTAAAGCCATCTGTCCCGACCCAGTGGCACCTGGAGACCACGCGCGCTGCCCGCCCTTGCCTGGGACGGGGCTCTGCCCAGCCTCCATTTCCTGTGGTGTAGGCTCACCTGGGGCCTTCGCTGGTCACCTCAGCTCTCAGGTCTTCAGCAGTTCGCTGTGGAGTCTGAGATGTCTCGGCTCGCTCCCTCGCTCCCTCTGGCTCCATTTCACTGAGTCACTTTCCAGCGTCAAGGCCCCCCCCGAAATGACTGAAAGGCAGAAGACAGGAAGGATCTTGCCCAGGGTTCTCTGGAAGGTGGGCAGTTGGAGAGCGAGGCTGAGACCTTGGCGTCCTGGCTCCAGACAGACCCTGGGAAAGATTGATCTGCGTTCTTTGGCTTTACTGATCCCTGGGATGGCCAGACAGCGGGGGAGACGAGGTTTGTAACACAGGACCCAGGGGCACAAGGCCAAGGGGACAAGAAACAGTGGGTGTGGAGCTGCTGATGAGAACTTTAGCTCCCTGGGCTCTGTGGGTCTGGTCTCTGATGCCCTGAGGGAAGTGACACACCACCAGAACCACCAGAACCAGGGCTGAGAGCGCCCGGAGGGTTCATGTCCAGGCTGAAGGTGTCTGCGGTGAATTAATACAACACATGAAACCTCCCAAAATTAATTTTCTAGGAAAACTTTCTGGAGAATGAAATGCCCAGATTCTCAGTATCTTAAAAAGCTGCAATACGAGTGTTAAGCTTTTGTGCTGGGAAGGAGGCAGCTCGCTAAGCCCAGCAGGTGGTCAGTGTGGGCTCCGGCTGGGCTAGGCCGAGGACAGGCCGTGCTCTCCCTGTAGGCCCAGCCGGAGCTGTCACCGAGGTTTTGTTCAAGGAAATGAAGGGCGCAATTAACAGTTTCCACGACTTGGGCTTCATTGCCTTCAAGTCACAAGAGGGTAAACAGTAGGAAGAAAAGGGAGCCGCCAACGTTCCAGAAATCATGAACTTCAAAGGAGTCGGGAAAGTCCAACCACAGGCCAGGAAACGCAGCAGGGAGAGTGGCCGGAAATGTGATACCCTTTTCGTGAGAGCCCAGGGAGACCCTGTGCTGCCAAACCACGGCTTCTGGGGAGGCACTGCTGGGACGGAAGCTTCCAGAAACCCCTGAATGGCTGGTTTATTCTGCTGGGCCTGAAGCCAAGGGGGTAATTGTCAGGGGAGGCTGTGGATTTGACTGATGCTTGTGCGAGCAGGCTCCATCATCAGCCAGGAAGCCTCAGTAATTACCCATTGCAATGTGCGTGTAGACCCGTGTGTGTGCACACTTGCACAAGTGTGTGTGTGAATGCATTGTCCTGGGGGAGTGGGGCATAGGGAGAGGGAGGGCCACTCTGTGCTTTTACAACCGGTCTGAGATTTACCCCTGCTTGGTGTTTATAGCACAGGGTCATCAGAGAGAGGTGAGTCATCAGAGCTTTCTCTGTTCTAAACTCTACATTAAAAACAGATTTCCAGTCCTCAGTAACTCACGCTTCTCCGGCCTCAACAACCTAACCAGATTAGATTAAGAGCCCAAGTGTCATGGCCTTCCCCCCAGCTGCACGGCCCAGAGACTCCAGCTCCACTGGGGTCCCACCCAGCTTCGGGGGTCGCAGGTGGCCTCGGAAACAGCCCTTTACGTCCTTCTGTTCAGGGTTCCTGAGCTGGGGATGGAGGAGCCGCCCGAGACGGCCATGCCTCTCCTCACCTCTGCACAGCCCCCGCGGTCTTCTCGACAGTTGCACGTCTGTGCCAGGAGGGGTCCCTTCTCCATTGGCCCAAATCAGCACCCACAGGGTGCTAAGGAACCGCTGCACTTTCTGGAGTTCTTCCCAGGCTGGGGCCGCCTGTCCCCTCCAGACTGTCCCAGTGGCCGTGACCGTGCTGCCAGGCCACACACAGCCTGTGAGAACACCCTTCCTCTTCTGCGGGAGCCCCTCTTTCACGCAGCGCAGGTAGGAGCTCAGGAGGCGAGGAGGATCAACCTTCCAGCCCAGTGCTTCTCAAACTTCAGCATCTATTCGAGTCACCTGAAGGCTCTGTCAAGCCTCCTGGGTTTAACCCCAGGTTTCGGGCTTTCGTGAGTCTGGAGCAGGACTCAGGGTTACAGTTCTGGTGAGCTCCCACGTGATGCTGATGCTGGTCTGGGGATCACGCTTGGAGAACCACTGCTGTCGACCAGCACTACGCTGCCCTGGGCCCCTGCCCACCAACAGAAAGACACACCTAGACACGTGAGGGTCTTAGAAAGGGCCCAACTTAGGCTCAAGCTGGCACCTCCATCACCATCACAGAAGATGAGTAAATACCGATCCTCCCAAGTTTTGCTGTTGAAGATGACTTGACTGCAACCTGGCAATTTAGGATCTGACTCAGGAACTTCAAACTTGCACGTCCCTTTATGCGTAAATTGTTGACAACACCATTCTGGGGGTGGGGGTGGGGCTCTCCTGAGTGCTGAGGAATGACCATTTTCATGACCTTCTCTCTATCACTGTAATTATAAATACCATCATTGTGGGGGGACAGCAAAGGTTCTTTCCTTGGTGAACTGGTAAAGCTACTTATGGGTGGGAGGTCTGGAGGATGAGATGAGGAAACGGGGGAAGGGGACAAATGGATGCTTCCCGTGTGCAGCCCCCGAGGAGGACCCCTAGAACTCCAGTCATCGTGCGTTAAACGGGCTTTGAGCAAAGGGGCTTCCTGGGAGCCTAAACCTTGCTGAATATTCCTGTGGGAAATGTGTGATGAGAAGACGCTAACTTACCGCCAACTGGAACTCAACTTGTTGCAAATTAGAGATTCCAGTAAATGTGCTGAAGGTCTTTTGTCATAGATGAGCATTCCTTTGCCCTCGTGTATTTTTCAGCCATCATGCTATGGGGAAGCAAATTCTGTCTGGCACTTGCTAGGCTGTTGAATGATGGCTGTGGTAATCGGGTTTCCCATGTCTTTCCCATGGAATTACGAGATCATCACTATGGCATCTGCTGGGCCTGGGATGGGTCAAGGCTGAAGTTCAGATGGAAAGCCAGGCTTCTGGAGACAGCCATGCTCAGTGTGAGGTTTGATCTTTTGCTTTGTTCCAACGTTTGAGTTTGGCTCGAGGTAGCTCTTAGCCACAATGGGGGCAGAGGAGAGCTCTGGGGAAATGAACGCGTGGAAGCTGAATCTCCCAGATTTCACGAACTCCAGGGACCTTCAAGTTAATCTAATTCAAGCCCTCCACTCTACAGATGAGAAAGCGAGGCTCAGAGAGTCACAGGAAGCCCGAGCCTCAGCGTGGCCACCTGGGGTCAGCTCAGGGCTTCAGCAGCGGGAGGCCAGCCTCCTGCAGAGCAGTCGTGGACCGCCAGCACTTGGGCGAGCTGGCAGGTGCCAGGAGACATGGGTTTGGCAACTACTGGGTTGACCAGTGAATGGCTATCTTTATAGTAGGATCTCTGAGCTTTCGTATGAGATGGGTATCAGGCATCTCTGGGAGGAGTCATGGTAGGCAGCCTTTTCTGCCCTCAGAGCGTGTTGCAGAAATCCTCCTCCATGGAACCCCTTGTGAAATGCTGTATGTCAGTTTTTAAAGTCCCCTCACGGGATCAGTGCCTTTGGAACAGATTTGCCTGCGATCCCGGGCGGAGCATGGTGCACTGAGAGTAAGGTTATCAGATCAAATATAGGATGCCCAAAGTTTGATTTTCAGGTAAACAACAAATAACTTTTTAGTATAATTATGTCTCATGAAATATTTGGGGCATAGTTATGCTGAAAAACATTCATAGTTTATCTGAAATTCAAATCTAACTGGGAATCCTATATTTATATTTTAATCCTATTTTAAATTAATCCTATATTTATATTTTATTCTATATCGCTCAATCTGGCATTCCTAACCTGGCCACAGCTGCTCTGGAGACGAGAGCAGGACGAGAGGGAAGTAAGGAGCTTTCAATGCAGGAGGCTGGCCCTCTGCTGCAGGAGGCCATGAGCACAGGCAGCCCCCGCCTGGCTCTCTGTGCCGGTGAGGCACAGCCCGTCCCCAGCCCGTTCCCAGCCCGCTCAGACCAGAGGGCCTCAGACAGGAGTGGCACTGCCCCCACTTGGGATCTTAGGGGTGGTTTTGGTTGTGACAGTTGGAAGGTCCTACTGGCACTCACTGGACAGAGATGTCAGATGTCCTGTATGTGTGGGACAGGCCACAATTCACCCCACGTGCTTGTTGAGCGTCCTACCTGATGCACTCATGCTCTTTCTCAATCCAGGCTTATTCCTGACAAGCTTCCTATGTCTCCTGGGGGCGGTCACACTCCAGCATTTATGTGGGAAACAGGTCATTATGAGTGACTTTCCTTTTACTTATTTTCTTTGCTACAGTTGAGGCAACATGTGTGTTTGGTTATTCATGCCAGAAGGCAACAGTGCCCATTTCATTCAGGGGTAGAATTGGTGTTCCAGGACTTCGTAACGACAGGGAGCCTCTGCTTGGTAGAAACGGGAAGCACTGCCTGTGCTGGGCTCATTCCTCGGCCCTGGTGAACCAGGACGCTGCCTGCTTCTCCTTCCTTGGTTGCACTAGTGAGGATTAGGTTTGGCTGCATGTAACAGAGAAACAAGACGAACCGGAACAGCAGCCTAACCACAGAGACATTTATTTCTGTTTCACACAGACCACGTTCAGAGGTGGGCAGTTCAGGGTGGGGAGGCTTCATCCTTCCCGTCCCTGCTCGTCTCACGGTCCTTGCCCTCATCAAGGTGGCTACTAGAAGGCCTTGCCACTTGGAGTGCTCCCTTCTGGAAGCCAGCCTCCGCCCTGAGGGGCCCCAGCAGCCACAAGAAGAGGCCCACATGGAGGACCCGTGGCCTCAGCAGAGCTGCCAGTGCTCCGGCACCCACCAGCACCTTCCGGCACTCAGCTGTCTGCATGAGAGACTAGAGAACCACCCGGACAATTCACAGACACATAAAAATAAGACCTTATTCTTGTTTTAAGCCACTAAATTGAGAGTCAGGAGAGGTTGTTGTGCAGCAATTATTACCCAAACAACATTCATTTATTCATTCAATGGGTTCACATGCTCAGCACTATTCTAGGCGCTGAGGATCCAGGTGTGAAAGGACAGAAGGCGCCCAGCCCTCCCAGAGCCTGCCTTCTGTTTGGCTCCTGCCCCCAGGCACGTGCTTCAGATGGTCATTATCTTCTTCAAGCCACCATCCCCCCTTCGTATTTGACAGATAAATTGGAACTCTTAGGTAGGAATTCTCCCAGCTTCTTCCTCCCACAGCTCCGTTCACCCGGACGGACACCGTCTCCTCCCCTCTCTGACAAGCGGGTCAGAACCAGCCCCCTCCCGGCCCTGCCCACCGCCCCTGCTCCGGTCCAGCCCTCCTCTCGCGGTGTCTCTGGCTTCTCGGGCTCCATGAGCTCCATTCTTTCATCGTGCAGACAGATCCAATTCTCTTCTATTCAAAAACCTAACACGAACCAAAAGGCTCCTCTTTGACCTCGTATTCTCCCTCTAGCCTCCGCCCTCTCTCTTTCCCTCACAACTCTTCCTGGAAGCTGCGGTCTTCTCCCTCTGGCCGTCTTCTCCACCCGCTGCGCCAGCGTCCGCGCCACGGAGTTCCCCTCAGCAGTCACTACCCACCCAGCCCTCTCTGTGCTGGGTCCCAGCGAAGCTCTGAGGACACGGAGGCCCCTGCACCCCCAGAGCGGGCAGGTCGCCTGGGGGACGAATTTCAAATAAGTAACTTGGAAATGGATACAAATTACAGATTGGGGTAGGTGCTTTGAAAGAATGTGGAGGGGGCCGTTCTCGAGTAGAAGAGTTAAGGCAGGTCTCTATGAGACATGACATTTAAGCTGACAAAATAACCTTTCTAAATTCCTTCTTACTTGACCTTTCAGCACTTGACACGCCTTACCATTTTCTTCTTTTTCAGCCAAACTCTAGGCTCTTGCCATGCTGACCTCCGTCTCCGGCCCATCCATCTTTTTCCTTCTCCTTCCCTTCCTTCGCCAGGTCTTGGTCAGGTTCACCCTCAGCTTTCTTGTCGCGCTGACATCCTCCCCAGCCAATTGCATCCACATCTGTAACATCAGCCGCTGCCAGTGTGCTGAAGCTCCCAGACCTGTGTGTCCAGCCCAGTTGCCACCCCAAGCCCTTGACCCGTCTATCCGGCTTCCTTCCAAGCAACTCCACTGGGGTTTCCAGCAGGCAGTTCAAGGCCAGAGGTGAACCCAACCTCCTCTTCCTGCCACTCCGGGTCTCGGTCAGCACTGCTCCTTGAGGAAGCCAACCTAGGTTTCTCCATCTTGCTTTCTGCCCCCCTCCCACACACACAGACACTTTTCTAACAGTTACTAAGTCCTCTGGACTCTATATCCTTAATGCCTCCTGTTTCTAGTCTATTTCCATCCCCTTTGTTCTTCCTTTTGTTCATATATGGCCCCCCCACTCCCCATCGTGTCCCCCCGACATGGACAGAAGCCTTACCTGACTCCCTCCCCGGGTCCTTCCCCCTTCTCTCTCCCTCTGCTCTGCTGTGAGAGCGACATGGCTAGCATACAGCTGAAGATCCCGCTGCTGTCAGAATCCTTCAGCGGCCCTGCTCCGGGTCCTGCTCCGTGCTCTAGTCCGCGCCCCCGCCCCCAGTCCTCCTCCAGCCACAGCTTGGGACCAGGGGTCTGGGCATGACTTGAGCTTCCACCCTCGCCCCACCCCCCAGACCTCAGTCCATAAATCCAGAACCCCGGCCTTCGCTGTGCACACGGCGCGAAGGAAGGGCCCCAGTGGTGGTCTTGCTCAGGCCCAGAAGAACCAGGGGCGAGCGTGTCCCCTCCTACATTCACCGCTGCTGTTACTGCCCCGGGTCTCCCCTCCCCTCGTCCCTAGCGGCCGGGCACCTTTGTCCTCTACCCGCACGGCCTCCTCTTCTACCCATCGCAGCGAAATTCCTGCTCCTCGTTCGGTCTCAGCGAAAGGGTCTCTGCCCCCCGCCCCCCCGGCCCCCCGCAAATGCAGGCGAGGCGTCCTAACTCCTCCGGGGCCTTGCTGGCAGCTTCTCCGCTTTCTCCGTCTTTCCCAGCCCCTCCTTGGCCCGCGGACGCCACGGACAGGGGACGCTGCCTCCGCCAGCCGGGACAGGCGTCTCGCTCGCCCGCTTTCACCACCGCTTGCGTTTCGACGGCAGGCGAGTTTAGAAAAAGCGCGGGTATGTGGTGTCATTACTAATAACGTCAGGTGCCCCGCGCCCTGAGCACGTGACCACGTTGTCTTCACTGTAACTCCGCGGAGCGCACACGGTTATCAACCCACTTGACAGCTACAGAAACTGAGGCTCAGCAAGGTCGAACTGCGCGTCCCGGGTCACACAGCCGGCACAGACGGCCGAATTCCCATCGAGGGCGCGTGGTGCACACCCTCTGCTGCCGCAGCTCGTGCTGTTGCGCCCGCGTTTGAGCGACCTGCTACGCGCGCGTTTCACCGCGACGGAGAGCGTTCTCAGGGCGGCCACGTTCCTCAGCGACCAGTGGGGACTTTTCCTTAAGGACAGACGATAAGGCGGCCGTAAAGATAAAGACCGCAGTTAACCTCCTCACCTTTAACTCCATTTTGTTTAGTGTGAGCGACGGTCATAAGACATGTTGGAGGTAATTTGTAGAATTAAAAATCCCAACGGAAAACGTGTTCCCAGGAGTTACTGTGCGTTTTAGGTTGAGCAGTCAGGCTAGTTCGAGGCAGAACGGGAACGGGACACGCTGTCGCGCGCGCCCTGATGCCCGCTGGTCCAGGGGCCCCAGGGCGCGGCGCGGGCCGGACCCCCCGCCCGGGAGCCCCGCGCGCCTGCGTCTCTGCGGGGTCTGCGCTGCGCGGTCAGCACCGCCCTCCGCGAGTCACCGAGCTCGAGGCCCGCTGACCTCGGACAGCTGCTCCGGCGCCCGTCAGAGAATGGGGCCAGCGAGACGGTTCTGGGCCGGAACGAGTTCAGACTCAGCTTTTTACAGAATCAGGGTCACAGTCAATCACGCCCTAAATTTACGCACCAAAACCAGTCCCCCAGCACTCTGCTTATTCTCATGAACGGGTTTGTGTTTCCATGGGATCCTACCCGTTTAAAGCGGGCGCCGCCCTCTCCTGGTGAAGGTTCCGGGTGTGCAGTCCACGGCCTCGTCCCCCTGCAGGGACAGCGGCTGCGGATCGCACACAGAGGCCACTGGTGGAGCGACCCTCAGCGGCTCTCCCGGCCCCCCGCGGGCCCTCGGCCGGCAGACACGCGGCGCTGAGTCCAGCAGGGCGGGGGCGGGGGGACAAAGCCGAAGGACGGTCACTGTCAGCCAGGCGTGGGCGGCTGTGGGCAGAGCTGAAACTGCCAGATTTTATCCAGAGAGAATTTAGACTATTGTAGAAAGGGGATGTTTTCGGTTGGGGAAGGGCAGTGTATCAAAGAAGGAGAAATCCGAAAGGATCTTGGATGAAACCCATCCGTTTAGCCCAAACGGCTGCTTTTAAGCGCACAGCCGCGGGCGCGGTGGGCAATCTGAACCCGCTCAGGGATCCGCGCGCGGGCTTAGGGGGCCTAAAGGACCACACGTATGGATTGTAAGAGTCATTCTCTTTTGCATTAAGTTTATTCTTTAAAAATAACACGGTAGATGATAGTTTTGGCTTGGTGGTTTTAGAGGAGAGGCATGCTTTTACAAAATTTGTAAACATTTTTGTTTGAATGATACTCTTCTTAGAAAACGCTTTCCCGTGCGCCTCCTCACAGCCCGGGAGAGCGGCTGGGTACCTGCCATCACCCCCATTTCTCTTGTGAGGAGCCAGAGCCTGAGAGAACCTTCGAGAGGCCCCGGGCCGGGTCCTGCCGCCTGCCCCTCCCCTGCCTGCAGGCTCCCTCAGATCCTTGGCCCCTGAAGGGACAGGAACTCTGTCTCCTCTCTCCTCCTCCTGAAACACTACCCTGTTTCTCAGGGCGGTCTTTTGACGATTTACTCTCAATGTGGTGGGTTGGGACCTGGACACATCCTTCTCACTCTCGAGGGGTCTGGAGGTTAAATTCTGACTCAGGGACCGGGAGGGCCTGCTCTGCAGACCCCGGGGGGGGGGGGGGGTGGGGTGGGGAGGGCAGCTTCCTGAACAGCCCAGCCGGGAGGGCATTTCCCACGGTGCCGGGGGGCTCGCGGGTTCTTAGTGCAGTGACGTGAGGGATCCTGGAGACCCGGCAACCCCTCTCTCAGCCATGAGCGCCAAACGATGGCCAGCGACCGAAGCTCCAGCCTCGGCTCCTCCTCGCCCGGGCCTCCAGGTCGGGCCGGCCGCGCGCGCCGTCCGGGGGCGCAGTGTCACCTGCCCAGAGACGCCCGCCCTGCTGCGCCCTCACAAGACACGGCGGAGCCGAGAGCCGGCACGGGACCCTGGTACCACTCACTGTTTTCACACAACTGATTTGTACCAGACATTTAGCATTTTGTTCAGATCCTCAAAACCATCTTTTTGTTCTGGCTGGTAAATAATAAAGTACACGCCCAATAACACACTCACCTGAAGTTTGAGTCCGGCTTTATGACAAGCGTCTGGCAGCTTTTTAGAAGGCTCAGATCACGTCCTGGGCAGGACAAGCTGATTAAAATGGCTGAATAGTTGCAACCATTAATTTCCTCATTAATTTATACTTTCAAATTTAATAGAATTAATCTGGATGACCATAATGAACTGTAATATGAACTTTGATATTACTGCACTCAAAGGGGGCAGCTTTAAATTCACTTCAGAACGTCAGGAAATTACTTTTAGGGCACTTCATACAGTTAGCTGTGCTGGAGCTGCTGTCATCCGTGGGATGGTTTCTGGACGAGTGCGTAACGCCCTGCTCCATGGAAGATGTGTAAGGCCATGGAAATTTTAAATAGTTGTTATATTGCTGCATAGGATTCCTGTTAAAAGGACATTTCTAAAATTTATATTGAAATGAGTGAGTTAAGATGTAAATTATTTATTAAAATCATCTCCTTTAAATTATTTCGTTTATTTACACACACACACTTTAAAAAAAGATGTGATTTACAAGTAAAGATATTTTGGAATATCTGATTAACACCCGATCAGCACATTTCATGTCCAACAGGTGTTGTAAAATGTTAGTTAACTAGCAGCCAGACAAACGTCTACAGGTATATTTGTTTCTGAACTCTGAATTCGTCCTTCTCTATTACCTGGGACACGGCTAGACAATCTGCTTGGGATTCATATTAGTTAATTTACGTAAAAGGGGGAAGGGTATTTTAATAAATTACCTTGTTACCAGGAAAACACTCATGTCTGTTTTTAGGCGCCACATAGTGGCATAAATCAAAGTGACTGTCTGACATTAACCATAAGGCATGTTGATATGACAGCAAATCTTGTTACAAAGTAGACATAAAGCACAACTTAGGGGGACCGTACATCATGGAATTGTAACAGCCCCATAGTAGGGTTGACAGCTTGTTAACACTCATCAGCCCCTCTCAGACTAATTTGGGAAAGGAAATCACTCACACTAACCTCCCAGCTCTGAATCAGTATATCCTGGTAACTGTTTCTTTTGGCTACACAGAGGTAAATGGATGAATCCCTGGAAGTGGATTCGGGCTGCCTACGCTGGTTGCTCAGGGGAGGCCTTCACCCTGCGGCCAATCCCAGGGAGGCCTCTGCAGGGCACCGACACACCAGGCAGGTGGGGACAGTGTGGACAACACTTCTGGGACAAGAACTTCCTGAGAACTTTGCCAACGGAGACAGGCTCAGACCAGGAGTTCGAATGGGCACCCCGCGCCCTGCACCCTTAGATGTTTCATCTGTCGTCTTGCGCTGCCGCCATTCATGACTAACGATAACGTGTGCGTGCAGATTGCTCTTAATCCTCACCACCCCTTAAAAAATAAAGATTCTCCTTCTTGGTTGACATCACTATGCAAATCGCCCTCTGTGCCAACTGGCCTCAATCCAGGACTCCTATTCCTCGCATGCCTTTCAGACCCTAATGACTATATGGAGTCCATGGCAATGACTGCATGGTACATGGGGTTATTAATGATCTTAGAGATAATTTTAGAAAAGAGACGCTGTCTGGAAGTAACAAGTTATCAGGATAGTTTATCTCCGAGAAAAAAAATAATGTTTTTAAAGTTAGCAAATGACCTAAATGACCTCGATTTTTTCTCTTTGTGATTAGTAGACCTGGAGACTAGCACCCTGCTCCCGCCCTCTGCCGGCCCCCTCCTCGGCTTTCCACACACGACTGGGAGGCTGATATGGGACTTTTCCTATCCTTCGAGCCTGGTCCTGGCCAAGACAGAGGAGACGTAGGTTCAAGGCCAACTCTGACCCTGGACGTCAAGGATTTGACTGCAGACAGACAATGTGGTTCTCCAGCACGGATGTGTTTTCTGGGCTATGTTGTCTTGGAGGTGACGAGGTGGCTTAAACACAGCAAGAGTTCCTGAGAACACTGGTTCTCCCCTTAGACTGGATACTTTTCTTTTTTTTTAATCTTTACTTTTGAACAGGTGAATGTATTAGGGATGGTGAGACTGGCATCTGCTAGGAGCTGACATTAGGTGGCACCTGTACGTCATAGAGTCGACTGTGAGTTTAATCAACATTTTTAGTGTTCATTTTTTGAATCCCATGCATCCTCTAGCACAAGCCTGACCTAATGTGGATCTGTAACAGAGGTGTAATGGGGTGAAACTGGTGTTCTTTACCTTCTCTATCTGAAGCGGTGAGCAGAGAAATGGGTTGGGAATCAGGAAAGCAGAACTGTAATTTTGGACCTGTCTTTTACTAGCTACTTATAATGGGAAACAAAAATAAGTTTACAGGATTAACGAGAAAATTAGTGCTGTGGATTGTCTCAGCTTTTAATGCTTTAACTAGCGATCACACTATTTCAGTTTTTAAAAAGAATGGTAGGCCATGTACTGTTTTTTAAAAAGTCACAGATATATATATAAAGACATAATATTTTCAAAAGTTGAATCTTTTAGTGTGGCAGGAAGCAATATTTAGAATCTGATCTAATGCTTTAAATGCATTTGTCATAGCTCCAAAATTAGTCTTAAGCCACTTCAGGACAGCGTTTTAGCCTCCACCCCACAGAGGATTAATATGTAATATCTAGGAACGTTGGCAATACTGTGCTGTGGTATCCATCCATGCACTGTTGATGGTCACAGCAAGCATCAGAACAGAACAGGATTATTGAAACGCTGCAGACAATGCAAACTAGAAATGGGTCCTCTGAAAGGGATGAGAGGGGAGGTTAAAGAATGTCGTTCCAAGAGGAGACATCAGGCCGGAGAGTCACTGGAGAAGCTGCAAATATCACAGTCTATCTGTGGAATACTGAATTGGCCAAGACCTGACTCAGGCTTCATGTGACAAGCACCTATCATAAGATACAACAAGAATATTACTCACAAGAGATATAAATATATGCAACTTTAAACAAATATGGCGAACTTTTAAAATAGCTTATTTACAATGTGTACTATTTCTAATATTAAATGAGATCAACCTGGATTACAAAACCTAAGATTTGCGTGTGAGCAACTGCAGTGCTGAGTGTCTACTGTTGGACAGCTAAGGTTTGTAATACCTCCCTGTTGTTTCTCCACATAAAATCTAGGTTGGTAGATGTGAAAGATATTTGGTTTTGAGACTGAACACGCAAATAAAAATCTGTCATCAATACTATTTTTGCTTCCACTCTTTGGCTTAATGAATGTTTATCAAGAAAAATGCATTCTTGGTTAACAATGGGTGCACGTAGAACCAGCATGTACACCAGCGAGATGAGCATTTTTGACTCTGTTAGAGGGAAACATCCAGCAACCCCTCAGCAACCAAGGCAGTGGCTTCTCTCCTTACAGTGGACTCGCTGGATGAAACCACTCCAGGAGGTCCTTTTTTTTTTTTTTTTTTAGAGATTTTTAAAAACGATTTTATTGAGTTATAATTCACATACCATACAATACACTCCTTTAAAGTATACAGTTCAAGGCTTTCAGTATATTCATAGTTTTGCAACCATCATCACAATCAATTTTAGAACATTCTCATAACTCTAAAAGGAAACCTCTCACCCTTTAGCTGTCACCTCCCCTCCCCTATTTACCCATTTCCCACACTCCCCCCAGCCCTAGGCAACCACTGATCTACCTTCCGTCTCTAAGGAACCACTCTAATGAAGGAAACAGTCAGTGGACATCAGGGTCCAAGTGGACACTAAACACATATCTTTGATGGTTGGAGCTGTGAGACTTTACAGTATCTGATGGAAAAGTCTAAAGTTTCTAAGTGTGATTGATTAGAAGAATGAATCTCATCAAAAATAATAAGCTGAAAACAGCCACAAATTCAGTATGTGGAAAAGTACTCTTCAGCCATTATCAATTGTATGCATCAACCATTTGAGGTCAGCCCTGACCTACTCTATTCCACCTCTTTGCATGTGAGATGTTTAAAAGAATAAAATCTATGATAAATTGCTTGTAGTTAATGGAACTGTGCATTGTTCACTGTGCAAAATCCCGTTTTGGCCAGTCTATGTACAGGGACTTCGCTAGTATACATCGAATGGCTCTACCCTCAAGGAGCTCACAGCACAGAAGAGGAGAATGGATGTGTATAAACAAATATGTGTAAAATAATGTTATAACATTCCAGGTACAGCACAGAGGGGACTTATGAGGACACTCAGTTTTGCGTAGGGACACCGGTGGGGAAGGCAGATGTCAGAAACAGCTTATAAAGGAAGTGACCCCAGAGATTAGCTAAGCATTAGTAATGCTTGGGAAATGGAAGAAGGGAATTTAGGTAGAGGGACCAGCATGTTCAAAAGCATGGAGGTAGGAAGCATCCTAGACCCTTTGCACATGAGCAGACAAGAGTAGGGTGTTCATAGGGAAGGCAGTGAGGAGGATGCTGAGGGCAGCCAGCCACTGTGTGAAAGGTACTACGTGAGATGCCTAAGAGGTTGGACTTTACCCACTGTATTAGTCTCCTGTGGCTGTTGCAACAAAGTGCCACAGGCTGAGTGGCTTAGAACAACAGAAATTTATTGTCTCACAGTTCTGGAGACTAGGATTCCAAATCAAGGTGTCCGTGGGGCCAGGCTCCCTCTGAAAACTTCAGGGGAAGGATCATCCTTGCCTCTTCCAGCCCTGGTAGCCCCAGAAGTCCTCCAGGAGGTCCTTTTGAGAGGCTATACTATACTTTCGATATTAATCTCTAAAGAAGTATTTTTTGGTGACTGGAGAAGGAAACAGGAGCAGAACAGAGATCTGGCAGCATCTATGCTGTCCCAAAGTCTCATATATCATTGTTCTCATTTTTAGACAGTCAGATGAACACACGCCTTACAGCCTCTTCGAATTCAGGGACTCTCCCAGCCTTTCCACTGAACGCCTCCAGCTGTCCACCAGATTCCGCGTCCTTCACTCAGGCGAGGACAGCTCCCCTGTAGCCTCCCTGACTTGGTGGAAAGTTCATTTCTAGTCATTTCACAAAGCAAAGAGTTCTTTGAGTCTGTCACTTTGTAAAGTCGTCTTAATGCCAACTCCCTACCAGAAGGTCCAGGGTTGTGTCTTCTGTCCCCAGTTCCAAGAGCCTATGCTGATACCCAATACCCCAGGGCATTTCGGTTCCTTTGTACATCTGACACCAAGGACTTTCTGTTCATTCTCTCAACCTTGGTCAAGTATTAGACATTTTTCATATTCTTTTTTAATCTAGCATTTCTAGGTTTTGGAACAGGGATGCAACTAGCTTAGCTCACCCTTTTGTTGGAAGTTATTTGTTCCAATTTCTAGGATTATAGAATTTTAGAGCTGGGAGAACATTAGAGGTCCTCTTTCTTCACTTAGTGAATTGAGATTTCAATTTGTTTTTATATTATCAGGTACCAGATAAGTTTGGTACTTGAAAAAACTCCTGGGTTGTTTTAATTTTCTTCTATTCATATAGATTCTAAAATCCCGTAAGCTAGAGATTCAATTCAATTTTACATTTATCAAGCATTTCGAGTGTAATGGGTTGCTGAAGATAACCAGAGGTATAAATTATGGTCTGACCTTAAAGGAGCTCATATTTTAATATGGGGCCCAAATATGAACAGATAACTGTTAAATGATGTAAGAAGTCTATTATAAGAAGTATGAATGGAATGCTTTGATAGATTCGAGGCTCTTAATGCAGCATGGGAAAGTCAGAGAATGGGAGGAGGTGCTACTGGTGCTGGATTATGAAGGATTTATGTGTGTGTGTCTCTGGGGCTGGTGGTGGAAGTAAGGGCATCCAGGCAGAGCAAAGAGGCTGCTGAAGCCAGAAACAAACAGTGCTGATAGAGAGAGCGTAGGAGTGAAGAACATATTGAAAAGGACCTCCAGTACAGGTCATATAGGTTTAACTCAACAAACAGTTGCTGAGGTCAACTTTGTTGAAACCATCTGTCATCGAATAACACACCCTGCATGTAAACATGGTATGATTATATGCTCTTATTTTACTGTTGAGAATATTAAATATTATTCATAATCTGAACATTTAAAGAACTTCTTTTTCAAAATAAGCATAAATATACAGGTTTTAAGAAAGATCAAATGCAAAATTGTGATGGAGGTTGGCTACTATGATCTTCTCACACGGCTCTCCTGTTAACACTCGGGGCTTCATCCTCTCCCACTACCTACCACCCCATTCAATTCAAATCTCCACCCTCCGCCCTTCTCTTCTTTCTCTACAGTAAGGCAAAGTTAAGACTCAGAACCACTCTTCCCAAATGACCATCAGGGCTGCATTATGACTATGATAAGTCACCAAAGAGTGAAGGAAAGGACAGGAAGATTTAAAGATATTTCCCTAAACAGGGTAAATGATGGCCCCAAAATGATGTTAGAGAATTGTAGTAAAATCTTCTTTTCTCATAAATTCTCACATTTTTTCTTTGTATATTATGTCATAGAATGATACAACCATGGATCATGTCAGGTTCTTGCACATGGGAGGTATTCAAAACACATATGGTGAATGACTGAAGATAATTTAATTGAGCAAAACAAACAAAATGACAGGGTCCCTGGGACAACTTGCTATCCTCGTGCAGGAACGAAGCTGGATATCTGTGTCACTCCATCTGCAAAAATCAAATCAAAGACCTTTGGATGGGTTAGTGGGGATGACTGCTAACAGGGACAGGATTCTCTTTTTGGGTGATGAAAATGTTCTGGAATTAAAAAGTAGTGATGATCGCACAATTTTGTGAATATACTAAAAACCACCCAGTTGTACATTTTGAAAGGGTGAATTTTATGGTATGTGAATTCTTTCTCAATTAAAAAAACAGATGCAAAAAAAAAAAAAACACACCAAAACTGAACAGCAACAATGAAACCATAGCCCAGCAAGTTGAATGGAAGCTCTAATTGACGTGTTCTACCCAGGGAGTCCTAACACTGAAGAGGAATGTAAGTTAAAGATGAAAGAACACTTTTTAGTTAAAACAGGACTGAAGACGCTCAAAAGACATAATGTATTTCAATAATTCTAAGATGCATGTTTTTTCACATTTCTGAAATACTTCTTATAATTGGCGGCGTGTTATAGTTTATTTGGCTGCATTTTTTTCTTTCTTCATGGCACATAAAATTGCGATATGTCTTAGAGTCAATGAAGGACAATACTTAGCTTTTAGAAGGATGTGGCAGCGGCTGCTAGCTGTCCCTCAATATGAGCTCTCCTCTTCCCATAGAGCAGTGACATTTCTTTAGCTGGGTAAAGGGCAGCCGAAGACTGTATGCCCAGTTTTCCTTTTAGCCAGGTGTGGCCACACGTCTAAGTTCTAGCCAATGGTATGTAAGCAGAAGTAATAGGTGCAAATTCTGGTTTGTCCTCTTCGAGAGAAGGAGCATGCCCTCCCTTCTCTCCTTTCTTTTCTTCTCCCTTCCTTCTTCCCTCTCTTCCTATTTCTTTCGTCTCCTTTCTTTCTCCCCCTCCTTCTTTATTTCTTTCCTTCTAAATTGTAGATGCGATGGTAGGAGCTGAGAAGCCATCTTGATCCATGAGACTGAAACCATGTGTTGAGCTGAAGACGGTAAAGCAATGAGAAAAGATGCCTGAGTCCTTGATGATTATGAAACCAGTATTCTAACCCTAGAGTGACTATGCGGACTTTTATGTGAGAAAGTTCTAGTTTAAGTCACTCTTATTTGGGGTTTTTCTGATACAGGAGCGGAACAAATATTCTATCTAATATGAATGGTTTCTTACTTTCATTTTTCTGGAAGTAAACTATTATTACTTTCTTCATTGGGCTAAACACACACACACACATGCACACATACACACAATTCATCTGGGCCAGAAATGAGTTACCACAAGCAGCATTTAGTTATAAGGAATGTATTGGGAATAGCTTTTCCCTTTTCATTATCATAGAAAGATGACTTCCGCCCACCCTTAGTCCAAATTTCTGAACAATGCCTTTGTCAGGACCGTGTGTTCAGGGCAACGGAAGGCAGCTTCCAGCGCACTGAGACTCCTCGGGAGTGCTGACTCTGCCTTGCCACTGAGTTCCTTGGCTTTGCTACAGAGCGGTACAAACACATGATCGGGTTTCACTGTTAAGAAAATTCTGTCAGCAACACACATACAGTCAAGTCTGCTGCCTGGATAGCTGAACATTAGGGGACTGAGATTTAAAGAAAGGTCTCATGACAAAAGTTCACGGGAATGCTGCCCTCTGGGGTTCTCGCTCTGTCTTCAAGTGGCTGCGAAGGGCGGCCAGGGCTGACGTCACTCTGTCCTTCTGACGGTCGCACTCTCGGTTCTTCATATTTGAGGAGACGGGACGGTGAGGAGGCCTGTTGGCTTGATCTTACTGATGCCACCGTCTAGAGTACAGATTCTCGGATATTTCATCTTCACAAGATGGGCTGCAAACTGAAAAAAAAGAAAAGAGGCCAAATTTGGAGAGGATATACAAAATTTGTATTTCCCTGATCCCATTCTTTTCTTCAAGCTGTGAAAGACAAAACTACTTAGATGATACTATTGCTGCCACTGGTGTCTCAATGAATCATTAATTTGGTTTTTAATATAAATTAAATCACTTGTTTATATGTTGACAAACAACTTCTTTATGCTATGGAGTAAATGTGTCTTTTTAGTTTTCTTCTAAACTTGTTTGAATAGGCAATAAATACACATGGGAAACAATCCGCACAGTCTAACAGGGTGACAGTGAGCAGTAGCTTCCTCCTCCCTCTGTTCTCAGCCTCCCTCTCAGAAGTCATTAATATTCCTATTTTTCATGTATCCTTCCAGCAATAGTCAAAACATTCTCAAATCTGGATTCCACAATTTCGATATTACTGTCAACTTACCAGTTATGGCAATCCTATGCACCGTATCCCAGAGAAGGCCCATCAACTGGCTGTAACATGTCTTTGGAGCAACCGCAACGAACACTTGAGACCATAAACTTGGAAACCATAAACGTGTGGCCACACCCAGCTATAAACTGATGCAAGAAATCTTCTAGACGCCTAGCGAGAAGGACTCGGCGACGTTACCAAGACTTACACGTACTTCCCTGACTTGGCCTGTGTCCCCCGGCAGGATTGCTCCCACACTGCCCGCTCCCCGGCGACGCCCTGCCTCGGGACACGGGCTTTGGCTGTGCAGGTCGGCCTCTGTGGGGAACACGCTCCCCCCCGCCGCCCCCGGGCCTCCTTGAGCTCTCCCCGGAGACCTCCCACTGCCTCATTCCTGCCCCTCAGGGGTCCCTTCTCCAGGCCTGAGTCTCCACTAGGGCCCTCTTCTCAGCCCCCAGAATTCTTTGTGCAAACCTCTACCTTTGGCTTACCGCATTTATATAAATTGCCCATTTAAGAGCCTGTCCTGTTTCCTCTTCCAAACCATGACCTCCCCACCACGGCGAGCCTGCTCTGTTTCTCTTCATCCCTCATGCCCGGAACACGAAGGGGCTCCACATCTGCCTGGTGGATGAACTGTGATGGATGACACATAACCTGGGGCGTGAGGATGAGGTAGAGAGGGTTCTTCGGCTCTCTGGCCGTTCTGTCTCGATGCCCTCCCCCGACGGTGTTCTATTCCTCCTCCTTGGGCATTTGTGTCTCCTCAATTACGTTCTCATAACCTGATCTTATATCCTTCACGAAAACGACATACTTGCTCACAGTGCTATTGCTTCTTGGGAGTATTTGAAGCTTATAGTTGGGGAAGTCTCAAGCCAGCAGTCTAGACCTGACGGTTCAACAAATCAGCTGAGCGATTTGGTCAGTAAAAGTTCAAGGCCTCACCCCAGAGATTCTGCTTCATTGATATGGGGCTCAGGAATGTGTGTCGTTTGTCTGTTTTCTAACAAAAACAGTAGATGATTCTAAAGCAGGTAGTCCAAGGACAGTATTTTGAAGAGTTCCATCTTAAGCCAAAAGGACAAAGGTGTTAGTAAGTAGGTGGAAGAGATGTTGCTAGACTAGGATCTTAGCAATCTCCAAAACAGCTCACATAAGGAGATCTCAAGCTGCTGACCCCACTCACCTTCTCCATCATTCTCTGCAGCACCTTAACAGGGATTCCTACATCAGAGCCTACCCTCTTTTAGAGCCACCTGAGGGGATCCTTCACAGTAATTAATATTGATTAGAAATAGTGCCCCTGTGTTTCCAAAGTTATCGGGTGGGCTAGCATGCCAGTGTGAGCGGCTCTTCATCTGCTCTGCTTGTTTCTCCTTGAACCCCAGTCCGCACCAGGCTCCTGTGCCCCGAGGCACGTGCAGGCAGCGCAGACCCTGGTACCGTATGATTACTGAAACACCCTGGCTTTGCTCTCTCACAGCAGCAATACAATTACCACTTAGGCCAAATTCTCAGATAAACATTCCATTCCTCAGAAGGCCTGTGGACAACCAGTCTTGGCATTCAATACTTTCAAGACACCACACAGGTGAGAAGACAAGTAGGGAAAGACCCACAGTACATTTAACTGATCTCAAATTAAGCTGCAGAGCTGGGGGAGTTCCCGCTGCTGCTGGAGGGGGGACACAATGGGCTGCTGAGCCGGAGAACATGACAGCAGGCGGACAGAGCACGGGAGGTGCCAGGCGCGGCATGTAGGAGGTCTGGGAAGAAAAGCAGAACAGAGGACAGGGAGAGGTAAATGTTTAGGTGCCCTAGAAAGAAGCGAGGCTGTGCTCTCAGGTTAAGGCTGTGAGGTCTGCCCCTCTGATCCTAATGGTGAAGCCATGACTGCATCTTTTCCACCCCTTTCGTGCACACGGCTCCTTCTCTCCATGCAGTCACTCATCTGACCAACGATGACCAATGTTCATCAACCAGACATTTCACTGAGCACTGAAGTCCCAGGCTCTGTTCCGGTTTCTGCAGTGCTTACAGGTCGGCGGAGGAGACAGTAGCAAACAAGATCAAGTAGCATGACTACTCTGCAAGCAGAAGTTCAGCGTGCTTCTGAATTTAATGGGTTGGGGCTGCCCCCCTCCCCATTCCTCATTACTGACACGTGAAGGGAATGGGGACCAGATCTGATGGCCACACTGTGATGCTGATCAGCAGTGTGCTCTGTGGCCACAGCTCGACAGGGAGGGGAGCAAAGAAAGGGCTGTGATGTACACGGTGGTTCTGCCGTGTGAACAGAGTCATGTGACTCAGGGAGGGGACTGTGGGGGGACAGAGGAGAACCAGGCATGCAGAGTTCAGAGTTTTGTTGTCTCCACTCTCCATCTGGCAGGGCTCTGGCAGCTTCCGTGAGTAAGCCACAGGGCACTGGACTTTGTGATTAAGGGCCTAGCGTAGGTGGCAGCTGCAGCTTTGGGAGAGGCCTGACTTCAAACTGAGATCACACACCTAGACTTACGAGCAACATCCCTGGTGGAAGTGGTGGGCCCTGTGGTTACGAAGTCATCAGAATCGTCTGGGTGCTTTTAGGAAACAGAGGTACCCAGGCCCACTCCAGCCCAGCAATAAGTGAGTTTCTTGGGATGGAGCTCCAGCAGCCGTTGTTTCCCAGCTTTCCAGGTGATTCTCTTGTGTAGCCAGCATTGAGAATCACTTATTGGATAATGGGCTTCGTTTGCAGTTCAGGTTCAGGTTCTGTTTTTTCTAGGTACAGTCCTGTGTGAGAGCAAGTCGCCTTGCGCTAAAGGAGGCTGTCACGTTTGCAGGGCTGGAAAGTGTGAGAGTCATCCCATGTGGAAGGAATGGGGATCCTCAAACTGCACGACAGCTGAGGTCCACAGGACAGCCTCCCAGCAGAAGTGGCAGGATCTGGTATTTGCTGGAGAGGATGCTGGGACTCGTGGCCTCTGAGAGGTGCTTTTCCTGTGGGTAGTGCCCCCGTGGAGAGGGCAGAGCTCTTGCGTGGCTGTCACTCCTCTGGCCAGCAGGACCTGCTGGTGGCATTCATCACCAGGGCCTGGGAGGACACACCTCAGAACAGCACTGTGTGGAAGTGGCAGGCTCTTGTGGGTGCCACTCCATCTGGTTCTCTCTCCTCATCTCACATCTCGGCTTGGATTAGGAGGCTGGCACGTTGGTCCAGAGGAAGTCAAGTTCTGCTGTAGCAGGAGGAGGAGTGGAGGAAAGGGATTTTTGATCACCACAGAATCAAGCAGGTTAACTAAGGCCAAGAGATTAAAAGCTGAGGACAGGTGAAGTTTGAAAGGAGCACAGCACAGGGCCATGGTGTTTCTCACTGGGGGTCCTGGGACACAGGTTTGGGTGGAATCCACAGCAGCAGCAGGAAACTAAGAAAACTGGGCTTCCGCAAGATTCTGCAAGGAGCGACTGCAGGACAACTAGGCCTCGAGGTGGAACTTTGGCTCCTGAGCTGTAAGTCCGTGTTGGGGACTGGACAGCTGGCGTGGACTGACTGGCGCCCTGGCAAAGCTCACACTGAGAAGTCCTTTTCTCTCTTCCATTTTATCTGTCCATCCCTTTCCCCCAAATAATGCTAAGTTTGGGGTATGGAAATACCACTTTTGGTTGTGCCTGGAACTGCATAAGGGAACTGGCAATTATCCTGTAATGAGTAGCTGTAGTAATTTCATTTTCTTGGTTTTATGGATGTGAGGTTGAGGCTATACTAGTCTTGTGTGTCCTCTTGGTCCTCTGGAATGCTGAAAATATGGGGCAGATTTAATATTTCTGGCACTGTGTGGTTGTGTGAACATCATAGAGTGTACCTACACAAACCTAGATGGTACAGCGTACTATCCACCTAGGCTGTAATGTAATAATCTTATGGGACCACCTTTGTATCTGTGGTCCACTGTTGACCAAAATGTCCTTAAGCGGCACGTTGACTGTTATCAAATATTCCGTAAGTGTTCAAATTTCCAATTTCTTCACAAATGTCATCTATTCACCCATCCGTCCACTTATTTATATTTACAATCTGTTTATTTCCATCGGGATCCAAACAAGGTCCACACACTGTGACTGATGGGTGTCTTTAAGTCTCTTTTAATCTATAGGTTTGTTCTCTTTATCTCTTTTCATTTCTTTGCAGGAAGGCTATTCTCTCCTGAATCCACTACAATCAGACTTTTGTCTCCATCACTCCCCTAAAATACTCCTATAACGGTCAGCAGTAATCTCCAGTCGTCACATTGCCTAATCTAATTTTCGAGACTCAATGTGAGTCTGACTTACCCATCAGCATCATCGGACACACTTGATCATACCCTCCTCTTGTCAAAGCTCTCTTCCATTGGTCTTCAGTATACTAATCTCTCCGAGTTCTCTTACCTCACTGGCTGATTTTCCAGTCTCCTTTGGTGCATGTTCCTTATCTTCCTGACTGCTCTATCTACACCCATCTCCTAAAGGATTTCATCCAGTCCCATGGTTTTAAGTCCCATCTACAAATTGATGACTTTAAATTTGTCTTTAGCCTCTTCCCTGAACTCTAAACTCATGAATCTAGCTGCTTCCTCAATATCTCCACTTACACGTCTAATTAGCTTCTTAAACTTAACACTTTGAAAGGAGAACAATTGATTCCTACCCTCTCTCTACCTCCAAACCCCTCCCGAAGTCTTCCCCAGCTCAGGAGATGGAAACTCCACTCTTCCAGTTGTTTAAGCAATAAAGCTGGATATATATTTGTTTTTTTTCCTTTACTAATATACCATATAGTCTCTAACTTTCAAAACATTCTCAGAATCTGATCACTTCTCAACTCCTCTGCTATTGCCATACTAGCCCAAGCAACCATTATTTCCTAGATTATTTACCTACATTATTCCACGTATTATCCTAACTGGTCTCTCCTGCTTCCACCCTTGCCCCAGTGGTCTATTCACCACACAATGGAGTGATCCTTTAAAAATGTAAGTCAGATCAAAAAACGGGCAGGGGACATCAACAGACATTTCTCCAAAGAAGATATACGGATAGCCAATAGACACACGAAAAGATGCTCATCATCACTAATCATCAAGGAAATGCAAATCAAAACTACACTAAGATATCACCTTATACCTGTTAGAATAGCAAAAATAACCAAAACAAAAAGTGACAAATGTGGGAGAGGTTGTGGAGAAAAAGGAACCCTCATACACTGTTGGTGGGAATGCAAACTGGTACAGCCACTATGGAAAACAGTATGGAGATTTCTCAAAAAATTAAAAATAGAAATACTTCATGACCCAGCCATCCCACTACTGGGTATCTATTCAAAGAACTTGAAATCAGCAATTCCAAAAGTCCCATGCACCCCTATGTTCATCGCAGCATTACTCACAATAGCCAAGACGTGGAAGCAACCTAAGTGCCCATCAACTGATGACTGGATAAAGAAGATATGGAAAATATATACAATGGAATACTACTCAGCCATAAAAAAGGATAAAATCATCCCACTCACAACAACATGGATGGACCTTGAGAGTATTATGTTAAGTGAAATAAGCCAGATAGAGAAAGATGAACTCTGTATGACTCCACTCACAGGTGGAAGTTAAACATATAGACAAAGAGAACTGATTGATGGTTACCAGGAGAAGGGGGGTGGGGGGAGGGCACAAAGGGTGAAGTGGTGCACCTACAGCATGACTAACAATAATGTACCACTGAAATTTCACAAGGTTGTAAACTATCATAATCTTAATAAAAAGTTAAAAAAAATTTAAGTCAGGTCATCTAACCTCTCTTTTCAAAGCACTGTAATGGCTTCCCATTTCATTCAGAGTAAAATCTAAAGTCTTCACCATCATCCATGAGGTCCTACGTGATCTGCAAATCTGCAAACCCTTCTTCCACTGCCCATTCTCGTTCTCTAAACTCCTCTCCTAGTCCAAGCTCCCATCACCTCTTACTTAGATTACTGCAATAACTTCCTGTCTGACTGCTTCTGTCCTCACCCCTACAGTCCTTCTCTACATGGCGACCAGAAGGATTCTCTTAAAATAAAAGTCACATCATACAAAACCCCATGTTCCCCATGTTCTAGTGGCTTTCCATCTCACTGGGAATAAGGGCTTCCCTGATCACCTTATAAAGAGAATAAGCCACCAGCACTCTTTCGCCCTACCTTATTTTTCATTTCGGCATTTATAACTACTTGGTATACGTGTGTTTGTTTATTGACTCTCTCTCCCAATATGCTATAAGCTCCATGAAAGTAGGGACTCTGTTTACTCATCACTGTTTTTCCAATGCCCAGAACAGAGCATTTGCTCTAATATCTGCTGAATAACTGATTCAGTCATTTAACAAATACTTTTTGAGCATCTACTGTGTGTCAGGCATTGTTAAGCTGCCTTACTGCCAGTGGAGTAGGGAGAAAGGACTGTAGGGCAAATAGTAAGGAAACTGTCTAACTGGTTCTGCTAAGAGTCAAATGCTATTTTCTTTTATTCTTTACTACAAAGGTCTTCACTCAACTCTTGTATGAGTTGAAAGAAGTGAGATGACTTGAAAAAATGATGTCTTTTAAAAGTAATGTATATAAAACACATTTATACAAGAAAGTACTGATGTCGAAGTTTATAAATATGGAAATAATAACCGCCGTGTGATGATGATGTTCACGCAGAGTCCACAGAGCAGTCAGCTGAGGGCCCGGGGGGATGACTGAATCTCAAGAGGATGCGGTGAAGGCTCCACTATCTACTCCTGGCACAGCTTGCTTATCTAAGGTCAGGAAGGACAATATGTAGTACCTAAAAGCTCTTAGGGTTTCACTTTGATAATATTGGACTGGTAGTTTCTTTGCATTCTTCACACTCTGAGAAGGACAAAAGAAAGTCTCCATTTTAGACTTATACTTGCTTATTCTTTACATAAATACATGCATTTGTTTATATTTAAGTTAAAGATTAATGAGAAGATCGTCCTTTAGTGTCTAAAATAAGAGAAGATAATGACAGGATGTCACGGGACCCCTTGCACCAGAGAGTGATCACAGTGCAGCCACCTCCCGGTCTCCTTCTGGAAGGCACAGGCCTCTAGCGCTCCATCTCAGACAAACTCTCTTGTCTTTTCCCAACAGCCACGTGAGCTTCACTAACTCTGGGCCTTTAGCCTATTCAGATGGTGGAAGAGTGCAAGCTTGAGACAGAAGGTCGACACAAAGGTAGAATCTGGGAAGAACGTGGCATTGACATAGACTGGGAACACAGGGAGAGTGAAATTCTTTAACTGGCCTCTGGTCCTTGGTGTTTTAAAAGGCAAAAGAGAGGGAAGACACTTTAAAAGTAGTTTTCCAAATAACTTTCTAAAATACAGCTGATAGTGTCACTTTCCTTCTTAAAAACCTACAATAGCTCCCCACTGCTAAAATGTGAGCTCCTTAGCAGAGCATTTGAGATGGTCTGTGACCACACTCCACCCATCTTTCCAGCCTGATCTGAGCTAACATGCTCCTCAAAGAAGCCCGGTGCTTCCCAATCTGCTTGGGCCATCTCCTTTGCCTGGAACGTTCCGTCCTGACCACGGCCCTCCTCCCAACACTTTTCCCTACTGAAATTCTACCCTCATTCTAAGCTGGGTCTATTAGTCCCCTTCTCCATGAAGCATTAGGAATCCCTCATTTAACTGCAGAAATTTCTTCCTTCTTACTGATTTTCTAGAACTTTAATTATGAATCTCATGTAGTACATGCCACATTCTGCTGTGAGTTTTAATCAGTTGTACACAGTTCTTATCTTCTTAACTAGACTGTAAATTTTATGAGAACAAAGGACCATACCTTTCTCATTTCTGTGTCCTCACGATAGTTTCCACCAATGTTTACTGTCTTGAATTAAACTAGTAATTGGTATTAGGATTTTTTTCTTTTGCTTCCCTCTTTTTACTAATTTCTGAAAATTCATAGTCTACTGTAAACTATTATTTTTCATCTGTTCATTCATTAACTTAGTCATTAATTCAACCATAAGATATTTATTGAGTGCCTTCTACTTGAACGGCACTATGCCAGGGGCTGGGGGTACAACAATGAACACAATATAATCCCTGTCCTCAACAGGGAGCTGGGAGTTTAGTTGGAGATGCAGGTAAGTGAACAGGCGATTGCAACGCCATTTGATAAATGCCACACAGAGCCAGCTCTGAGGGTTGTGCCCATTGTGCCTTGCATGAGAGAACCTGGACAAGGGGTAAGTGCAGCACGAAATGCAGCCCATCCTCTTCTTCCTAAGTTATGTGTCCTCACATGGTGCTTTGCGCCCCTAAAGGACGGAAGGGTTTTATCTGATGCACACAGAACCTCTGTATGTGATAGTGGCCCCAGGGCAGTATATGAGTAAGTAAAAGATTTTCTCTGAGCATTTGGGAAGGACACTTAGTCCCAGCCTTGAGGAGTTAAGAAAGAGTTCCATGAAGAAAAGCTACATAAACAGCCTTCCAACACAAACGGGAGTTTCCCCGGTGCACTGAGTGGGAAGAAAGTTCCAAACAGAGAGAAGGACAGAAAAGACAGCCTATTAGTAACTACAGGTAGTTCATTATGGCTGGGACCTAAGAGGGTGCGGGAAGAGCAGTGAGGGACGAGCCTGGAAAACAAAGCAGAGTCCAGATCGCGGTGCCTCGAGACCACGATTAGGGTGTGAATTTTACCTTGGAGGCGATGGGAAGTCACGGAGGCGTTTTGCTGGTGCTCAGATCTACCCTCCACAAGCGCGCTCCAGCTGTGGGCAGAACTAGGGAAGGGGACCGCAGCAGGGACAGTGGGGTGGTGTGACCCGAGAGAAGGGGGCTCGGTGGGGGGATGAAGGAATTTGAGACCTAGTTGACAGGGTGGCAAGACCAATAGTAACTGTCCATACCATTTGGGGCCACTAGTCACGAAGGTGAGAAACCTCACCGCTTCAATCAGGCAGGCCGGGTGGCTTGGGGGACAGAGCAGGAGCTCTGCAGTCAGACAGCAGAGTTTGAATCAGGGTGCTCACTGGCTAGCTGTGGGACCCTGGATGAGTCACTTAGCTGGTCTGGCCCTAGTTCTTCACCTGTTAAAAGTGTAATGATAACACACTTTGCAGGGTACACCTGAAGTGTGGTTGGGAGGATTCAACTCAGTGTCACACGGGTAAGTGCTTGACCCACAGTCAGCACTGTAACCCAGTTAGCGTCTTTCCTCTCTTCCTCTGCCTTCCTTTCCCCAGTCCACCCTTAACAGGAGAGCCCTTATGACACCTTGCAATTCTACAGATTCAAACTTAAAGAGCACATTTGTCCCCAAGTGGGATGCGAGGCAGGGCTTTACAGTGTCCATGGTGAACTGTCTGTCACGGAGCAGTTATTTATACCAGTGACTCGCACTGCTGATGGGGTCACATAGGCTTCTGGCAATCAGATCAATCTCAAAAAAAATGCCACGTGTGTACAACACTTTACATGTAATTTCAATTAGTTCAAAGACCTTCTAAAACTCACGATGGACTCTAGGTTAAGAAGTTTTCCTTCATGCTAATTCACTGCATTTTTAAATTCATGGTGATTGACAGTGACCTGGTGTTTATGCATACGGAATTGGGATCTCCCTGCAGGTGTACAGATTAGTGTCTAACAACAGCTTATACTTTCAGACAAGGCCTCCCTGGAATGGCTACATGGAAATTTTTTGAAAAGGGTTGACATTAAAAACGTAGGAGAAAATATTTTTAAATACGATATAAAAATTTGTTTGAAAACAGTTCTTACTCTAATAAAAAAAAAAGTATGCTGCCTCCATTAGGATAAGCCTCTTCTGATAAAATTCCATCATCTCACACCACCCTGTATCAGGAGCTCCAGCCAGCCTCGCGGTACATTTTCCTTTGACCTGCAGTACTTGAGAGCAGAATTTCAGCAGTAATCATTTATTGACTTTTGTTTACACTAGACAACTGAGAACAGGCAACCCAGACTGTACCCAAGCCACTGGTCATGTTCCGCACAGTATACTCTGCTCCGAAAAGAACGTACACAATAAAAACTCGGACTCAGAGCTGTGAGGGCTGTGATGGATCACAGCCAGGTTCCAACCTCTGGGGTCAGCGGGAGGGCGACTACGGTTAGTTAGTTTCTTATTCAGCCACGAGCATTCCTGCGGTAAGGAGTAATTAATTAAATGGTGGGCTGTGGAGGGCAGGGTGGGTGCATAGAATAACACATACTGAAACAAGATAACTTTCATCCTGTGACAGGTCATGAATATGGGTGCCAGAGATCACAAGGTTCAGATGATGACTTGGCAGTTTTTCCTAGAAATTGGAAATGAATTCCCTCTGTCTTTTCTTGGAATACATCTACTAAACACGTTAAAAACAGACAACCAAAGTCTGGATTAGGTGTTTGAAGTCTCCTTTACTACAACTTCTACATTGCTTTTTGTTTCACAATGTTTTTAAAAAGCTATGTCTCTCCAGGGACTCTCCAGGACAGAGGTTCGTTCACGCCTCTTCTAAGTATCCTCCAACACTTAACAAACGCAGGGTTATAGGAAAGAGTTTTCACTGCTCCTCTTAAGCTTCATATGATGTCTCACGTGTTCAAGCTGCATTAATATATAAAATGTTTCCTTATAATCTGATGTAAACCCGTAGACCAGAACATTTGCTGACAAGAAGGAAAGGGAAAAGTCAGGAAGAAAAGCAAGTTTAACCATATCCAGTGCTTATAGGTCTAAAAAGACCAAGAAAGAATTCCTTGCATATTTGGAACTCATAAAGGAGATCTGCTTCCCAATCTTTATCAAAATGCTTAAGGTAGAATTATAAAGAGACCTGGTAAAAGTTCTCATACAAAGTGGTTTAAAGGTATCACATTAATCTGAAGAACTAGGTAGACATTATCCGGAGCCAGAGAAGTTTACCACAGGGACAACGCATATGCTGCAGTGGCTTAGAGTGTTTCCAGAGTTGTCTGGTCCCCTCTGAGCACACACCTGGAGCAGGATAATCTCAGATGCCTGAGACCAAAGGCGAGAGGAAGAGCTTGAGCCCAGAGAGGATGGAGACAGGGCTAGAGTGAGAAAGAGGGACTGGCAAAAAGTGTGGGTGCAGTGACCATCACAGTATCCTAAAGCCTGGTGTAGCTTGGTTAAGGGACCCAGGAAGGAATGGGGTGGGACAGGAGGGTAGAAGCCTGATGTTATCACAGAACAAATTAACTTCCAACCTAATACCCGAAGACCAAATAACCTTGGCCTCCAGGGGAGTGTCAACAAACACAATTGGACTATTATCTTATTTTTAAAAATAGATGCAATGGCATGCTTTGCTTATTATAAATCAGATTATTTTCAGTTGAAAACAGATGTCCCGTGTTCAATTTAATCTTTATATGCTATGTGTAGAAAGCATCGGCCTCTCATTGTTTAGTCACAAAACCTCCAGAAAAATTGTCTCTTGTCTAGGTTTCTGAATCAAATGTTATTCAGAAATGCATATTGTTTTGCTCTTTTCTCTTTTTGGTTTTGCTTTGTTTTGTTTTAAAGCAAAGAATCATAGCACACATAGCTTATTACTGCAACTGGCTCTTAGGTTCTCAGATGAATATTTCTTTTGATGACAAAAGAAAAACACTGATTTCATGCCAAGAATATAACATTTTAAGGGTAAGATGAGCTGTTTCTAACATTTTCCAAAGGGTTGACAGACAAAGTGAAATGCAAAGATTCCTTCAATTTCCTCCCTAGATGAACTTTTGAATGGGATACACTGGCAGGGATGAAATCTTGGTGGTCTCATACCACAAAATATAATCTAGACAGACTAATTATTTTAGAGTCTTATGAGGTTAGTGACTAACAGCAATATGATGTTTACAGTTTTCTTAAGAACTCACTAAAGGTAGAGAAACACCAACTGGAGTTTCACTGTTTTCTGGTCCATGTTGCTGGCCATCTTCCACTCTGAGACCCATCACTAGCTCTAGAGCTGGATCCACTAAATTATTTTCCCACAAAGGAGAAAAAAATAACCCAATGACACATTAAAGCACGCTGTTGTGCTAAGTCATCACTCCTGCTCAACAAGATAATCTGCTTCTAGGACAGAGCTGGATTCACGATGGCGTCCGGTCCAGCTGAGATTTCTGAGGCCTTGACCCTAGGCCGGGAGCAGGCAGTGCGAGGAATGGTTGCCTCGAGTACCAAACAAACTGTGCCTTTCCCCTAGATAATATTTGATTAATGTTAAAACCAAAATCTCCTTTGAATCTGCGTAATCTGCTCAGGATGTAACAATGTTCCTCCTTGTGGTTCATTTAAGCCATGACAGGGATGGTAGACTCTCTCTGCCTTCCCGTATTGATCTGAATAGCTATTGCCTTAATCCTGGGATTTACACCCTTACTCTCTGAGATGAAGTCAGCACGTTTCAGTGGTGTGAGAGGTATCTTTTATGGGGCTTCCTGTATGTATCATGCTGGCCTGTATTTCTTCTATGCCCAGGGAATCGAATTCCAGCATAGCAATCAAAGCTGCAGTTTTTCCTGTGAGTTTTAATAAGATGATTATCTCTGCAAGGAGACAAGAGTGAGACCTTGCCATGTTTTCATTTAAATGTGACACAAAGCCTGAACTGACTTCACCCCTGTTTGATACAGAAGTTTTCCCTTTCCCTTAAATCCTACCCACAGATGCAGTCACTATTCGTTTGGCTTGTCAAATTACACTCACACACGGCAGCAAGGATCAGCACAAACCTGACCCACCCCTGGAGGAGGCAGCCACATTTCGGAGACTTGGGACTCTGCTCCACTCCCTTAAGACAATGGGGCTTTCCGTGAGGCTGACACAGCTTTGTTCACAGACTCTCTGGATCTCCTTGGTTATACAATAGCTCACTGCTCTGTTTAACCTGCAGGGTAAGGTGAGCTAAAGAGTGACCGACATGCGAGATTCAGTAGGACTTAATTCTGGTACAGAGGCCTCTACGTGGGACCCTAATTAAACTAAGATCTTTTTTAGTCCTTGTTTTTTTTGCTCTATTCTGGGGAAAAGCAATGTTTTATCTAGATAAGAAATGGCAGCAGATTCTAAAGGTATTCTGATGTAGGTAATGTGGAAGCTAGGCCAAATACAAAAGCTCTATAAAGTGGTAATTGTATAAAAACCATCTCATAGCAATTAATTGCTAATCAATTGTAATTACAGGAAATAGTTAATGAATAAATAACTGAAATGGTATTGTATATCTTTTGATCATAGTTATTCAGGTACAAGAATAAGCAATATTTCTGATTTGTGTGGTCTTCTCCTATGTGATTTTAGACAATAGAGTCAATACATTTGGTCATAGTAGAGTAATTGCTTCATATTTGTATTACAAAAGACGTTCTGGTCCTAATTTGAATGTCAAACGAGTCATTTTAATCCTGTCGTACAGCAGACAAGTGGTTCCTTATTCTTTCTTGCAGTTGTTCAATGATATTTTGCTACTTGTTAAACTCAATATTGAGAGCCTTTTTCTTTTATTGAGCCATGCTGTATTTCATTTATTATTTTCACTTGTTGGATTTTCTGTCTAGTTCTTTTACCCAGGTCATAAAACGAGAAAAATTACAATCAGTGCCCACTGTTTTGCAAACAAAAAATTCCCAAGTCCAAATATGGGTTTGACATAAAAATCATAAACGTTTGCAAAGATAATTTGTAACTACGTTGACTGGACTTTCACCTCTGCTTTCTTTCCACAGCATTCAATTGTGGCCTTCTCAATCTTTTCAAAACAGGACTCTGTCAGCTGCAGGACACTGATTTAAACTTATAAGAAGAGCTACTATGGCTTAAAAATCACTGCTTTTTGTTATTGTTGTTTGTTTTTAATACCTGCAGAAGAAAAAGATGAGACCTGATCAGAACAGCTCTCATGAAAGATTCTCTATCACTGTTTGACCAAAAATCGTAGGGCTCAGAGAACTGGGGACAGTGTGGTAGCCTGAACACATCAAACCCTACAACTTTTTAAAAATTGAGGTAAAATATATAACATAAAATTTGCAGGGCCGGCCTGGTGGCACAGAGGTTAAGTGTGCACGTTCCGCTTTGGCGGCCCCGGGTTCGCTGGTTCAGATCCCGGGTGTGGACATCGCACCGCTTGGCACGCCATGCTGTGGTAGGTGTCCCACATATAAAGTGGAGGAAGATGAGCACAGATGTTCGCTCAGGGCCAGTCTTCCTCAGCAAAAAGAGGAGGATTGGCAGCAGTTAGCTCAGGGCTAATCTTCCTCAAAAAAAAAAAAAAATTTGCCCTTTTAACTATTTTTATGTGGACAATTCAGTGGCATTAAGTATATTCACAATGTTGTACAACCATCACCACTAGTTATCTCCAAATTTTTTTATCATCCCAAATAGAAACTTTGTACCCATTAAGCAAAAACTCCCATTGCCCCCTCCCTAGCCCCTAGTAGCATTAGTTTACTTTCTAGCTCTGTGAATTTGCCTATTCTAGATATTTTATGTAAGTGGAATCATAGAATATCTCTTCTTTTGTGTTTGGCTTATTTCAATTCAGCATAATGTTTTCGAGTTCCTCGATGTTGCAGCATGCATCAGAACTTCATTCCTTTTTATGGCTGAACTGTGGGTATGGGTGGGATGTAAGCAACTGTAGGGGATAGTGCAGTAACCCTGGTGTATGAATCAAAAAGCAGAGCTGTTTCAGCCTTGGCGCCAGAGGGACAGGACTGGAAAGAGAGGAGTGCAGAGAAGCTTCCTAGGAGTGGAATTGCTGATCATATGGAAATCTGATGTTTACATTTTGAAGGAATTGACAAACTGTTAAACTGATTTCTACAGAAGTTGCATCATTTTACAATCCCCCTAACCATGCACCAAGGTTCCAATTTCTCCACATCCTTGCCAACACTTCGGTGTGAAGTGGTATCTCATTGTGGTTTTGATTTGCATTTCCCTAATGACTAATGATGTCAAGTATCTTTTCATGTGCTTTTTGGCCATTTGTATATCTTCTTCAGAGAAATGTCTAAAATGTCTAAAAATTTGCCCATTTTTACATTTGGCTGTCTTTCTGTTGTTGAGTTGTGGGAGTTAGCGAACAGAAATATAACTGACTTTTGTGTGTTGATTTTGTCTTCTGATATTAAATCCTTATCAGGTACATAACTTATAAGAATATTCTCCCATTTTGTGGCAAGGACTGTGGGCCCCTCCAGAAGCCGGGAAAAGGCAAGGAAAGATTCCAGCAGTGTCTCAGAGAGAGCGGCCTACTGATGCATTGATCTCAGACTTCCAGCCTCCAGGACCATGAGAGAATAAATTTCCATTGTTTTAAGCCACTCAGTTTGTGTTGCTTTTTCACAGCAGCCCTAGGAAATTATCATATGTTCCAATTTTGATACCTTTTATTCCTTTTTCTTGCCTAATTGCTCTGGCTAGAACAACAACAATTCTTCTCAAACTCCTCCAAAAAACTGAGAGGCGGGAGCACTTCCTAACTCATGCTATGAGGCCAGCATTGCTCTTATACCAGAGCCAGATGAAGACACTGCAAGGAAAGAAAACTACACACAAATACCCCTGATGAATACTGATGCAAAAGTCCTCAACAAAATACTAGCAAACTGAATTCAGGAGCATATCAAAAGGACTAAACACCATGACTAATTGGAATTTGTGCTAAGAATGCAAGGGTAGTTAAACACATGAAAACAATGAATATAATATACCACATTTATAGAAGAAAGGGGAAAAAAACCACATACTCATCTCAATTTATGGAGAAAAAGCATCTGATGAAATTCATCACCATTCCATGATAAAAACACTTAATAAACTTGGAATAGAAGAGAACTTCCTCAACATGACAAAGTTCAGCTAACATCATACTCAAGTGTGAAAGACTGAATGCTTCTTCTAAGGTCAGGAAGAAAAGGATGCCTGCTTCTGCCACTTCTATTCCACATGGTGCGGCTTCTACTTGTTGATGCTTTCTGTGGAGGAATGGGAGGTTAGAGCTGCCTGCTCTGTCATTCTCCTGATTCTCCCAAAGGCTAGAATCTTTATACTATCATCATACCTAAAATAGTGCTTATTAAATTCACATCGATCCAAATGACAGTACTGAAGTTAACTGAGTGCTTACTACTATTGGGCTCTGCACTGAACTTGATATGCCTTATCTGAAATCTTCACAACAATGCCATGAGGTAGGTATTATGTTCCCCATTTTATAAATGAACAAACTGTTACTTAGAGAGATTAAATAACTTGCCCAAATTAACAGCTAGGAAGAAATAGAACAGAGAAGCTAACCTAGGCTTTCTGAAAAACTGTGCATTTAAATAGTATCCTTGTAACAGTCAGGGTTCCAAGAAGCCTTTAGGATAACTGAGAAGGGTTTACTTATAAGGAGGTTAACCAGAAAGGTGTGGGTGGGATGTAAAGAACTGTAGGGGATAGTGCAGTAACCCTGGCGTATGAATTAAAAGCAAAGCTGTTTTGGCCCTGGCGCCAGAGGGACGGGACTGGAAAGAGAGGAGTGCAGAGAAGCTTCCTAGACAGAAAGGTCACCCTTCATAGAGGGACACGGCCACCCTGAGACAGTTTCTGAGGGCGGAATCCAGGGAGATAATATCCTGACCTCCCTCCCTCCCGTAACTTCTCAGAGTTCCCCACCAGCTCCCCAAGTGGAAGCCAGAAGACGTGGAAGTCAGCCTCCTGGGGCAGAGAGCAGGGTGAAGAAGTGTGGAGGATGGATCTGGAGGGAGGTGGGGTGAATGGAAGAGATCCAGCACAACCATGGATACATAGTAGAATCGCAGGAAATACGCTTTAAATTGAGAAGCTTCCAAGTTAGAGGGAGGGAGGCATTAGTAAAGCCATCCAGGTTTATACAGCAGACAAAAAGATGATGCAACAGTACAAGCAAATAAATATTCAAAGTTCTCTTTAGCCTCATGATGAGAGGTAAAGAGACATCTCTACAGAAATATTTAAAACCGTTTCTCAAAAATTATTTCCTGATACAGACTGAAGCATTAATGGCTGAGGATACAACTTGTTCAGTCACTGTTGCCCACAAGTACGAATGATCATGGGAGTTTGGAGAAGGAACAGTTCATGATAGCATCTGGTTTTTGATAAGCAAGATGCTGACTAATTTATTCAGAATGTGATGGCCCTTTATTTATCACTATTATTATATGTTATTATTTCATCTGAATGGTTATGCCTCCAGATTTCCTTCATATTTTGAACTTTTAAATTTATTCACACTGTGATAGACTATAGCATTTTACACAGTGTCTTGCATATAACAGATGACAAACGCTTTATAATTGGTTATTTAACGAAATAAATAAGTTATCTACCTATTTATACATATATTTTGACCTTTATGGTAAAATTAGAATAAATATAAGTCTGGAGATTAATACAATAAGCAGAATGTTTGGAAACATTTGGGATATTTAACAAGATTAAATCATACACGGTCTACTTACTAGATACCATCTTTCAAATGGTGAATGCTTTATGAAAATAGAGCCTTAAGCTTCATAGCACTTAGAGGAAGAAAGTTTATTTCAGGTCTTAGTTTCATACACCAGGAAGAACTATGGTGATCTGTGAAAAGTCAGAAAAAGCCTATTTTAAAAAAACAGGACAAATGGCAGCATTCAGACTCACAAGCCTTGAGAGGTCACTGGGTTAAGGGTGTGGCCTGTAGAGTCACTTAGACTCGTGTTTCAGTCCAGGCTCTGACACAGGCAAATCAGATAAACTCTGAGTCTAAGTTTTTCTCATATGTAAAATGCGTAGAATAATGCCTTCCTCATAGAATTGTTATGAAGAATAAAATAATGTATGTAAAGTGCCTAGAACACAAAGATCAGCAATAATTGGGAGTATTATCATTGTAAGATTTCTTCCTAAGGCTGTATATGACTTGGAACCCAGAATATGTGATTTTCAATAGTATTTCTGTGGGTTGAATGTATTGATATGTATTGTAATTGAGATTGGAACGATATGGCAATACAGATTAATGTAGCAGCAGCAGTATTTGGTAGTAGTAAAATAATAATAATTATTAATTTAACAGCTTACATCAACATAATTTAGATACTACAGCTTTAGTTCTAAAATGTTCTCATTTCCTAAAAATTGTGCATTAGTCATTTATATATTGGCTTTCCCTGAAACAGGTGTATTTAGCTGCTGGACATAGTTTTATAAGGGAGGAGTGAGTGATTTATGACTTATAACTAATACCTCTCAGAGACTTCCTCAGTGTGGTCAGTCAGCTCCATCACCACTGACAACCTTCCTTTAGGATCAGGAGCCAGTGCGACCACCAGCCCTGCCCCTCCGAGACAAGCATTACTGGATGCTGACAGTGGCCTGTGGCTAAAAGCCCTCAACGTCTCAGGTGAGTGCATTTCTAGTGATTACATTTTGGGATTATCCAGTTTATACAGACATGAGGAATGCACATATTAGAGGAGAATACTTATTTCCACTGCCGATTTCTTTGAGGAGGAAATTTTCCAAGTACAGTCCTGACTTTCTGTCCCTCTATTCACTCTGCCCTGGGAAGCGGGGGATGTACTTGGTAAACTGTGAAGGCTCAGTCCTGCCCTTCTTCTTCTTGGGAACAAGCGGCCCGCAGGGAGCAGGCCACCTCTGCTACGTTCCCCGGAGCAGATTCTTCCTCCTCGTCCTGGCTCAGCGCTGCCCACATCTAGATTTGTTCTCTAATTCTGGGGGATTCGTGAGCAAGCCCAGTGCACACTCATATGAAACCATCTTCTCCAACTTGTCTTTTGTAAAAACTAAAGGTGGTATTTTTGACCTCCATCTGCTACTCTTTATTTTTCAATCTGCTTAGAACATAGCGGGGGGATAGGGAAGCCATTTTGTTTCATATACCCCTCATATCTGAAAGTTGATAACCTTCCTGAATTCTCTATCATCAAAAAGCTTTGGTCCCAGAGTAAGCAAAACTCCCACATCCAACAACGCCCATCGTGACCATCTTTCAGAGCCTCCGATCAAGCCTAAGTGTTCTTTTCCATGGGAAGGAAGTGAAGCTACTTCTTCATAACTTCAGAAAGCAGTTAAAAACACCACCTTAGGCTATCACTGGATTTTTCTAAGCTTACTATTGATCCTGATGCTGTACACTGATGAAAAAAGGTTGAATTCTTTCATTGGGAAAAGGTGGACCAACTCTTCTATGTAATATAGACACATCTGGAAAGCTTGTTTGATTTGTGACCAATTCCCAAAGAAATCTACTTTAGATAGTCTGTGATAGCAGGCAGGTAAACAACTCATCGTCACGTGCACAGGACGTCCTGAGCACGCGTACCTCTGCTGTGTGCTTTGCCACGTGTCCCACGATGACGACGACCTTCCCCTTGAAGCTCTGCAGCATGGCGGTGTGCGGACCCTGGGCAAGCCCCCCTTCTGCCGTGAAAGCAGCGCTGAACGGGATGTTGATGCTGCCTGAAATGTGGCCCCGAACGAAACTGAGGGGGACAGTTAAGGAAAACACGCATTTGTGCGCAGACTTGAGTGCGTGAGACAAACTCACAGAGAGGTCACTGATTCCCAGAAGACGGTACTATTAAAATCAAAAACAAACGGAGACCAGGCCTGAAAATTCCCTGAGCAAACAAAACCAGTTTAGTCATACGACTAAAGCTTAATTTAGCTTATTTTGCAAGATATGTGAGGCTAGTTTGACCTGGGTCACTTCTTGCTTATGCCTCTAAAAATCCTAAGTGAAACTTAAATCGTTCCCCAAACTGATACGAAGTAACTATCCAATTCTCTTTCATTTGAGAAAATTCTAATACTGTTACTAATCACTGAAAAAACACAGCCACTTCCTCCACCCGGGAGCTGCGTTATGACAGTGTCCCTCTGAACTGCCATGTTCTCGCGTCAGTGCTCCTGGTTTGTAAACTGTCTTTTTGGTGAGTGAACAATAAACTTTTACTAATGACTACCTCAGTGATTCATTGGTTTTACTCCTGTTTTTCCTGAACTTTTGACAGTTCTAAACATTTTCCAAGCTCACATATTTTATCTAAAAGAAGTAAGGCACCTCTAAGGAAAAAAAAGTTAAACGTGAAAATGGAACGGAAAAGAGAAATGAAGAAGACTATCCAAAGACACAAAAAGACTTTCCTGATCAAAGGAAGTATTGGGAAAGTGGTCAGGATGCAGAACATCAGTGGCAGTCAGATAGTTGCACAACGTTCATGCCTCTCAGTTCATCATGCCTGTGACGATTACTTTACAGCTCTTAAGGTAATACAGCCAAGCGGATATTCTCAGATCTAACTTGATACTGCAAAGCCTATCTACTTTGGGCAGGCTACTGTGAAATGGGACTCTGTTTAGAACTGCTAGAGGTCATCAGCACTGGTTGGAAGCATTTCTGTTGTTGGTCTATTTCTCAAGTAAACTGAACTCACATTTCCATTCTTTCCAAGTTCATGTTCTCCAAAGGGGGTGACATTTTATTATATTTGCACTTTAGAAGGGTTCTGATGGTTTCATTGACAATTACTCTTAATTTTGAATTGAAAGCATGTATTAGCTTAAAATATTTAAAACCACATAAGATTTTAAAGAAAAAATATATGCCCCCCCAAAGTAATTAAAAAGTACAATTAAAAAGATGATTCTTCATATAGTCTATAGAGGAAGGCATTCTTAAATATTATTAATCAAATAACTCTTTAGATAAACATAAAATAACTGTGAAAACTGCTCTGAAAGAGATGCATATGATGCTTTGATAGGATAGATCAACTTGGGGAGAACAGGGAAGGTTTTCACTGAGAAAGTAAGTAATGGCTAAGTTAAATTTTGAAGAATTAATAAAAATTAACTAGGCAAAGGGATGGAATGAAGGTGGGACAGGGTGGTGGAAGAGAAAAAAGTTTCAGGCAGAAATGTTAGGCTGATAGTGGGCAGCACATGGCTAAGAAGAAGCAAGGAGGCCAGAGCTAGCAGAATTCAGAGAGCAAAGAGATAAGATGATCCTGGAAACGGATGAGAGGCCAGACTTGCGCGGCTCGTGTTGATAACAGTGGTCCTTATCCCAGAGCAATGAAACTCAGAAAGCATTTTAAGCAGAGATGTAACGGATCACATTTGCACTTTGGCAACAATATGGAGAAAGGCTGCAAGCGGAGTGAATGCAAAGACTATGAGAAGTCTAGACAATCTCTCTTCCCTTCCTTAACAATCCTGATGATGACCACCAAGGGACGTTTGTGTTCAAAAGAGGCATTTTCCTCTAAACTTCCATTTTAGATCCGTTCTTTAAAAAATGGAAAAGTCATAGAGTTTTAAAAGGTTATGCCATGAACAACTAGTATTCCCCCAAAAACTCATCAGTCATTACTGCAGAAGAGGGAAAATTATAATTATTTATTGACATGACAGATTCTCAATTGCCCTAATTTGCAGGTTCAGCTTTAGAATACTACTTCTCTCTTTCTGTTTCTCTCTCTGTCCATCTTTCTCTCTCATTAATGGAGAGGAGAAATTTGAGACTCCTACTTTCACTAAGGATGGTGGTGATTGACATCTGAATTCGAAAATTTAAGTCAGCTGCTGCTTCATCACTTTTTCTTTAAGGACAAGCATCTGGCATTAATAATGAGGGAAAGGACCATAAAAAATTCTGAAAAATGAAGAGACAGATAGAACAAACACTAGCATCCCAGTGTACATTGTTCAGTTAGCGTCTTCTATAATGTTCAGAGAATTAATGATCATGGGGAGATCACCCTTGAAGTTCATCAGCACAATTTGTCAAATGTTTACAATTATTCAGTATTCTCACTTGCAGTTTCATGAACAGTAATGACTTGTCCTCAGCTCTGATTACTGATAGGACTTGTATCTTCAGTGAGGACATATCTTAAAATGAAAATTGTTGATCCTACAAACTTAAGAACCTAACAACTCAAACCTGCTCAGCAAATGGGTCTGCATCTGCCAGTCTGGATCAGTCGCCAGACAGAGTTTCTGTGTTTATCAGAGAGACCTTATCAACTGTGAACATTTTTCATTTCTAGTACTTTCACAGCAGCAAAGCGATACAAACCTATCCCAAGCCAAGGCTGCAGCAGCCATGTCTGGGTGCCTGCCTGTGCCCTGCTTCCTTGTGTGAAGGGGCCTCCGCTACTGCCCCTGAGGAAGGAGTGGGTCTAGCCGGCACGTTTGCATCAGATGACCCTGCCGCAGGCATGACTGACAGGATGGTGGGGGGGAGGAGGGCGGGGGACAGCTGATGCAGGCGGAGCCAATCAGATCCTGTCCCTCAAAAGTCAGAAATAAAAGATAAAAGACAATGCTTAGACTGTGTGAAGCTTTACAATGTAAAGTCACATTTGAGTGCCTCCTACATACAATTTGTTCACCTACATCTTAAAAAATTAGTGACTCTAGAAATAAAATTACTTATTTTACAAGATAAATTCTATAAATATTTGGTTTAAAAAAAGTATGCATCTGTACCCAATACCCAATATCTAATATCTATATCCAAAATCATGGATGAGCTTCCAGATGATTTTCTGGGCTCAGTATCAGCAATTTATTATGTGCTTTTTTTTTTTCCAGGAAGATTGGCCCTGAGCTAACATCTGCTGCCAATCCTCCTCTTTTTGCTGAGGAAGACTGGCCCCTGAGCTAACATCCGTGCCCATCTTCCTCTACTTTATATGTGGGATGCCTACCACAGCATGGCTTGACAAGCGGTGCCATGTCTGCACCGAGGATCTGAACCGGCGAACCCCAGGCTGCCGAAGCGGAATGTGCACACTTAACCACTGCGCCATGGGGCTGGCCCCCATATTATGTGCTTTTTAAGAAGATTTTAGTCCAAATTGCCTTTTAGTCTCAAGAAGTATGTCATAAACTTGTTATCATCCTAGAATTTTCTGTTGGTTGTGCTTTATAGTTTGATGTTTTAAAAGAAATCTAGATTAAATGTTAAAATGCTGGACAACATATCATGGTGACAGAGTCTTTTTGGGAAGCAGACAGTTATAATCCCAAATGCAAAACTATTCCAAACCTTTCTGAAGCTATTTTAACTTTGGATGGTAAGGCACAAAAGACAAAAAGCCTTAACCCACACTGCCCTATTCTTAGTCGAATTCAATCGAAAAGTCCTGGAAACATGTAAGAGCACTCATCCAAGAACACTCCAGTCATAAAACTTCCAGTGTAAATAAGATTGGGTAGGCATGGAGGATTGTGGACGGGGCAGTCAAACCTCTAAATATCGACCCTTCACAGCATTACTGGCAACAACAGAGAATGAGACTGGCCTAGTTACACATTAACATTTACAAGGAACATTCTCTTTTGGGCATGTTGAACAATGAAGACAATTTTGGTTATTAAGGATCTCGTTCCCTTGGTGATATTTAAGTTTCTTTGCCTACATTAAAGATTCTCATGTGTCACACACGTTTATGACGAAGTAGAACTTCGGCAGTTTCTAAACGCCTGAGAGGCTGTCAGATTAGATTGGGAAGGCACACAGTTAAGTCCTTTTCCACCTTCTGGTTCCTTCAGAATCATAATAAAGTATTAGGTATTTGAAAAATGAGCAAAGAACAGATTTCTGTATATTTTGTGTTAAGTGGACAGAAACAGAAGACAACTTCTGACGCACAGTGACTAGTTCTCAAAGTCAACTCTGACTGGTTCTGGGCAAACTACGCCATGGAGAGCAAAACGACAGGGAACACGCGGAAAGAAGCGCTTTCTCCAGGCTCTGAGGACGTCAGTTTACGCCCTGGCCCGCAGTGGAAGACAAGCAGGCACAGGCTCTCAGACCGAGGTGGCATTGGAGATGAACACGCAACAACACATCTTCTAGGATTATGATGGCCACTTCATCGCTGTCCTCACATTCTAGACAAAAATGTGGCTTCTCTGCATTTGCCCTTTGCATTTAAAAAAGGCACTGCTTGCCAGCATGACGCAGCTACAGGGTAAACGATACCCACACTTAACAGAGGTTCTGTCATGAGTGCACGAGCCCACAGGCAGATGCGAGGCTATAAAGTGGAGAACTTAGCAAACCTCGGCTTCAAAGTGCCCGGTTGAGAGACTGTTAAGGCCATAGAAGCTCAAGTATTTACGTGCCCCACTCACATATACATCCGGAAGCTGTAATTCTAACAATGCCCACCGCAGTTTTCAGGTTGGTTCTGGCAGGCAGGGCAGTGGCACTTGTGGGCACTACCTTTCTAACTTTTCAGTGTCTTTAAGACATTTTTGATGGCATACTTGAAGGAATTAAAAGATAAAAGACATAATAAAGAAGTCAGCAGTAATTACAATGAAATCTCTACTACGGAATAATAGTAGCTATAAAAGCAAAAATGCGTGGTGTTGTAGCAGGGACCTGGCCAGGTGTTTGACTAGGGCTGTTTATCACCCCGATTGCACTCTGTGATACATCCTAGTAAACGTAAGACTTTTCTTTGGTGAGTGGTGACCTTACCCACTTGCAGTTAGCTGTTCCCTTCCCCAAAAACATACCCCTCAGTCCAACAGTCCATTTGGCAGACATTGACAAAAAGCATTCCAGTGTGTGCTTATAACAAAATAAATGCTCACATTAAACAAAATCTGGTAGCCCAAGGTACAAATAGATCAAAAAAGTACTTTAAATCTTTTTTAACGGAAGAGTTGCATTATTATTTATTATATTAATAGGTAAGGATGATTTTCTAAGATATGAAGACTTTCCTGTATTCATAAGTCAGTCTCTGTAACAATACTGCAAGTAGATGTGCCATAGGTTAATCAAGCAGATAGAAAAAATATCAGTTCTAAGAATAATATAGGTACCTTGTATAAGTATTACATAGGGAAATGTTCATTTACCAGAAAGACTATTTACTTGACAAAAAGATTTTAAAATTCCTTTAAAATCTCTGACAGCTCAAAATTCAACACAGCTACAATCTCACGTTTTTCTAAATCCTAAAAGAGCACAGCATGTTGTTGGGTACCACAATTAGTAACATCATAGCTCTACATACAAAGCACGCCAGCTTTCCACCAGACCACTGATAAAGGTACCTTTATGTTGGCTTGTTCGTTTCCTATGTTAACTAGTTTAGAATTAGTGTTACAGAGCCAAAAGCAAAGGCTACCTTTAGTAACCAAAACGGAATATGGAATTAAGGCCAGAGTTTCCTCATATACAATGTAACTAAATAGCATTAATTTATATAAAAATCATATTTTTAGATACCATTTTTCCTTTCTAATCTATTGCTGCTTTCTTTGAATGGCACCACCCTCCCCCCAACCGTCTAAAACCTCATTTCTGACGTCTCATCAGTGGCAACATCCAATATTCTGCTGCACTAATAAATCTGCCCCTCCCCATTTCAGTCCCCATTGCGATGTGCCTCCTTCAGAGTCACTACCTTGAGTTTAGACGATTGCAGTAGCTTCCTGTTTTCTCCAACTCCCACCTTTTCCCTTGGAAGTCCATTTTATTCACAATTTTGTTAGACTAAGAACAAAGTTCTGATAATTACATCCCTGCTGAGAAACCTTCCATGGCTGCCTATGGGGCAAAGCCCAAATTTCTCAGTTCAGCCCTCATGAACAGCACCTAACTACTTCAATTCCAACCAAATGGAACCACACCCTGTTTCCAGTCCACGCTCTGCCTAGCTCCTGTAGTTTTCTCTGCCTCAATACCTTATCTCCCTATTTTTGAGTATTCAAACATTATCCATCCTTCAAGTGGTTCCTCCATGAAACTTTCCCTTCCCGCAGTATCTGTATATCTCCCAGAACAGCAATTTGATGTTGTATAAAACATACTAATGTACATGACTTCCAACAAGACTTCAAACAATTTATAGGAAGGATCTGTATTTATCTCATCTATGAAACTCTTGCAATGCTTTTCTTTTTTTTCTGCTTTATCTCCCCAAATCCCCCCTGGTACACAGTTGTATATCTTAGTTGCAGGTCCTTCTAGTTGTGGCATGTGGGACACTGCCTCAACGTGGCCTGATGAGCAGTGCCATGTCCGCGCCCAAGATCCAAACCAGCGAAACCCTGGGCCGCCACAGCGGAGCACAAGAACTTAAGCACTTGGCCACCAGGCTGGCCCCACAATGCTTAATACTGTGCCTAGAATACATCTTACACATTTGCTGAGTAAATGAATTTCAGAATTGTCCCAAATCTAGAGTAACCTGTGTCAGCAGCAAGTATGCTAGATGCCTCTTGGCCTGCCTGGCTAGCGGCACCACGACCTGTCGATGCCTGCAGGTGCCATGACACGGAATTCCCTTTTGGCAACAAACATATGAGAAAAGGGAAAGAAACAGCAGCAGCAGTCACTTCTGTGGATTTTCTCCAGCACGAGTACTGACCCAAAGGGCCCAGTAAAACTGGCTTCTCTTTGGGCCAAGCCAGAGGCCTCGCTCTTTGTGCCTGCAGACAGGAAGGAATGTTTATGCACATCGGACCTCCGCGTGAGCCCGTCCTTCCAGTCTCGCCTGCCGCTACCTCCACTCTCATCCTTCCTCCACGCTGTGCTAAGCTCTCTAAAATACACACCTGAGCATGCCACTTACCTGATTAAAAGTCTTTAAAAGCTTCTCACAGCCTTTGAAGTAGACCCAAACTTCTCAGCATGTTGTGCGACATTCTCCATGAAGCTGCCTTGCCTTCCACTTCAGTCTCACTTTCCGCCCTCACACACTCCAGACACGCACATTCAGAGTACTTGTGACTCCCTGTACGTGTCCTCACACTCTCTGTGCACCCACACAGTATGTTCTTCAGTCTTTCTTCCTTGCTGGGGTAACTTCTACTTGTCCTTCAAGAACCATCACAGGTGTCGCCTGGCCAAGGTGACCATCCTTCCCACGGCCTTCTGGGCATGCCTCAGAATAGACAATTTCACACTGTATTCTAATCGTCTCTCTAAGGTGTCTATCTTAGCCACAGCCCTGGGAGCTCCTGCTGGGCAGGGGCCTGGCAAAGCAGGTCCTCAAGCAGGACTGACTGGCTGACTGAACGAGACTGTACGACACTGAGGCACTAGGGCTATGGACGGGTCTCAGAGCAAACAGGAGCCCTTCCATGTTAAAGTACCTCTCACAACTGACTACTGATCCACACGGTGGAGTCACTCCTCAGCAGTGGCTACTGTATATGCCCACATCCTACAAGGTCCATTCAGATACGGGAATACCACTGGATAGAAACTTTTTAAACATACATTCATTTATTTAATCCTCAAAACAACCTAGGAATGTGACATTATTATTATCCAATTTTTACAGATAGGGAAATCAAGGCCCAGACATGTTTAGGAACTTTACTAGCATCAAAAGCTAGACAGCTCAAATCCGGCTCTGAAGTCCTCGATCTTAGCCCCTACACTTCCCTGTCAGGGACCAGTATATGCATCATACGCATGTTTGTGTAAATGCAGACACACACACCCCCCTTCCCAGTTAGATCTAAACTCCCGGAGGCCAGCGACTATCCACCGCCCTTGTCAGTGTCTCCACCACCTTGTCCAGTCTTTGTATACAATAGGTACTGGAATTGTTTGGTTGATGGACTGTTGGTTCTTCCACTCACTTTTGGGGGACCTGAGATTTTCAGCAGCAAGCAGGAGAACTCTGGGGTGGAAGAGGGGAGAAACAGAATTTCGGAATAGGGCTGGACACTCTGGAATTCTTGGTTTCCAGTTCGAAGACTGCAAGCTTTGAGGACAGACTTGTACAAGAGATGATACTGATGTCAAAGCTCTTGAAAGTGGAATAAAATCCCCTTCTCAAAAAGCAAAATAAAACTCAAACCATATTATGGTCACAGTTTCTCCCCGAAATTTTAATTCAGATAATTTTAACCTAGAACAAAATGGGATGAAAAAAATCTTACTAAACTTCCTTACTATCTGTCCTGATCTGAACACAGGTACCTCTAAATGACTTTGAAGAAGATTTTAGAAATTAATTCTTCAGGACACAGAGACAAGAACACCACCAGCATTTACTAAGGATGACTAACATGGTTTAACAGAAAACAACTGAGTGTATGTGTTTTTCAAATTAAAAAAAATTTAAACCTGAGATTGTCTTTCCTATAGCTTCTTATATTTTTTAAAAATGTAAGAGTTTTACAAATACAGTTGCAAAAACTCAGCCTTGACTTCAAGCAAATGAGAATAACATTCCTTTAAAGTATTTCTGGTGACAGGTAACACCAGTCGGACTCACATTTACTGACTAAGACCACTCTTAAAACGAACTCCAGGAAATCTGAAACCCTAAATGTTCAGAACTATTAAGGAAAACAACAATTTGGCTTGCATATTACCTTTGAAACTATTAACATTACGTATGAAATTTATGCCACTACATGAGAAACATTTTCTATTGCCTCTTTAAAAATATGCAATTGTTTGCTCTGAAATCCCTAAATGTACTGAAGAACAAATGTAACTGACTTGAATCTTGATCTAGATTAACATTTCATGTTTCTTTCTTATAAAACAAACAAAGGGGCTGGCCTGGTGGCACAGCGGTTAAGTTTGTGTGCTCTGCTTCAGAGGCCTGGGGTGCACAGGTTCGGATCCCAGGCGCAGACCTACACACTGCCTGGCAAGCCATGCTGTGGCAGGCGTCCCACATATCAAATAGAGGAAGATGGGCACAGATGTTAGCTCAGGGCCAGTCTTCCTCAGCAAAAAGGGGAGGATTGGTGGCGGATGTTAGCTCAGGGCTAATCTTCCTCAAAAAAAAACAAAAACAAAAACAGAAACAAAAATAAAATATGACTTCAACAAAAACTTTGCTGTTTAGCCTCCCTGATGTTAGCTGTTCAGCTCTGATAGTAAGCGTTCAGACTAGATTATCTCTGGGTCCCTTCTTATTCTGAAGTTGGGATCACGTCTTTACTGTCAGGTGGGAGCAGTGTGTCTTCACGTCCTCAGGCTTTCCTTCTGTGCCCCCGCCCCGGCCCCCCCCAGTGGCCCCCTGCCTCCCCCGACACCCCCCGACAGCCCTGCCAGGGTTGGGGGTGCCCTCAGATTGCTGCTGTGCTTCTCGCCTGCAACCACAGAAACTGATCGCAGATCACCTCCTGCGGGCACTGCTATTTCAACTAGGAATATTTATATCACAAGCTAAATGGCTGAAGCTTCAAGAGAATTTCAAGTAACAGAGTTCAGGACATGCTATCCCAAAATATGGCATCTTGGCAGACTGAATATTCTAAGTTCAAGGTATATGAGAAATGGCCTGTGCAGGAGGCCCTTTCTGACCTTCCCTGAATCAGGTCACAGAAGCGTCAACTGAGAGGTGCCCTCCCTGGACCCGGAGGATAGGAACATCCTTTCTCCGAGACGGAGGGACATCACCGAGAGGAAAGGAACGGAGAGGCCTCGCTCAGTGTCCCCAGGTTTAACTGCCCTTGACTCACACCCTCTTGCCCTCTTGCTTCTTCCCATGACTGTCCACTCTTTATCAGACCTAGCACAAAAATGCTCAGGTTTAACCACTTCTTTAGGTTGTCATTTCCTTATGAAGGCTCCCTTGTGACACAACACTTATATTAAATAAATCCATGTGCTTTCTCTTGTTAATTTGTCTTCTGTACAGGGGCCCCAGCCAAGAACTTGGAAGGGAAGAGGAAAAACATATTTTTCCTCCCCTACACACATAGAAGGATTCTAGGGGGTGGTAAGGCTGTCCCTTAAATTCACTGGTAGATGGTCACTTGTTTTGCCAAAGGATAAGATTGCCTCCTTCTTCATGAATAACCATTTCAATTATTTTACATAGGTAAAAAGACGCTATGAAACTTAATTTTAGATATTTAATCTCCTGAAAGCACAAATTAGAAAAACAAAATTTTCACCCATATGAAGATCTAAGAACTGGGTTAGACAAAGTTTTCCCGTTTAAATGATCTATCAAAGCAAAATAGAGGATAAAAATGATATAGGGAGACTACAAACAATTTGAAAAACACTATAAACAACACTTCAAAAATAACTTACTTCTTTTGGGGAAGAAAAAGGTATTATAGAAAGTATCTTTTTTTTCTCTACTGTATAGGACTACATTTTGTTTGGCAAAGGGGAAATGAAATTATTTAAAAAATATACCAGTATTAAGTGTTTATTCATCTTTTTAAACAGATTGGTAGAGTCACATAAATCACAGTTTAATTGCAAAGATTTACCCTGGTCAGAATTAAAGAGTTACTCTATAAAAATTCATTTTTTTAGTTCCATTTTCCTTGAATCTGTGGCTATGTCTGTATGAAGACAACTATTGGTAGGTTTGTTCCCTTGAGATTGGGCCCCTATACAGAGCCTGAAAGTAATAGCTAAGTCTGTGTGTAAGATTTGAAGGAAAGTGTACAGCATCTGAACACATGGTTGGGATCAACACGTCTCATTCAGTCATTAATTTATACTGATTCTTTTGTCTCAACCTGTTTATGCTAACAGCCCTAGGGAGAGACCAATCAGGCACCTGCTCAAAGCTTAGGGGCACGAGCTTGGTCTACCAGCTGCAGCTGCATGGCTGTGGCAAGTTGCTCAGCCTTTTTAGCCTCAGTTTCTTCATAAGTAAAACAGAGATATTAATGGTATTGACATCATAGGGCTAGCACCACGATTGCACACCGTGAGCGCTTAATGCTAGCAATTATTAGAAGTCAATTCACTTACATCTGTCCATTCCAAGTGCCTCTTGTTCTACACTAACAGCTAAAGCCTACGACTGCCGCCATGGACATTTGCATCTTACAGGACAGTAAAAAGTGAGAAGCCCACAGTGTACATCTCTAATTGTGGATTTTCAGGAATTAGTGATACACGTATCCTAGGATTAGGGCATATTAGTAATCCTAAAATCACACTGCAGAGATTTCTGACCATCCCATGCCTTCTCTTGGCTTCAGTGACCTTAACTCCTGGCTTCATCTCTTCCTTTGCTGGCCTCCTTGCTGGTACGAAACGGCCAAGCATGTTCATACACCTGGCTCTTTGTGCTCACTCTTCCTTCTGCCCAGAATGCTCCTCCCCATGGCATTTTCAGCCTGCCTCTTTATGCCATCCAACTGTGGCGAAATACCACCTTTTCTCAGAGGCTTTCCTTGGCTACTTTATCAGACTTTATTACTCTCTATCCTTCTCCTTGCTTTATTCTTAGGTACAGCACTTATGCTATCTAAGATTATATGATGGATATATTTATCTATGGCTCCAATTAAAATGTGATTTCCACGAGTCAGGGAATTTGTCATTTGGTTCAACAACAAATCCTCAAAATCTAGTACACTAACTACTGACTGGCACATACTAAGACAGTCAGTAAATACTTGTTGGATGAACAAACGTATTGGATGAATGCTGCTAGCTCTAAATTCTGATTCTGCTGACTTCTTGTAAGTACAGTCTTGCTTCTGGGTTTAAAGGAAGAAAGACTTCAGAAGTCACTGGATCACTTAACAGAATGTAAAAGGCTTCTATCCAGCCAACTACCCCTACGCTGTAACTGTGATGGGTACAGGCAGGAGACTGCGGGGCTGGGTCTGCTGTCCTGCTTTCTTCCTTATGGGAGGATTTTCTGGGTGCTTCCGCCTGCTGCTGGGTTACCAGGTGATCACGATTGGGCCCTATCCTTGCCTTGCTTCTGCGACCCAGACGTGACTTTCTTGCTGATGTTTTTTTGTTTGTATCATCATGTGGCACTTAATACATGTTGTCTTTACTGTTCATTTATTTGACACAGAAAATATTTTACTGTTTTATATTCTTCATACTAAAAGCAATCTAGTGAATAAGAACAAAACTTTATGCCTTTTTCTTAAAAAAATTATCCACAGCACTATAGATAGTAATATTTCTTGGTTGCTATGAATGATGACATCTAAAAAAAGTCAAATATCCCATTCTAACACATTAATTTGAAGCACTAAATTTATGAGTCTCTTCATTACTATGCACACACTTTCCCCTGCCTTTAATTCCTTGAGAACAGGATTTAAGATTCACAGAGAAAGAAAGAAAGGTCACTTCTTTCCTTGTAGCGTAATCAAACGGTCTGCATCATAAGAGATTATCAAAGATTGCTGAGTTCTCCAGCCTGGGGAGGCCACTGGTATAGTTTGGATGCCTAGTCAAAAGGTATCTTAGAACCTCCAGCTCTCCATTCTTCACTGAGTCCTTGAGACTAGAAGAACCGAATGATAAGCAATGACTCTTGGAAAAGAGTTTAGCTTGTGGTTTCTCTCAAAGTGCTGATTGATACACAGGTGCCAACATTTCGTATTTAGAGGTGGGACAGAAGTAGATATGTGGTGCAATAAGAGGATGCCAGAAAGAAAAAGTTAGGAATGTTGTGAGGATAAATGGCCCAACTTAAAAAAACCTTGGTTTTAAAGCAGGCTTTCAAAAGGAGATTTAAAAACTTCACAAGTTGGGTGCTTTGGGAGGATCATAAAAGATGGCTGAGTTTATTTTCCTTTCTTTACTCCCTTGGAGTCGCCCATTCTAAAGTGGCGCGGAGCACTGTGCGTTCTCTCTAGCCTGCAACTGTAGACAGTAAAACCACCAGGCCACGTCTCTGCCTTGTTCCAACTCTGAACCAAGTGTGGGGGTGACACAGAGGGACTCCTACCTTAGACTCGTCCATACTCATCAGAGAATGGAGTTCAGGCTAGCTCTGCTTTCTGCTGTTTTATTTGTGTTTATTCTGCAGAAAATAAAAGAGAGTATCAATGTAAAAATCAGACTGTGAGGTTTGGAAAATCTTGGTGAGTGTCATTTTCATATTGTGTGTATTTTAAAATTTCAAATAGTTATTTATTTGAAAGGAAACATCAGAAGAGTGTGTGTACATAAACTATTTTAGTAATAGTCTTTAAAATTAAAATACGGGGACAGGCCAGTAGTGTAGTAGTTAAGTTCGCTTGCTCCGCTCTGGTGGACTGGGGTTCGCAAGTTCAGATCCTGGGCATGGACCTAGCACTGCTCGTCAAGCCACGCTGTGGCAGCATCCCATATAAAACAGAGCAAGATGGGCACAGATGTGAGCTCAGCGGCAATCTTCCTCACACAAAAAGAAAATTAAAATAGGGCACTATAATGCTACGCTTTTTTTTTTTTTAAAGATTTTTTAAATTTTTTCCTTTTTCTCCCCAAAGCCCCCTAGTACATAGTTGTATATTTCTCGTTGTGGGTTCTTCTAGTTGTGGTATGTGGGATGCTGCCTCAGTGTGGTTTGATGAGCAGTGCCGTGTCCGCACCCAGGATTCAAACCAACGAAACACTGGGCTGCCTGCAGTGGAGCGCGTGAACTTAACCACTCGGCCATGGGGCCAGCCCCAATGCTACGCTTTTTTGATGGTTTTATGAGAGACTATGGCTAAAGGCTCAACCAAAAGAAAAATAAACTAAAAAGTTAAAAAATTAGAAGCATTTCAAACTCTTGAAGTAACAGACAAGAACAATTTCTACTAGAGCAGGCCCTGGCCAGTGGACTGGAATTCATGCTCCTTGGTGGCCAGCTCACCTCCTCTGCTGAGGGACTTCCAGCACCCCTGATGCCCTGATAACCAGCGACATGAGCACTGTGCTCTCTCCAGACTCAGGGGTCTCCCAGTTTAGGGAAAATAGTAACTTCACAAAAAGATGGGGATGCATCATCTGAAATAGTGGGCTCTCAAATCATATTCTCAGTAATCTAAGATTCTATGGATTGCTTCAGGAGTTCTGCAAATGTATGGTTTGAATGCCATTTCAAAAACTGTGATGGAAAATATGCACATGAAAACTTACTATATGCCAATTTTAACATCTAAGAAAACAGCAACCTGCTAACTCATTTACATACAATCCTCATTTATAGTTCGCGATGCTATAACAGTTATATGTTAACTATGAAGAAAATTAATCACAAAAATTCTTCACATATATTTTATATATTGAGTTTCTAAGAAAGATTTCAATTTAAAAGGGAGGGGCTCTGTTAAAAAAAGTTTGAAAAATCATTCGCTTAGATTCTATAGTAGAGAGAATCAAGGCGTGCTTTCTGAGGATCTGACAGACGATGAAAACATTGTTTCTATTGGGTAACTGTTCGTACCAAATGCTAAACAAAATCACCAGAAGTTACAGGACATTTCTTAGTAAAATGTCAGTGAAAAATACTTCAATTGTTCTCTATAAGCCAATATTTTGGAAATTATAATGAAAACAACTTCAGTGTTGAGATCTGGCAAACTCTCTCTCTAGGTTATGAGGTAGACGAATACTTCATCTCTGGCAAAATTCTATCTACAGCAGGAAGAACTCAAATGCCCTCAAGAACAGCAATGTACACCAGAGAAACACAAAAACCAAGAAAATATCCCAACCTTCTGTGTTGTTTGGAATACATTTTAAGGTCTCTGGTATGTAGTTATCCTATGAAACATTATGAAGTCTATCCTGGCATCCAGTTCGAGAGTATTCAGCTACCTGAACTCAGGGGAATCCCAGATGTATTCTTTGTTTTCACCACACCCTTTAAATGGAAAGGAAGCAGCATGAACAAGGCCGTAGCGCCCTTTAATCTGCACATGTAAAGGATACTCTTCAGTATTCCGGATGTCCACGACCAGGAGCTTCGGTTTACTGGGCTTTGTCTTCTTGGTGGGTGTTTTGAAGTGACCTGTCACTGTGAGCTCGCACAAGTCAATCAGGTCCTCCGCTGAAATCCGTGGGGATACTTCAGACTTCAGGTCATTTAATGGGATGGACTCTCTTGACTGAAAAATGCACAAACACCACAAACATTGAGAATATTATAGAGAGACACACTACAGCCAGTAAAGAGTATCTTCAGGCTCTTGAGATCAATCACTATAGCACATGCGACAACAGGAAACTCTATCTCATTTTAGCAGTAACTATAACTGTATCCCTTCCGACTGTGTAACTGTAGTCCCGGACTCCTTCCTACTGTATAACTATCCCTTCCCACTGTGTAACTGTAGTCCCGCACTCCCTCCTACTGTATAACTATCCCTTCCGACTGTGTAACTGTAGTCCCAAACTCCCTCCTACTAAATAACTATCCATTCCCACTGTGTAACTGTAGTCCCGCACTCCCTCCTACTGTATAACTATCCCTTCCCACTGTGTAACTGTAGTCCCGCACTCCCTCCTACTGTATAACTATCCCTTCCCACTGTGTAACTGTAGTCCCGCACTCCCTCCTACTGTATAACTATCCCTTCCCACTGTGTAACTGTAGTCCCGCACTCCCTCCTACTGTATAACTATCCCTTCCCACTGTGTAACTGTAGTCCCGCACTCCCTCCTACTGTATAACTATCCCTTCCCACTGTGTAACTGTAGTCCCGCACTCCCTCCTACTGTATAACTATCCCTTCCCACTGTGTAACTGTAGTCCCGCACTCCCTCCTACTGTATAACTATCCCTTCCCACTGTGTAACTGTAGTCCCGCACTCCCTCCTACTGTATAACTATCCCTTCCCACTGTGTAACTGTAGTCCCGGACTCCCTCCTACTGTATAACTATCCCTTCCCACTGTGTAACTGTAGTCCCGCACTCCTTCCTACTGTATAACTATCCCTTCCCACTGTGTAACTGTAGTCCCGCACTCCTTCCTACTGTATAACTATCCCTTCCCACTGTGTAACTGTAGTCCCGCACTCCTTCCTACTGTATAACTATCCCTTCCCACTGTGTAACTGTAGTCCCGCACTCCTTCCTACTGTATAACTATCCCTTCCCACTGTGTAACTGTAGTCCCGCACTCCTTCCTACTGTATAACTATCCCTTCCCACTGTGTAACTGTAGTCCCGCACTCCTTCCTACTGTATAACTATCCCTTCCCACTGTGTAACTGTAGTCCCGCACTCCTTCCTACTGTATAACTATCCCTTCCCACTGTGTAACTGTAGTCCCGCACTCCCTCCTACTGTATAACTATCCCTTCCCACTGTGTAACTGTAGTCCCGCACTCCTTCCTACTGTATAACTATCCCTTCCCACTGTGTAACTGTAGTCCCGCACTCCCTCCTACTGTATAACTATCCCTTCCCACTGTGTAACTGTAGTCCCGCACTCCCTCCTACTGTATAACTATCCCTTCCCACTGTGTAACTGTAGTCCCGGACTCCCTCCTACTGTATAACTATCCCTTCCCACTGTGTAACTGTAGTCCCGCACTCCTTCCTACTGTATAACTATCCCTTCCCACTGTGTAACTGTAGTCCCGCACTCCTTCCTACTGTATAACTATCCCTTCCCACTGTGTAACTGTAGTCCCGCACTCCTTCCTACTGTATAACTATCCCTTCCCACTGTGTAACTGTAGTCCCGCACTCCTTCCTACTGTATAACTATCCCTTCCCACTGTGTAACTGTAGTCCCGCACTCCCTCCTACTGTATAACTATCCCTTCCCACTGTGTAACTGTAGTCCCGCACTCCTTCCTACTGTATAACTATCCCTTCCCACTGTGTAACTGTAGTCCCGTACTCCTTCCTACTGTATAACTATCCCTTCCCACTGTGTAACTGTAGTCCCGTACTCCTTCCTACTGTATAACTATCCCTTCTCACTGTGTAACTGTAGTCCTTACTATGTATGTACTGAGGTTTACATTTTTAGTAGTTTCACAGAGAAAAGCATGACTCTTTTGCATCACTCCAAGCTCTTGGCTCAAATGTGATCGAAAGAGATGAGGCAGATTTTTCCTTATGAGAGCACTGTGTATCTTTAAAAACAGCTCCTTTAAGCACATTTCACTTTGCTTCAAGTATAATTACTGTTGTTGTGAACTGCATTAATTACAATTCTGGTAATATGAGAAACTACACTGAAACTCAGTATATATACTAATTAAATAAACTGGTTCTATTGTATGTATTGGTCTTTTATAACATAACGTTATATATGAATGGTTGAGTGGAAATTAGATTCTCAGAGATGAATGAGGAGCAACATAATGCTTTCTTAGATAGTAAACCAAATTGACAATGTACCTTAATTGTGAAGGAGGTAAAATCAGAATCCAGACTATCAAACCAGTACATTGGTCTAATGTCTATTATATGGCATAAGACTGATTCAGACTAAACGCTATTTACTATTATTCTCCATGCTATTTAGGAGGGAGAAGGATTTTTCCAAACCCCTATTAAAGGCAAGACAATAACACAACTCAATTCAACATAAATTTATTGAGCACTAGTAGTCACTCTTGAAAACTTGAGAATTTAAGAACTTCCAAAATTCACTTGATTGAAATATGGGGATTCAAAAAAATTTTACCTATATGCTTACTAAGTTTTCAAAACTGAGTCTACTTATTATCTCCACTCATTTTCTTTCTTTTCTCAATTCCATTGTGAGATTCCACATTTAGAATTTCCAATTTAGAATTTCTAGGCAGGAGAGAATAAAGCATATGAATCACTTATTGGACCTATTTATTTTGAAAACGAAATGTTTTCAATTGGAGTTTGAACGTCGGCTCTCATCCCTTGGGTTTCCCTTTACTTTGCAGTAAATGCTTTAGTGGTAAAGCACTTGTTCTCTACTTTATTAGCCTTTAAATAGAAATGGGAATTGCTAAGCTTTATGGGTTTATGGTTCTTAAAGAATAGGCATTAGGAATTTTAATTTTTTAATATTAGGAATTAAAGCTACTTAAACATTCTGAAGTTAAAAGTGCTTCAGGAAGATTAAAGAGCTTTAAAATCAGCAAGCCATCCAATCGATGCTTCCATCCCCTTTTTCATTGGATGGCAATCCCTACAGGTATTTTTCCCAGGCCTCACATGAAGTTGTACATTTATGAAGATAAAATAAAGAACTTTTGATTACCCTAGTCCTGCTTTTAGTAATTTAGTGATGAATGTGGCATTTCAGACAGAGGCGTCCTCTGAAGGAAAGGTGTGTCCTGGCTGATGAAGAAGAGGACTTGACCAAAGTATTCTCTATGAAGAACTGATCGATTTAAGAAAGATCTGAGCTCGGCATTGGTTCTAATCAAATGCATCACATGTGAGGAGTTTTTCAAAGGAAAGAGAAACCACTATGTGAAATGGTAAGAACAGAAGGAGAGAGGAATCACTGACAAATTTATAAGTTTCTGAGCTTTTCTGAGTGTGTATCAGAAAAGAACTTTAATATGGTGCATGCAAGTTCCTCTGCAAACTAATTAGGAGATTAGTAAGTTAGATTTAGGACAAATTATACTATTTTGCTCTATGAAGAAAATAATTATAATATTAAAAATACAGAATCTAGTTTTTCCTTTATTAGACAGTTTTATATGCCATTTTGCTATTCATGGTATAATTTCCACTTAGAGGCATAAAAATGAAACTTCCTCTGAACAACTTTCATCTTGTTTAGTATCACTGACATTGGCATTTTCCTGTGTGACTGGAGTTTCAAATTCATGGGACTTTGTTTATGGGCAGTGGACAAGAATATAGAGCAACTCTGGAAGTGTCTACTAATTTGTCATTTCTGCCCAAGAATCTGTACACACAATGCATATCAAGCTTAGATGTTCAAATATCAGAAAGCAATATGTCTGAGAACTACTTTTTTTTTTCAACAAAATTCATATTCTATTGTCAACCTAGAGTCAGAATTTATTTAGCAGTGTTACTGACAGAAATCATCTTTCAGAGTGGGGTCTCTGAAATGGTGATCTGGATGTATTAGTGATAATACTAACCAAGCAAGCAGTAATCGGAACCTGGTAACAAGACAGGCATTTTGCTGTATCCATTTGAACCATCGAGAGACTGTCATGAGCCATAAGAGTCTGAAATGGCAGCCTCTTAGTGAGAGTTTGCCTGTATACTCCTATGTTGCATATGTAACCAACATATGTCCTTATGTAGGACATAACTGTACATTTATGTTTCATATGTAAAAGCTCCTAAATAACTACAGAGGCATTTTAACTACGAGAATACAGGGCTGGTATCTAGAACACTCTTCCCTTATTCCCTGTCCTGGATCCTGGCACTACCTTCAATCTAGTTACCCAAGAGGAACCTGGAAATCATCACTGACACCTTACTCTTCCTTATTCCTCATTCTAACAGATCCCCAAGTTCCACCAAGTAGTTCTTGAAACTGCTCCCTGACTCACTGCCCCATCCAAGGCCTCGTCATCTCTTACAGGGACTTTGGGAGCTGTCTGCTTCTTTCTTTCTATCCCCTTGGTTCTCTGCTTCCCTCTTCACCTAAAGCTGTCTCTTCTAATCCATCTTCCAAATGCCATTTGAGAGAAAAATAAAAACCTGATCATGTACCTTTTATCATTAACAACACCTCAGTGGCTTCTAGACATTGAGAGAATGAAATCCAAATGGCTCAGTATAGCACATAAAGCCCTTTGTGAACTGACCCCTGTCCATGGTAGGCAGGAAACCAGAGGCCATGGAGTCCAGAGACTATCTGGATTCAAGTCTTGGCCCCCTACTAATCCGGAGGTGACTCTGGGTGTGATATTTAGCCTCTCTGTCCATTTCTTCACCCATAAAGTGGGATAACAGTCGTTACCTGAACCCTCCTGGGCCCCTGTAAGGACTGAATGAGTTAGTCTATGCAAAGTGTCTAGAATGGTCTTTGACCCACTGTAAAGAGTTCAGTAACTGTTTGCTATCTTTTACCTCTTTTCTCGCCCTCACAAGCTTGTACATGTGCTTCAGCATTAGCAGGCTATTTGCCTTTTCATCCCACTGTGCCGTTGCACACATTCCCTCTGCTGAGGATGCCACACCTTGTCCATCTAATAAATCCCTGCTCACCTTTCAAGTATCAGCACTACCTTCTCTGTGAAGAAAGCCTTTAACTCCTGACAGACATTTACTTTCTCTTCTGTGTCCCCATAGGTATCTGGTGCATGTCTTCATCATAATGGGATTATTCATTTCCCACTAGATTGAAAGTTCCTCAAGGATAAGGGAAAATTACTTTTATACCTAGTCTTCCCCAGGACCCAGCATAAAAGATATTAAAATATATTTGTGGAATATAAATGAATAAAATAGTATTTCTACATCTTCTGCAACTTATCCTGAGTAACTTTGTGCTATAGGGCATGTATATGTTCCTAAGACAACGTGCACAAACCACCATCATAGTAATTATTATATTTGTGATATAGTGTCTGTTTCTCCACTTGACTTACAATATCCTTGAAGGCAGGTTTCACATCTTTTCTTATTTGTATCTCTACAAGCTAGCACAAAGTCTGGCACAAAAGAACTCAACAGATATCTGATGAGTGAATGAGTGAATAAAAATATGATGAAATAATGCTTCAGAACAGAATCTTTTCTTCTGTCTGGATTATTAGACAGAGTCTTCTGGGATGGCAAATCATTAGATTCTCTCCAGCCTCTGGGCACTGCGATGATTAATCAAGAACACTGAATCTATATCTGTTTCAACAATTTCTCATAGTCATCTTTCCTTCCCTCAACTGAAAAATTGCAGATAACAGTGGCTAACACATAAAACTTGCAAAATGTACTCTAATTAATTGAAAGAAGTTAGGTGAATATAAAGGAGGTAAAAACTAAAAACAAAAACAAACTATCCTTAGGCAAGTAGGGGGTATAATTTAATAATAATAAACACATTAATGAAGGAAAAAATAGATAAATACTATAGGTGGTATTTTGGGGAAAATCAATAAAACTGGAAAATTTGTCATGAACTGTGTGTGTGCATGATTAGAAATGAGAAAAATATAAACATAAATATGTTTTTATATTCTTTTTCTTTCTCACTTCTAATTAAATATAAATGAGAATATAAGCATGTAAAAATATTTTAAAAATATACTATATACAATTCTATATTATTAAAATTTTAAAATGTTGATTCCACATATTCACAAAAGAGCAGCAAATCTGAATAGATCTATATATCCATAGGCCTAAGTAGAGCTGAGGAGAATGATATGTGTGTGTATGTGTGCATACAAAAGTCATAGAAAATCTGAATAGACTTTGTAGATACAGGAAAAATTTTAAAGTTTTCAAATGATTACTTTGAAGAAAGGTGCCAAACGCATTTTTCCCCAAATAATTCTATCTCGTTTCCAAAGAACAGGGAATGTCTAGGATATAGTAGCTGCTCCAAGGCAAAGAGAACATTGAAACGTGCCCCAGCCTATTTTAAGAAGGTGCCTTAACTTAATACTTAAATCTGACAAAGTTAGCACAACACGCACACGCACACACGTGCACACACATCAATATTCCTTATGAATACAGATTTAAAACAAACTCCTCAAAACTATAAAACTGAATGCAGTACCAATTTAAAAGAATGACATACTATGACCAAGTAGGGCATATTCCAGGAATGAAGGATGGTTCAAAATTAGGACAATTTAAAAATAATCCATCATCTTTAATTAGTCAAAAGATAGAAAGTATGTAATCATCACTATAGGTGACGTAAAGCCGTATGTGATAAAATTTCACATTTATTCCCAATTTTAGAAAAAGAAAAACTCACGGTAAATACGTATCAGAAGGAAACTTAATTAGAATGATGAAAGATGCTCTTTAAGACAGATATCCTTTATTTCAAATATCTGACATTCTACTTAATGATGAACCACACAGGAAGACTTACTAAAATCAAAATGCAGAAATACAGCTATCAGCATTATTAGTTATTATTGCTATGGAGACAATAAGAAAAATAAGTAAGGGGTATAAATACTGGAAAAGAAGAAATAAATTATCTTTACTTTTAGACAATACATACTCTTCGGGAAAATCCAGAATAATCAGAGGACGATGCAATAAAACTGGTATGAATTTGGTCAGGTTTTAGTTACAACATACACACAACAAAGTCAGCAGCTTTTCTCTATGGAGCAGGAGCCAGTCAGAAAACACAACGAACAAGAGCTTTCCTTCACAGCATCAGAACATTGCCCCAAAATAAAATGCTGAAAAATGAGCTGGTCACATTTAAAGAAAATCAGACAGACTTGTGATTGACATTTGAAAAAACTGAGAGTGGTAAGATGCCATGTGGAAAGAAAGACTCAACATTACACGGATTTTATTTTCCCTCAGAGTAATGTATTAATATATTACAATTTTATCAAACTCCTAAAAAGCATCTTTTTTTCATTCTGAAACGTAAATTCTAAAGTTCATTTGACATACTAAATAGGTGAGAATGTCAAGAAAATACTGAAAAATAATAAAATACCTTGTTATATATTAAAACTATATAAAGTTAACGTTGGTACTGCATCTGAATAGACTAAAAGATTAAAAGGACATTATGGATGCACAGAAACAAATTCAGCTAAGTGTAAGTATTTGGTAAAAGAATTAGGATGCCATGTCAAATCACCAGGGGAAGGATGCATTATTTAGGATATGGTGTTGGCATACCATTAACGGGAAGAAAATAAAATTATGTTTCTATCTTATACTATATATAGCAAAATGATTTATGGGTGGAAAAAATTAAGTATAAAAGTGGCATCAGGGGGCTGGCCCCGTGGCCAAGTGGTTAAGTTCGCGCGCTCCGCTGCAGGCGGCCCAGTGTTTCGTTGGTTCGAATCCTGGGCGCGGACATGGCACTGCTCATCAGACCACGCTGAGGCAGCGTCCCACATGCCACAACTGGAAGAACCCACAACGAAGAATACACAACTATGTACCGGGGGGCTTTGGGGAGAAAATGGAAAAAATAAAATCTTTAAAAAAAAAAAAAAAAGTGGCATCAGAAAAGGATGAGAAAAAGTATTGACAACTAGAAATATTTATAAGCATACAGCAAAAGCCAGACTCTTAAAGAGTAACATGTGAAAAATAAAAATTTAAGATGCCCTTAATATATAAAAAGCTCTTTTACTAAGATAAAATCACTAAGAAAAAAACCCTTCCTTACACCATGCACAAAAATCAACTCAAAATGGATTAAAGACTTGAATGTAAGACCCTAAACCATGAAAGTTCTAGAAGAAAACACAGGCAGTACGCTCTTTGACATCGGTCTTAGCAGTGTATTTTCAAGTACCATGTCTGACCGGGCAAGGGAAACAAAAGAAAAAAATGGAACAAATGGGACTACATCAAACTAAAAAACTTCTGCACTGCAAAGGAAACTATCAACAAAACGAAAAGACAAGCTAACAATTTGGAGAAGATATTTGCAAACCATATATCAGATAAGGGGTTAATATACAAAATATACAAAGAAGTCATACACCTCAACAACAAAAAACCAACAAGCCAATTAAAAAATGGGCAAAAGATCTGAACAGAGATTTCTCCAAAGAAGATATACGGATGGCCAACAGGCATATGAAAAGATGCTCAACATCATTAGCTATCAGGGAAATGCAAATCAAAACTACAATGAGATATCACCTCACTTGGGTCAGAATGGCTATAATTAATAAGACGGGAAACAACAAATGTTGGAGAGGATGTGGAGAGAAGGGAATCCTTGTTCACTGCTGGTGGGAGTGCAAACTGGTGCAGCCACTATGGAAAGCAGTATGGAGAATCCTCAGAAAATTAAAAGTAGATCTACCATATGATCCAGCTATCCCACTGCTGGGTGATTTATCCAAAGAACTTAAAAACGCAAAGGCATAGGGGCTGGCCCCGTGGCCGAGTGGTTAAGTTCGCGCGCTCTGCTGCAGGCGGCCCAGTGTTTCGTTGGTTCGAATCCTGGGCGCGGACATGGCACTGCTCGTCAGACCACGCTGAGGCGGTGTCCCACATGCCACAACTAGAAGAACCCACAACGAAGAATACACAACTATGTACCGGGGGGCTTTGGGGAGAAAAAGGAAAAAAATAAAATCTTTAAAAAAAAAACAAAACAAAAAAAAATGCAAAGGCATAAAGACACCAGCACCCCTATGTTCACTGCAGCATTATACACAATAGCCAACACTTGGAAGCAACCTAGGTGCCCATCAAGGGACGAAGGGATAAAGAAGATGTGGTATTTATATACAATGGAATACTACTCAGCCATAAGAAATGATGAAATCCGGCGACTTGTGACAACATGGATGGACCTTGCGGGTATTATGCAGAGTGGAATAAGTCAGAGGGAGAAAGTCAAATACCGTATGATCTCATTCATAAGTAGAAGATAAAAACAACAACAAACACACACATAGCAATGGAGAATGGATTGGTGGTTACCATGGGTGGGAGGGGGAGGGCAAAAGGGGTGATTAGGCTCACATGTGAAGGGATGGACTATAATTAGTTTCTGGGTGGTGAACATAATGTAATCTACACAGAATTCAAAATATATTATGATGTACATCCAAAAGCTATATAATGTTATAATCCAATGTTATTGGAATTAAAAACATAAATAAATAAAAAATATATATCGCAATGGTGGGAAAAAAAAAAAGAAAAAAACCCTGATTAGTTAAAAAAGAAAGGGGGAGATGTAAACATACAATTGACAAAAGAAACACCAACGGGTAATAACAAAAAATTTTTTCTCTCACTAATAATCGCAGAAACATAAAATGTATTCCCAATCATAGAAATACAAAAAGTCGGTAAGTATCTTGGACATCTTCTGCCTGCCCCTCCAGACTCACTCTCCACTGGCTTCCACCTTGCTCTCTGCTCTGGGATGCAACATGTCTGGACAACATCCAGAGGGATCCTGGGTCCCCTGGCTTTCAAGTGGGTACAGACAATAGGGAGAGTGGGGTCAGGATATTTATTCCCCTGGTTCCCTACTTGAGAAGTCACTTTGGCCTGGCTATGTCCGTTGATCAAAGCTCACTCTACCTCTCAAGATGGCTTTCTCTACCTGCTTCTCTTTCTCATGGTCTGGTAACCTCTTCCTCCCTCATCCCTTTTGGCCTTTGGCTGGTGACAGGGCTATAGCTAGTATCCATAATGTACTGCATTATCTCTTGTATTTTCCCCAACATTCCACCATCATCTTTGTAATTATCATCTCTGTAAATAAACGGTTCTTGAATTATCCTAATTTGAGTGTACCACCTTTTGCTGTCAAACTCTGACAGTACAGTATAGGGAAGAACTCTAAAATACACACGTTTTAGACGTGTGAATAACATGATCCCCTGGAGAAAAATCTGGCAATATGTATTAAAAACTTTCACATATGCATACCTTTTAATATAGAAATCTAGTTTTAGAAATTTGTTCCATTTACATAATCATAGACTGTACAAAGTTGTATGGAAAAAATATTTATCAAACATATTGTTTTTCTTAAATTATAAAAAACTGAAATAAAGTCAACACATGATAAAGGGGGTAGGAGAAAAAACTGGCAGCAAATTCATGTAAAGAAATACTATTCATCCATTAAAAATATATTTTAGAAAAATACTTTTTTTGTTGTTGTTGAGGAAGATTTGCCCTGAGCTAACATCTATTGCCAATCATCCTCTTTTCTTTTTTTTTTTTGATGGGCGAGCCACTGCCACAGCATGGCCACTGGCGAGTGGTGTAGGTCCATGCCTGGGAACAGAACCTGGGCTGCTGAAGCAGAGCACGCTGAACTTAACCACTAGGCCACTGGGGCAGGACCTAGAAAAATATTTCTTAAGAGAGGAAATATTCAGGATATATTGTCAAGGGGAAAAAGATCCTACAAAATTATAAATTTATTATGATACCAGTTTGGTAATGTATCTCATAGTAAATATATATGTGTGTGTATATATATATTTCACAGTGAATATATATGCGTAACTACATGCATCTGTATTTATTTATCATATACGTATGACTGATACATAGCAACTGTATAAGTGGTTATTTGTGAACTAGTGGAATCTGACATTTTTCTTCATGCTTTTTTGTGTTTAAGTTTTATTCATTGAGTATGAACTACTTTTGAAAATTTAAAAATTTATAAAAATATGATTATCTTTTTTCAACCAGCATTATTATATAACTCTCTTAAATACATTATAACTGAACCTAACCTGTCTGAAGACGAGTCTTATCAAATGTTCACAGCGATATCAAAAGGCTGTACAAATGAGAACTCAGGGCTACACTCACCATTAAAGGTAATGAAATCTGGCACTGGAAAACACGCAGAGATGTCAAGGAAAACAATAAAGCCATTATTATTCTTAAATTCAGATAAAACTTAAAGATGAGAAAAAAGAATTAGCAAGTAAGGCAAGCTTTCACACATCCAAGTTTGGAAAGGAGACTCACAAGTTAATACTGACAATAGGAAGAAATGTGTGAGGTTCCTAGGCATTTCATTGGTAAGGATGACTCTGCCTTCTACATAAAGAAATGTTGAATAAACTGATGTTTATCCACCTCTTCATCAGATGGATGAAGAATTTAGAGAAAAGAGCGTGTTTGCTACACGGCAGAATACTTATATGCTTTTCCAAACTTCTACCAACACAAACGTAAACTACATTATCATCACTAAATAATTATAATATTTTTCCTAGTTTAACATGAGAAGGGAAAATTATTCAGTAGATTAATGCATAAATGGCTGATATTTTTCTTAGCAACAATTTTGTTTCCTTTAAGAGTAATACATTTTGATCCTGCACTCCAAACAACTCCACGTCATCATACCTGGGCATAAACGAGGCCAGTAGTGCTGCTTTTGGGAGATACATGATAGATCTGACATTTTCTTGAAGGCTTTAGGGTTTTTTCTCAGGGAAAGGATGACTGCAGAATGTCTGCAGCACTGGTTCTTTGAGTCAATTTAAAATATCTTCATTTTAAAAGCAAAGTAATATTCATTAAATATCTACTTTATAAATCAAGAACTTAAACTTAGGCAGCACAGAAAGTGACAGACATTGCATACATTTCCTATAGAAAGAGATATATCTGAGTTTTGAGCAAAAACAATTTTGTAAAAAGACTTAAATTTCACTGAATAACTGGAATTGGAACACAAACTGGAATACTAAAAATAATCTCAAAGAAAGGTGGAAATATGAATCAGAAAGTATAAAAAGTAAAAGCAGGCATGCTTATGAGGCAGGAACATCACAGGGCAAACCATGTATTAAATAATGTATGTTTCAACACAGTGAAAACATACTTTTCCTGAGGACAACTTGTAAAAGCAAGACTGTACTCAAAGATTTTTTCAAGTGACATATGATGTTTCTAGGAGGGAGACTGGATCAGTATAAACATGCTGATGAGAACACAGAGCCAGGCACATCAATAGCTTAAGCTTCAAATACTTCTACCTTCTATAGCAAGTATAGTAGGGCCCTGCCCAGAGAAGGGGCGAAAATGTTTGATAAATAAACGCATGAATGTGTAAAAGGATGTGGAGTGATGCTGTCCCTATGATGAAAGAAAGAGGTTCTAATATGCTACCAAATAATGGAAGCCACCACTAAAAGTCACCAATACCTCCCCCAGGGCTAACTGGGAAGGGACAAAAGTAACTCTATTGCTTCCAACCATCACCCCAGCTTCCCCTTTCCTTTCAGCTTACCCAAAGAGCTTTGGTTAGTAGGGGGGTAAACTGTGTGGAGAGATAAGCTGCACCTCCCTTCACACTTACAGGGTGGAAGAGAGGGTGTTCTGGACACTCACATCCCCCCAAAGCTGCACCTCCCTTCCCACTTACAAGGTGCAAGAGAGCGTGTTCTGGACACTCACATCCCCCCTGAAGCTACACCTCCCTTCCCACTTACAGGGTGGAAGAGAGCGTGTTCTGGACACTCACATCCCCCTGAAGCTACACCTCCCTTCCCACTTAACAAGGTGGAAGAGAGCGTGTTCTAGACACTCACATCTCCCCGAAGCTGCGCCTCCTTTCCCACTTACAAGGTGGAAGAGAGCGTGTTCTGGACACTCACATCCCCCCGAAGCTGCACCTCCCTTCCCACTTAACAAGGTGGAAGAGAGGGTGTTCTGGACACTCACATCCCCCCGAAGGTGCGCCTCCCTTCCCACTTACAGGGTGGGAGAGAGCGTGTTCTGGACACTCACATCCCCCTCACGAGACGGTCATGTGTAGAGACCTGGGCACACCTACGAGAAGGGTAGCTGACATGCCTGTGTGACACAGAAGACTTAGGAATCTGTCCTACTCCTCTCTGAGCAGGCGAGGAGGGAGACGTGGCAGCGCTGAGGGCGGGCTTGGAAGACACTGCCCTTCTCTGACTTTAAGTTCCTAAGCTGCAGAATGAGAATAATTACACTTGTCCTATTTACCTCATCAATTTACTGTGAGGATCAATTGGGATGACAGATGTAAAAACGTTTAGTAGACTGTGGATCTTTATATAAAACAGGTGGTGGTTGTTAAAAATTGAATCCAAAACGAAGCAGCTTGAACTTCATGGTGGTCTTATGATAGTCTAAATTTTGAAGAAATCATCAAACAACAATTATTTAATGAACGAGGCTGTGCTGGCCATCTTGAGAGAGACAAAGTATCATTTCCACCTCAGAGAGTCCACAGTCCGGTTGGAAAGGCAAGACTAACATAAATGAAGCAGTAATAAAACTACAGAATAATAACAGAAAATATTCATATAGTGCTTACTACGTGCTGGTCACTGGGATAAGTACTTGACATACATGAATCATTTCAGTGTCGCAACTATCCTATGAGGGAGGTTTTATTATTTTGCTCATTTATAGACGAGGAAATTGGGGCACAGAGAGGTTAAAAAGCTCACCAAAGGCCACACCATCAGTAAGTAACAGAGCCAGGATTCAAATGTGCTCAGTCTGGCTCTGGAGTCTGAGCTCCTAACCACACCAAGACACTGCCTTCCTCAGAAGATTCCACGTATGGAATCACAGGGACAACCTATGAGAATTCAGGGAAGGAAGAAACACAGTATGGGCAGTAGTTTATCTCTTAAGCCAAACGAGAGCAAAACATTAAAAACACTGCCATTAAATGTAAGTGTTAGATAAAGACGTTCACCATTATCATTGTTATGTAACACTGTTTTGGAGAATTAGGTGAAGCAATTAAATAATAGAAAGATATAAGATGTATAAAATCAGAAAAGAGGCAAAATTACCATAATTTGCAGATGATATATAACTGGAAAATCTGAATCAACTGAAAAACTATTACAAACAATGAGAGAATAATAATGTGGCTGATAAATGATGACGATGATGATGACGACGATGAGTGAAAACAGACTGTTTATGATAAGCCAGTGGTGTTCCACACACATGAACTCGCTTAATCCTCCCAGTAATCCTAGGAAGTATTGAATTTTATTATCTCTATTTTATGGACAACAAAGAAACAGGTCACATAGCTGGTATGGCACAGCTGGGATTCAAAAATTTATGTCGGTGTTCTTAATTGTTACACCAAACTGTTTATAAAATAAACAATCTTTATATATATACATAAAAAATCCAGCTAGAAAATAATTGAGATACAATGTCCCAATAATAACAATAGCAACAGAAAGGTTAAAACAGGAAAAATCCTAATGAGAAATATGCAATAACACTTTAAAATGCCACAGAGGAACCTAAAAAGATGACATGAATAAACAGAAAGACATACTGTGTTTTTGGAAAAAATAAAAAATTATTATATGTCAATTTTCCCTACTTATTTATAAATTTAATTCAGTCAAAATATACATACCGAAATGATTTTTTTCAGGGGAGGGAGGAAAAGGATAAGCCAATTCTACAATTCACGTGGAAACATTATGCGCATGTATGAAATAGTTATAATTTTAATAACCTCTTGGTACTGGAAAAGAAATAAACTGAAACAGATGAAGGTAGCTCAAAAAAGGATTCAGAAGTGAATACAAATACACGTGGGAAGCCAGTTTACCACAGGGGTATTAAATTCACGAGAACCATTTCGTTTATTCAAGAAAACAAATATTTAATAAACTTAAACTAATTCAAATATCTATTTGGTAAGTAGGTGAGTTTAAAATCCAGTAATTAAATCAAGTCTGTCAGGACTCTACTTGTCTTCTCTTTGCTAAGTATTTGTTTTACTTAATTTCTGTAGGATTTCTGAACAATAATCTATCATTCGGACTGATGTACTTTTGGAAAGCTCCCTGTGTAGCAAGGCTTTTTAGTTGCTCGTTTTGGCTTTGAAGAGAACAAGGAAAGAAATAACCTTTGGCAATGATTCTCTAGAAGATGTGAGAATGCTGCAGACAGCTGTCTTTTCTTTCTTCCATTATGTTCCTTTGTCAAATGCTGTGTTAGCACCTGTATGAATCAGGTTAACAAACTGAACTTTTAGTAGTAGGTTTATTTGTCATATAACATGGCTTATTTATTTTGCATATTTTTTAGAATATCCTGGGAGATGGACTGGAATAAACAGGACATTTATACCCTGGAATTGTGAAAATCATAAGACTCACTGAATCCCATCTACAACAGCTGTGTCTCTTGTTGCCAGCCTTTCTGTAGAATTGTGCCAGAATCCATTTCTCTTTAAATGCCACGGAATGTCAGTGATACATGAAATGACATCCCTGAACTTTGAGGCTGCATAAGGAAGATCTCAGTGCAGGACCCCAGATATTCATTAGCAAGTTGGAATTGTGCTGTCTGTGCCCAACACTCTTCATGAATAAAATATATTCTGCAGATTTATGGGTGGAAAAACATTGCTCCAGGAACTGTCTCAAATCAATAATCAACTAAATCAGGCGCAAAGGAATAAAACCTGCCACCAGCACGCCCTTCGCAGCACTGCCACGTGGGTGCGCTAAGGCTGTGTCGCAGTGTCGCCCCAACGTCTGCAGTGAGGGTGCCGCTGTCACAGATCAGTTCAGCTGCGGGCTGGCCAGTGCTAAGCAGGATACTCCACCCTAGATGGTGACAATTATTATTTTCACCAAAGATAACGGTAATTCATATTCATTCTCTTCTATTGTGTTTCCCCCAAACCCTCCTCCCCAAAACTTCTATACATCTCTCTTTTCTTTCCCAAGACCCACCAAAACAAAAACAGAAACAAAACCCAAAAATCTTCCTCAATACAAGACACTCTAGAAATCTGCATTTTTTTCTGCCCTTGTTTCCCTTGCTATGTTTACAAGGCGCTGCTCCATGTGGAACAGACTTGTGCACACTGAAATCTCTACATTCAGAAAAGTGGCATTTACTAATTTGATGACTTAGCATGAAAAGCCTCAGAGATTTCTATAACTCAGAGGAAGAAAACATCTTTAATATGCAACTATGCATTTTAATTTCTCAGGATAACTTCACACAAAAAGGATAATAGTAAATGTTTAAGAAAATAGTGACAAGATATATAACATGTACATGTTTCAAGCTTTAGACAGCTGTAGTGAGACAATGAGACTTTTTAAGTGAGAAAAAAACATGAAGGGTCACTGAGAAAAAGCAATGATAAACATGCATCACTAATTTACAGTTTCTTGACCTGGAAATAAAGCAACATCCTTGAGTTATTTTGCTACATCTATTTATTTATACTCTGTTTCATTCCACAAAGGATTTGAGATTTTGGTTCAGCTTATCCTTCCAAACAATTGAAAACATGTTTTTATCCATTCCTGATACATTATTTCCATCTGCCAAAATAGTTTTCTGGTGTGTTGAATTAAATTACACCCCAAATTTGGAACTGCTATACTGTGGGAAAGGAAGTTTATATAAAATGATAACAATCTTGCTAACTCTGGACTTGCAGGGCTCTGTTTTAAATAACATTTGAGACGGGAAAATGACAGCATGGTTATACTGGGGTGACGCCGGGGCATTGCTGATCTCCGTCATCTGAACAAAGGTATGTTTCCGGCCACCTCTCCTCAGGTGCCCTCAATTAGCAAGGTGCCTTGAAAGATGCAGTCCCTACCACTATGAATGAGGACTGTGAAAGGCTTGCTGTAACTGGAAGGCCCTTAACAAATTAAATTATTAAGTGCTTGGCATGCAGCAGGTCCTCAATAAATGTTTGCTGACTGAATAGAACTTAGTCAAAATTCTCTTAAAATGATGAGAAAAAAAAGGAAAAGTAAAATTAAAAAAGTATCTTTAAAAAAATCATCTTTCTCTTGGCTTTTCCTTAATCTCTATCAACATTTCTCTCCTTTCTTTACATTTCCTCTCTTGAAGCAAAACTGTCCATGTTTTAAAGTTTTCAGGAAGGAGAACAGTTTGTCACTTTCAGTTCCTGATGCTTTCCATGTTACACGACAACTGTGTTTATGTTTTCACATACTCACATAGTAACATCCTGTAATTGTGCCTTGATTCACTACATACGTCCTGACCTGATTCAATAGGGTCACCTTTGACTGATTTTAAGAGAGAAAACATCATAAAGTGTTAGTAGGGAATATAAGTTTTTTGAGTCCTGGATGAATTTCTCATGCTAATTTATTTCCACACGAATAGCCTGTGAGCTTTCGGTGCCGTGGGTCAGCACAGCAGATTAGGAACTGCTTTCACAAAATGGAACAAGAGGGGCGGAGGAGCAGGCAGAGAGCTTTAGGAAGGATGGCCTCTGGCAGTAGAGACAAAAGGAGAGGCTCAGAGAGCCGGCAGGCTGAGAGCTGAGCAGTGAAACAGGTGGTGGCTTTGGTTCATGAAAGGAAAGTTAATTTGCCAAAAAAAGTTAGACATAAATAACCATAAAGTAGATTAGTATAAAAATACACAAAGAATCAATACAAAAATAACAGTATAACCATAAATATGAACATCTTATTATTGAGGTTTTCCTTCCTCTATGAATAAACATTTCTGTTCACTGCAAAGTCATGAGAAAACTGTAGGCACATATCATGTTAAGAGTCACCCAGGACCTTAGTAAATACATAGGTTCCAGGAACCAACCTTCAGAGATTGAGTAGATAGGAGATGTTTGTAGAGGCCTGGATATGCATTTCCCAGAAGTATTATAGAAAATTTTGATGACCATTTGTCAGATACAATGTCTTATAGGAAATAGAGTAAAACACTGATTTCCTGCAATTAACTTGTTAATTCATTCAAAAATATTTATTGATTACTAGGTACTATATACTGATATGCCATGTACTACGATAGGCATTGGGGATACAGCAGAGAAGAGATAAGCATATAAGTATATAATTGTAAATATAATGCATGCTATGAAGGAAAAGTTGATAGAGTTAGTATTGTTAGTGCCATTAAGTCGATTCTGACCCCTCGTGACCAACCCTGTGCACAGCACAGCAGGGCCCTACCTGGTCTTTTTGAGCCATCCTCTCACCTCCTGCTGCTTTATCAGACAATGCTTGCCAACTATTCACAGGGTTTTCAGGGCCAAGTTTTTCAAAAGTGGGTGGCCAGGTCCTTCTTCCTAGTCTGTCTTGTCTAGAAGCTCCACTGAAACCTGTCTACCATGGGTGACCCTGCTGGTATCTGAAATCCTGGTGGTAAAGCTTTCAGCATCATGGCAACATGCAGCCTCCACAGTGTGACAACCGATAGCCGGGTGCTGTGGTTCCCCAACCAAGAAAGGAACCTGGGGCTTGGTGGGGAGAGCAGCAGATCTCAACCACTAGCCCACCAGGGCTGGCTAGAGCTAGTATGCCTGACGAATAAAGAGCTGTGACAAAGCAACCAAATGCTTTGTTCAACTAACAGTTAACTAGTTTAATCTTATTTGTGGTTATTACTTCAAGTACATACACATATACTGAGAACACACTATTTCTCGGGCACTGAATTAGGCCCTAGGGGTCCAAAGACAAGAATGGATCTTTCCTTAATACCCATAAACTATCAAGGAAGAAGATAATGTTATTATTTTATTTATTAAGAGGCTACAATGCATCAGACATTATGTTAAGCAACGAGACCACAAAAAGGCGTAAGATACTGTTCTTATTCCTCAGGAATTTAAATAAAGGAAATGAAGGCAGATATAGAGAATTTAAGGCAAAAGTATGCATGAAATATTCCTAAAACTGAGAGAAGTCTAAAGCATAGGAAAATAAACAGGGAGAGACACTGACAGAAGAATTTCGTAAGGTGGGCAAGGGAAAGATTATGCAGAGTCATGTAGACCATGTCAAGAATTTTGAATTTTATTGTAAGGATAATGACAGGAGCCTTGGTAAGAATTCTGGTTAAAAAAGATTATGCTGAGAGTGGGCCCCAATCAAATATGGCTGGTGTCCTTATAAAAAGGGAAATTTGGACATAGAGACAAGTATGCACAGAAGGAAGATGATATGAAGACACATAGGGAGAAGATGGCCAAGTACCTGGAATGATGCATTTACAACCCAAGGAGCACCAAGGATTGCTGGCAAACACCAGAAGCTACAAGAGGCAAGGAAGGATTCTCCCCTTCAGACATCAGAGAGCACGTGGCTCTGCCAACACTGTGATTTTGGATTGTTAGCCCCTAGGAGTGTGAGACAATAAATTACTGTTGTTTTAAGTAAAAACAATTTTTAAAAGATTATGTTAGCTGAAGTCTGAAGGATGGATTACAGAGAAACAAGAATGGATGCAGGAAATTGTTGTAGGAAAGCAGAAAAGAGATGAGATGAGCTTGATTAAAATGATGGCATGAGAGAGAGAGAGAGAAGTGGATAGATTTGTGAATAGGGCTTTTTGATTGACTGAATTTGGAAGGAGAGGCAGGAGTCAAGGATGAATCTAGATACTGACTTGAACAAGTAGGGGAATGATAACGGTGGTTACTGATACAGGGGATGCTGGAGGAGGAGCAGCCTTAAGAGGAAAAGAAAATAAATTCAGTTTTGGACGTGCTGAATTAGTGGCTGCTTGAGAAACATGCAAGTGAAGTGTTGAGCAGGCACTGGATCTATGGGTCTCCTAGAGCTAATAAGAGAAGCTGGAGCCGGACTGATGGCTGGAAGCTATGGTAACTGGACGATGCACTTATATGAGACTCTAATAGCCATCTTGTGAGAGAACAAAAGGAGGCCTACGCAGAACCCCGAGGCCATACTCAATGACATGGAAGGACAGGTGAAGACAGTGAAAGATACTGATACACTGAGGGGAGGTAACAGAGAGGAAAACAAGGAGATTGGGGTGTACCAAAAACCTGGGAAAAAAATATTCAACAAAGAGAACAGTTAGCTGTTTGGAAGGTTCTTAAGAGATCGGGACTGAAAAGAATAATCCGTGACTCCCATCAGGGAATGGAGAAAGCAGTATACAAAATGAAGCGGGTGTTAAGAGTGAGATGGGTGTCCTAGAGGGCAGGATGCACGTGTTCTGTATGTGTGTGTGCACAAGTGTGTGCGTGTGCGCACGTGTACACACAATAGAATAAGTCGTGTAAATAGAGGACTACTGTAGAAGGGTGGTTTTCTCTATCTTTAGATCTACATGTAACTGAGATAATAATGGAATATTCTTGCAATCACTTATTCCTTCTTTAAGGACATGGAGATATTTATCACCCAAGAATTTAAGAATTTGTCCAGGAATTTTAATGCAGCTTTCAGGTATGAATAGCTAAGTGAATAATAACTGAATAATCTGGTAACTTCATGGTCATGATAAATGGAATGACAGGCTATTATTATAAATGATAAACAGAAGATAAATTACATATAAAGAAAATAATCGGCTATACTGTTAAACAATAAAAAATAACAAATAGTATGGATTTCAAAAATAGTAAGCCTTTACCTATTAAATTTCATTTTCCCTAATATGCTGTTAATAAATACAGCTTTTCCATATAATTTTTTTTTTTTAAAGATTTTTTTTATTTTTCTCCTTTTTCTCCCCAAAGCCCCCTGGTACACAGTTGTATATTTCGTTGTGGGTCCTTCTAGTTGTGGTATGTGGGACGCTGCCTCAGCGTGGTCTGATGAGCAGTGCCATGTCTGTGCCCAGGATTCGAACCAACGAAACACTGGGCCGCCTGCAGCGGAGTGCACGAACTTAACCACTCGGCCACGGGGCCAGCCCCCTTTTCCATATAATTTTATGGAGATTGGTGAAGTGTCAGATTCTGATGGACTGTCAGCTCTTTCCTTCCTTAACTTCAGCAACACGTTCTCATTAGCTCTATCCAACTTGGGGGAGCTCCCTCTTTGACTAACAGAAATAAAAGGCTGACTTAGCTTAGAGACAGATCAAAGATATTCTCCCTCTGAGGATCAGTTCTGCTTAGGAATGACTGCTCATATCTAGATCCCCTTCTGAACATTAGACAGACTTTGGAAATCTTGCTGGTGTAGTTAATGTCCTCTCAACCAACCAAGGCATTTCTTGATAAAGACCCAGTGCTCCCACTAACACCATTCTTTTCAGTATAAGGACTCACAATTAATTAAAGTGCAGAGCTAATAAAATCAACCTAAGTTCACAGAGGTTAAGTGTATCCCTCCTTGGCTTTGCCCCTTCTTTTGATCTCATTGTCCGCTCCCTCCTTCAGCAACTTACATAGCCTCATTTTATAAATATGAAGTCAAACATTTTTTTCCCCATGACATTTAATACATTGTGGAATACATTTTTGAAAGCATTAAACTCATCATTTAAACAAAATGTAATAAAAATTAAGTACCACTTGCACATACAATATGATATCACTAACAGAGAGAAAGGATCTCTGGTAGGCTTACACTGTAGAACTCAAGAAAGGTATACTCAAAGTAAAAGATGATTAAATGTATGATTAGAATAATTACATTTAAAAAATAATTCCAGGTCTGTGCATTTAAGCACTCCTTTATTTCACTGTGAATAATTACAACTACTCAGCTTCTTTCAACTCTTTAAGTACTTAAGATTCATGCAGTCACAGGCTGTATGTTATTCTAAGTCTCAGCCCCTGCACAGCTAACACCCTGGAGCCCTAATGGCGGGACTCCATAGGGTTGCAAGCTCCCTCATGAGCAGACAAAGTGTGACCTATTCCAGCGACTGGGCTTTTCTACCAGAGTACAGTATGCACTGGAAAGAGTACATAGAACAAAATTAGGCAAATATGCAACATTGTTTTTATTTTCTATAAATCTTTTATTAGGGTGCTGTTGAGATTGCTCATGATGATGAAAAATGAATTCTTGATCTCTTCTACCTATATAAACCCTATCTATCTTTCAAAGGCTACTTGAAACAAAATGACTTGATAAAGACAATCAATAAATATCTAGTATGTGTAAGGTATCATGAAAGTGATAAGAGAAATACCTACTTTAGCTGTACCCCATAGGCTCTGACATATAAGATTCTCCTATTATTTTCTAGATATTTTAGAATTTTCGTTTGGAATGTCTTCCTTATCTGAAGAGAATATTTATTTTTTTGGTTTATTTTTAATTTCTAGGTGGTAAGAAATTTTTTTCTTTCTTTTTCTTTTTATTTCTTCCCAGTTTGACTGAACAATGATCTGAGAAATGTCATCTGCATTATTTCCACTTGATTCTTCTTCTTCTTTTATTTTTTGCTGAGGAAGATTTGCCTTGAGCTAACATGTATGCCAGTCTTCCTCTACTTTGTATGTGGGTTGCCACCACAGCGTGGCCACCAATGAGTGGTATAGGTCTATGCCAGGGAACTGAACATGGGCTGCTGAAGCAGAGCATGCCGAACTTAACCACTAGGCCATGGGCTGGCCCCAATTTCCACTTCTTAATGTGGTCTATTGTTTTTTTTTAATGAAAGCTCCATGATCACTTGAAAAGATTTATTTCTGAGTGCAGATATACAGTATCTTAAAAATTACATCTGTCCAATAAGTATTATACACCTAGAGTAATAGGAATGTCTTTTCATTGTATGCAGGTGGTAGCAATATGAAGACTTAAGAACTGAAGGATTTATATCAATTTTGTAAAAACTGCTAAATGATTCTATGATGTTTTGAGTCTCAAAATAAGAATGGAAGGAAGATAACAGCAAAAGTACAATGTAGTAGCTTACACTGTTATGATACTAGGTACTCTCAAAATAACCTAAATCTGACAAAATAGTATATGTAACCAAACAGAAAACAGCAAATTGAATGACAAAAATGGCCTCTGGAAAACACAGTCACCCACCCCACATTCACAACAGTTCCACTAGATTCAAAAGACCTAATGTCTCTGACATACTTTTTCTTTAGCACGTTTGTAAAGTTCTTGGAGTGGAAAATTGCACATAGAATCCTATTGCTTTTTAGAGCTAATGTTGAGACTGAATCAGCAGTTTCATTTTTTTAAAAAATAAATTCAACAACAATTCAGTGGTGGTGATAAGGCACTGCCAGGCATCGCACTTGAAGAATTCTCAGAATTTCCCAGCTTTCTTCAAATCTTACGGTCAAAGCACTAAGTCTTAATGCCCACTCCCTTCCAATAGTCCCACTCAATGTTTAAACATTTAACTGAATAGACGGGGCATTTTTAAAAAACGAACACAGCAGAGCCTTGATAAATAAATGATCTCAGAGCGAGATGGGTGTACACCATGGTGTACATCTTCAAGTACAGACATACTGAAGATAAAGGCCAAAGAACTACTAAAGAATGAAGTTTGCTCTTCCAGGATGTAGACCGGGGAAAGAACAGGAAGAGGCTGGTCAAGGACACCGACAGTCACAAAGATTATCCATATGCCTAGGGAGACTCTGGTGGTGAGGGACAGAAGTTTGTTACAAATTGAGAATCGGGATGCAGAGAAAATAATCGCTGAGATTAACTTTCAGAGCTTGTATCCAAAAATTTCCCCAAAGAGAGGCAATTATTAACCTAATGCTGAGTATGTTTTATCCAACCATAACTACTCCCTTGAGTGTGTGATTTTCCACTCCTCTCCCATCCTAATTCCCTTATAGACTAAGCTAATTTTCAATGTAATAACAAATGTCACTGATCCATCTATTCTCAACCTGGTAGTTCATTTATTTATTTTAACTAGGAATTCTTCATCACATCTAACCAGCAACAGTTCACTAGTGAAGATGGTTATCTGTGCAGAGAACAAAGCAAAAGGTAAAGAACCAGAGTCAACCTAATCTGTTGGTTAACTGACTAGTTGGTTGTGGATAAATGTTAGCCAGTTTATCCTGCAATGAACTTTATTATATTTAAGATTATAGAAATCTCACCATATTGTGGGCAGATTTTGCTGTCTGGAATTTTAAAAGGCAGTACCTTTTCCCTGTAAGAATTTGATTGCTTTTTGTTGATATTTCATTGCCTTCTATTGCTTTCCATGGAGGAAATCCTCTGCTTTCATGGAAGATTTGAGGGAGGGGAGATCTTATACAGGTCAAAGACATTCAAGATTACAAATTTCCAAATTACTTCCTGAATTCTCTCTTATATGTTATGAATCCTGCAGTACCTTGAGTATGTAGTAAAAGAAAGGAAATAAAAACTTCCATTGAGAAATTGCCATCAGCTGCTTACCTTCTCTTGAATCAAGTATTCAACAATACTTTTTCTTCTTTCATTGTTCAAAAAAGTAAATTCTCTAAACACGCACATTTTATTAACAGACATGCATACAGAGAATATATAAAATATATTCTAAGGCCAAATATAAATTGTGTTTAGATTATATATTTATTTGCATAGTAATTTTTTCTCCCATTACAAATATAATTCAATATTGATATTATATATGTATAATCCTTGTCATTTAAAGTGTGAAAAAATATATTATGAAAAAATAATTTTTATGTCATTTGGCATTAATTTCATAGTTTTTAAAAAAAATTTAAAACACAACAGCATGTAACAGTATTTTACCATTTGGCTAACTCATCTCATTGTTACAGGAGTCTAATTTACAAAGATAACTTTCTGATAGGCTGCTCAGAATTCTTAATAAATTCTTAAAGATGTCTGTCTAGGAGTCTGTGTGCCTTCTCCTTCCCTAAACTTGGACTACAGGAGAAAACGTAGTGTTTTAATCAAGCCAATCAAGTTCTTTTGATATCCTATCCTCAAATCCAGCTACCCCTGATTTTCTCATGCTGGAAGTTTTTCAGCTACTTTTAGGCTAAGGGTGGATTAGAAGATATTATACATTTTATGGAAAAAACAAATTTCAAAAGACGATTGTTTTCTATCAAACTTTATTTTACTTACCTTCTAGAGGGCTGACCACCTTTATGCTATACTTAGCTGCTAGGGTTTCCAATCTTCATCTTTCACTAAAATTGTAGCTACTACAATTGTTCTAAAATTCCAGATTGCTTATGGAGAGATCATTAGATAATGATGTTGCAACAGAAGTGATAAAGAAAACAGATGCAAGGATAACTTTTTCTTCTCAATTCATCTACAGCTCTGAATAATTTCAGCAGACAGTGTTTAGGTCTCCTTTAGATTTATATTCTACTTTAAACATAATTTGTGAGGAAAAAGAGGTCATATAACTGCTTTTCTGTCTACCTTATTGTAAAATATCTCAACTCATTTAAGAGCAGGTGTGCAGGTGATTGCATGAGTATATGTAAACATATGCGGTAGGAAAACAAGAAAATTATGAAAATACTTGAAAAGCTATGAGTATAGAGTAAAATATGATATATATTAATATAGTCATTTCAATGAATAAGGGGAAAACACAACATTTACACTACTGATAAAATGACAATTTAAAGTTGACTTGCATTAAATAATCTTCTGAGTTTCCTCAACTCGGAAATGGGAATAAAAGTACTTCCTTCAGAGATTTGTTTAGGGAGAAATAAAATAATATACTTGAAATCATACTGAAAACCATAGAGCACCATGGTGTTACTTTTAGATTGTTCAAACTAGAAAAAGCAGTGGTGTTATTATCGAGATGAAACTTGAAGACTGGTATTTATATTAGACTTTTAGAAGCTATTTCAACTTTAAAATATATTTTTATACTTTAAGTTTTTATCTACACTAAACTCATATTTAATCCATACTTAAAGCACACCTGTAAACTGAGGATAATGCAATGAATGTTTTGCTTACTTTATGACAGTAGCATATGCAAGCAGTTTACATTATATAAATAAAATAAAATTTATTTAATAAAATCCCAGGCTAGTTTATGTGTTCATAATCAAGAACTTAATAATTCTTGCTTATTCACAGTGTACATGCTACTAACTTATACCAGTCATCAATAAGTTAATACGCTGACTAAAATTTAACAAAGAAATAGATTAAAGAAATTCAGTGGTGACCAGTCTTTTTCCAAATTATATTCAGTTAAAAAAAACCCATTTCATTCTGTTCATCAGTTACATACCTCTATATATGCATATATATATATTTTTTCAATTAATAAGCTGTGGTCAGAATCGTCCAGCAGAGTGCTTGCTATTTAAGCAAAAGTAGAGGGGAGAGACATTGGCACTAGATTTGGCAATTCTTTAGTAGCTTCAGGATCAAAATAGTATTAAACTAAGAAGTAAAGGTCAAAGTGAAATCTTAAACTGAAATTACTGAGGTAAAACTGCCAGAAGATTCCTTCTCTGGAGAGCCAGCCTTCCTCTCCCCATCCCCTACTGTTTGTGGCGACTTCTAAATGGAAAGCGATGTAACACAGCTAACGAAGCTGAGGGGAAGAGAAGAACGCCAGAACATTGCTGCTTCTGTACAAATCATCTAGATAGAGAAGACTGTTGTATAATTCTGGGGTAGTTTTCCAAACTGAAATGCTAACTTTTACTTATTAAACACGGAATAGTGTTGCTGCCATTTCTGAGAGCTATCATGCATCAGACCCTGAGTAGGTGCTCCACATCCACTGTTCTTACAACAACCCGGCAAGTAGGAATTACTGCAGTGATGCTCACTGTTACAAACAGGGTCCTAGGGAGCTTATGAGAATTATTCAAGATTATAAAACCCAAAAGCAACAGGGTTGAAATCTGAAACCAAGTCCATCTAACAGCACAGCGCATGCTTCCTCTGCTACAATGGCCTGCTTCGGGAATAAAGACGACAGATGCATGTATAAACTAAAGTTAACCAGAGCTTTCTTCTCACAGCTGCTTTCACTCTTCCATTGTACTCGGCACAGAGTGCGGTTTATGTTTCAATTTACAAAAGCCATTTTTTATCTGTTACAGAAGCTGACACAGAATATATAGTATATAAATCTGAATTGTGATTATCCTATTTAATGAATATGCTTTTCTAGGGCATGCATACATTATTTTTTTGTACCTACTTTCTATTATACTAACATTCAAATCTGAACCAAGACTTCAAATAAACTGGATGGAAAAAGGGGGACAAAATTTCAGATAAAATGTAAAAAAAAACTCTAAGTATTTTCAAAAAAGAATTCTATGAATATAAAAAATTAGACAAAATATACTTTAAAAAAGCACTTTGATAAAATAAACATGGTAATTGAACGGATAATTTTTTTTAAAAAACATGAACTTATAAAAATAGACTCAAGAAGAATAGATACTCAAATATGTCCCTGATTAAAGACATTAGACTAGACGGTTTTATAGACAAGTTTTACTGAAGCTATAAGAAACAGATAATTCCTCTTATACAAACAGTATAAGACAGCAGAAAGAGGAAGAGAGAAATATAATCTTCAGATCAAAGACTGACAAGGATAGACAGGAAAAGAAAACTATAGATTTATCTCACCTATGAATATAGGTGCAGAAATTCAATCCTAGCAAATACTAGCAAATTGAATATAGTCAGTATTTCTTTTTTTTTGTAGTGACCTAGTGGAGTTTATCTCAGGAACGCAAGAACCATTCAATATTAGAAATTTTAACAATGTAACACATTATCAGATAAAAGGAGGAAAAAGGATCCTAATCAATCTTTACCAATAGAATAGGCATTTGATAAAATGCAACATTCTTTCATGATAAGCACTCTTAGTAATATAGAAAAAGAAGGGAAACTCACTACTCAAATAAAGAGTATTTATCAAAATATCAAACTTAGTGAAATTACAAGAATTTTCCTTAAATTCAGGTACAAACAACTCTACCCACTCATCACTTCTATTTTATATATATATATATTTATATATAGTTGACTGAATTAGCTGCATAAACAACCAAGAGAATCTACAATCTACTAGATTTAAAAAGAGAATCAATTCGAAAATACTTGGTATTTACCCAAATGAGCTGAAAAAAATGTCCACACAAAAACTGCGCATGGATGTTAACTGCAGCTTTATTTATAATTGCTAAAACTTAGACGCAACCAAGATGTCCTTTAGTAGAGGAATGGTTAAATAGACTGTGGTACATCCAGACAATGGATTACTCTTCAGCACTAAAAAAGGAGCTATCAAGACGTGAAAAGACACAGAGGAAACTTAAACACATATTACTAAGTGAAAGAAGTCAAACTTAAAAGGCTACACACTGTATGATTCCAACTATATGACATTCCCAGAAAGGCAAGCTATGGAAGCAGTGAGAAGATCAGCATTTATACCCTAGTGGTTGAGGGGGAGAGAGGGATGAATATGTGGTGCACAGTGGGTTTTTAGGGCAGTGAAACTACTCTGTATGATACTATAATGGTGGATACATGTCATTATACATTCGTTCAAACCCATAGAATGTAAAACACCAAGAGTGAACCCTAACGTAAACTATGAACTTTGGAGGATAATAATGTGTCAATGTAGGTCCATCAGTTGTAACAAATGTACCACTCTGTGGGGGATGTTGATAATAGGGGAGGCTATGTGTGTGTAGGGAGGGGCAGGGAGTATATGTGAAATCTCTGTACTTTCTGCTCAGTTTTGCTGTAAACCTAAAACTATGCCAAAAAATGAAGTCTATTAAAAAAAAAGAGAATCAAATTTTCTAAATATAAAATGAATCTAAAATAAATAATAATCTTTCTATTATATCAGAAATAATCAACTAGAAAACAGTATAAAAGGTATTATTCACAAAACTAACAAAATTATTTATTCTTCACGTGGACATCTAATAGGAATCTCTAAACCCACGTGTTCAAAACCGAACACTGATTTCCCCCTTCCAACCTGCTCCTCCTAAAGTCTTCCTTATACAAGTAAATGAAAACACTAAAACACCATCTGCCTAGCCTAGGCCAAAGACTCTGGATTCATTCTTGAGCCCTTTCTTTTATACCTCACATTCAATCAGTCAGCAAAATCTGTTGGTTCTGCTTTCAAAATATATCTGACAACTTCTCATCACCTCTACTACTACCCATTCGGTCCCAGCCACCAAAGCTTCCTCCTCATCTCTCTGTTTTGTCTTTGTCCTCCTATTGTCTATTTTCTGCGTATGGTCACGGGTTGCCTGACGAAGGGGACACATCCTGAGAAATGTGTTGTTAGGTGATTTTGAAGTTGTTCAAACATTATAGAGTGCACTTACACAAACCTAGATGATACAGCCTACTGTACACCTAGGCTACATGGTACTAATCTTATGGGACCACTACTGTATATGCGGTCTGTCCCTGACCAAAATCTTGTCATGTGGGGTGTGACTATAGCAGCTAAAGTAATCCTTTTACATGTAAGTCAGATCATGTCACCACTCTGTTCAAAATCTTCAAATGGCTTCTTGTCTCACTTGGCATAAAAGTCAAAGCCTTTAAGTTCCTATGATCTGACCCACTGATGTCTGTTTATCCCCTCCTACTCTCCTCTTCAGTTGTTCCATTCTATACGCAGTCTCCTTATTGTTCCCCTAACACAGTAAGCATGGTATCATCTTTGCACTTGCAAGATGGAATATTTTCTCCAAGAAATCTATATACAACTTACTCTCTCATTTCCTTTAGCTTCTCTTCTCAAATGCTCCTTATCAGCTAGAGCTTCTTCGAGTCCCATATATAAAACTGCAGCACTTCTTTACTGTTCTTCTGACTCCTCCTCCTTGGCATTCTCTATCTCCCTATTCTTCTTGATTGTCCTCAGTGGCACTTAGCCCCAACTAACACACTACATGTTTACTTTTTCTTGCTTACTGTCTGTATATCCTCCACTAAACGCAAATTCTATGAGGGCAGGTACTCTCTTTTTCACTGCTATATCCCCAGCAACCAGAACAGTGTCTGTTTTATAGCATGTATTCAAATGTATTGTTGAAAAAAATGCAATGGTTTTTACATTATTCATTGTATTTTTCTTTACAGTTGCGATATATCATAAAAAGGAATAAAATAAGCTCTAAAGAAAAGTGAACTAAACACTGAATATTCTTCAGATGGCAACATTTCATATAAATAATGTAGCATATTTTTCTCTTCCATTATGTTGATGGAGATAACATATCTAAGAGTACACAAAAAAAGTTTGTTTTGCATCACAAAGCTTTAGCAAATTGACCCAGGACTCTGAGACTCATCATAATTAGGAAACACATAAAGAGATTTTGGGTTTAGTAACATTCAAATTATTAAACTTTTTAAACAAAAATCTCATTTCAGACGAGGGTGTTAAGGAAAGGATTTAAAACCACTTACTCAAATTTAAAATAAATAGCAACTTTTCTTGGTAAAATTTTACTTTATCATAAAATGAAAATCTCATATTACTTGAACTGCTAATATTCCTTTCCAACCTTTTAAACCAACTCTCTCCTAACCTTTCTGCTTCACTCGAGTTAGCACGTAGTGGACAAACAGCACAGAGTATGAGTGACATCAGTGAGAAGGGCAGAGCACAGATCGCAAACAAGCTGCTCCTCCAAAACACAGCGAGAACACTGGCAGAGTGTCAAGTAAACTTTTTCACAACTCTGGAAACTAACGAAGGCCTGCAGCGGCCCGAGGAGCGCACATTCAAGAGAAACAGCCCATCTCAGCAGCATGTGAGCCTCGCGGTGGTTTACTTTGCCCTCTTGTTTCCCTCTCCTCAGCTCCACGGCCACCTTGAAACCACCCGCCCCACCACCCAGCAGTCTGGCAGCCGCTCGACAGAGAGTGGTTCTGGAGCTCCCGGAAGCACCATCTCAGGGGGTGGTGACTGTCTGGCCTGTCTGCCTGCCCCTGAAGCCTCTCCGCAGTGTCTGTCTTCACGTGGCCTGACCAGAGCTCTCCCAGAGCAAACAGTCTTCCCTGCAGGCATTTGTCAGCAGCAGTTGTCTATACTGCGGCTGCCTGAGGTGGCTGTGACAGTGGCACAAACAAGAATGATGGTAAACGTTAAAAATTAAAATAAAAAGCTGGGGAATGCAACGTCCACAGGGGCTCTGAAAGCTCCAACACGTTCCTGGGAATCTAGAAGCCCATCCAAGCTAGCTGTTTGCACGCCCAGAAAAGACCTAAGAGGGTCCTAAACTCTCATCTTTGGTTGACCTTGAGGCTTCGAGCAGGTAGGAGGTGAAGGCTAAGGCAGAGGTGTAGACTGTCTGCCTGGGTGTTGAAGAGGTGCCCCAACACACACATAGAACCCCTCAGCAAAGGCTGGGAGACTTACTGGGCACAGAAACCGGCAGAAAAAAGATGAGCAAACACAAAGATAGATCAATTGAAATCATCCAGATTGAGGGGCAGAAAGAAAAAGGAATGTATTAGTTATTTTTGCCATTCTAATGGGTGTAAGGTGATATCTTAGTGTAGTTTTGATTTGCATTTCCCTGACGATCAGCGATGATGAACATCTTTTCATGTGCCTATTGGCCATCCGTATATCTTCTTTGGAGAAATGTCTGTTCATGTCTCCTGCCCATGTTTTGATCGGGTTGTTTTTTTGTTGTTGAGTTGTGTGAATTCTTTATATATTATGGATATTAAGCCTTCGTTGGATGTATGACTTGCAAATATTTTTTCCCAGTTAGTGGGTTGTTTTTTTGTTTCAATCCTGTTTTCCCTTGCCTTGAAGAAGCAGTTTAGTCTGCTGAAGTCCCATTTGTTTATCCTTTCTTTTGTTTCCCTTGTCTGAGAAGACATGGTGTCCGAAAAGATCCTTTTAATACTGATGTCAAAGAGTGTACTGTCTACCTTTTCTTCTAGAAGCCTATGGTTTCAGGTCTCAGCTTTAGGGCTTTGATCCATTTTGAGTTTATTTTGGTGAATGGTGAAAAAGAATGGTCAATTTTCATTCTTTTACATGCAGCCACTATGGAAAACAATATGGAGATTCCTCAAAAAATTAAAAATAGAACTACCATACGATCCAGCTATCCCACTACTGGGTATCTAACCAAAGAGCTTGAAGTCAGCAATTCCAAAAGTCCCATGCACCCCAATGTTCATTGCAGCATTATTTACAATAGCCAAGACATGGAAGCAACCTAAGTGCCCATCAACAGATGATTGGATAAAGAAGACGTGGTGTATATATACAATGGAATACTACTCAGCCATTAAAAAGAAAACAAAATCGTCCCATTTGCAACAACATGGATGGACCTTGAGGGAATTATGTTAAGTGAAATAAGCCAGACAGAGAAGGACAATCTCTGTATGACTCCACTCATATGAGGAATTTAAACATGTGGACAAAGAGAACAGATTAGCAGCTACCAGGAGAAAGGTGGGGTGTGGGGTGGGCACAAAGGGTGAAGGGGTGCACCTACAACACAAGTGACAGACAATAATGTACAACTGAAATTTCACAAGATTGTAACTTATCATTAACTCAATAAAAAATAATAATTAAAAAAAGGACAAAAGAATGTATAAAAATGAACTGAGCCTAAGCAATGTTTGGGACACCATCAACCATAGCAACATACAGACAGAATCCCAGAAGGAGAGGAGAGAGAGAGAGGGGGAAGAAAGACTATTTGAAGAAATAATGAGTGAAAACTTCCAAAATTTGATGAAAAACATTAATCTACACATCTAGGAAGCTCAATCAACTCCAAGGAGGAAAAATTCAAAGAAATCCACATTTAGACACACCATAATCAAACTATCAAAAGCCAAAGACAAACAGGGAACCTTAAAAGTTGCAAGAGAAGCAACTCATAAATTGGACTTCATCAGAATTAAAAACTTATGTGCTTCAAAGGACATTACTAAGAAGTGAAAAAATAATGCAAAGAATGGAAGAAAACATATGCAAATCACAGATCCGACAGGGGACTTGTATTGAGAATATATAAAGAATTCTACAGTTCAGCAATTTAAAACGACTCAATTAAAAAATGGGCAAAGGAGTTGAATAGACCTCTCTCCAAAAACGAGACACAAATGGTTAATGAACTCATGGAAAGATGTGCAGCATCACTAGGGAAATGCTCATCAAAATCACGGTGAGATGCGGCCTCACACTTGCGGAGACGGCTGTGATCAAAGAGTGGCAACGGGGGCCAGCCCCGTGGCTTGGTGGTTAAGTTTGGTGTACTCCACTTCAGCAGCCCAGGTTCGCAGGTTCAGATCCTGGGCGCGGACCTACACCACTTGTTAGCCATGCTGTGGCAGCAACCCACCAAAAAAACAGAGGAATACTGGCACACATGTTAGTTCAGGGATAATCTTCCTCGGGGGCATGGTGGAAAAAAGACTGGCAACAAGTGTTGGGAAGGATGTGAAGAAATTGGAACCTTCATACATTGCTGAGGGGAACGTAAAATGGTGGAGATGCTTTGTAGAACAATTTTGCAGTTCCTTAAAAAGTTAAACATAGAGTTACAATATGACCTAGAAAATCTACTCCTAAGTATATATCCAAAAGAATTGAAAACAGGTACACAATCAAATACCTGTATATAAATGTCCACAGCAGCATTATTCATAATAGCCAAAAAAGTAGAAATAACCCAAATGTCCATTAACTGATGAATTGATTAAATAAAATGTAGTCTGCCCATAAAATGGAATATTATTCAGTCATAAACAGGGATTAACTACTAACACATGCTACAACATGGATGAATCTTGAAAACATTAGGCTAAATGAAAGAAGTCAGTCACCAAAAGGCCATGTGCTGTTTGTTTCCATTTTCATGAGATGTCTAGAATAAGTACATCCAGAGAGATGTAAAGTAGGTTAGGGTTTGCAAGGGGCTGGGGAGAGGTGGACAGTAACTTGGAACAGAGTTTCTTTTTGGGGCAACAGAAATATTCTGGAATTAGTGGTGATAGCTGCACAACTTTGTGAATATCTTAAGAACCACTGAATTTTATACTTTAAAAGGGTGAAATTTATGGTATTAAAGGTGAAGTATATTTCAATTAAAAAAAAAAAAAGAACGCATCCTGTGATGTCATAAAGACCTGGGGCTCAATTTTGCAGTTACTATTTCCTAGCTGTATAAACTACTGATCCCTTTCTGGGTTTAGTTTCATGCTCCTGTTATAGAATAGGGATAACCGTGCACTTCGTTAGAGTTCTCGTGAGGATTAAATGACATATCTGCATGAGAAAACCCAGTGTATTTTCAAGCAGACACCAAGTGTTCAGATATTATTAATTCTCTTATATCTTTATTTTTACTTAATTTTTCAAACTTCCAACTCAGCCTTATTATATTGATTTCTATGCTTAATCACCTCCTCCTTCCTTCATCATACACTATTATGGTTTCCTAAAAACTGCTCATATGCCAAAGGATATCTCTCTTATATGAAGATGAGAACTAATGTTTTTCTGCTATGAAGAGAATACATTTTAAAATCTGAAAGGAAGAAAACTATGAAATAAATTTTTATATAGAACTGTTGAATTTCAAAGTTTCGAGCTATCTTACAGGTCATCTAGAACAATCCTTAGCTGATAAGTGGGTTCTTGTACCAAAATCCATTAGATGGCAATAAAACGGTCTGCTGGACAACTCCCACTGTTTTGAGAACTCCGTTCTCCTGGGGAGGCCTCATCTACTTTTGGAAAACTGTAAGGCAAATATTTACTTACTAGTGTAGGTTCTCATTTTATTCTTATCTCTTAGGATGCTTTGAAATGTCTTATAATTTTTCACATATATTCATGTAGCTGTTTTTTTCTTTATTGTCTATATGTCTGGAGGCAGAGGCTGTGATTACTAAAACTGCTTTGTATTCAACCACAATAAGAGTCATGCTTCTAACTGTCTTTAACAAATACAATTTGATCATGACGGGAAAACGTGAAAACATGGATGCTCTCATATATTTGGGAACACGAAAATCACAGAAAGTGCAAAGAGGTGGAAATTGCAAATTTTTGCAAAAACACCCAGTTACAAAAATATCTAGCTGCAAAATTTACTGTTTAACATGCATGAAAGAAAATTTTGGAATGTTTTATCATTAAAATGCTACTTTTTACAAGTTAGAGCCTATCCTATTAAATTATTAAGGTACCTAAAGAACTCTATATACATATTAATTGAAATTCACTTTCAAGGAAACAAGATACTGTGGTAATACCGGAATGTTTGAAATATATGAATTATTAAAGCTGAAAGCTTAGTAGGCTGTATTTATAAAGCCATGTGTTTAGAAAGAATAACAATGTTGAAAACCTTGAATGACAGTTTTTCAAAATGCTACTTCTTTTATCAACCAAAAACCAATAATGGCAAATTCTTATTCTATTAACAACTCTTAGTCTTTCTCTATTTTTATAACTCTTCCTTTGCTTCTGTAATTCTCTCACTATGTAACAAGCTGATATATAAAGAGAAACTATGATTGCATAGGAAAAAAGTGAAACCTGCTACCTGAAGGAATATGTCAAAACAATCTTCCCAACTGTGTAACTAAACAGACATAAAGGTTTTCTGAAATCGTTGCATGAATATGATCGTATATTAGAAAATAGCTACGTTACAAGGACATTTGTGATTACATTATTATGAACAATAACGATACTACAGCATATGAATTTTAACATCCATCTTCCTTTAGAGTTTGCAAATTAAATCTGCATACATACCAGATCTGTTTTTGGAGGGTCTGCACACTCAGTGGAGAAATAAGGAGTCGAACTTCTGGCTCCACTGCCATCAGAAGTCGGCCTTGGAGGCTGAGCATGCTGTCTGTAAGTAGCACTTTTAGGAGTCCAACAAAATAGATTGATTGATTCTCGTACACAGCGTTCAATGTCAATTTCTAGATAGAAAATTTAAGAAAAATCAAACATACGGAATTTAGATTGCAATGTTTATGTAAAAACACAATTTTCCTAAATGCATATATCCGAATATGGTTAAAATAACTAATTAGAAAAGATGTCAGTAAAAAAATAGGGTAGATATTAACCAGCATATTTATGACTGGAAAGGTCTTTGATACAGAGGTAATATACATAGGAAGATTATTACAGCTCCAAGTTATCGTTTGTGTATTTTGATGAGACTACAGCTCTTTAGGAGGTCAATATTCCTGATGGACAGTAAGCTATTCCTATATGGGGAAAGTGGACAGATCACAGAGAGGCAGTAAAAATTCAAGACATTGACTAGGATGGAGTTCGGCACGGACTAGCTTTTCCCTTTCTACACTCCTACCGTAAGTAAATGGCAGATAGTTTCATTTCCTCCGCAAAAGTCCAAGCGTGTCAGCTCAGACAAGCAATGGAGAAAAATATACATGTTTGAAACTACAAAGGGATAAGTTCCTTATTTCTTTTTTTGAAATAAGGAGCTTATATATAAGGTGAAAAGGACATAGGCATTTAAGCCAATCCTGTGGATGGTACGTGAGTTATGCCTTTAGAGTTGTCTGCTTTTGTAAGGCAGAAAACCCTTGGAGAAGCGGAGGGGAATGGACACTTATGGAGCATCTGTGACGTGACAGGCCTTGTATACTTTCATTCCGCCCATTTAACTCTTACGATGATTGTTGCAGACAAGTATTTTAATCCCCCTCATTTCTGCTGAAGATGAGGAAACTAAGACATAAGGAAGCTAAGTGATTTAACGTGTTAAGTCATGAGTAGAATGTCTGAAGTTACGCGAGGGTTATAAGGCATCTTTTATTCTCAATTCATTTAGATCTGGGATATGGCCAGCAAGTCCGGAAAGACCAGTTACTCAATGAAGCATTCCTTTATCTGCTGTCAGTGATGCCTGCCAACTTCACAGCTGGTTACTTCCATGGCTACACAAAGACCTCAGATTTCATCACCCCACATGCCATTCCTAGCATAAAATCTATAAAGCAGAGTTTAACATGTTTTGAGACACAGGTTTATTTATTTAAGCAATGGTCAATATAGTGAAACGTGTTTTTTAAACAGCTCTATAACATAGTATCAACCTGGTATTCCACAAAGAGCAGAAGACAGACACCAACTAGAAGAAAAATCAAAGTCTGAGATACTTCTACTCCACTTTAGAAGAGATACGCTCAATTCATTTTAGAAAATTCCCAAGTAATATGATTAAGATAAAAATTTGCATCTAAAGACAGAAAATCCCGTCATCTTAAAAAGGTTTATCCACTTAACACTGTTTAATCTCCAAAAGAAAAGAATTTTGGACCACAGATTTTGCATGTGCAGTGCTCAAGTCAGTTTGATTCATCTGTCCCCAGCAAGAGCTTGAAGTCAAGTCAACGGTCCAGATCAGAGGCTGTATTTCAGTCCTTGAATCACTGGTAAGGGAAAAGCCATTTGTATCTGCTTCCAAAACACTCTACCAATACCATGAGAGGCTTGCAGTGAATCTTGAGAATTTGCTGGCATCCACCCCGATTCCACCCTGATTATCAGTACTGACAGATACCCCACTCTCCATTCACTTGACCCATGTCACCTCTCCACCACAAAATCCTGCCAAGGCACTTTATCATAACCAAAATATTATGCACAATCTCTTCTAAACTGTATATTAAAACATGTAATTATTCTTAAGAAGTAATCGCTCATCCTAGCGCACTACTGTTTTCTATTTTGCATTATAATTTTGATATAATGCATTGTGAATAAAACATGTACCCTGGATTATGATTTCCCAGGTTTGATTCCAAGCTCCATGAGGTAATCTGTGACCCTGCAAGAAATAATTTCTCTAAATCTCGGTTTCTTTATCCTCATCCATTACTATGGTATCTCTCAGAAATACTGAACTATTTTCAAAATGATAAAACACACCTCCTGTTTATTTGGAAGAGGGTAGGTAGAAAAGATCTCTCTCCTCTTGCTGTAATGGCCTTGAATTGCTTCCTAGGCCCAGTGAACAGATACTGTCCTGGCGCTTGTCTTACCATCATCTAATTCCCTTTGAGCTCTCCTGCATTTGATCCCTAATTTGGGGGGTAAGATATTATTTACTCTTTGTTGATTTGCTCCATCATTTTGGTGGAACATATTTTCCAGTACTTCCAAGAAAGGGTGCACAGAGAGAAAATTAGTCTGGAATCTTCCAAGTCTTTTAATATACATATTCTGCCCGGGACTGATGACTGAACTCGGCATAGCATTCTAGGGTTGAATTTTCCTCCTTCAGCGTTGTGAAAGGCAGTGCTCCACTGTCTTCTGAGAAGTCTGACGCAGTTTTCACTGAGATGTTTTGTATGTGATACTCTCCCTTCCTGACCACTTTCAGGAGCCCTGGTGTTCTGAAATTTCTTACGGATCTATGGAAGTGGGTATGATTTAACTGTGCTAGACACTTGACGGTCCTTTCGTAACCCCTCAGTTACAGTAAAAGTTCTTGCTTGATGTCTGCGATAATTTCTTTCTGTTTTTTCTCTTCTTTCTTCTATTAGAAGAATCTCGAAAACTCTGAACTGATTTTCTAGTAATTTTCCCTTTTCCTCTGACTTTCCATCTCTATTTTCGTTCTACTCCCTGAGAGATTTCCTAAGCTTCATCATCCAACTCTTTATTATAAAGCTCATTGCATTTCCACATTTTTAATTTTCAGTAAATCTTTTCTGTTCTTCGCTAGTTAAAAAAACCCTGACCTTTTGGAGTTGCAACACCTTCTCATAATTACCTTTCTGAATCTATTTCTGTGTTTAGTTTGTGTGGGTCTGCGTCTGCTTGCTGGAGGCTTTCCTTCGAGGCTGGTGATCCGTGACTCTCTGCAGTTAAAAGGACAGCACTAAAAATCGGACTGGAAGGTCTGTCTATGTGGGCAGGGCTTGGGAATGGTGGCCTCACTACAGGGTGACTTGGGGGCATGGTCGTTTGTTGGGGGACCCCCAAGTAAGGTATTTCTCCTTCTGGGGAATGCCATCTCTCCAGAGAATAATTCTCTGATATGTCTAAACTAATCCTTGACAGCACTCTGGGAATTGACCAGGAAGGGGACTGGGGATTCTAAGTACATACATTCCCTCACTCCTGCTCTCTGCTGTGCTGTTGATTCTGAGTCTTGAGATTCTCTGATTCTTTTACTACAAAGAATACCCCTCTAAATTTACAGTTTCCATGGTCATGTTTTGTATAATTTGCAAAAGTAAAGATATTTACACCACAATCAGTGAAGACTGCTGTCTTTACTTACACCACTTTTCCTCCATTCTACTTCCTCTTGTGCTGGGCAACATTACGGTGGCTGTGGACACTTTATAACCAAGAGTAAGCTAAATTAGAGGTATATTTAGTTTGGTTAAATGGGACATATTTCTGTGATTTAAAGTTACTTTTGGGTAATGACAAAGATTTTCTCTTTATCAAACTCTAGCCAGGCTCCTCTAAGCCCTTTCTTGATTATGCCTCAACCCTGGCCTAGAAAGAATTGAACAAATCACTAACATAGTTTATAAGTGTTCAAGGCCACATCCCTTGGATGACCCCAGCCCACCTTAAAGTGGATGCCTGAGAAAAGCCAAGACTACCAAAAGAACTCACTGTTTGCCCCAGCCAACACCTGAAGATAGAGCCCGTGTCCCTGCCTCTGTGGGAAGATGGATCCCGACTTCAGCAAATGCCAGGGAGCAGATTCAGATGGGTTTCAATGGACAAATGACCCCCTTCTCGTTTTCTGTAGTTTTCCACTTCCTTTAGTCTTTTAAGTCCCTAGTCACCTCTTTCCCTATTCCTTCATTCTCTCTTTAAAAATGCCCAGTCACCTCTCTAAAAATTGAAGTTGATTTAATTCATGCTGGACTATTCCTTATTGCAACAGTTATTACTGATTAAAACCTGTCCTCATCACTTTAGTGTCTGGCTTTGTTCATCTCTGACAGTATACTGAAGTCACTGCTAGCTCTAGGAATGACTTCCTGGAACACAGGAGCAGAAGTTGTAATGCAGTATGAATGTGTCCCAGCACCAGAAGTTTATGAGTAGGAGAAACATAGTTGAAATGTACACAGACAAAAATCAAGCCAAAAAATTCTTCCAAACATTAAACATGTAAAATTATAAGCAAAGAATCTGGTTCTCATTGATGCCTGATCAAAAGACATACTCTGCTTCCAGGCATATACTTGACAATGCTATATATACAATTATAAGCGCATCATTAACTTCCTTTTTCTTTTTTGATAGGCATTTCATAAAGTAGCATTTTCATGTTTATAGGAAACAAACCTGCAGCATCACCACAAACGGAGGGTACACTCATGTTAAGTCACACGCTTTGTGCGTTCCTACCACCAACAGTGAAAACGAATCTCAACCAGCTCCGCCAGTGCAAAGACCAATGGTCTGTTTTCTCTATAGAAAACATGGTACAATTATTGTCATATGAAGAGGTGATCAATGAGTATGAAGCAAAAAGGGAGGAATACAGAGGTCAGACACTTAATAAAAATATGTTACTTTCCTGTTTTGTGATTTGTTGTGATCTCATTCTAAGTATTCTTTTATGGACTACTCTTGTACTGTAATTTACATCCTCTTCTTAAAGAGGGCCAGCTCCCCACACTCACGCTGCTAAACCTGGATGTGGCCCTGTCTTCCAGTCTCCTGCTGGGTGCAGAGGAGTAGACTCTTGGCTAGCAGGGTGGGAGCAAAGATCTTTGGGGTGGGAGAAATGAACTTTTCCTTAGGCACAGATTCAACTGATTCTTCTCTGGTTCTCTCTCATTTTTCATTCACTTCCAGTTCCTGAGATGTTTTGGTGCCCTGCATCAAGATCTGGCTTGCTTCTTGCTGGTACCGTCCTTGCAGGAAGGTTTCGGTTTTCCTTGCTTTTTTAAGTGGGTTACTGCTGATGTAACTGCTGTCTGTCTTCCAAGTATTTGCCGACACTTCTTGTCTACTAGTGCACTTCTGACATTCTCTTTGTTCTTAGAATTAGAGTTTTTTCGCTCCTTTACTGTCACATTCGTGACAGATAAACATACATATAGAATTTGTCATTCTTAATTGGAAAAGTTTCCAACTTTAAAGGCTCTGATTCACAAAGGGCGGGAAATGGAGTTAGGAGATGGGCGGGGCGGGCTTCAAACCTGGCCCAGGTCCAGCTCCAGGCCTGCAAAGGGGCAGGGAGATATCTGCTCAGAGAGCAGTACAACCACCACATGCTGAAAAGGGCACCAACCTGGGCAGCAGCACCATCAGTGATTCAATTCCTTACCAGCTGGATGGCTCTGGCCTACCCATTTTTCTGCCTCTCTTTTCTCAATCATAAAATAGGGAATTATTACTGAATTCCTGGGAGTGTTATGAGGAATAACTAAGATTATTCCAGCACACAGCAGGGACTCAAGGGTTTTACAGACAAACTCAGATATATGAAATGCATGAAAGATTTCAGCACTTTAACTGAAATAAAAAAAGTTATCAGCCTTCGATCCCAGTTAGTCTGCCTTCTGGTTTTAAACCCAAACAAAATACAGGCTAATTTTTCATTTTGCACTTGAGAGATGTCTCTTAGAAAGAGATTGCCTTTTAAAAAATATTCTTTTTTATCTTTCAAAATCCAAAAACTTGGAATATTATTCAGTGATAAAAAGAAATGACCTGTTAAGCCATGAGCAGACATGGAGGAGAAAGTCTGAAAATGCATACTCTGTCATTCCAACTACATGACATTCCAGAAAAGGCAAAACCAAAGATGGTAAGAAGATCACTGTTGCCAGGGGTTTGGGAGTAGGGGGAGTGGGGGAGGAGGAATGAAGCACAGGGGAATTCTAGGGTGCTGAAACCGTTCTGTATAATACTGTAGTGGTGAATATCACATTATGCATTTGTCAAAAGCTGCAGAGCTGTTCTACACAAACAGTGAACCTTAATGTAAACTATGGGCCTTAGTTAATAATATTGTATCAATATTGGTTCAACAGTTGTACCAGTTTAACATATTAAGGCAAGATATTAAAAATAGGGGAAATTAGGAGCAGAGAGGAGTGGAAATACAGAAACTCTCAGTACTATCTGCTTAATTTTTCTATAAACTTAAAACTGCTCTAAAAAAGTAAAATCTATTAATTAAAAGAACAAAAAACAGGGACAGGAGTGACATCGGTAAAAATGGCAGCGTAGATAGCTCCAAAGGCATTTTTTGTTTAAAGTTTTTTTCCCCAAACTAATGGAAAAAGTTAAAAATCTGTAATCATCTCATCGCTGTATTACAACCTGATTTACCTCTTGGCTGGGGTAACAAATTATGACTTTTCATCCACATGCAAAGTAAACTCCAATGCCAAAAAATACTATCATTAAAAAAAAAAAATCCCCTTGCATTTTACAGGACATAAAATGAAAACTGGATTTGGAAGAATTAAAATAATAATTTTATCCTAATCCTGTAATCACATGACAAAGAGGCTATTGAAGCCACTTTGGAGTACCCTGGTTTACCCAGGACGTTTACTATATTGGGCAATTTGACTGAAGCACTCCTTTCCCTCTCTAAAGTTCTCATGCGTAGTTAACAACAGTGTGCTTGTTGTTCCATACCACCCTTTGTTTGAGATAATAAGCTCAAAGTTGTCTCTGTGAGGCAGCTAGTGAATAAATAGCCAGGAGAACTGCTAAGGATAGGAAATAAATTATTTTGTGTATCCAAACCACAACTATAAAACATGGCTTGCTTAAATAAGAGATGTTGTAGAGAGAATGTTTTATATTTAAAATAGGTTAAAATTTTTAAAAGTCAAGTTTTTACTTGCTGTTCACTAAGAAAGGACTAACACATGCAGAAAGAAAAGAAATGATCAGTATGTTACCTGAGGGTTTTATCTAACATCAGCTATCATCATTCTTGTTAAAAATGAGCTTCCTAGGAAGTCAGAACTGTACTTCTGAAGCTATGAGACTGAGCCATTTGAAACTGCCGATGTGGAAAATTCTACTTTTGTAAGCAAATACCATGTTCCCATGGATGGTGACAAGCACTGGATTTGGGCTCCAAATGCTAGTTACTAGCTCACATATCACAAGGAGCATTCCACAACATCACTGTGTCTCAGGTATTTCAAGAGTAAAATGGAGGGAATAAGAAAATCTACCTAACATAGTTGTGATATTTACACAAGATAAAAAATTTAAAAAGCTTTGTAAACTCTAAAAGTGATTCAGAGTTGTTATAACTAGAGATCATCTACAGTGCCCAAATTTTCCATTCACAATCCAGCTTTTGAAATGAAGTTGACTATACGAGTTAACAATTTGCAATCTTAGGTTTAAATATTATTTCTTCACACCACTGTGTCCATAAGGGCCCCTGGAGTCTCTTTACTTACACTGAACTAAAGTGAGTTCTCACCATAGTCCAGGCATAGTACTAAGTGCTGAGGGATCATAAAGATGACCAATTGCTGAGAGATGGCGGAGTTGTCTTGTCAGAGTGTTTCCACTGAGCACCTTGAGTATTTAGTTAAGAACCTGGAGATGCTGCATTCTTGGATTGAGTAAAAAATTAAGACACCCACTTTAACAAAGAATAAAACTAAATAAACATGAACCAAAGAACCCACCAGTTATTTAACTGTCTAGCAGAACAAAACTCAATACTCTAAAGAAAGATGATAAAATCCACACTTCTTACAATGTATGTTTATCAATATCCCATATGTGGGGCCGGCCTGGTGGCACAGCGGATAAGTGCGCACGTTTCGCTTTGGTGGCCTGGGGTTTGCCAGTTCGGATTCTGGGTGTGGACATGGCACCGCTTGGCACACCATACTGTGGTAGACGTCCCACATATAAAGTAGAGGAAGATGGGCATGGATGTTAGCTCAGCGCCAGCCTTCCTCAGCAAAAAGAGGAGGACTGGCAGCAGTTAGCTCAGGGGTGGTCTTCCTCAAAAAACAAAAAACAAAAAACCCCATATGTAATAAACTAGATATGCAAAGCAGAAACATGTAACCTATAATCAAGATGATCCAGAATCAGAATTAGCAGACAAGGACTTTAAGGTAATTACTATAAATATGTTCAAGGACCTAAAGTAAAATATAGTCAAAATGAATGGATAGAGAAATCTAAGCAATAAAAAAGAACCAACTTGAAATACTAGAACAGAAAAGTACATTATCTGAAGTGGAAATTTACTAAAAGCTCTTAAAAGCAAGATAAATACAAAGAGAACTACACAGGAGCACAACATAGTCAACCTGCTAAATACCAAAAATAAAGAGAAAACACAAATCTATAGGAAAGAATGAAGAGCAATGATAATGGAAAATATGGTGGTAAATACAAAAGATTAACTTTTTGCTTCTCTCAATATGTTTAAAAGGCAACTAGCTATTTAAAGTCAAAATAACAACATTGTATTGTGGAGTTTATTACAAACATAGATGTAAAATGTATAGCAACAATGCCACAAGATATGGAAGGTCAATGGAATCAAATTTTTGCAAAGTTCTTACATTTTCCATAAAATTGCACAGTCACGCATCACTTAACAAGAAGGATTCGTTCTGAGAAATGTGTCATTAGGTGATTTCCTCCTTGTGTGATCATCATAGAGAGTACTTACATAAACCTAGATGGTACAGCCTACCAAACACCGAGGCTGTATGGTATTAACTGTATGGGACCACTATCATACATGTGGTCTGTTGTGGACTGAATGTCGTTATGTAGCGTGTGTCTGTACCACATCAACTCTATGTAAACCGTGGTAAGTTAAGGATGCAGATCATAGTCCCCAGAGCAATAACCAAAAGGAATTCAAAAGGCTAAACTAAAAGTCAACAAAGGTATTAAGATAAAATGTTAAAAATATTTAATTAACCCAAAGAAGTCAGAAAAGGAAGAAGAGAAACACAGCAGATGTGGCACTAGAAATAAACTAACCATATGAATAATCACATTAAAGGTAAATGGACTAAACACTCTATTTAAAAGGGAGTAAACATCAGACTGGATAAACAAAGCAAGAAACAACTATATGTGTAAATTACATGTCTATGTGTCTGGACAACTATATGTCTGCAAGTGATACATTTTAAATACATAGTGTTTAAAGTGACAGAATATAAATATATATTTAAAATATTTTTAAATTTAAATATTTAAGTTTAAAGTCACAGACAGGTTGAAAAAAATATAGAGAAGAAATACCATATAAGGACTAAGCATGAGAGCATGAGAAAGCTCATGTGATTACATTAATATCACACAAAGCAGATTCCAAGGCAAGGAGTATTACTGAGATCAAGAGGCACATTTCATACTGATAAAAGGTTCAATTCTTCAATCCAAGGTCTGCGTACCTTTTTTTCCTGTAAAGTTTTCTTTTGTGTGTGTGAAATTTTCAGCTGGATTAGAATGGACAGGCTAGGTTTGGGGTTATATACTAACTGTGCAATTACACAGCATCATTTATTATACTATTAAAAACTTTTGAGCATTTGAATAATTTCATTAACATCCAAAACCATAAGGGTGATCTGCAACCTATTAATCTACCTGTCTTAACAATGAATATTTTTTGACAGAAAGAATTTATTTATAAAAAGAAGTTGAGAAGTATTCTAGGTATGGATGTTCTATGACATGATAACATGCCAATAATAATACAATGGAACTTTCACTGCCGAACAGACAAAAAACTATAAAGTTGTTTATCTTTCTAATAGAAAACAAGGTGAATGGAATGAAATATGCATATCATGAAGCATTCTCTACAAGGTAAATTACAAGGACAGTGCTCCTTGACATCCTCAGGTTGACAGCACCTCCATCACCATTAAACGTACCGAGATGAAGTACATTACAGTGGGTAAATAAGCATAGATTTAAGGTCTTCCAAAGAAAGACCCAATAATCTTGAGTAACTCACTGGTCCACATTTTAAGAGTGTTTGTAATGAGTATCATCTCTAGTCCCAGGAATATATGGATAGAATGTTACTACTAGATAAAGAGGATTCCAGAACACACGAAATCTGCAGTGAGACGGCAACTTACTAAGATTTTACAGGTGCTAAAGAGAAACAGTATCTGAAAGTTCTCTGAGGACTTTGTTGTGTAAATTATTTTGGTAAAGATCTAAATTCACTAGGTACTCTTTCACCATATTCTTGAACTCGTCCCAGGCCAGCTGCTCTCTTTGCTTAGAAGTGTAACATTTTAGAAGTGTCCAATCCATTCTCCACACTACTCTCAGAATCATTTTCCTAAAATATAAATCTGATCATGTCATTTTTCTGCTTAGACTTTCCAATCGCATATAGAATAAAGTTCAAATTTCTCAGCATGGCATGCAAGGTGCCCATATTCAGGCCTCTATCCACCAGTATTTATCACCCCCATCAGCACTGTTACCCCAGCCCACCAGCTCCAGCATCTCTCTCCCATCCTGCCCTCCAGTCAGTCTGTTAGGGTCCTTCGTACACCAAGATGGTCATGCAGTTGCACATCTCTGTCTCATCCTTATGCTATTTCTAAGGCCTCCAGTGCTTTCTCCTCATCCCCCTACATGGCTGGTACTGTGTCTTACCTTTATGGTCCCAGGACATAGCACTGCGTCTGGCATGTAACTGCATTTATTAAACATGCTGAATGAATAAACTGACTTATTTTAAGGTCATCCACTTCAGTTGCTTCACAGCTCAAAAACACTCCAGCAGAATTGGTGAGTCTCAGTGATAAATACGGTCAAACGTTTGCCCAAGAGTAAGTCTACTCCTGCCTTGCCTTTTTGTTCTAAATCCGGTATTGTTCATAAGCCCACATTTATTGGAGTTCAGCCTTACTGACACCACTATTAATGTGTGTGATATTTTTGGATGATTTGTCCTTGTTATGTGCTCCTTTTCATATTCTTAGTTCAATTCATGCTTCAAACATCATGAAGATCACAAAAAATCCCTTTGCGTTTCCAGCAGGGAGAGTGGGAAAGCAGCCATTTAAAAATATGCCCAGAGATTGTGTTCTCCTTAACAAGGCCTGCCCTCCAGGGAAACTACTTTACCTGAGCCTAAGTGACTGGGGGAAGGGAAACACTCAAGTCCAGCCCACTCTAGCCTTCCTGTCTCACTGAACTGAACCGGGGCAGGCACTAGCAAGCATTTGCAAAGGTCACGGCGCAGGGGCACAGGACTGAGACCTAAGGACAGGAATACAGAACACTTTCCCTTCCCTACAGTTTTCCTTTACATCAGTAGGGCTCCCATACAAAGGGGAATACAACTGAAAGAACTGCACATCTCAGACCTTACTTAAGAAGGAGTCTCTAGGGAAACCCAAAGATAACAGGGGAGACAAAAGCAAGGATATCAGAGAAAATTTTAGTCTCTGACTAATCTTCAAATTATACTTGTCATTTTGTCACCCCAAATCTCCAATAGTGCCTTAGCTTCTCAAGCTAGGTGCCCCATAAACACCTGCGACACAGATCTAAAACTTTACTCTCTCTCTTTCCTAGCAGCATGCCCCTCACCCATTCCCTGACTTGCTCCCACCTCCTACCTCAGTTAAGGTACAGGAACACATCCACACGCCTAACATCCCACTGGAATCCAAATCCTGATTCTACAGAGCAGTTCTCAGAAGGAAGTTAAACTCCCTCACTGAATTAAAGAACTAGTGGACGAGCCAATCAAGTAACTTATTGGAAGCAGGAGGTAATAGGATAACACAAGTTAGAAGTGTCAGCCATAGTTACAGGGTACCATTGGATCATCTTTAAATAATTATGTGTGAATGCTCTGGGTGAGTACAAAGAAATGAGAAACTGTAATAAAATTAATTATTAATCATACATACACACACACACACACACACACACACACACTCCTAGTAGGAAGTCAGTACATGTTTGTTGAATGAATGAATGAACATATTTTAAAAACACAATCTTGGTTATGTAGTGGAGGGGGAAAAGGATGGTACAATATCTTACTGGGTTCCTACTTTCACTCAGCCATTCAAATGCATGACACGTGCATGCAATTACTGGCACATTTTGCTAAGCATCTATCATCTCTGCTGCTTAACGTCTACAATGAAGTGAGAAATAAATAGGAAATGCAATAAGCATTCTGATATATGGATACTTACACTGTTTTCTATTCTTAACATAATTGTCTTTATGCAGCTGAGTAAGTAGCTACTATGATGCAAAGTACTGGTGTTGATAACAGCACACAGCACACTTCAGAGAAAAGAACAATGTGGCAGCTTGGAAGATTTCATACCAGGTCAGCGGCAGCCATCATTTTCTCTTTGTCTTTTACACTTAGAAGGGAATCAGAAACAAACCAGGAGTCTGATTTTTTTTGGCAACTAACCAAACCTTGTGCTCAAGTTCAATAAGCATTTTTCATATGGTTGATAAATGTTTGTACGGAAGGATTGAAATGGTTTGAATTTTTCAAAGTAATTGAATGTACTTTCTTGTATTAAAAGTTAGAAAATTGTAGTTATTTCCTCTATGTTACATAAGACTGAATAAACAGCCTATGAGCACCATGGCAAATCATTCCTCTTCTTTTCTCTAATCTGGTCTACTAGTTGTTATTTTTATTTGTTTGACTCAGCACACTCCCTGCAGACTTCAAGGGGACATGTAGTAAGAAGCTACCTTCCATTCTATGGAAGACCATCATTTAAGGCAGGCAGCAGATCAGGTTACTTTCATTTTTGTATAGACACATAAGGCTAGGTAGAGGGGGGAAGAAAACAGGTCCCATGAGTATTATTACATTATTAAACTACAAAACACGCATGGAGCAATGGATGTTAAACGTCACTTGTAAGTATGATATATTTTGGTCCTTACATTCTTACCTATCCATCAGCAGTATACTTGGGGAAATTTTAAACACAGTTTCTAACTTTTAAAGGTCTCTGAGGTTGATTACTTTTAATATACTTTAAGAGTGAAAAACGTCCTTCTTTAAGTGTTCTGCAAACCCAAGGCACATATAAATACTCAAGGGTAAAACAAATTTCATCATTGGTGTTTTGGAACAAAATATGTTCAATAACTGATCTAAACTATAATTTTTGGACTGCTCAAAAAATTGAGAGAGCAGAAACCTCTCAATCATAAAACAAGCAGCTCTCCTCTAGAGAAGAGCCTTCCCACAGACTCCTGACAGCTTGGGATCAGGTTTAACATGCATTAGTGCTACAATCTACTCTCTATTTTCAAGGTAAGCAGAACATTCTGATCAACCCTGACCTTCTTTTTCATTACAGTTCCCAACACACAAGAAGCCTTTCTGTTAACTTTATGAGCTACGTACATTTTGCAAAATTAGTGGTATGCTTCAAGATCAACAACTAGATCAGTGTTAAGAGAATTCTTCCAGTTCATAGAATCACCTCAGAATTTGAGTCTTTACCAGTCATTCTACAGGCTTTGCGTTTTTCATGAACATTTATTTTCAGTTTGGAAGTCATGTATTCTAACATCTGTTCAAATTTTCCCCCTTTCCATAAAATAATGCAGTATTTTCCCCACAAACAAGGCTGATATAACCTAATGAGATTTTGAAAACAAATTTCCACAACTTTTATTTCTGTGACTATGCAATCATGTTAATAAAAACAAACTATTCTTTCATCTACCTTTAACCTATTTTAAACTTGTAAGAATTTAATATTCCACCTAAATCTCAATGTTAATATGTAATTTTTATGGGTGTGGTGGGGGAGAGGAGGACCATAACTAAAATCCCCATATTTAATTTCCACTGTGATTGTCCTTTTGCAATTCCATGAAGATGGAATTAGCAATAGACATGCATTAACATCATGTAGCTGCAAGCAGAAAATTATTAATGGAATAATATTAAGTGAATAATTAATGGGTTCTCAGCTTCAGGTAAAGTGGTGCTAAATCTGACAGGGCTGACGATACAGAACCTCACTGAACAACTGTGTACTGCCACTGCTCCACTCCTTCATAAATCTGCTCTCCATCCTGTATCTGGCTACAAGCCAGAAAGAAGGAATTATAGATAACTATTGGGAGCACTTATGTTAAGAATCTTCTGCTTTGCTCATGACAGAGCTCCCTGAAAGGAATGCAGAGACCAGAATGCTCAACAAATATCCATATAGCATTTGTATTTTGGTACCTGACGTTATTTTCGATGACACTTTTTACTCTTTCAAAAACAATGAAAAGAAAGAAAATATCTCTATGAATATATTTCTAAAATATCCCTGATGTGCCTGCAAGACCCTGCAGGATTACCCTTTGTCCACCTCTCCATTCTCTTTTCTAGTCACTTTCCCTTTTGCTTTAAGTACACTCCAATTCCTTGAGTTGTTTGGGGTTTTGAGTATTTTCTTCCTCTGTCTAGAAGATTCCCCTCTCTTTCTACTTCCCACTGCCCAATGTCACTTAATTAATTTCAGACATTACCTTAAACATCACTTACTTAAGGAAGGTTTCTGTAATCTCCCAGTCTTGGTAGCATCCCTGTTATAAATTCCTACTGCTGCCTGTAGCACTCATCATCATTATATTGATCTAATAAAGGAGTCACAAATTAGTGGCATACTGACTACAAGCATTATACTTGGCTCAAATTTTATAGTTTTTAAAAATTTGAGCCACTGTTTACAAATGGAAGATTACATATAAATATTACGGTAACCTTATTTCATTTATATTTATCCCTAAATGAAAGCAGGAAAACGTTCATGGAAAACCCAGACCACTTCTCACTGCCCTTCTTTCTCCCTTTCCCACCCCAGGGATCATCCAAAGTACCTTAAAATCTATGAAATTTCACAAATTGAATTGCATTCTCTCCTTACTTTCTCATCTTCATCAATATCCAATTCCATCTTGGGGATGAACAGGAAAATAATGAGCCTTGCCTTTAGAGTTTGCATATTTTAGTACTTTGCTCTATTTCTTAGTTTTTATAACTTGACTCATTTTGTTTCAGTCTCAACATATTTGGATGTTATTTGAAAAAAATGGCCTGGATTTCTTATCATAGATCTTAGGCAACCTGGCACATAACTATGTTACTAAAAAAATGTACTGGTTTCATGAAATATTCCACGTTATGCTTATAATGAGAACCTGCATTACAAAAGTGCTTTAAGTGAGAATAGATAAGTACCTTTCCTAGCTACTTAAGGCACTAATACAATATTTTGGGGAACTAGTGGAGTGCTACATAACAGTGAGATGCTACCAGTATTTTTCAGTATGTGTTGAAAATGAATCCTATTGTAAAATACGTAGGTAATACCGAAATGAAATCTTCTAAAATTTTATTTAAAACTTTTACTTCCAATTAAGCTTCTGTAATAAAACATACATCACACAATTAAGATTTTTCAGCCAAATGCTAATTTCTTCCTGCAAACAGGATTTGAAACTTTTCGTATGCTTAAGTCTCTTCAGTATACTCAGTATTTCCTTCTAAAATAGTTTATACATACATATTTCTTGCTCTTAATGTTAGAGTAACTATTTTACTTTAACTACATTAATTTACTACACTAAATTAAGTGTTCTTCCACACAGATTTCACAGTTTTTTTCTACACGTTCTCTAAGATAAAGGTCTTTTCTGCTTCTAAATATTCCTATCTTCGAAGATGCTCAAGCATACAAAGATACGCATTCTAAGAAATTTATTTCAGCCATACAAAATGACATAAATACGCTGAATTAATTTTCAACTGTACAAAGAAAATATACCAACAAAACAAAAAAGCATGTAAACATCTCCGCTATTACAAATCCACTCTAAAATCATTACCATTTTGGTTTTATTCAGATTATCTTATTCATCTTGAAAACTGCTTGGATGTATCCTCAAAAAAAATTTGTTTTAAATCAGCCAGATGGACACTACAGCAGAATAATATTGGAGAGAGCAGGTGGAAGGCTGACAGACTTCATCCTGTAATTGGGCTGAAAGAGCGGTAACCATGGAAACTGTTCTCTTAACCCCAGTGGCCAACAGACCTTATTGAATGGCACTAAGGCAACCCCACCGTTTGTTCCAAAATATCTTGCCACTATTTTGAGATTGTTTGAGAACTGCCAGATGCACCAATCTACCATTATTTCCTGGAGTACGAAAATGACTCACACACCAATACATGTCAAGGACTTTGAGCACCACTCGTACTTCCTCGGAATGTAACATCACACTGTATTATCTACTGCAAGTGAACAGAAATGGGAAAAATTTTGGGCAAAAACAATAATGCCTTTCTGCTGTCTTGTCTCTTCAAGAATCAAAGGGTTAGTATAAGGTGAAGAAGAGGAGAAAGAAAGAAGAAGGAACTTACAAGCCTGAATGTTACACATTCTTTGCATATTTAAAATATTAAATATGACATGTACTTTAAAAAAGCAGTTACGCATACTTGGTACCAGGTTTTGTATCAGGTGCCCTATGCATATTATCTTTAGTGCTCACCATACCACTAAAGCAGCTATTATTATCTCCATTTTACTGAAACTTTCATAATGTTTAGGATTCTCTTTCCAGTGAGATGAAAAACTTGCCCGCATTCACACAGCCACTGTGTGCCGGAGCTGGGATATGAACTCCTATCTGCCTCATTCTGCAGGCCCCTCGTGCAGCAGCAGAGCCACACCAGAAGTCTCCCAATTCACACAGGCAGTGATGGCGGAGCTCACTTAGAAATGGCGCCTAGTGTGTCTGTGCGTGTATCCATCTGAATTCACTTTTTAGGACTTTTCATGACCACTTTCCAATATCTTTAAGCATCAAGTACAGTTAGGGGACTCAACATGACAAAAAAAGATATCTGTTTAGATCTGTTTAAGAAAGACATCCCAAATATGTGCACTGAAATTACAAATAAAACAAATGCAGGTGTAGTTAGGGCAAAGTCTGCATTTACATCCTTTCTTCTTTTTTTTTTTTTTCCAGTGAGAGTTTTCCTATAAACTTTTTTCTTCACCAACAGTTATCAAATACAGTGACCAAGCAAGTGATGAGCCAGAATAATGACACTGAGGATCAAGGCAACTTCCATCAACAGACGGCACCCTACTTCAAAAGTTTACCTTTTCAAGAGTCAGTTCTAACAAACATGTACTCTTACTTTGTGATTTCAGAAAAAATTTTAACAATAAGCAGAGTTACTACTAATCTGTTTATACAAAACAGATTCCATCCCCAGTGTTTCACTGGCATATTTATATATGAAATTGGAATAGCATTAACTTCGCTTGACTTGAAAATGCAAAAATGCACAATCAGCATTCCTAATATATATTTTTTTAGAACATACCAAGAAAATTCCTTTTTTTTTTTTGAGAAAGAGTAACCCTGAGCTAACATCCACCACGAATCCTCCTCTTTTTGCTGAGGAAGACTGGCCCTGAGCTAACACCTGTGCCCATCTTCCTCTACTTTATATGTGGGACACCTGCCACAACACGGCTTGACAAGCGGTGCATAGGTCCATGCCTGGAATCTGAAGCAGCGAAGCCCGGGCCACTGAAGCGGAATGTGCGAACTTAACTGGTGCACCACTAGGCCGGGCCCAGCCCCCCCGCAAAATTCTTTTAATTCTAATCAATCATCCTCTGTTTACTTTGGCGAGTATGACAGGAAAACATCTGTGGGTACAGACGGTATTCCTAGTTTGTGAAACTAGCTTATTTGTTACTGTTCAACACCAAAAGGCAAAAAAAAAAAAGGACAGATAACTTGATCTTCATAAAGAATCTCCTAGAAAAAAATAATATAAGAACTAAACTACTATTAGGTCATATAAGAAGTAATTTATTTTAATTAAAGTTTGATAAATTAGAAAGCTGATGGTGATATTTTTAATTTTGGGGGAAGGGGAAAGAAGAAGTTTTAAATAAATTGAAGCATTTTTGTTATTATTTCCCCAAAACGCATGAAGATTTTCGACAGAGAGCTGGTGCAGTGCCGGGAGCAGATCACCCGCTAACATAAAAGTCAGGCCTTCCTCCAGAGAGCGCTTCACAAACACACAATCTTAAGGAACCTCTCTCTCTTTGGTTTTCAGGCAAATTTATCTCGTGGATAATTTTAAGTATGTTTATCATCAGCAGTCACGTGCGCCTGCTGGAAAACCTGGAGAACAGCGATACACTCAGCAGAAGGTTGGAGCCGATGAAATGCTGTCTGAAGAAAGCAGAATTTTTCTACCGGAAAACCATTTCGGTTTCTGCAAAAATGTAGTTTAGTTTTCTTCTCTCACAGATTGTTACATCCTACGTGACCACGTTACTTTCATCTTTTCAACCACAGCATCAAAGCTTGGACCACCATTGCATTCCATATTCCTACACTTGAGCATTCAGCTCCTAGATTTACAAACTCCTCACCTGAGGATACAATATGTAGCTTAATATGTAGCTATCCCGCATTGTATGACATCGAATTTCCCCGCAGTGTGACTTGCCCTCCTAAGCAGACAGTGTTTCCTTTCTTCTAACTGCCAAATTTGTAGCAAGCAGCTATGGATGGGAGAGAGCAGAGTTCCATGTGAATTGCACCTTTGTACAAACATAGCATCTCAAACACCTTCCCAATGGCCTTTATTTACTCCCTATCAACTGAGGGTAAACAGGCCTGTCCTAAGCAAAAAGGCAAATATGTCATTCCCCCAGTTTTTTTCCCTTTTGGTGGCATCACTGACATGAAAGTAAGCCACAGTGAGCTACGATGAGCCAGTTTTGTATCTACAATGCTGGGCCACAGAAGAGGCAGTGTAAGAGAGAGAATCCGGAGAAGCATGATGAGGCTCAAGCAGAAGAGATTCTGAAGGCGTGGGTGATTATTTTTGCAAATCGCTATAAGAATGCCTCATTATCTTATAATTAAATATGACTTAGTGATTCCATCTATTTATATTATACCTGGTAAATCAGAGAAGAGAAGAATGCACTCATTAAAGCCATTAGCCAAAAGCCGGTCCCGTAGCTGCTGAAGAATTGCTACTCCAATACAGAAGGGGAAAGAGGAATTCCCCAGTAGTAAGGTATCCCAGAGGTGGAAAATTTTGTGCAGTGGAAATACATCTGTAAACAAAATAGGAATTAATTAAAATAAAAAACAAAAGAAGAAAAATTAAAACAATAACAAGCTACTTTACTAGACATGACAATTACCTTATGATCAAAGTAAAACTTTTTATAAAATGTTTACCTGGCTTTGTACATTTATTGCTTCCTAAGGCATCTTAAAAACTGAAAATCAGATTGCTCAAATAGACGACATTTTCTAACCTCCATTATCAATTTGGTATAGCTATTCCATTCAGTATATTCCTTCTTAGAATTTTCCAGTTACATTATTCTCACAAGCTGACTTACCCAGATGAACTGTAGTATTGCTTTAGATTCAGTATTGTTACACTTCTATGACATACTCTCAATAATTGCTTTATTAGATTCCTATCAAAAAATCCGATTAGCAATTTTCTGTTTTTTGAAATTTCTTCTTTTAATTTAACAATACTGTGGATCTCTGCAGGCCAAGGCATATAGATCTACTTCAAATATTGTACTCCATTTATTATATGTACATATTTAAGTAGGATGTCCAGTGGATTAATATTTGTAACTGATTAAAGCATTACACATTCACATAATCTGCTTAACTTCTAGAGGAATTCCAGTTTAGGAAACAAAGTATTAGTTATTAAAGAATCTCTAAAAATTGTTTGATTTGGGTGTAAAAGTTGCCTTCCAAAGCTTTACATAAATACTACAGTTAATGTTAATTTCTTTTTCAATAGAGGACAGAGATTTTATGATGTCACGACATGTGAAAAGGGTTTTCATCCTATACAACACTCTTTTTGATATTCAGCAATCAGAAAATTGAAATTTTTTCTACCCAAATCCATTACATTAGTATTACATAAAGATGTTTACACAATTAAATCTACTTAATATGACTGCAACTATAAAATACAGGGGAAGAATGGAGCTGTCCTTTGCTAACATAATATTGAAAGAAAAGAGAAAATGATACTTACGAGTAAACATGGTGAGAAACCAAGGGATGGCATACAGCTATCAGCAGAAAAAGAGAGGGGTGTGGGGGATGGATAAAGAGGAAATAAAAGATAATTAGAATGATTAACAATAAACTAAATGGTAAAACACTCCATGTTTTAATCTACTTCACTGACTAAAATAAAAGGGAATGTAGATAATTATAATTATCACAAATGCTCTATTAAATAATGATGCCTATTTGCACAAATGATGCCACAAATGATGCACATAACCCTTCTGCCAAGGATTATTCCAGAGGATGTCTTCATTTCATGAAAGGACACACTCAAGACAATGGCTAACCCAAAATAATAGTAGCAAGCTAATTCCAAGGGCGTACAGCTAACATGCCAACAAAGGAGGTAAAACAGAGTCACAGAAAAAAATATCCAGGGATCCAAAGAAGGCAGACAAACAGGAAAAAGAGAACAAAGAACTCATGGGACAACCAGGATAAAAACAGCAAAATGGGAGATGTATAGGCCACCAGATCAATAATGACTCGTCACTGGTTCTTGTGATCATTCATTTTGTGTGTCACCTTGACCCGCCTAAGTGCCCAGATATTTAGTTAAACACGATTCTGGGTGTGTCTGTGAGCGTGTCCTGGATGAGCTCAACATGTGAATCAGTAGACTGGGTAAACAAGATTGCCGTCCCAAACGTGAGAGGGCCTCATGTGATTTGAGGGAGGTCTGAACAGAACAAAAGGCGGGGTGAGGGAGAACGCATCCTCTGCCTGACTGACAGGATTCAGCAGTGAAGAAAGCATAGTTCCAGCCTGAAAGGAGCTTACAGTTCATTAAGAGCAGTAGAAGCTCACTAAATATTCCCTCAATCCACTCCAATTAGGTTCTTGACTCCACCTCACCACCAAGACTGCTCTCATCTGGGTCACCAAAGATTTCCATGTTGCTAAATCTAACGGCCAATTCTCATTCTCCATCTTTCTTTACCAATCAGCAGGGTTTGACACAGCTGACTAATCTCACCTCTTCCACCCACTGGCCTGACTTCCAAGACACGACCTTCACCTAGTTTTCGTCTTACCTTGCTGCTCCTCCTCCTCCACTCCTTTCTTGGTTCCTCTTCATCTCCCTGACTTAAACCTTGCCATGTGCTACGATTAGTGCTTGGACCTTTCCTCTCTCTTATTTTTCTCCAAATGATTACATACAGTGTGAGGACTCCCATATTTACAGCTCCATCCCAGACCTCTCCCCTGAATTCCAGACTTGTATGCCCAAATCCCTACTTGGCATTTCCACTTGTATGCCTAACATGTCCCAAACCGAGCTCCTGAGACTTCTTCCAAAATCTGTGCCTCCAAGTATAGTCTTCCAAATCTCAGCTAAGAGCAACTTTATTCTTCCAATCGCTCAAATAAAGAATTCTGGATTCATTAACAACTGTCTCTCTCACATTGTACATTTATCCCCAGCAATCCTGCTGGTTCTATCTTCAAAATATACTCAGAACATGAAAACTTCTCACCAACTCTACTGCTAATTTCCTAATTAAAGCCACCATCATCTCTCGCCTAGATTATTACAACAGCCCATGACCAGTCTTCGAGATTCCATCCTTGTCCCTCCTAGGGCTTCTCTTACCATAGCAGCCAGAATGACCTTGTGAAAACTTTTAGATCAGAACATGTCACTCCTCTGCTCAATAGCATCCAGTGGCTTTCCACCTGACAATCAAAGCTAACGTCCTAACTATGAGCTATAAGGCTCTAACCTGGCCCCCAAGTGCCCCTCTGACTTGTCTCCTTGCTGCCTGTGCTCCAGGCACACAGTCTCCTGGCTGCTCCATCACTATCCCTGGCATACTTACACTCCGGGGCTGCAGCACTTGCTGCTGCTTCTGCTTGGATCGCTCTTTCCCTCAGCTCCTTAGGGCATTTATTCAAAACTCACCTTTTCTGTGAGGCTTTCCCTGGCTACCTGATTTAAAATTCAATTCCTTGGCCAGCCCAGTGGTGCAGTGGTTAAGTTCGCACGTTCCACTTTGGTGGCCCAGGGTTTCCCGGTTCAGGTCCTGGGTGTGGACATGGCACCACCTGGCAAGCCATGCTGTGGTAGGCATGCTACATATAAAGTGGAGGAAGATGGGCACGGATGTCAGCTCAGGGCCAGTCTTCCTCAGCAACAAGAGGAGGATTGGCAGCAGATGTTAGCTCAGGGCTAATCTTCCTCAAAAAGAAAAAAAAAATCAATTCCTCCTTCACCTGAGCACTTACCTCCACGTCCCTGCTGCAGTTTTGTGGGGTTTTTTCCCCTTTAGCACTTACGACTACCTAACCAACCAGTATCACATAGCATAGTTATCTTCTCTATGGTTTACCCCCACTGAAATAAGTTCGATGAGGGTAGAGATTTGTCTGTTTTGTTTCACTGATGCACCCAGGGCTTGGGAAAATGCCTGGCACATAGCACATAATTAAAAGATCCAAATAGTCACGAGATTTATGCACCTTTTGAGAAGTTTTCGATAAATATGAAATAATGAGAAAACTAGTTAGTCTTTTAAACTTGAAATCTTAAATTATATAACTATACTTTGACAATAATTATGAAAAAAGTTACTACAAATAAGTGAAATGAGGCATATTCTAATGATATTTGAAAAGTAATAATTAATTCAAGTTGAATAAATTTCTTTAATACAACATAAAACAACTCCTAGGTACTCACCAGCACTAGTCACCTCTTACCAAATAAATTCAGGTAAATAAATAGGCAATGTATTCTGTGAAAGTGTAAAGCCTATTATCTATTCTTTATATTTCTTCATTTAAAAATTTTAACTATTTTCATCTTAGATAATTTCTTAGGATACTGGTACATCTTGGTAATACAGTCTGATACACAAAAAAGGCAGTAAAATAAGATAATTTTAAATAGTAGGCTTTAATTTAAAAAATAGCAATTAAATAATGAAATGTTTTGTTACAATATATAAAAACATATATAATCAGTCTTATTAAGTTAGAAATATTATTAGCTATTTCCTGATTTAAAGTGGGAAACTGAAACCCAACGAAAAGCAATCATGCATGCTTTAGCTATTTTCCCCAGATCATGAAGTTGTGTATGTTTGATTTGGCCAGGGTCTTGTCTACTAAGAGTCCACTGAGTAAATGCTGCCCCCTAGCAATAGCAAGAGAGAATAGTGACATTTAACATTTCATGAGGTGTTTTCATAAGGTCTGGTAATGTCAAAATTAGAACTGTTAATAGGAAAAACAGGATGCGGGCTCATTAACTTGATTTTGAAGAGCAGAAAATTATGCCTCAAAAACTTGTAAATGCATAAAAATGAAAAAGACTAAAAAAGGAACTATTATAAACTCTAGATGAATCTTTTGTCAATGAACTTTTTATTTGTAAACATTGCATGTTCTCTCCCTAATTTCAATTAACAGTACTTAAGAATATTTCAAACATTCTTACATAAAATCATTTTCTTCTACTTTCCAAATTCTACAAGATCCTTTGTCTATATCTGAGTTACTCTTGTCCTTTTAGCTATATACAGCACCACATGGCTTGATACAAAAGAAAATTCTCAAAAATCAAGAAAACATTCCATAGAAGATATGTATTGTTCCACTGTGCCACTCATTTTCAAAAGAGCATTGTTTTCCACAATGAAGGCGGATGATGGCTTCATAAGTCAGGGTAAGTTCGGTGGATGGGAAAGGGTCTCACACAAACAAACAAATACACAGTCCAGGCAGAAGCAGCACCGAACAGCTCTCCTCTACTGAACAGTACTCTCGGTCTTGCGGCTTTTCAGAATCTGGGGAAAAGAGCCTCAAGTACAAAACCTGCCTTCATTTCCACAACCATCAATACGGGGACAATACTTACGAGGTGAGAACTATAAATCCATAAGATAACAGTGATTTCTAGAGTAACTCTTTAGAATATTTTATTTTTTTTTAAAGATTTTATTTTTTCCTTTTTCTCCCCAAAGTCCCCCAGTACATAGTTGTATAGTTTTAGTTGTGGATCCTTCTAGTTGTGGGATGTGGGATGCCGCCTCAGCATGGCTTGATGAGCAGTGCGATGTCCGCACCCAGGATGCGAACCAACCAAACACTGGGCTGCCTGGAGGGGAGCGCGCGAACTTAACCGCTCGGCCACGGGGCCGGCCCCTCTTTAGAATATTTTAAATACAAAAAAAAGTTCTGTTCTGAAATTTTTGTGAACCAGTAAGCTTGAAGCAAAAGATTGTCGCTAAAATTAAGCGAGCAATATTCCTGCATTCTTATATATGAAAACTGTTATGCCAGGTGCTGCGGCAGATACAAAGAAACATGAACACTTGATTGACACATACAAACAGAGAGGTAAAACAAAGCAGTGCGGAACATAGTGCCTGGCACATCGTTGACTGCACTGAATAATACCATCTCGACTCTTGCCAGGATGTAAGTCAAGCTTCCTGAACCTGAATTTCCAGGATACACATCCCTGTTTTCTACCATCAGAAAATTTCACCTACATCTAAATGATCTGGCATTCTCTGACACATCGTTGATGGTAGAACCCCCACTGGGCTCCACTGATAATGCAAGCTTTTTTTTTTAACTACCCTGGTAATGTGGCTTGAGACTTGAAACTTCTTAGAGGATCTAAGTTTTCTTTCCTCATCGAACATGTGCTCACATTGCATCATCACCATTTTTTACAAAGCATTTTCATATATAACTTATGAGTCCTGTGGGTAGTAAGGCAGGTATTATCTATTTTTCCTAATTTATTGATGGGCCACCTGAGGCTCGAAGTGGGTCACTATGCCCAAAGTCACAGGTATGTAAACTACAGAGCAGGCACTAGAATTCAGGACTCTGACTGATAGTCTCTTGTTCTTTACACCACACACGGACAGTGGAGTAGACAGAAACAAGTTGGGTTACAAGTATTTTTCTACATAACCTGGTAATGTTATGCTCTATATACTACACTGTGGGTAAATTACCTCCCACTCTTATTGCGAACATAATCGGAAAGTCTGTTTTGTAGTTTTAGTTTCAGATCCTTCGAGAGGAGCACATTATAGAACTTTCTGTGATGAAGGAAATGTTCCACATTTGTAAAAGAAAAACATTTAAAAAGTTCTCAAATCCTAATATCCCAAAATAATAATATATGATAAACATTACTCTTGATATATTTCTGTGCAGACATAGCTAAAATTTTAGATAAAGAGATATACTTAGAGAAAACCTGGGTCATACTACACTTGGTATTTTTATGAACATGAAACAATTTTAAATTACATTGTCAAGTATTGATTATCTATTTTGAAAGATGATAAAATTAGTACACTTATACTTTCTATCACTTCTCTGACTTCTAATACCTCAATTTTACATCAAGATTTATAACATTTACATTCTATGTCATAACATAACTAACACAATTGTTTAGTATTAGTCCAAAGCTTAAACGGATTTAATGACCCACCCTGTCCTTATACCTAGTTCCTTGAGTTCTTAGTTTTATTCAGCTCCTTTCTGCTTGGATTTCATCATCTATTATTTTATATTCTGTAAAAAAAAAAAAGCTCCTAGGGGTTGTATTCCCTAAATTCTCGCATGCTTAAGTATGCCTATATGCTACATTTACATTTGAAAGACGACTTGGCTATCATGTAATTCCTCAATCAACTTACTTTCTCTCAAAACTTTATCCACAATTCTCCATGAATGTTGCTGTGAAATCTTATCTGAAATTCTCTGTGCAGTTACTTAAGTATATTTACCCTTTTCTGTTTTATTCTGTATGATTTCCTCAGAACTACTGCTTGTCATTGACTGGGTTTACACTTTTATTCTGGTGTACGCTGTTCTAATGAGCCTATTATTAATACAGTATTTTCAGGTTTCTCTGGGCTTCACCAGTTCACTTTTCACCTCCTTTTGTTGACCTGTGATCTGTTTTTGAACTCTTTCTTCTCTTCACCAAGCTCATTTTTTAAAGTGAGATCATGTTGTCTGCTATTTCTGTGAGATAGCACAAGACTGTGCTTTCTGTTTCTGTTTTTGTAAGTGGTTCTTTATTTCTTTTCTCCTTCCTTCTCTCTCCTTCACCATTATTTCGTTACCTATCTTCGAATGAGTGCAGCTTCCTGCTAAAGAGTGTTAGTGTGGTGGAGGGCAGAGGTTGGGGAGGGAAGTGTATAACCTCCATTCAAACCTCAGTAATCTTCAGGGCAGGGTACTGGACTCACTTCTGGTTTTTGAGATTCTTTTTTGAGCAGTTCTAACTATTTGTGAGGACTGCTATTTCATTACTTTTAAAGAATAAGAAAGAATAAAGAGGGGCTGGCCTGGTGGCGCAGCGGTTAAGTGCGCACGTTCCTCGCCTCAGTGGCCTGGGGTTTGCTGGTTCGGATCCTGGGTGTGGACACGGCACCGCTTGGCAAAAAAAGCCATGCTGTGGTAGGCGTCCCACATATAAAGCAGAGGAAGATGGGCACGGATGTTAGCTCAGGGGCCAGTCTTCCTCAGCAAAAAGAGGAGGATTGGCAGTAGTTAGCTCAGCTAATCTTCCTCAAAAAAGAAAAAAGAAAGAGTAAAGAGAAAATTGATTTAGTCTTTTAAAAAAATAGATGAAAATTCATTCTATCTTACAATTATCATATGGGTCTTCGGATCCTCTTATAAATCTATGATACATTATTGAAATCTTAGTGATCTTATTTTTTATCACGAAATATTCTATTCTTTTATCAAAGTAGGAATTATTTTATCATTACTCACCAATTATTCCCAACTATGCTAAAAAAGACCAAAATAAGAAAAGAGAATGAGGGAATTGCCTAGAAAGATGGTAAAATATTAAAATAAATCATCACTATTACCATCTTTCATTCTTCCTGTTGCGTCATCTAAAGTATTATATCATCTTTCAAGAAGATCTAAAAGATGAATGAGGACACCATCATTATAGTCTGTTTTAAATTTTCAATGAACATATAGTTGAGAAATCAGAATTTTTCATTTTCCACCTTTACGAGCAAAGAGAAGAAAATTGACAGAGGATAATGTTTCACAATTATTAGACCAATCATAAGACTGGTAGTAGTATTCTAGACTCTAGTGAAATGGTAACACTGTTCATTCAAGTGAAATTTCAAACTGTGAATTCTCAGGTGATGGTATCTTAGATGAATCCTCAAACACAAGAATGAGTAACAGTGTTAGCCTTTTAATGGGAAGGACCTCATCACACAATATTTTGCAACATGAACCTGGACCATCCTATTTTGCTTCTTAAAAAGACGTGTGAGGGTAATCTTTAATTTTTTAATGATATTTCTGCACCAAAATTTTATACAATTTAAGTGGACAAACGCTAAAGGTAGGTGTGTTTACAAAGTGATTGGAAGAAAATAGCTGATTAGAAAGAAATCATTAGATTTATCATTCTAACTTGTGTTCATAAACCTAAAAATGAAAATATTTTGCAATTATGGAACAAAAAAGATAGCTGTTCTCCAACAAAGTTATGAGCCCCGTCAGTATTTTGTTTTGATAGTTGCATTTTGACCACGCAAGTACAAGAAGAACCAGAGAAAAGCTAGATCCCATTAGAGATGCATTTGAAATCTGGAATCAGTATTTACAAGATGGACATGCTTCAGGTTCATGCATGACAGATGAGCAGAAAGTTCAAGGCATGCATATTTCACATATATATATTTCAAAACAAGGAATATATGGAGTAAAACTTGGGATCTGCTATGTTTAAATCTTTAGTAAAATTTTTCTTTTTCCTTTTTTTTTGAGGAAGATTAGCCCTGAGCTAACATCTGCTGCCAATCCTCCTCTTTTTGCTGAGGAAGACTGGCCCTGAGCTAACATCCATGCCCATCTTCTTCTATTTTATATGTGGGATGCCTACCACAGAATGGCTTGATAAGTGGTGCCATGTCCGCACCCAGGATCCGAACCAGCAAACTCTGGGCCATTGAAGTGGAATGTGTGCACTTAACCGCTGTGCCACGAGGCCGGCCCCTAAATCCTTAGTAAAATTTTTAATAAAGTTATTTTTACTATGCCTGTATTCTACTTCTGCCAATCATTCAAAAAATTACTTAAACATATAAAAATAATTTAAAAGGTCCATTAGACCCATATGATAAATGGTTAATTTTCTTTCCCTTGTATACCAAAGGCTATACTAGTTACATCTTTTGCACATACTGATTTCCCTAATACTTAAAAAGGAATCAAAAAGAGTAACTGCATAAACATACCTTTCTCTATTCTAACTTGACTTACAATATTGAACTGAAAAACTATAAAGTAGAAATTAGTAATAAAATCATTGGATAATTTAATGGTTCTGAGATTCACATTATCATTTTGGGGAAGGATTAGCTATACTTCCAGAGTACTTTTCAACGATCTCACTGAGTACTAAAAAATCTTCAAAATTTTCAAACAATTAATTTTAATTTAAGTAAAAGGGTATAAAACATGCTATATAGCATTTTCTGAGAGACAGAAGAGTAGCTTAAAAATCAAGCAAACAAAAAAGGTTAATTCAAAGTGGTAAGTGGCAATCTCACCAACTCAGACAAACAAGAAAGTCTTTACTGTTAGGATTATATTTCCTCTGACAAAGTATTTGTTAACTGATGCAGCCAGATAATATATCCATTACAGCTTGTAATATAATGCCTTTCTAAGTATAAATCATATTAATATAGCCAAAGAAACAGTGCAGCATGATCAAACTCCAATCATAAGTACAACAAGAACACCAATAATGGTTAACCCCTTAACACTTACTGTGTTCCTGGAACTGGGTTGAACAGTTTAATATGTACTACCTCATTTAATTTTCACGATAACTCTCTGATTTACTGTAATCAACATCAACAGTAAGAGGACTGTGGATATGAGAAACTAACTTACAATTCAGCTAAGAATTTGAAGAGTCAGGATGAGAACTCCGGCCACCGGACACCGCTGTCTAAGTGCTTACTCTCCACACCAGCTTTCTCCAGCCGTGGTCACAGTCCCCCGGGGATCTTCAGGACGTTTTAGGGGGCCACAAATTCCAAGGTATTTTCATATCGACACTAAGATGTTTTCTGCTCTTTTTTTTACCATGTTAACATTTGTGCTAACGGTGCAAAACCACTGGTGGATGAAACTGTTGGCAACTCATCACAAACCCAGACCGCGGCCTGAAGCCTAACAGCCATATTCCTGTGAGGGAGCGGAAATCACTAATTGTGTTACGCATCCTGCTAACTGTTTCACAAGAAGACAAACTGAGGAGCGTGCATACAGCACGTGTGCCTTGTAATGAAGGACAAAGACCGTCTCGAGAGAAAGCACTTGGACAGTCATTGGAGCTTCGAGTCAACATAGCTGCTTTTTACTTGAAAGAATGACATACGAAAAATGATTTTTTTCAGGCTTGGATATTTGGCATACATTTCTCAAAAATGAATGAAGTGAGCCTGTCACTCCAAGAAAAAATTCTAGCTGTCAGGCGAAGATTAGAATTTTGGAAAACTTTTATGTGCCACTGTGAGCTTGGCAGCTTCCCAATGCTTTATGGCTTTGTGAATGAGATTCATGGTGATATTAGTGAACTGATTTTTTTCATACTGTATAATGAACTGTTTCATAGTTGGAAGATCTACATAACTTAGCAAACCCATATTTTCCAAATGACCAGTGCATGACATTACAAAATCATGCATGGATAAAAGCCATTCAAAGTACAAGATAGACGGATGGATTTGGATGTAACAGAGTACGAAAAGTTCATCGATACGGTTTTAGATTGTACACTGCCACTAAGCTTTAAGAAACTACCACAGTCTGAAACGCCGTCTGCCAACCACACATCTGTGTGAGGCCAGATTTTCTTCACATACTTCAACCAAAACAATGCATCACAATCGACTAAATTTAGGAGCAGATATAAGAATCTAGCTTTCTTCTATTAAGTAGAGATTGCAAAAATATAAAACAATACTACTCTGTTTTGGAAAACAATTATTTTTCAGAAAAATATGTTATTTTGGTTAACATGCATTGGTTTTGTTATTGCCATTTTTAAATAAATTAATACAAAAGCATTTTTTAAATGTCCCAGTAAATATTGATAGATACGACCCACATAATCTCTTTGGGATTCTAGGTAATTTTTAAAAATGTTAAGGGGTTGTGAGACCAAAAAGTTTGAGAACCGCTGCTGTATGCCATACTTCCTTTCACTTGTGTCTCAATCAGTATAAGGATAACATCAGATTGGAAAGAGGGAGGGGGGATTCAACTGAGGATTTACTAAATAGGGAAACTTGCTGAATATTTAACCTGTGTGTATCTGTTCTTAGCAAGAAGGTACTAAAATATTACTTTACCATTCCTGGTGGAATTAGTAAGTCTTGGGTTTCCAAGATTTGGGCCTTTCTGAAAGGTAATTAAGCTCTATTGTAAGAAAGAGAGCTCAATAAGCCACTTGTATTCAAGGGCCTTAAAGAGCCCTAGGTCAGCATAATGGGTTTAGGACTACTGTCAGGGACACCATAGCTGTAGCCAGACAAAAGGATACATCCTAGCACTCTAGATACGGACCAGGACAGGTTAGTGGGGACTCGTGATGGGAAATTCAAAATATGGTGCACTTTCCTAATTTACCCTGTAACCACATCTTGATAAAATCTGAAAAGCTCCTTATCAGTAGTCTCCTCTTTAATTAAAATCTAAAATTTCTTTATGTAACAATAACATCGTCAAGGCTGGGAATAAATGATGGAACAAATGAACAAACAAGCAGATGAATACGTAAATATTTCTGAGCAATCCTTTCACATTTTCTCTTAGTACAAACTCAGTTGAATATAAATTCTGAAAAAAACGGTAGTGATAAGCTTTTAGGGAGGAGCACATCAGTAGTGGTGTAAGCATCCATTTAGACTGCAGTTGGGGCAGGCCCCGTGGCTGAGTGGTTAAGTTTGTGCGCTCTGCTGCAGGTGGCCCAGTGTTTCGTTGGTTCAAATCCTGGGCGGGGACATGGCACCGCTCATTGAGCCACACTGAGGCAGTGTTCCACATGCCACAACTGGAAGGACCCACAACTAAGAAGATACAACCATGTACTGGGGGGTTTTGGGGAGAAAAAGGAAAAAAATAAAATCTTAAAAAAAAAAAAAAAAGACTGCACTCAATGACAATGGTTTGCCCTATGCTTGCTTATCACTGAACTGTTAGCTTTATCTCAGCAGTGACAGCAGGTTCAAAGGGCACATACCACTGGGATACAGGCCTTATCACTTCTCTTAATGGCCACCTGACAACTTCTGTAGTTTGCAAGCTGAATGCAATTTACGACATTTCAGAAAAATAGTTGCCTTAAGAGCGAAGAAGCATACTTTCCTGTTCTCATTTCAAGGGCTGGTATATTTTCAGAAGCAGAAACACACCAAGAGAAAAATGATAACAATCACTCTGGTCCCAATTTTGCCAAATACACGTTACTCACACTATTTCTATGTAAATCACATAACTACTATGACATATATAATCTAAGCATCACATCAATGCACAATACTCCTAACTATTCAAGTTTCAGCAGCGCTGTGTTTGGAGTTCTGTGATCCATGGCAAATGGAAAGGAGCTAGGAGTCACAGTCCCTCCGGAGACAGGAGGCTGCATTTCAGTGATGGAAGGTTAACTAGGGCTTACTCTGATAGGATCAGTCACTGAGCAGGAAACTCAGTTTGGGATCTCATTACCAAAGTGCCCACCCTCGCCCTTAATGGATCCCAGCCTGTATTGTTGTTAGAGGAGCAGAAAGTCACCTAAACAATTATTTTAAAGGTAGAACACTGAAGGAAATAATTCAAGGAAAAAAGAAACACTGCATATACAAGCTAATGAAATGCAACTAAAAATATGTGATTATTAATAGAGTAAGAAAAATTCTCTACTTTATCACACCCCTCCTACCACTATTGTCAACAATCTCTATGTTAAAAACACCAAATCTGTTTTTAAAATTAAGTTTAAAAATATTCTCAACATTTTCATATTATCTACGGACTTGAGAAAGAGGCCAATGAAACACAATAAAGCAGACAAAAAAACAAGATAAAAGATTTCAAAACAATCTTCCTGTTAACATTACAACCTTGTTAAATACCTTTCACTTTGTCCATTCTCTGTTACAAGAAAATAGTTGTGGAAAAGGGAATCTTCTCCAGGATAAGATATATTCTTTTTTCCCTTTGTTTACTCTAGGATTCTCAATAGTGACAGAACGGCTCCCTAAAGGGGGATGTGTAGAGTCATTTTTCAGGAATATGTGTGAGCCTTTTATTGTCGCCACGATTAGGATTATTTCAGGCCATCAGTGGCTGGAGGCCGGGATGCCCAGCATTTGCCATCTACTGGACATTGTCATCCCACAAGGAACTGTCCACCACCCCACATGAATTACGGATATCTCATGAGACTAATCACATTACATATATGTCAATAATACTTTCATCATAATACTAGTATTAAAGAGTTTTTACAAGAAGTTATACAAAAATGTCCCAGGAATTACAGGAGGGGACATAATGGGGAGGGAAGCATAAACAGAATAAAGGCATTACATCAAAATTATTGAATAATTAACTCATCCTGTATAGCAGCACATTTAACAAACACCAGTGTATCCTTCACCCAGATTTAACAAACATTATTAATATTTTGCAAGAATTGCTTCAGAAATTTTTAAAATCAAGATAATATATTATCAATAGAATGGAAGGCCCTCTTGTACCACTCCTTAATTCAAATTCTTTTTTAAATATGTTTTGTACTTTCTATAACTTTCGTAAGAATGCTTTCCTTATGGAAACTATAAATATGACATTCCATATTTAGGTCTTCCAGTCAATCTAGAATTTATTTTTACGTATGGTGTGAGATTAGCTGTGATCCCCACCTCCCCTCCGTAGTTATCCAACTGTACCAGGGTATTTATTCAATAATCTTTCTTTTCTAATTGATTTATAGAGTCATCTCTGTCATACACCAAATTCTTTATATGGGTGAGTCTGTTTGTGTTTTCTCTTCTGTTTTACTAGATGATATGACTATCACTGTATTAATTTTCTTTGGTTAATATTTGCCTGACATACATTTTTTATCTCCTTTTTGACCCATATCCTTAAATTTTTGCTCATCTCTTATAAATAGCATATAGATGGACTTTTTAAAAATCTGAAAATTTCCTTTATTGGGATATCTAATTAGCTTACATTCTTTCTATGTTTTTATACAGGATTGGTTGACTGTTCTTTGTTCTACACATCCCCCTTCTATTGTTTTAGAAGTTACACGCTCTCTTTCTATTATTTTAGTGATTATCATTACATTTTAATCACTTTAATATGCATTCTTGTACTTCTGCATTTCTTGTGAACGGAGACACTGACTGCCCTTTGTTTGAGATTATATTTTCAAATACATTTGCATATAAACAGCCTTGGAAAAGAGAGATAGAATCTCCCTTTCAGCAAAGGACAGGTTTTCTTAAAACCTTGGAAGAAAAAAGATAGTCTCTCTCTCTCACCAGAGCAAAGAGAAGGCACGCCTACTGTCCCATATAGTGTCCACTATACTGTCCATTATAGAGTTCTTCTCCTATAATGCCATCCACCATATATGCAGGTGTCCTCTGGACCCTACACTATCTCTATAGGATTAGGAGCCCAGGGAAACACCACCAATGTGCTAATGTTCATGCTGCATGCTGTGTGGTGTGAGTGATGAAGTCCTCTGTCTCTGACCCAGGAGTCTTGGGTTTTCTGCCAGGATCCGTGAAACAGTTACAGGCTCAGTTATTACCTTTTACGTAGGGTGAAATCCCAGATCTGCAAAGGTCCCTGACTTGATGTCTAACTATAACGAGTGTATTTATTTTCCCCTTGCATAACACAGAAACATTAGCGTTCCACCTCCTCTTACCGTTCATGTTATTGTTACGGAGAATTTTATTTCCATATTTAATTAGACTTACAAACTTGTGAGGATTAGAGGCATGGTTTATTTAAAGAGGGAGGAGCAGTACTTGGCACAGTCAGCACTCAACACATGTTCACATTAATAAGTTTAAACAGCACTTTTTGCTCACCACTCCTCATACCACACTCAGAGTTCCATTGTTCTGATTATCTAAAGCAGAGAGAAATTATTTTTCCTTTTGTGATTCCTTTCTTAGTACCATCTATGTTCATGAATATATCTAGGATTTTATCAGACTGCCTTCAGAATTCCACCATAATTTTCTACATAAATGCTTCCTGTCAACCTGTAACACTGACTGAACCAATGTAGTTTCCTGTTCAGAACTGAGCACAATTAGGTGCTTTCAAGAGAATGCTTTGAAAATAATTCTCTCTTCTTTCAGTCTGTATCTTAGTTATTATTTTTTCCCTCAAAACTCTAACATAATTACCAACTCAGCAGTCAGCTCTTCTACAACATCTTCAACTCTAGTCAGAAGACGTCACCTAGTTGTTTCGTATTATATCTCACATTCGTAATGTGAAACAAGAAAGGATGGCTTATATAAAAACGAATACTTACTATGATACTATATATACTGGTTAAGATTTTTACAAGATTTTTCATCTCTATCCATAATTATAGGGCTTGTCCTTACTTTATTTCTGTTTGTTGTACAGTCTGCGTATGTTCTTTTAGGAGCCCTCATTGAATTAGCCATGTACTAAAATGAAAGGTATTTCTCCGCCAGCCTAGAAGCAAATGACACCGTATATGTGAAGGATGGCTACTTCAGGCCTGAAGCCACATCACAGAGATCACAGCAGCCTCTGCTCAGTACATAGAGCAGTGGACTCAGGGTAAGTACACCACATTTTAGTCTCTACCCTCCAAATGGAAGATGAACTAGACCGGGGCAGAGGGTTGTCAAATTACGTAAGTTAAAGTTGTGGTTCTGTGACTAGTTTTGTTACCTCCCGGAACACTAAATTTCTTATCTATTAAATGCTGAAATTATCTGCTTATATGCCTTACAGATTTATTTTGAGAATCCAATGAAATAATATTTATGAAAGTATTTTTAAACTTCAAAGCACTCTGCAAGTATTTATACTATAAGTGTTATTGTTAACACTGTAAAAGCATTAGTTGAGTGATAACATAAACATTTTCACCCTTAATCTTACCATCAATATACTGGTCTCTGGATATAAGCCTTAAGAGGAAAGCCATGATCAGAAAACAAAGAAGGTTAAGATGGAATAAGGAGATCTCTATCTCAAAAAGTGTTCTGTGAGGTTTAAAAAAACCTATGATCCTGGACTCCAACTGCCTTTAACAGGAGGTCTGATCCATGTCACACACCGCAGATAAGAAACAGGCTGTGCTACACCTGGCTAACCTTTGAGTCAGCTCTGACTTTTGGTTTGACGTGGACTACGAAGAAGCTAAGGGAGTAAGCTGCAATCTGGCAAGGCTTCCAAGGTAATACATCAAGCAAAGCAGAAGCAGCTACTTAAGAACTCACTGAAGTTCTAGTTTCTTACTTCTTGAAAAGAAGCCCTGAGTATCATTAAATCCAAATGAAAACGCTTCACAGCACAGTTTAATACAATGCTCATACTGAGTTTTCAAAACAATTTGACAGTATCAAGAAACATAATATACTTTCCCTTTACTTAAGGCTGAGAATATGGAAGGAACCACACAAACCTGATGACAGGCTACAACTAGCAGCAGGAACTTGTTTAGATATATGGACTTCTATGACAACAAAACTTTAAAAACAGTATTCTCTCGTGCTGCCAATTCCTGCTTTACTGTTTACCTCCTGTTCTATCAGTGCACCTTGTACTTACATCCGGAATAAACCCAATCTCATTGAGATGATTGCTCAGCTCTGGATCATGGAACGCAATCATCTGAGAGAACACAGCCAGATACTCTGAAATGACAACAGAGTTTAAGGCAATCATCGTCTTTATACAGTACTTCAAATAAAGACAGTAAATTCACAAAAATGACAGTTTTACTTCTATTTTGAATGAAATTTAATTTCTCCATGAAGAAAACATACTTTAATAGATAATTTTCTGTTTTGTTACCACTTTAATCACTTACTGATATTGATGAGGATTATTTTGGGCTGGTTACTTTTAAAAACTGCAGACAGGAAAGAAACTCTGAAAAGTAGAATTTACTTACCCTTTGTTAAGAGATATTTACATTTGTAAAGGAAATCTCCATCTGTAAAGGTGTCTCCCGCTCTGTGCCAGGAAGAAGGGGGGATGACCTTATCTCTAGAAACTCTTAATGGGGAAGGCAAGGACTTAAATCTGCATAATAATCTTATTCTTATTTACTGTATTTGTCTGGTAACCTCATGTAACTGATTCCTCCCACCACCAACATCCCCTTTTGTCTTTAGCTGAAGATGACATTTGAGGTGGTAGCTTTAGCCATTTTGGCGAGTTGCTCAGGTTGCCTGAGCCTCTCCCATGTATACATGTTATAAAGCTTTGTTTAATTTTCTCTTGTTATTCTGTCTCATGTGAATTTAATTCATTCTGCGGCCAGAAGAACCCAGAGCGGGTAGAGGAAATGTCTTCCTCCCCTACAGTTTGGTGACTTGGATGGGATAAAATTCCACTGGCTGTGATGAGGATCAAGGCTGCCCCAGGGAGAGAAGCCCAAGGTGACCTGCCCAACATACCGATCTATATCATCCTCCGAAGCACAGCACATCCTGACTTGATCCAAGGTGACCTGTCTTACATACCGATCTATATCATCCTCCGAAGCATAGCACATCCTGACTTGACCCAAGGTGACCTGTCTTACATACCGATCTATATCATCCTCCGAAGCACAGCACATCCTGACTTGATCCAAGGTGACCTGTCTTACATACCGATCTATATCATCCTCCGAAGCATAGCACATCCTGACTTGATCCAAGGTGACCTGTCTTACATACCGATCTATATCATCCTCCGAAGCACAGCACATCCTGACTTGATCCAAGGTGACCTGTCTTACATACCGATCTATATCATCCTCCGAAGCATAGCACATCCTGACTTGACCCAAGGTGACCTGTCTTACATACCGATCTATATCATCCTCCGAAGCACAGCACATCCTGACTTGATCCAAGGTGACCTGTCTTACATACCGATCTATATCATCCTCCGAAGCACAGCACATCCTGACTTGATCCGATCTGATTCTTATCTAAAGTTATAGGACTACCTAATAATCAGACCCCACCTGCACTGATACCATTTTAACGACTTTTTCTTTACATAATCTTTCCTTTGTCTTGTAACTCACATACCTATGCCTTAAATTTAGCCCTACCCTCAACCCATGTTTGCAGTTTTTTACTGCCCATGGGTCCTGTTCCCATGCTATTCCATACTATTCTCTGAATAAAAGAGCACTACTGCCAGACCTTGAGAATCCAAGAAATCTTTCTTTTGACTCCTTGACTCACCGAGCCTGCATCAATACTATTAAACAAACATAGCAAAAAGCTATGCCACAACTTATTTTCTACCTTCAGAGCTATCAGTTCATTTCTTGAATCACAAATTGTACACATGACGAATGATGTCTTCCTATTAAATTCAACAAATACACTTTCTCTAGCAATATTAAATGTCTCACATTTACCGTATATTCAGAAAGTGTAACAGATATTTAATAAGGAACAACACTTCGTAAGCTGTTGCAAATGGGATAATTATGCCTCAAATTTGTTTATATATACAGATGTAGGCATCTGTTCCAGTTCCACTCATTTCCATCTAAGACTCTGCATGTGGCACATTTAGGAATAACGTCTGAAATTTACATAATATTATAAATCAATGTTACCTAAATAAAAAAAGAAAACAGGTAAACAGTAGGCAATTAAACATATCTGCTGTTGACACTAATCCTATTCTAATTCAGAGGGTTCAGCTGGAATATGAGGAATACTTCCTTATTTTTTCCATTCTTTCAACAAATTACTATTCTTGCCCATTTACTTACTATGTACTAATCTAAACAAGACACTGGCAACAATCAACTCAAGGGAAAGTAACCATCATATTTTATTAATTAGAAACAAATTAACACATATTTCAAAGAGCTCAACTTATTTATTTTTTGAGATTGACATAACAATAACTCAATGAATGTTTTTCCTCAATTAATAACTTCAACTCTTCCCTTTAATAAAGTAACAGATCTATTTTTCAAACCAATTATTTGGTGAAAATAATCTCTAAAAATAATGTCTGCCTTTCTTTTCTAGTTTTTAAAAGTTCTTTTATTTTTAATATTTGAAGAAATAGGACTAAATCCTTGACAATCTGTTAGTATAAGTAGCCTTCCCTCATTTTCCTCAATTAAAACTTTGCTTTTAACGACCACAATGTATTATATAATTGTTTACCTATGTGCAATGCTACATATTTTACAAAGAGAAGCACCAAGGCCAAAAAGAAAAGTGGAGGTGGTGCTGTATTGAATACCATGATAAAGCTGAATTCCAGAGCTAATGTGAACCTTACCCATGGGTACTGGATAAAGAATGGGATGTGATTAATACTTTTCTTGATCTGAAAATCAAGAAAATTGATTTTCTTTATTTTACTGCAACAGAATCCATTCTATCTATCCACTGTCTCATCTTTTCCTCTAAGAACAAGAAAGGTACAATTAACATCAGCTTCAAGAGTTATAGATTAAAGTGGAGACCCAGGACAGACCCCATGGCCCCAGGGAACTTCCACGTTTAACTTTTCTTTAACTTCTTTTCTTACTTCCAATTAGTGACAGTATGTTTATAGTCCTAATTTACCCAGGAGCTAGAGTTATGCAACACCAACAATCACAAGCATTCAGCTGTATCTTGATGAAAGCATAGTTATTAACTTCCAAAAAGCTGCTTCATTTCAAACCAGAAAATCATGCTTCAGGTAATGCTCCACAACTATGCTCCTTTATTAAATAGCATTCTTATTTGAGCCTTATAAAAGATAATTACTATGTGAGATAACATGGCTAATTGAGGATATACTAAAGAAACCTAATCCATCATGAAAATATTTTCCTCGTGTTCTGTCAAACATTGATGGCTAGATTTATATGATATACAATATGCATTATAATTGCACATAAATATGAAATCTGTGTAAACACATATATATGTATATGTACAAAATACACACAAATATACATATACATTTTATATATTATTATAGGCTGTATATTATTGCATATATGTTATATAAGTTATAAGGCTGGCATAAATTTGATTGCTCACGACAGGCTTTGGAATGAGACATACTATGGCTTGTTATACTCAGAAAAATTTCTTTAAAGGGGGAATATGATAGAACTGATGAAAAATGCACTATGTCATATTTCAAGTTATTTCAGAAATTCAGCAAATTAAAAAAAAACTGAGGGCCAGCCCAGTGGCACAGTGGTTAAGTGCACATGTTCCACTTCAGTGGCCCAGGGTTCACCAGTTTGGATCCCGGGTGCGGACATAGCACCACTTGGCAAGGCATGCTGTGGCAGGCGTCCCACATATAAAGTGGAAGAAGATGGGAATGGATGTTAGCTCAGGGCCAGTCTTCCTCAGAAAAAAGAGAAGGATTGGCAGATGTTAGCTCAGGGATAAACTTCCTTAAAAAAAAAAAAGAAAGAAAAAAAGAAAAAAAAAAACCCAAAAAACTGAAATGCATATGTCCTTTGATTTGTAAACAAACCTGAGAGACTTTAAGGGTAGCCGCAGAAAAACAGACCAGTAGTCAAAATAAAACAAAGGATTTCACAGATATTACTGCTGACTCTTTTAAAATATTCAGAAAACACTCTAAGTGTGATTTCTAATAATACAGATATACAGGTAGAGCCATATAATAACCCCCAAATAGTATTTTATAACTAATAGGTGACCCATGTAAGGGTAAAGACTATTTAAAAAAAAAAAAAATCAAGGTATTTGTAAAATTTCTCCTTAACCTTCAGGTGAAGTTTAATGTTTCACTACTATACAAATTATGTCTAATAAAAATTTTCTGTGTTTTAATGAAATTTTATACCTCAATTTTTTGCAATGAGATATAAAATGAAAATAAGTTGTCTTTTTCCCTTCTAAACCCTCCCCATATTAAAAATTCTTATTCCTCTCCTTTAAAACAGCTTCTTGTTACATACTTTAAAATGACAATCCACAAAGAATTCAGTGTAAGGATATTACTTGATACTATCATATTTTTGAGCAGCTGTTTAGAAATAAGCTGTTTGTTCAAAAAAAAAAACATAAAATAGATACAGAGATGAAATTTCAAAAAGTCCCACACATGGATATGCTTATTTTTTCCTTCTTGACCAATCTTTCTGATTTCATTCTTTTTGCTGGGGTAAGAAGTAGAGGGTGATGGGCAACAGATTGAAAGCAAAAGGTTTCCTCTGCTCACAAATAAAAAATGGCATTCTCAGTTCTATAATTATTTGTTATTTTCCATCAGGCTGTTAGTTTATCCTGAAGATGATTAAGTATAGATAAATATGCAGAGCCATAAATCTCTTGTCAACTATAATGTGCCCAAGCTAAACCATTTGGTGACATTTTCACTCACAGCACTCAAAAGAAGTTGAAGTTACTTTACTGTGTGAAAATTAATAAACAGAAACCTCATTATAATGCAGTCGGGAGGCCAAAAGGGGGAGCTCTCACACCCTACGTCGATGGTGCCCAAGGGGAGGAAGAAAGACTTGCTCTTCTTGACGGCAAGAAGTTCAGCCCATGAGAAACTGTCACGACTCAGCCAGGGAGTTGGAACACTTTGCCCCCTTTGTTTACAGTAGGCTCCCAACCTCCTCTACCCTCCGTCAGCGCCCCCTCTCCCCTGCTGCTGGGACTCGCACGTGACTCGCCATACTTGCAGACCTCAAACTGCCATTCTTTGCTGATCCTGAATAAACCCATTTTTGCTGGAGAAATAACAGATTGTCTACTTGTTTAAGGTCAACAATTGCAAATGAACCTAATTAGATTATTTCCTATTACAAAGTTTGCAGGCTGTAAAATTTGGCTTACTGTCTAAAGTCACAAGAACAAGCACCAAGCTTTCTGTCTAAATGGGAAGACAGAGGTTCAAAAGAAGAGAAAAAAAGAGAAAGGTAATTTTTAGGGCTACATTGTGAGCCATTTTCTTTTTGATAAAAAGATAAAAAATGTATGAGCAAACTCACTTTGCGCCTCAGGGTAGTTCTTATAACATTTCTAGTAAAGGTAGAACATTTCTGTCTCAGGAAAAATACCCTCAGTCACACAATGCAAGACATTCTTGAAAATGGCAAGGCTATATGCCCAATGCATTTCCTGCTCTCTCTCAATATCCTATCATCAAGTCATCCATGACAAAGATGTGCATTAAACTGGAAATAGGCAATGCACTGTTTTTCCAAATACATAACCCTTTATGGTGAAGTTGCACATTACCCCTCGTTGTTACTGTTTGATGAGAAAGGAGATTTATATCACACTCCCATTTTGACAACTGGACTTTAGACTTTGACGTCTGTCTTCCTTTCTCCCTCCCCCTCAAAGACTTATTGAACGTCTATGTGTAGTATGACCACACATCCTACTTTACCTGGCAGAGCCCAGCTGCACCTGTAGACTCAGTGTCTGATGCAGTTAATGTCCCTTTTAACTCTCAAAAACATCACAGTTTAGTTACATATCCACTCCTAGCTGCATGTGGCACACATTAAATGCTAGGGATACAGTGAAGGAGATACCACTCTTGCCCTCAAAGGATTTAGAAACACATATACATAGACAGAAAATTGGGGAAATTTTCACCAAATTTAATTTCCCCGGTTTATACGTATTTTCCTCTCTCTTTCCCTTTCTGACCTGTAGCGATCACATCTTTCAACGGTCCAAGTATGGATTTGCCTTGGTTTTACAAACAGTACAAGAATATGTTTAACGTTGTGGCAAAATTCCAATGGCTGTGTTAGTGACAATCCACAGCAGAATGACATCAAAGAACAGTTTAAGTTTTAGAGGCCAGTTTTCTGGGTTGCTCCTTTCTTAAGTGCAAAGTGACACTAAGGTATAGTTGGGTTTTCCACAAAGGGTTAGTTCCCATTCCTAATAACTAAACGACCGCTTCTCTTCATCGGCCAGATTTTTCTCTTCAATAGCCTAAAGTATGTCTTTCCTACAATTTATAAGCTTGCTTTGCAATATCTCTGAAACTCTAATCAATCTATCCCTTTGAAATCCCTCCATCTTTTTCAATCCAGCTGGTATTCTAAGGTTCTGAATCTCAGAGTAATCTTAGTAATCTCAGATCCGAACCAGCAAACCAGCGAACCAGCGAACCCCCGGGCCACCAAAGTGGAGCGCGCACGTGAACTTGGCCACTAGGCCAAAGGGCTGGCCCCTCTTTCTCTTTTCTTTTCAGCTTCTTTATCTTTTTAATTTACATTTCCTTTCCTGTTTCCTTTCTAATTATTTTCTCATTATATTGACCTCTTATATTCTAGTTTTACACTTATTTCTAAGTAAGTAAAAATATTGCTAATTGGGACCCCACTTGGTCAGAATTTTTGATAAATCAGACACAACCTGTAGTTGTGTCCTGCTTTGTCTATTCAAATTGAGAGAATTATACCAAACCATAATAATATAAGTATAAAGAAGACATATTATCAGCTTTAAGTTGTTTAAAGTTTACTAGAATTAATAAGACATATATGTATAAATAAAAAGTCTAAATGAAGGGGGTATCTGATAAGTTTTATAAAAACGGTAAAAGGGGAGACTGTGTGACCAGCTTTGCAGTCTGTTCTAAAAGAAATACAGAACTATAAGAAAATCTCCTGCCCTTAAAACATTAAAATCTTCTTCAAAAGATACGACATAAAGCAACATGTAATGCCATGATTATTATACTAGCAAAAAACCTGTAATAATGATAGTAATAAAATAGTAATAATAGTAAAAATAACAATAAAATATTAACAATTATTGTTATTGAATTGAATGTTTCTATATGCCAGGTATTTACATATGTTATTATGTTTAACCTTTACAACAATCTTTATTTTAGATATGAGAAAAATTACAACGAGCAAACTATTTGTCCAAGATTCACAATATGTAATGAGGCTTAAATTTGAAACAAAGTTTGTCTGATTCAAAAGTGTTTATTATCAACTTCTGTTACATTACTTTCAAAAAGGAGTTCAGAAAATTATATTGCAAGTTTGAACGTGGCTGAGTACTCCAGAAAGAATTCACAGATGGTTGCCTCTCTTGGACTCTGAAGGAACGGTGTATTTTAGGAAAGCAGGAGAAATGGAGGATATTTTGGGTTCAAGCATGGGGAATGAGATGAAAGAGAAGTGTTTTTAATATCTATTTACTTAGACAAACACTGTTTAACCTTTGTACTAATTCACAATAGGCTTGCTCCATGGTGAAGCTTTTTATGGGCAATTTTAATTGTGAGACAGACAAACAGCTTGACTTGACTTTTCTTAAACTGGGATGCCTGAATTTGAACTGAACTGAGATTAGATATTAAATTCTTTGTGGACTTAGTGGAAAGACTAAACTTAACCATCTCTTCATGGGTTTTAGTGATGGTTTAATCACCCTATCTGATCAGGTGAAAATCATAAATTTAACTGAGTAACAAGCACTTGCCCTGTAAACAGACAAGGAAGGACATTTGCTTACCTTGTATTACATGTGAGTTGTCTTTCAAGAAGAAGTTATACAGGTATTTGGGGATAAAGGCAGACATACACGCATAAGCCAAGGCTAAGAAAGAATACGGCAAAGGGATAAACAAATTAGCTAACGGGTAAACGATCAGCAGTCACTCACTCAGCGCACATTCCTTGAATCTACTATTAAACAAGAGTTATGTTAATAATTAATGGAAACAGAAAATCAAGGGTAGAAAATCCCTCTATCGTTTAAAATAGTATTTTGGACAACAAGAGATAATCACCCCAGCAAGTTTTCAGTTTCAAACCCCTGTGGCAATCATTATCCCACAATAATAAAAATCCTTATTACCAGACTTTATACATTTTTTAAATCTCTAAACATGATCATCATTAATGAGCTATACAAACCTCAAGATCCTTAATTTTTGCTGATACAAACAAAAGAGCGTGAGAACTTTGGATTTAGAAATGCTAGTCATAAATTGTTTTTTCAAACACTGATCCTTTACTATTCCTGGATCAATATGTATGATAATGGACGATGCCTAACTAAATACAGGAAAACTAGTCTAGATTAATGAGTAATGATATCAGAGAACTGTACATTTAAAAACTATTCAAATAAAGAAATTTTAGTTTCTGGTTTACGCTATCTAACCAATTGCAGAAATCTATGCAAATTATGACAAAAAGCAGAATTTGAAAAGATGGAGATTATGAGACTGAGCTTCTAGAGACTCATGCTAGATATGGTGACACTCTCTACAACACGTGATATCATTCGGGATTTGAGTCAATTAAGTTTAACAAATATTTATTGAAAAACATACTATAAAAAGGGCATTATAACAGAGGGACAGAAAACAAAAAATCTTGTCGTTAAAAAAATATGCTAACCAAAAAAACGGGTTATATATTAGCATATAAATAACTATAATGCAAAACATACACAAGATAAAGTTCTGGAAATATTAAGTGCTGTACAGGCTCAGGAGGGAGAATAAGAAAAGTCTTCATTAAGGAAGTAGAGGTTGAAATGACATGCTTTGGAGATGCAAGAGCAATATAGATTTCTTTACAAATTGTTTGGAAAGTATACATAGACTAAAACTAATCTTTAAAGAAGTCAGAATTTTCTCCAATGTTTCACAAAAATGGTCACCAAAGTGGATGAGCACATTTGGTATAAGCAGATTCTCCCCTAAATCTTTAGTCTCTGCCTGGTCACGACTGAAACTCCCCAGCAATCAATTAATCTTTCACGTTCTCTAAAAGGAGTCTAACACATTATTTCATAGAAATTTACAGCATCTATGAGGAAGAAAGCAAGAACCTTACAAGGAAAACAAAAACCTTTCATGTTTGAATAAAATATTTTAGAATAATATGCACAATGATTATTTAAATGACAAACAGGCTTACCTTCATTATTGAAATTTAAATATAGGAATGGAGCACAAAGTGAGTCAAGACCTGATGGGGAGGGGTTGGGAGAAAGAATTCAAATAAATGTAATCCAGTAGAATTGCAGGTATACGTAGATAATACGTGGATTATGTAGATATAGACCTTAAATACCTTCTTATATGCATTACTTCTATATAGATTAAGCATTATCAGGATTACCCACGCAGAAATGTATGACCTCAGGGTTATGGTGAAGAGTAACTGATGGTGACTGGCACATAGCAAATGCCCAGTACAAATCAGCTATTATGATTATCAATATTATTATGAGTTGAAGAGAGAAATACAGTAAGAGAAAAGTGTAAAAATGATAGAAGCCTTAGGATGTAATCGCATCTCTGAGCCTAACTGTGATCTGGGTACTCGCTCCACATCTCCAGGCAAGGTTCCTCATCTCCGAGCCTAACTGTGGGACCTGGGCAATCGCTCCACAACTCCAGGCAGCCTTCCTCATCTCTGAGCCTAACTGTGGGACCTGGGCAATCGCTCCACATCTCCAGGCAGGCTTCCTCATCTCTGAGCCTACCTGTGGGACCTGGGCAATCGCTCCACATCTCCAGGCAGGCTTCCTCATCTCTGAGCCTAACTGTGGGACCTGGGCAATCGCTCCACATCTCCAGGCAGGCTTCCTCATCTCCGAGCCTACCTGTGGGACCTGGGCAATTGCTCCACATCTCCAGGCAGGCTTCCTCATCTCCGAGCCTAACTGTGGGACCTGGGCAATCGCTCCACATCTCCAGGCAGGCTTCCTTGTCTGGGCGATGGGGATTTGTCTTACATGTTTCTCAGGGACAATGAAAGAAAATCTTCTAAAAATTGTAAAGTACAAATATGTGACACACTCCCTTTATTGATAATGCTATTTATATGTTCTCATGTTGAACGAATGTACATAAACCTACCTATAATTTTTAGGAAAATATAGAACTCTTTTTTAAAAAGACAGAGCTACTAGGAAAAATAATGCTTCATTTTAAGTTTGGCTAGAAACAGAGAATTGAAATATAAAAACTACTCTTCATAACAATGAATTCAAAAATAGGACTGGGTGGAATGGGTTTCTCATTCACGAATTTATCAATGACAAAAATAATTATGAGAAAACCTAGAAATCAAGGCTGTGGAGCATTAAAGATATTTAAAAAAGAGAGACAATAAATAAAATGAGTAATTTAAGGTGATATCCTATTCCCCCAACTCCTAATAACCATGATAAGCATATGTTGTGAATCACTAGATGTCAAGAATATCAACTAGCCCCAAATTATTTAAGGTATGAAATTATTTTATTATTTGCATGAGCATTGAAAAAATGTACCCATAAAGATTACAATAGCATGAAATATTCTTTCTACTTTCCTAACAATGTGATGGCAAGTTGTCTCATCGAATATCATATATTTAAATGATATCTACTACGTATTTAGACAAAGTTAAAAAAAAAGTTCTCATATAAACCTCTCAAAAAATGGATCATAGCTTTAGTATTGACTTTTTTCAAAGCCAAGGATATTTTGATTATTTTGTTTTAATTTTTAAAATTGTCAGTCATGCAACATGCTCCTAATACTTCAAAAAGAGTCCTAATAAATTAGGGAAACAAAGTTACCTTGCCAATACACAAGATCAGGATGGGACACCACCCAGGCTTTCAGTACACGTCTAAACTTTGCATGACCTTCTGGTGATGATAAGAGTTCATCATACTGATGACAACGAGGAATATCCACTTCAATCTGTAAAAAAGCAAAATGATAAAATGGAAATGTAATAAAGTGATCTCCAATAAACTCCAAAATAAGGAAAAGCAGAGACTGAATTATGAATTTCAGAATAGGTCACCTACATAATCCTGGTGTCTGAAGTTTTTGAATTTTATATTAATCCTCTGGAAATACCAAAAAAGTTACATGTATACTTAAACAAGGAAAACAGACTATTTCTTTTGAAAAGGTATGTACTAATACATTTTTCAAAAAACTTCCTTTACAACCTGGTCTAAATAAAGGGCAAATTTTCAGATAAAAACTTGCAATTATTAGGCAAAGTTACTTGGCCTACACTCTTTTTTGCTGAGCAAGATTCACCCTGAGCTAACATCTATGCCAATCTTCCTCTATTTTCTTTGAGTGTGTGGGCCACCAGCACCACATGGCTGCTAACAGGGCAGCATAGGTCTGTGCCCGGGAACTGAACCCGGGCCACTGAAGCAGAGCATACTGAACTAGGCCACTGGGGCTGGGCCCTGGCCTACACTCCTTTAAGCAACAGTTCTAGCTCACTAACTTGTGAGTATAAGAGTTATGCTTAGTCTAATACCATATGCACATAAGGGCTGCTGAGTACTCATAAGGACAAGAAGAAAATTCCTCATGTCTTTCTAAAATTTAAAGATTTGGCAAATTGTCTTAGGTTGTTTAAGAAAACCTAAATCATACTTGTCTATCTGTAGGAATTGGAGTATCTTTATCAATTGCATCATACTTCGCATGAATAGCCCCCTGCAAAAAAAAAGATATATAAATTATTAATTAGGCAAAATCTACTTCTTATAAACATCTATCTTTGAAAACAATTAGAGAGAGGCACATTCAAACCCAAAGTATACCTCTTAAGAAAAACTCTTCATCTTTGACAATCTGTGATGAGAGTCTGTGACAACTGGCAGACATATGAATTCTACAAACCAGAAGACAGAGGCATTGATCGAGTCACTCAGCTACCGAGTGTGCTTACTCAGCCTCCACAACACAACAGCCCTGCTCTCTATCCACTGCCATCTCATATGCCGTAAGTTTCATGAAGAAACTTTTAAAAACTTGGGTGGGGTGGGGAGGGCGGTTATCCCATGAGAAATATTCCTGTTAAAGTTGGTAATGAAATAAAAAATAAAAGGAAACTGTTTCAAGGAGTGGTACTTCAGCCCTAGGAGGCAGAAGTTAGGGATAAATTAAAGAGTGAAATGTCAAGTACTTATGGAACCATTAAGGGACTAAATGGATCATTTACATTTTTCAGTTATACCATTACAGAAGGAATAATTGGACAAGCCATCTCAAATTTTGGTCATGTTCTATAGGACCAAGCATGGAACAATTCTTGTTACTCTGGTTTACTGTAATGGTAGAGAAAGAGCCAGGAATTTGGAGGTCAAACTCTGACATTACATGCTGTATCAACTTCTCTGGCACGTCTATTTAACAAGAGATTTGGACAACCTGACCTCGGAAGTCCTCTTGAACTTTAGCACTATATGGTCTACAATTCTAACTATTAATGTATGGTGTGGAACAATAGGCATTCTTGTAAAGCAACCAATCAAACTTTATAGACTCTTATCAAGGTAATCAAGAACTCTTTCAACAGCAAGTTAAAAGGATTGAAAATAGTTGGGGGAATTAAAACACAAAAAATTGGTGGGGGAGATCCATAAGTTATCTGTAAGAGAATATGTGATGGCAGGATGACAGAGAAATTGACAGGAAATGAAAAAATCTTGCAAGGATCTGGCCCGTTATCATGACTGCCGTTACTGAAGTTCTCTGTTAGTATCGCAAGCCACCCTAATACCGCTGTGACACCCCTCCTTCCCTCACTGCCACAGGTACGGTGCTGCAGAAGACAGAGCAGCTGTTTCTCTTGGCTGCACGGTTCTGGGGAGATGGACATGCCAAAAGGCACTAAAATTATGTTAATGATTTTTGACAAGGTTCAAATTGGAGTGGAAGATTTCTTCAAATTTAGACAGAACTCTTTATAAATAGGCAATTCTATCGTATTCCTAAATGAACAGACTTTATTAGCAGGACTAAACACTTATACATATATATTCTCAAAATATTCTGATTTTAAAATTAATAATCAAGATAACTTCTGTGAGTCTCATTAAACAATAAATAGAATAAATCTAACAAACCTTCAATTATATTTTTATATTCTACCTAGTCTATTCTTTTCCTCTATTCCTTTCACTTAAAATTGTCAAATATTCTTAATGCTCACATTTTACTAGATAATTTTCCAACAACTTGAAAAACATATATTCAGAAAGCATTTTCCTTCTTCTTTCTTAGCACTACTGACCAGCTGCTAACCTACTTTTCTTTCTTACCTCAACTCCCAGAAGAGCAGCCCAGGTTAAACCCCTCATTAGAGGAGGAATGTCAACTCTTGCTTCTTTCCAGATCTGATTTTTTTTATATGGATACGCCTAGAGATGAAGAAAGATATGAAAATACCACACATTACCAAGTGCCACCTTTAGTTTAGACAGTTCTGACTACGCCAGTGATAAGGCTAAGGGTGACCTGCAACACAGTTCTGAGTATCTGAAATGACTTTGTCTGGTGTATTAACACACATAAGTCAGCAGTGGAGTGGTTCCTCATCCTCTGTAAACCTCGTACAATACAAAGAGAGGAGCTGATCCTACTGTTTTGAATCATTCTATTTTGTGCTCTGGGAGAATTACGAAGGAGTCACATGGAGAATAATATTACCCACCTCACATGGGTTAAATAATGTATGTAAAGCACTAAGTAAAATATCTAGTGATACACAAAGTATTCAAAAAAGTTATTATTACGGTTACTTCTATATCCTAGCATATACATTTGTCCTTTTACAAATTTTTTACTTTAGGAGCGATTTCTAGAAGAGAATCATTAGGACAATGGGTATGGATGCTGTTAAAGTTCTTGATATATACTTTCAAAGAGCTTTACAGAATGTTTCAATCAATTTATACTTATTCCAAAAGAATGACTGTTCCAATCTCAATACACCTTTGCTCACTTTGCTAATCAGTGTGCAAAAAAGCCTATTTTAATTTTTTATTCATTCCTAGTGTGGATAAATACTTTGAATAGCTTTACAGACTAGTAACTCTATTATGTTCTTTATCCGTTTCTCTGTTTCAATAACAGTGATTTTCTTGTTGATTTTCAGGTGTTCTTTAAATATCAAGGATATTAATTCTTTTGTCTAACATGATTATGCATGGATTCCTCCATCCTGTTTTTACCTTTTAATTTTATTTACTATGAACATGTATCATTTTTACATTAACGTTAATTAGAAAAGATAGGTCATAAGAATTAGTGTTCTCATGACATCAAGATTCCATAAGAATTACCAATGAAATAAAAAACAAGGATTGTACATGGGCTCCTATAACACACTTTAGAATCCCTACCTTTAGCAGCCTGTCAAAGAGAACAATTCTGTGAAGTTGGTACTCTGTGTCCCTCTCTCGGATGATTAAAGGGAGAGTGGCAGCTGCAGACAACTCATTATTGCTGTTTGAATGAGGCAAGTTAGACTGGCTATAAATGAGAAACAAAAGCATAAAAATTGACAAAAGGGATAAAATTTTAAAAAAACAAAACACTATATTTTTTTTTTTTGAGGAAGACTAGCCCTGAGCTAACATCTGCCAATCCTCCTCTTTTTGCTGAGGAAGACTGGCCCTGAGTTAACATCCGTGCCCATCTTCCTCTATTTTATATGTGGGATGCCTACCACAGCATGGCGTGCCAAGCTGTGCCATGTCCACACCCAGGATTCAAATCAGCGAACCCCGGGCCACCAAAGTGGAATGTCCGCACTTAACTGCTGCGCCACCGGGCCAGCCCCAAAACACTAAATTTTTGTATTCTATGTAGGAAACACTTTTCAAAGAAAATGTACAAGCTTTTTACCAACCTGATATAAACAGAAAAGAAAAATAAGTGTAAAAGGAGATTATATATACTCACTCATCTTCAAGTAACGGGTAAAATGCTTCTCCACCAACATCTTTTAATCTCTGGTAAATTTAAAGAGAAAATATTTGTCATATTTATGATCTGAGACAGCAACACTGATCTGTATTTAAAAGGAAAAATAACGTAAAAGTCTTGAATTTATAAAGATACCAAGAAAAGTATAAAATAGAAACTAAAGTTCATTCTTATCATAAACATGTAAATATACCATGCCTCCTGTGATTAAGCTTAGCTGTGAAGAATAGTTTTTTGATTTTTTTTTTTTACCTCCAACTGTGCCTCATAAATGTGAGACACCTATTATGATAGTTTTCCAAACTCAATTCAGAATTACTAAAACTAATATGAAATTTAATAAATGGCTATTTTTAAATTATATGAAGATTACTTTAAAAGGTACTTTTTAATCCACATCCCTTAATTTAAAGCTCAAGTCAGATTTATTTTTGTTTTGACATTAATAAAAACTAAGATATAAGGAAGGTGCTAATAAAAAGGGTTCAAAAGAATCTCCACATCACACTCTGAACATGCATGATTTAAACAGCTGATAAATCAACTGACACAATTCAAGTCTCTTAATTATCTTTTTCACAAAGTCATTATAAAAAATGTTGCTCCAAATAATGACATTGCCAGGATTATAGGTATTCTTCAAAGACGTAAGAAGGCAGGCAGCAGTAAAGTGGAATCTTAGGCACGTGCTGAGCAGAGTGAGTAAGTTAATGCCGTCCTGCCCTTCGGGCCAGCCTGCAAGCTGCAGGCGGAGCACCTGCCCCGGGAACGACACAGGAGCTTGAGCTGTGTGCAGCCAGCACTGATCTCCTGCGGACTGCAGTCATCGTGCACTGAGCCCTCTGAGCTACTCCTGGAACTTTTAAAGGCGAAAGAAAAATCTACCCAACACTGAGAATCTGGCAAGCACTGGATTTATGCCTGGCTTTTCTCTAAAGATTGACATGCCATGCATTTATCCCATTTTGCCTTTGAACTTTCAGGTATTTCTTTCATGGGTTAAAATTCTAAGTAGAAAAATAAGATTTTCCCAAATTTTACTGCATTATTAATATACACATTTTTTAAAGTTTGGGTTTTACTGTCTTAAAAGTCATAAATATTCTAAGTATCTTCTCTGTTTTTTCCAGTTAAAAACAGACAAGAAAAGACTAAAAAAGTAAGGAAAATGCAGTGACGTGGGACTGAACGCTGCCTTAGGGACAAGGGAGGTGACTGAGCATTGACGGACACTGATCACTGCCCTTAGGATGGCAGCGCACGGAGGGACAAGGGAGGTGAGCGAGCATTGACAGACACTGATCACTGCCCTTAGGATGGCAGTGCACAGAGGGACAAGGGCTTGGCACCTATCAAAGGCAGCCAGGCTGGAGGAGAACCTGCCATCCCAGGAAAAGAAAAAACTGTGTGTGTGTTAGCGGGGTTATCCAACTCCAGCCTCTCTAGTCTTTGATGTGGGGAAGAGCAACACCCAGTTCCAGCTCCCTCCAGCCTTCCTGTCGTACCTGAAGAGGGAGAGAGGGAGAGAGGGAGGGAGGCTGGGAAGCAGTGGGAGGGTCACAGCCCAGAGACAGGCTCACCAGCAGGCTGAGACCTACTCATGGGATTACAGAACACGTCCCGGTCCCTGTGTCAGCAGAGCTCCTGGATAGTAACAGCAGATTCCAGCTGAAAGAGGTGCGGCCTCAGACCCTATTTAGAAAAGAGTATCTAAGAAACCCAAAGATAACAGGGGACACAAGATCAAGGAAATTTTTGCCTCTGACAGAAAAGCTACACAAATAGTAAACAGCCAGATAAACATGACATCTTGCACCAAAGGCCTATTTATCACAGTTCCTTTAATGGCTACATCATGTCAAGTTTTCCACAAGAAATTGCAAGGCATGCTAAAATATGAAAAAGACACTCTGAAGAGACAGAGCAAGCTTCAGAACCATGCTCAGATATGGCAGAGATTTTGGAATTCAGACCAGGAATCTAATATAGCTATGACTAATATGCCAAGGGTTCTCAGGGAAAAAGTGGACAACATGTAAGAACAGGTGGGTAATATCAGCAGAGATGAAAATTCTAAGATAGAAACAAAAGATGTAACCTATGTGTAACAGAAATACCAGAAGGAGGAGAGAGAAAGGAATAGAAGAAACATTTGAAGTAATAAGAATAAATAATAATAAGTAATAATAAGCAATAAGAATAAAAATTAGAAATTTTCAAAATTAAACAGACACCAAATGACAAAGATCCAGGCAGTTCAGAGAACATCAAACAGGATAAATATCAAAAAAAATCTACACCTGGGCATATCATATTCATTAAGAGACATCATCAAAAAGTTAAAGGAAAAGTCACAGACTAGAAGATATATGCACCACAAACAGCCAACAAAGACTCCATATCTGGAATACATTTTTAAAAGTCCTCAAATCAATAAAAAAAAATCACTCAATAGAAAAATTGGCAAAAGATATGAACTAGTAATATATAGAAGAGCTAAGTAAGCTGCCAGAAAATAAGACTCATAATTGCCCTATGATCAGGGAATTAAAAACTAGTATTATAGTAAAATACCATCCCACATCTTTCAGAGCAATAATTTTTAAAAAAATTTGACAATACCATGTGTTCTCAAGCATGTGGAGAAATGAGAACCCTTATCCAATAAGGTAGAAAGACAAACTGATAACACCATTTTTCTGAATGACCAGACAACATATGCTAAAGCTGAAGATGTACAGATCCTATTTCCCAACAATGCCACTCCTGGGCACGTACCTTAAAGAAACTCTCACATATTTTATAAGATCAGGGAGGAATTCAAGGCTTCATGTGTACCTGTAAGGTTTTATTAAAAAAAAAAAAAAAGATCTGAAGCAAATTTGCCCAAATACCATTCTTACATTTCTCAGCTGGCATAATGACAATGTCACAGTGGTGTCATCTAATAATGAGCTTCTATCTCGACCTTGTCCAAAGCTTTCACCATCTTCAAAGAGAAAACTGAAAAGAGATTAAAAAAAATTACTTTAATAAGCACACAAAGTCCAACTGTTTCTTCTAGAAAAAACAATTTAGAATAAATCATCAATTTCTTCATCAAAGAAAGAAATTTTAGACTGAATGGGTTAATAAAAAAAAAAATGTAACTGCTGGTTGAAATTTCACCAAACAATTCTCATTTTCAAATATATGGTGAGTGATTAAGAACACAGTATATAAATATCAAGCATTGTAGGAACACAAAAGCACGGTTTACACTCTTTGTTCATGCAGGTCCAACCCTAACATTACTCTCCTGACACTATGTAAATATGCTCCTGAGGAAGTTTCTATGTGTGGGAATGATAAAGGGAAGAAGAAAGAAAATCATGATGGTAACTTCTCAGGAGAAAGAATACTGAATGACAGATGTATGAAATTTGTTTAGAATTTGAGACAATTACTTTTGAGAATTTATATATTCTTCAAACCATTTATTCTTGCTCTTTCATCATCTTATTTCCTGATTTTCTACTTAATCCAACATGTGAGCAGGATAATTAAAGCTAATGTTTAAAAATCAGTTTAGGGGCCAGCCCTGTGGCTGAGTGGTTAAGTTTGTGGGCTCCACTTCGGCGGCCCAGGGTTTCGCCGGTTCGAATCCCGGGAACGGATGTGGCACCACTCATCAGGCCATGCTGAGGCGGCATCCCACATGCCACAACTAGAAGGACCGACAACGAAAAATACACAACTGTGTGCTAGGAGGCTTTGGGGAGAAAAAGGAAAAATAAAATCTTAAAAAAAAAGTCAGTTTAAGACGAGAAATAGCAGAGAACCAGTGGTCTATTAAATAATTAACCTAAAAAATTAACATGTGGGGAAAAAAAGATCAGCAGATGATTTCTATGGTTACCTACAATGATCAAATCTAGTCCTAAATCTAAAATTAACACTTAACACCCTGGTGGAAACTCAAGAGATCCAGGCTCAAACCCTTGTGAGTAAACAGGAAGAGCAATGGAACAGGGACCACTCTGGTCACCAGGGTTGTACTGTTAGTTAACTTCCAGGCTCATTTATCAGATGGTCTCCAAGATGTCAGGCAGTTTTGCAGATTTTTCTCAACAGTGACTTAGGACTGAGATGACCTCTAGGACAGGCAATGAGGGCACAGAGTACACTGACATTTACAAATATAATTGGAGTAGAAAATAGTACTTCATAATAGGCACACTAGTCTAGTTTATTAACCTCTTGAATATTGCTGTTCTGACTGGTGCACTTTTCATTTACTGAACATAAATTGTTGCAAGATGTTCCATAACGATAACTTTACTTCAAATAGGACATAAAGCAAATTACTTATTAAAAATAATAAAAATATTGGGACCAGCCCCATGGCATACTGGTTGGGTCTGGCGCACTCTGTTTTGGTGGCCCAGGTTCACAGGTTTGGATTTTGGGCGAGGACATGCACCACTTGTCAAGCCATGTCATGGTGGCATCCCACATATAAAACAGAGGAAGACTGGCAGAGATGTTAGCTCAGGGACAATCTTCCTCAAGAAAAAGAGGAGGAAGAGTAGCAACAGATGTTAGCTCAGAGCGAATATTCCACACACACACACACACACACTAAATAATAATAAAACTATTGATGGGAATTCTGCAATTAGAAACTCCACACAAGAAAACAAGGTATTAACTTGCAATGGCTTTCATAATCATTTACTGGGAATGTCTACCAAAAGACCAAAACAAATTTAAAAAAATATTAATTCTAGGTTTTTTCATTTCCAAGAGAAGTTTTCTTTCCTTACTTGGGGAGTGTGCAGACAGGCGGCTTGGATCGAATGATCTCCTTGTTGACCAGCTCTTTCTCCAAGTCACCTCCAGCTAAACACCAAAGGTAATACACTTCTTCAATAGATCTTTCTGCCAGGTAATCACTGTTTATGTCTATTAATGGAAAATTTAAAAGATCGTAGCTATCACACTTTGTTTTTATTAAAAGACAATAGGCAACAATAGCTGACATTCTGAAAAAGTAAATACTGAATAACTTAGTAAGATTCCTTTTAGAATATTCATACTATTAAGTGCACAGAAGATGAAATGTAGATATACTACTGGATATACAGTTTCTTTGCGAAAAAGTGGCATTTTTACCCTCTATATCAGAGATACATGGGATATATATTCCACGTATGTATCAGATATACTGGGCTCTGTGGGAAAGGAACAAGGGCAGATAACTACTTGGGTAGACAACCAGCACAAACTGTCCATCCTTCACGCCTTGAGGCAACTGCTGCCTCTTCTGAGAAGCCTTCCTTGATGGCTCATGCAGGTTAGGCTTCCACTGTGCAATGTTCACATTGGCCTTCGTTCATCATAGTAATTGTGTGACTGAATGTCTGTCTGCCTCCCCATGAATGTCACCTGAAGATACAGTGTGTGGAACATAGTAGGACCTCAATAAATACTTGACTGAGTGAACATTTAGCAAATATCTCCTGCCATTACTTAGGTCATGATAACTTTTCAGTATAAGAGTAACTCCCTGGTGTCACTAAAACACACATTCTGAGAGTCATAATCTTCACAGAGGAATGGCAAGAGAAAAGGTGACATTCTCTTACAAACATGGAATATAATGGTATGGCCTTCCTACCAAAAATATGATTTTTTGGTTTTTGAGGAAGATTGGTCCTGAACTAATATCCATGCCCATCTTCCTCTATTTTATAGGTCATGTATAATAAACTACATGGAATATGATATATAAGTGTTGATATACAGGAAACTCCACTGGAAATTAGAAGACATGATTTTAGCATTAAGATTTGAGATGAAAATAGGACTCTGGTTTTCATAGTAATTTTTTTTCTTGGTGCCACTTTTTCTCTTCGATTCTTAAAGTTCTTGCTCCAAAGTAATTTAAATTTAAAGCATTAAAATGTTAGCTTAGTTATATTTTAAGCACCAGAATTCTCTCTTAATTTCCAGATAAGCATCCATGAAGTTTCACTAATGTAATATATATACTGTTAAATTCAAAACTGAAACTAGGATAAGGCTATTTCCTTTAGAAACAGGGCTTCTGTTACTGTCTATGTCTTATCTATCATTACCTTGACAAAGCTGACTGATATCCTCAGGCAGAGTTAAATCAGCACATCTCAGAGAAGATGAAAACAGACTGGCAGGTTTGGTAAAGGGGGTGTATGAAGGTGACACTTCACTGAACACCTTGTCCTGCATTAATTCACTTGGGGTTGGCCTTGAGAAACACATTGAAAATACAGAGCACAAATGAAAGTCATTCATGACACACACTCAAGGGGATAGTTAAAAGTCTTAAATACCTCATTAGCACAGAAAATAATAAAGCTTTCCTCAGCAGAGTCTCGATGGATACCTTTATATAAAAATCAACTGACTGTAAGTAAATGCTGAATTTCTTACCTTTGTTGTGCTTTTTGCTCCTTATGATCTATCAAAGATTATTATATATGAGTGTCTCTTTTAGTTTTAGCTTGAGTCCCATGTACCTGCTTTACTGAATATCTTAATTAAATATTAACATTGTAAACTAATAATTCCTTTTGGTTTTCTTCCTACCATCTTATTTTAATACAGCATATTTACCCAAAACTATGCTTCTAATATCCATTCCACTTTTCCTAACAAATCTTGATAAAGATGTTTTTCTAAAGACAAATTAGAATACATTATTTTCAAATATTATACACTTAAGGAGTTAGGTACAACTGTGTGGCTAACAATGACATCATCAAATGAAAATAAATAATAAAATTTCTAATAAATCCTTTCATATTATCAACATTTACTAGCTTATCTCATCATTTATCCAAGTTCTTTGCTATAACACATACTGCCAATAGGCTTTTGGTTTTCATTTCTCTTACATCATTTGTGTCCAGGAATATCTACAGCCCATAATTTAGCTGATTTTCTAATTAGAGACTAAGAAATGAACTACTATGTTCTTTTGGAATATGCCAGTTTTAATTATTTTTCTTTGGTTATTAACATACAGTAAAGCCACACCTAAAAGTTACAATACTAATGTCAATTATGTATTACTATATATGTAAATATTCTTATTTAATCCATTAGTGTTATAAGAAAAAAAATCAACTACTTATATATGAAAGATCTCAGGTAATCCCAAGCCCTTAATAATATCAACCTGTTGGAAGGGTGAAAGGTGAGGCACCTCTTCAAAAGACCCATCACATTTTCAGGAAGCTCCTGGTAAACGAAGAGAGGAAAGAATTGTTTAAAATGACCCATTTAAAAATATATTTTACTCAAATGTTTGCTACTCCATGATGTTTTGATTTTTTTAAAGACGTCTCTATTTGGACTTTATACGAATTTATATTAGTTTGTCGCTCTGTGAAAAAGCAAATATCTACACAGAAATAAACAGCTTTAAAACAGCTTGCTATTGGATCCCAAGTATGCAAAACAAACACATTTTCAATAACAGATTAATGACAAACCTTTACAACGTCCAGACAACCGTGCTCTTCAGCCAGAACTATTACAGTGTCATCCACGCAGTCTGTAAAACAGAAACACTGTATGCATTAATGCTGCTTTTCCAATCTAACTAACTAGGAACTGAACTCTGTTTTTATTTAAAGTATTTTTAAAATTGTGTAATGCAGTTTTGGAACTTGGAATATTAAAAAGCTTGTGACTTTGTTACCTCTCCTTACATATTTTGATAAAAATAAAGGCTTCAAACACTAAACATTAATTGAATCGCATATACTGAAAGACAGCAGCTTAAATAGTGAGATAAAGCGTGATTCAAGGAGCTAAAGATTCTCTCCCATATACAAACACATTACTCTTTAGAAAGCCTTTATTTTTTTTTCATGATTCTAAGACTAATTTATTTTTATTATGTACAATTTGAAGAATGTACACACAATACTCTGGAGAGTTAAAGTGTACATTTAGTGTGTAGACCACATTTAGAAATCTCCAAGACTCCTTAATAGCTATATTATCACTCTTTGAAATTAAATGTGGTAAATATGGTAAAATTTTACACAATTTATAATTCATTATTATTTAACATTTATTAATGCTGTTCTGTACATATCCTTATTTGTAAAACCTATTAAACCTGGACACCAATCTCTCTTTTACACAAAGTACTCTATCACTGTTTTTCTCTCCTTTTTTTACCACGCATGCTTAATTTATTCCACTCTAAAGTAGATTACAAAAATTTTTATAAATTTAAACTACAAATTTTTGGATGTAAGATCCATGTAAAATATATGAGCTTGTTCTAAGGAAAATAAACATTCTTCTTCAGTCATCATTCACACAATTCATCAAACAGAAAGCTCAGAAGTGAAGATACACTGACTGAAGGAAAACTGCTTCAGAGCAGTGCAATCTTACATTCTCATATTTTGATTTCACAAGTTAGCTTAGCTTACTCGGCTAGCTCGTGAAGCTAAGATTATATCCATCCATGGTATAAATCCTTAGTGATTAAGGAAAGCTCTACCATAATATTTCAGAAGGCACTTCTTAAGCTGTCCTACTAATACTTAGAAAATTGAAGAAGGGATATTTCAGAGTATGCACTATTTTAGAACACATCCTTAATGTGTATGATTACTAATAGTCACTAAAAGTTATATTTATAGTTGAAGAATAATCAACAGCAAGACACTTACCCAATGTAAGCAAAAATTTTAGTCTTTCAGAAATATCCAAGCTCTGAAATAACTTTCTTCCCTAAATAAAATGGGAAAAGAAATTCTTGTTAACATTTACATCTTTTTTCCAGGGAGGCCTTTTTTTTTTTTTCAGAGATAAAAATGATTCTATCAGGTACCTCTACTTCTCTTCAGAGGTTTTATCAGATTTTAAAGTTAGCTCCATTGGGGACACATCATTTTAAAAAATGCTGCATAATATTTAACATTTCATGTATCTAAGGATCATTACATTCTAGTTTGATCTCAAGCATTCCTCACTTTTGAGACCCACATATACCTGGTTCTCTAGAGGGATTCCAGACCACCAGTAGTCTTATTGATTAAGAGACCAAGACAGCTCCTGGGAAAGATTCATATTACCCTCTCATTTGTCCATCTAATTCTACTCATATACCATGATATAGGCAGTCTGCGGTCTCCTTTAACAGACATTCCACAACACTCCTTCCTCCTCCCACAACACCTTAGATAACCATCCTTTGTGCTCCCATAGCAGCTGGTATATTTCTTTATTTTAAGACACATATATTATAGTTTCCTTATTAGTTGGCTTCAGGAGGCTCCTTGGAATGGAGTCCGGAATCAAACACTTATAACTTCAATGATTATGGGTTGAGTAACTCTTGTGAGCCAAGCTGGACTTTCCACCACCAGCTACACAAATTGGGCAAATTATTTAACCACCTGAAGTCTCATGGTTTTCATTTATAAAGTTGGAACATTAACTGTACATGCCACACAGGTTGCAGTGAGGGTTATGTATAATGTATAAAAAAGTGCTTAGCACTTTGTACCTAGAAATGTTTAATAAATGTTGGCTATTATTGTTTCTCTCATTTTAAACAAATTAAACTTATATGACCCTTTAAACAGACTTAGAAGGAGAAAGCTTAAGAAGATAGCCAGTCTTTATGTAGAGAAAAAGACACTCTGATTTTTTTTTAAATAAAGAGAGAGGAAAAAACTTTTTTAAAGACTTAGGAAATTAGAACTACAGGTGGAGAGATCATTGGAAAAAGCTGCCGTTCCTCTCTCTTCTCAATCTCTTACACTATCATATTAATCTTCTAAAAATGCAGGTTTGATTTCATCAATATCTTCAAAACTCTAAATGGCCCCCCATACCTTACATAACTAAATATAAACTTCTCAGTTTAGCATTCCAAGTCTCCTAGGATGTGGATCCAAAATATCTGTTCCGTCTAAATGCTTACTATTCATCATCCTGTGATGAAAACACACACACGAAGCAGTTAACTTTGATTACAGGGAACACACACTGCCTATTCAGGCCTACAGACTTGGACTCATGTTATTTCCTCACCAGCAATTTTTTCTTTGTGTCTATCAAAATTCTATATACACTTTTTTTCACTCTCACTCCTGAATGTTAACTTTGTAAGTTGAAGAATTCAAAATTCAACATTACTTTCTCTCAGCACTTTGATGGCATTGTCCCACTGTTTTGTTGCATCCACACTGCTAAGAAGTTTAATAGCAATCTAATTCTCATTCTTTGTAGGTAGTATGTCTTTCCTCTCTGGCATGTTTTAAGATTTTCTCATTGACAGTGACAAACACGTCAGAGCTTAGTAAAGGGAGCTTAGTGTGTTGGTTAAGAGTATATGTAGCTTTGGCTGCAGACTGATGGGTACAAGTCTGCTCAACTAGCTACTACTATGTAACTAGGACAGGTTGCTTAACCTCTCTGTACCTTGATTGCCTAATCTGTAAAGTATAGATAATAATTAGATAAACTTTATAATGCTGCTGTATTGTTTGCGATAATAAATGTAAAGAGATTAGAAAAATACCTGGCTCTTGAAAAGTGCTCAATGAATGTTACCCATTATTTCATTTTCGGTTTTAGTGTAAGACTTCTAGGTACTTGTTGCTATTTGTATGTTGTGATTTATTTCACTTGCCTTGCAAGGTAATTGGTGGGTTCTTTCAAACTGAGGCCTTTCCTCTCTACTTCTGATACTACTAGAAGACAGACATTAGAACGTCTGGCTCTATCTTCCCTGTCTTTTAAAATTTCTGTTATACTTTGAATCTCTTTATCTCTTTGTGACATATTCTGAGAGAATTACTCAGCTTCATCTTCTACATTCAGTGTGTCCAGTTTCCTATGATCCATCTATTTAGTCCTTTATTTTGATAATTTCATATCTTTTTTCTTAAAACTCTTCACAGGTTCTTGCTCATTTCAGTAAATGTCCTTGATTTATAGTTTCTATAATTGTTTCATGAATGGAATTACTTCCTTTGTCTCTTGAAGAATACAAACACGTAAAGTCCTTTCAATGGTGTATATTCTTCTATTTGCTGTTTTTTTTTTTTATTGTAGAGGTCATCTTTAGATGTTTGGTGTTTCTTAGATATGTACTCCTCTTTTAATACAGAAATCCCCTGTCCATCTTTTGGACTATGGAAACTTCTGGGTGGCAGAGTGGCTGTACTGACTTTCCAGTGATACGGCAAGAGTTTCCTAGCAAAATGGTTTTGGCACACCTTCTCAACTATTTCCTTGGAATTTCTAGTGTACCCAAAATTCCCTCTTTCAGTTGGTGTGTTATTAATTTACATCTTAATATTTTATATTAAATCTAAAGGTTGGATGAGGTAGAGGAAGATTTGCGCTTATATTCAATAAGCCATCCTAAAACTAGTCTGTCTAAACTTTGAGTACCACTTAAAATGTCATGAAGCCCCAATGATGGAATATTTCATTTCTTGGAATTCACATAGCTCCCTGTGTTTATCTTCAAAGTTTATGGATTTTAATTAAATTACAAACTCTTTGACAATGTGTCTTAACCACAGTTTATTCCTTGTTGCATTTGTCATGATGCTATACACACAGCAAATACTCATCAACATTTGCTGAATTGAATTACTCATGTAAGACATACACAAGATCATCAGTGAAAAGTTTAGATATAGGTGATAGTAATAAAAAGGAAAAGCTATATACTTCACACTTATGCTTATGTATACTTTACATTTGCATTGCAATAAGATTTCTCATTTAGGCTATGATTTTAAACAAAAATGAGATTTATTATCATTTCACACTAATGAAAAGTAGGATGATCTAGACAAAAGATAGCAAAGAATCAGAAAATTTGGCATTTTCCCTTAGAAAAAGCAGTGCCAATATGTAAGTTATGATGTTATTATGAATATTTTAATATCAATAATAAAAGCTAACATTTATGAACTGTTCACTATGTAATACCCTGTACTAAGTACTTAATATACATTATTTCATTTAATTTTTCCAGCAACTTCACAATATAGATTTATAGAAGTGGAGCCAAAGCCTGGAAAAGTTAGGTTAGTTACCCTAAGTCATACAACTATACTGTGCAGCATTAGAATTCAAATCCAGTTCTCTCTGACTATAGAAGCTTGTCTCATAACTATCATACTTTAGCACCTCTGCTGTTGAATTAGTTCTTAACTACACAAAAAGAAGAAAATGTCAACTTAATTCTTAGATATGGTAAAAATCAATGAGCTAATGGTTTCAAGATTGACAGATTGTTATTTGTCTCCAAACTCATTCTCATCTTGGACATGACAAACTGTTAGTTGTCCCTCCAAATCCATTCTGATCTTCTTTCTCAATATTCAGGTGTCCAGCTAAAGACTACATTTCTTAGTTTCCCTTGTACCTATATGTGGCCACATGAGTAAATTGTAACTAGTCAAAAGTACAGAGTTGATATTTGCAAGCTTTAGCTCATCTTCTTAAAGACACTAACCATGAACTCACCCCTCTCCTTTGCCATGGCTAAAATGGTGACAAACACAGCAACTCTGGAAACCATACGTTGGGAATGGTGGAGCTATCCTGGATAGCCTAGGTCTCTGCATGACATGGTGGAACAGAGCCCACCCTACCCTCTCTGGACTGTGACACGAGGGAGAGCAACATCCATGTTATTTCGGCACTGCATTTTTAATTCCTTTGTTCCTAAAAGCAGCTTAGTCTTTATGCTAATAAATATAGGGGATACCTGGGGAAGGTCTCGTAAAAAGCCAGTTCAACTACACAGTGAGTCTTATAGGAAACATAAGAGAACAGGAGAGGAGAAGGCATTTAAGGAAGAAAGCATACCACAGAAGGGAGAGAGAGCATGAACATACCAAAGAGGATAAGCAGTTTCAGTGTAAACATTTCTAAAAATGTTTAATCTTTTACACTTAGTACAGTATAAATTTGTTATGCTTAATAAAAGTGTAAGCATTTCTAGAGACACCAAAACAATATTTACACTTAGTAAATTTACATTTACACTTACTAAAAGTGTAAGCATTTCTAGATACTAAATTATTATGCAAATAGTCAAACAGAATTTTTTTGAAAGTCAAATTGAGATTTAAGCCTTTTCTCCTCATATCTAGTTATTTTGCAAAACAAAAACATATTATTAATAAATAGCTTTCCTATCCCAAAATATTATTCTAATAAACACACAATTCTTTTTATTAGTTTAATATTTCTTTATACATACCATGCAAAGCTCAAATAAAATGATTCCAAGAGACCATACATCTGATTTGGGGCCAGAAGGCAACGGTTTTCCATTTGGCACATGATCAGTCGTTTTGGAAATCCCTTGTGCAATTACCTCAGGCGCCAAGTACGACGGATACCTATAACAACATGTTAAAAACGAATAATCACTATGAACGACAAAGGGGAAAGAAGCAGTAGTGCATTTTTACTGTCAGTATGGTAAGCTCTATGTAAAAGTGTGATTAAATTAATGCCTCTTACTGGGAAGGCTTCTAACTGACCACCGCAACACAGGCCTTGACATCCAGGAATCACAAGCGAGCCTCCAAGTCGCAGCGATTCTGAGACGACCACATCTCTCCGCGGCATGAGCCCCGCTCTCTGCTTTCCTCTGTGTTCTACACACTGCCTCAGTGCAGACTTCTAGGTTTTCAGGGGTTTTTCCTTCCTCCTTACTACCCGTCTTCTCTTTACACTTAACTACTGTTTAAAGTACATTTTATCTTTGAAAACAGCCCTTATTCTTTTGAGTAGAAGGAATGCCAAAATCTGTAAAAATACATAAATTGAAAAGTAAGACTCTCCCATCTCTGTACTCTGCATGTCACCCATACATATGATATATAGATAAGTGGGCCACCTGTTACCACTGCCCCACAGGGAGCAGGCTGCACATCCTACTTTGTGCCCCTGCTCTCACTTAAATATATTTCAGAGATCATGCTATAAAAGTAAGTACAGATCTGCCTCATTCTTTTTGAAAACTGCCAATAATTTCATTGTATTGATGCACTTAATTTATTTTACAAGCTCTGAAGAAGGACATTTTGAAAGTTCCACTGTTTTGCTACCACAAACATGCTGAAATGAACACAACTCTTCCATTTCCCACAAACGTATGTACACATGACAAACAAATTCCTAGACGTGGCACTACAGGGTCACAAGGTATGTGCGTTTTAAGTTTTGACACATATCCCCAGGTTGCCCTTTCAGCTTGTATCAGTTCATATTCTCATAAGGGTGCCTATTTCTTCTCAGTTCCACCAAGAGAACAAGTTTTTCTGAAAACTGTTTTAGTAAATATTGAGTAAAAACAAAGACTATTAAATATGAGTAATGTATAAATAAAGTGGCAACAAACACCCACGCACCCACCTAATGGTTTAAGTAAAGCACATCAAATTAGCACTCAAGGTCTCTCTCTTCTCCCTAACTGCATCCCCCTGTTATTCCCCAAAAGGAACAGACAACTGCAATTTTTGTGTTTATAACTCCTGCACATTTCTTTATAGTTTTACCATATGTTTGATTCCCTAAAACGTATATTGTTTACTTAAACATATTTCTGAACTTTCTATTACTGGAATTATGCGGACAGTATTCTTTTGTAATTTGCTTTTAAAATCAACATGATTTATTTGAAAGAGTCATCCACATCATTGCATGTAGTTTTCAGTCATTAATTTTTACTTCTATTTTATGAATATATCATAATTTATCAATCCTAATGTCAATGGGCATTTGTTTCCTGTTTTTATATATTATAAGCAATCTTGCTCATAATACTATGTATGGTGTACATCTGAAGTTTCCCCAATCATAATCCTGGGATTGAATTTCTAGGCCACAGGAAATGTGCACTTTCAACTTAATGGTATTAAGTTAAATGTTTTTTGAAAGAGGTTGTACCAATTTATACTCCCATCAGCAATGTATTACAGTTCCTATTGTTTACTTCTTCTCCAGCACCTGTTGGACAGCAGTAACAGACTTTCTAATGTTTGACAACCTGGTGAGTGAGACCTATCTATCACTGTGGTTTAATCTGCATTTCCTTGATAATTAAGGAGACTGAGGCATATCCTCATGCGTTTATTAGCCGCTTGGGTTTGCTACTGTGTGAAGTGCCTGTTCAAGTCTTTCGTCCGTCTCTCCAGTAAGTTGTTGTGCTGGAGTCCCCAAGCCCATTCCCGCATTTTGTGATTCACTGGAAGGACTCATGGGACTTAGCACATAGATGTATTCACAGCCGAGTTACACTGTGACAGAGCCAGGATGCATAGCTGGATCACAGGGGAAAACGACACAGAAGGAATCTGGAGGAATCTACATGCAGGCTTCCTTATGCTTTCCCTCCTATCAGAGGCCACACAGAACACTTCACCCAGCAACAAAAACATACTAACATGTAGGCAAGGCTTCTGGCCAGGGAAGCTCAGTGTACAAGATTTTTATTGGGAACTGGTCATAAAGGCACCCTCTGCCTAGCACACACCAAAATTCAAGACCCCTAGAAGGAAAGCCAGCATTCAGCATAAACTGTACTCTTTGTACAAACAGGCAGAGTAAACCCATCTTATCAGTTAGGGAACGAGATCAAACACTTTTGAAATTCAAGTTCCCAGGTGCTAGCCAAGGACCAACGATCCAAGCAAGACTTAGTTCCTAAGCATAGCAATCTCATGCCTGCCACATTATCCCTTTCCTTCACAGTGGTTGATATTTTAATTATTGGGGGTTTTTTTTGGTGAGGAAGACTGGCCCTGAGCTAACATCTGTTGACAAGCTTCCTCTTTTTGTTGAGGGAGACTGTTGCTGAGCTAACATCTGTGGGAATCTTCCTCTATTGTGTATGTGGGATGCCACCTCAGGATGGCTTGATGAGTGATATGTAGGTGCACACCCAGGATCTGAACCTGCGAACCCTGGGCCGCTGAAGAGGAGCATGTGAACTTAACCAGTGCGCCATCGGGCTGGTGCCTTTAATTACTGTTTTGAAAGAGTTCTTTATAATTCTGGATATGAATTCCTTTTTCAGTAATTATGACTTGAAATACTTTCTAGCACTTTGTGGCTTGCTTTTTCATTTTCTTTATGGTATTTTCATTTCTTTACGGATTTATGAATGAGAAGTTCTTAATCTTTCAGTCAAATTAATCAATCTTTTCTCTTATACTTAGTGATTCTGTATCTTGTCAAAATGATCTGTTATTTTCTAAAAGTTTGATAGTTTAGCCTTTCATATTATGTTTCTTAGTCCACTTACAATCAATTTTTCATATGATGAAAGATAAAGGTACAAGCTTACCGACAGTCCTATGTGGATAATCAACTGAACTCTGTTTCATTTACTGAAAACCATATTTTCCCCCAACTAGTCTATAGTGCCAGCTCCCATCACAGATCAAATCTCTACATACACACTGGTTTGCATCTTGGCTCCCTATTTTGTTCCACTGGTAAATTCACCTAATGCTGTACCATTATACAACGTTAGGTCTGTAATGTTACATAAATAATTACTGATAACTGCTAAGACAAGCCCCTTCAAAACACAGACTGCTTTAATTTCTCTTCAGGAGTGTCTGGGCATTTTCAGACGTTTGTTCCATATATACAGTTTAGAACTATCTTGTCAAGTTCTCTCTCTCACACTCACATTCACAAACACATACACAGTTGGAATTTTTATTGAAATTAGCTCAAAGGCAAAGGCTGAGGAGAAGTAGCATTTTTCTGATATCGACTCTAACAATCTATGAACATGATATCTCATATTTATTTAGGTCTTTCATAACGTCTTTCACAAGAGATTTATATTTTCCACAGAGGTGCTGAACATACTTGATTAGAGTCTTTTGAGGTATTTCATATTTTTTGCTGACGTGTAAATCATTTCTTTGTATTAATTTTGTATACAGCAACCTTGCTAAACCCTAGTCATTTATGGATTTGAGCTGTCTGTAGATCTCCAGATCGGTCACATTTAACTGATTTGTTTGCACTGACACTTGTGTTCCCTCCTTTCCATGCTCCCAGCTTTCAGTGCTTTTGCTGCCTTGTGTGCTGACTGATAACTCTGTCCAATATCAAAGAAAAGTGATGATAGCTCACATCTTTGTCTTGATCCTAATATTTTAAAAAACAGTTTTAACCTTTCACTATTATAATTTCTTTGTGAAAAATTTTTATCAGTATTAATCATGAATAAATTTTTGAATACCTCAATTGTATCTATTACAAAGAGAGCATATGATTTTCCTCACATTAATTAACTTCCTAATGTTTAACCAACCCTAACCCTAAAATTCCTGGGATTTTTGTTTCTAGTAATTTCACCAAAAAATGATAATTTTATCTCCTTTCCAATTTTTATACATATGTGATTTTTTTTCCTTGTCCAACGGTATTCACTGGGATCAGCAATACATTGCCAAATGACAGTGGTGTTAATAAATATTTTGTTTTGAACCTGCTAACTTTTGTTTTCATTATGTTAAGGAAGTAGTCACACAGTCCTTTTGCATTAAATTTTTTTTTTTTGAGGAAGACTGTCTCTGAGCTAACATCTGTGCCAATCTTCCCTCATTTTGTATGTGGGACGCCGCCACAGCACGGATTGATGAGCTGTGTGTAGGTCCACGCCTGGGATCTGAACCCACAAACCCCAGGCCACCAAAGCAGAGTGCACGAATTTAACTGCTATCTCACTGCGCTGGCCCCCCCTTTTTTTTAAAGGTATGGTTTTTGGTGAGGAAGATTGTCCCTGAGCTAACATCTGTGCCAATCTTCCTCTTTTTTGTTTTTCCTCCTCAAAGCCCCCCAGTATGTAGTTGTATATTCTAGTTGTAGGTCTTTCTGGTTGTGCTATGTGGGATGCCACCTCAGCATGGGTTGAGGAGCAGTGCCATGTCTGCACCCAGGATCCTAACTGGTGAACCCTGGGCTGCTGAAGTGGAGCAGGCGAATTTAATGACTAGGCCACAGGGCTGGACCCCAGATATGCTCAGTATATTTCTGGTAAAAAAGAAAAAAAGAGTATTTCCTGACAAAAATGCCAGTTAAGGGACCGGCCCCATGGTGTAGTGGTTAGGTCTGGCACACTCTGCTTCAGCAGCCTGGCTTTGCCAGTTTGGATCCTGGGTGTAGACCTATACCACTCATCAAGCCATGCTGTGGTGGAAACCCACATACAAAACAGAGGAAGACTGGCAGAGATGTTAGCTCAGGGCTAATCTTCCTCAAGCAAAAAAAAAGAGGAGGACTGGCAACAGATGTTAGCTCAGAGTGAATCTTCCTCACCAAAACGAGAGAGAGAAAAAAAAAAGAAATGCCCGTTAGGCTTGCCTAACATTGCTTCCTGGCTTTTTGGCTAAGATCAAGCATAGGACTGCCTTATAGACAAGTTAAAAAGCAGAGGGTACATGAGTACTAGACTTATTGACGATGACTAAATTTGAATCTCACTGCCTAGAAACAAAAGGAATAAAAATAGCTTTAGAAGAGAAATGAAAAGTAAGTGGGATTTTGTCCTGCTTATTGCCTATGTGCATGCCTGTTCTTCATTTGTCGTGAGATTTGGTCATGAGCACACCTAACCAGAATTTTCAATCCAATGACATTAGATTCTTGTGCCACCCTGCAATAATGACTGCCATCAAAATGCACGTAAGTATATGTAACGTCTATGTCTGGTGGTCCAGTGGGTAGAATTCAGCACTCTCATCCCTGCTCCTCAGGTTTGTTTCCCAGTCAGGGAACCACATAACCCATCTGTCGGCTGTCATACTGTGGTGGCTGTGGGTTGCTGGGACACTGAAAGCTGTGCCACCAGGATTTCAAATACCAGCAGAGTCACACATGGTGGACAGGTTTCAGTGGAGCTTCCTGACTAGAGAGACTAGGAAGAAGGACCTGGCCACCCACTTCCAAACTGGCCATGAAAACCCTATGAGTAGCAGTGGAGCATTGTCTGAAACAGCGCCGGAAGGCACGAGAATGACCCAGGAAGACTCCACTCTGCTAGGAGTCGGAATCAATTCGACAGCACTAACAAACATCTATGTAATATATGTGATGCAGGCACTCAAGTACTACTTCCATTTCTCTTCCTGTGTTTTTCTATAGCCACCTAATCACACCAGGATTGCCACTACTTACTATTTACATGTAAAATACAAGTCAATTAAGTCAGAGAATATAACAACTTCAAATGGGTAAATTAGGTTTTTAATTGCTTTTTGTTTTAATACAATGATGACAGTGATATTAACAATTTGCTCCTGTGTTGCTCTCATACATAAATTTGTACTGTGTCATTTTACCCTAAGGTGATCATCCTGCTCTTCCAAACGAATGTGTGAAATCTCTGGAGACAACTGAAGTCTAATGGAAAAAGCACTGGACTTGACAGTATAACATCTGCTTTCTAATTTCAGTCCTAGCACATATTCTATATAGGACTTGGGTTCCTTAATTTGTAAAATAGGAATAATAATGCCTACCTCACAAAACTGTTATGAATATTAGTGAATATAGAAAGATGTTTTATAAAAATGGAAAATACGACACAAATGCAATGTTGTATTTTTATCATCAGCACCACGATATATCTAGAAGGTGAACTGTTCATTTTTAATCTGATTTCCAGCACATCTAACCCCAGAATAATAGTATGGGTAATTAAAAGTCAAGCAATACTATAGATAAATTGTTCTTCCTAAAACTTCTGACTGGTGATCTCCAGAAGCACAGAGGTGAGCCTTGCTCTAAAAATTCTCATTTCCCTTCTAATCTAAGACTGATTGAATTAATTCATAAAAATAATAAGCTCTAGGATTGTTTTTTAATATAGATTATCTCCTTTCAACAAGAGTCTCTTCTTTAGCAGAGCATTTTAATACTTAAAGAAAATTACCAGAACTCTGTAGTGAATGTGACTGGAGAGGTAAATGCAAGCGGCTTTCATCATCTGTTTCATGATTTAACAAGGCATTAAGCTACTGGCCAGCTGAAATGAACGTCCAATTTCTAACTCTTGACACTATTTTGAAACAGATGTTAACATTTTACTTTGTTATTCCTTAATATTTGTCTTTTAAATCAACTGCAAGCTTCTTCCGGTGTAAATATTTTCTTTCATGCCTTAGCTGTTTGATCACTTTATTTTTCCTGGCTAACGTTTCACATTTTGCTCTTTGATACTGTCTGGTCAGACCCTTACGGTCTAAGACTTCAAAGTACGCCACACCAAATGACACACAAGACCACTTCTAGCCAAGTATTTTAAATTCAAACGTAATTCTTCAAAATGCTTGATGTCCTTGAAGAAAAATCACTTCCTTTCTTCTTTTCATCGATAAAACCTAAAGCACCTTTAAGTAAAAGGTAAAAAAATTCATTTCTGTTTCTATTATGTTTTTGGAGTTCTGCCTCACACAAACTGATTTAGATAAAATGAGGAAGCAGCAGAAATCACATTTACTACAGCTCCTTAAAAGCTACTTCAAAAGGCAATTGTCACATATGACAAAGATATTAGAGCTTTACCATGAACTCATTTTTTTAACATTCAAAAGGGTTTTTCTTTTTAAAAAATAAAGTGTAGGCTCTCTTTACAAAATATTGTTTTCATGCTTGTGAAAACAACTGTTTGTTGTCTATGACCACAAGTTTTGGTATGCAAAATTACAAGACTGTGAATTTATGTACCTTAGTAAGTAGGCCGTCAAAACGGAAAATGTTCGGGGCTGGCCCAGTGGCACAGCGGTTAAGTTCGCATGTTCCGCTTCCCCGCAGCCCGGGGTTTGCAGGTTTGGATCCCGGGTGCCGATGTGGCACTGCTTGGCACGCCATGCTGTGGTAGGCATCCCACATATAAAGTAGAGGAAGATGAGCACAGATATTAGCTCAGGGCCAGTCTTCCTCAGCAAAAAGAGGAGGACTGACAGCAGTTAGCTCAGGGTTAATCTTCCTCAAAAAAAAAAACCCCACAAAAACGGAAAATGTTCCCATTAAGCAGTTTAGTGAGCTTCTTGAGAACAGGAACCTATCTTATCATTCTTGTATATCCAGCAGCCAGAAGATAAGGTGCTCAAGAAATATTTTCTTAATAAATAAAGGAAGGAGTGACTCAATTTAAGATTACCAGCTATGGCCTAACTAGCAAAAATTTTAGGTAAGAAACCTACAGTCTAACTTATAAAGCTAAAAGAGTAATTTATGAATGAGACTTTTTTAAGTTTTTAAGCAATGTTCACCTGCAGAAACACACTCCGTGACTCCAAACCATAATTCCCAGTCATGGAGTGACAGAATGATTCCAGAGAGTCCAAAGAGCCACACACGAATGGATACTAGTAAAACAATCACATGGCAAGTGAAAAACAGGACTAAGGTCTCTGGATTAGGTAATAGTATTGTGCCCATTTTAATTTCCTGATTTTGATAACTGTTCTGTGGTTATATAAGAAAATTCCTTATTTTAGGAAATACAAACTTAAGCATTTATGGGTAAAGGCCATTATATGCACTAATTACTCTGAAATGATTAAAAAATATTTATATACACATACATATACATGTATAAGAGAAAAGAAAAAAAGCAAATATAGTGAAATGTTAACATTTGGGGAATATGAGTGAAGGCTATAAAGGAATTCTTTGTACTATTTTGTAATTTCTGTGTTTCTAAAATAACGTCAAAATGAAACTCTCAAGCAATAAAAGAATTATAGTATTAAAATGTTTAAAAAGTAACCACAACAAATGTAACACAAAAATCTACAGCAAAAGCACAAAATTGAGTTCAAGATAAACTTTCATTCCTTTCCTAGAGGCCAACAGCAATCTGGAATTTCACATCAGAAGTGATCAAACAAACGTCTCCAAACTTAAACACAGACTTTCAGGTGGAGAACCTCTGACATCCACAGTGACTTCACTTGAGTCTTACTATACAATTATAGCTTAGAGAAGAGGGAATTAACCGTAGAAACAATAGAACATAATATGAGAGTGATCTTTCTCAGTCTTTTGAGGAACACACATTATCACTAAATGAGAATCTGGTCAGCCTTCTTGCCTTAAATTTACCTAATTCCGAATGAAATAGAATTAATGGGTAAGCATTACAAGGTCAAGAAGGTCAGTAATCTATTAGCTTCTTGGCCAACTCAATGAAAGATCAATATCAAGGATCTTTTGGGTGCTGGGAAAATCTCACTGTCTACTCTTTTATTAATAAAGAAAAGCCAGTTTTGTATCAAAAAGTACTATCAGTAATAATTAACAAAATATGCACTATATCAAAGATTACAAAGTTTAGGACAGAACTCAGGAAAAAAAGAAAACATATTCTTACCCAATTGGGAAATCAACATCATCACCATGAGCTGTCATATGATAAAGTCCAAATTTAGCCAATTTAACATGTCCCTACAATAATAAAGGTAAAAAAAAAATCACTATGAATTACTTTAATGTTATTGGCAGGAACAGATTATCATTATATATTCTATAAATAAGGAAATCATCATATAGTCAAATACATTAAGAAAAACATTGTATTTTATAATTTTATTAAAAACTATTTGCCAATGTTTGAAGTCTACTTTCTATCATTACAAATATATACATGTATATGCATACATATATGTACATATATACACACGCATATATTTTTATGTATCAATGACAAATAACATTTAAAAAATTTTTGCTGTTTATATCTTCCAAGCTTTTTGACAAAGCCAAAAAAGCAAAAATATTCTTATTTGTCTTGAACCCCTGCTTAGAATATTTTGTGGTAATTTTCACAAAAGAATTTTTTTGGGGGGGTTGCAAGTCCATTCATAATATTATAACTTAACCCTGACATGGGAGTTCTTAACTTGAAAAGATGAGTTCACAGATCATCAAGATATTACTGAATCTGCTAGATTTCCAACAAGCTTTATATTGTTTGAGAATGACCACAGTATCACAAAAGTGAGATTCTTAATAAACTGCAAATATAAATTTTATAGATCTCTTAAGTTTTTCCCCTTTTAGATGTTTAAGACTTTAAAAAATGAAGTCAATTTTAAAGTTGGCTCGTTTTATCTCAAGAACTTTATTTCCCAGCATTACAAAATGTTTATATTTTAAAACAATTCAGATTAGATAGTCCACTGTTATAACTATCAAATTAATGAGCACCATTTTGTCATTTGTGATTTTTAATACCATAGTGTAACAGTAGTGAAAGTTTGGAAGACAATCAGAGAAGAAAATAATAATCCTACTACTACAGAAAATAATTCTCCTCCCAAAATTCCCTCAAAACTATTTTATATGCCTATGAAAGAGAATGAAATCATGATTAGTCCTGAAAATATACCACCTTGCTACCCATAATTCTCTTAGAGGGTTGACTAGCTGCTGCTTAGTCTCCCATAAGATTTCCATGTAGAGAAGCAGCACTCCAATAAAAAGGTATAAAAACTGACAAATAAAGAAGGCAAGTGGGGAATAAAGAAAAGAAGAGGAAATAGGGAAGGAGAAGAACCAAGAGGAGAAAATATAATGCAGTTGTTCTATGAGAAAAATATTCAATAGAAATAGAGAAGTTTTCTTAAGATGAAAACAAACTCAGAGAAGGGTGGAGTGGGAAGCTACCATGCATATCTTTTAGAAAATGAGTGAAAGGAAAAACAAAATATCAAGTTAGAAAATGAGTCTTAGGAAAAAAAGCAATGCATGTAAAAGACATGGATTTATATAATTTAAAGGTACTTCTTTTTTTCTAACAACCACATCACTTTCATATAGTCTTTTCATTATAAATATTCTTAAAACATATTTTTATTCTACAGTCCCTCTGATTAACTGAGTGGGCCTGACTTCAGTAGCTTCCAACCTCAAATAACAAACACATATTGAATAAACTATTTGACGATTACCTTTAGGTCCAAAAGGATATTATGAGGAGACAGTGCCCGGTGCACTATACCATGTTTGTTCATATACTGCAAGCCCTGAAGTACCTCAAACGCTATACACAAAACCTTTGAATAGCTATAAAGAAAACAAAAAGTCACAGATCAACAGATCAGTTACAAAGCAGATACAGAACCTGTTTTAAGGAATAAAATGAGGTTTAGTGATAAAATTCAAAGAGTTATATTTTCATTGTTACTCCTTGATTCAGAGAAAACAGAATCTATACATTTTCTAAAATTTTCACTTGTGCATATTTTGGATTTTCTAATTACAGGAGCATTAATCTGACAAAGATCCTACAATTCCCTAAAGGCTATTCCAATGGCAGAATTTATTCTTCCAGGAAGGAAGTTTAATTTTGTTGGTGTCCAATTGACCTTCTGCAGGTTTGACTTTGCCAAATTATTAGGAAAGTTTCAGATATATGGCAGAACTAAGTCAATGTAAACCACCTCTCCTGCTCAAGGCAAAATACCTAAGTACCTGACAAACAACTATAATATATTTTATGGAGATAGACACGAGCCCAATTTCCATATAAATCCACAAAGCAACCTCCAGCAATTTATGATTTATCAAATATCTCTCTTTAATACTTACCCTATTCTCTCTAAGCCATCTTCCACAGGGATGCCCAGCTTCTTCTTTCTCTCCCTCCCTTCCTCTCTCTCTCCTCCATTTTTTTTTTTTTTTTACCAAACATCATTCATGTACGAAGTTAGGAATAATATACAGAAAAGTAGGGAAGCCCAATTCAAATCCAATCCTCAAAATCACCAATATTAACATTTTGGAATAGATTTCTTTTCTACTCATTTTTTGATATTTTAAATTAGAGTTTTAAAACTTAAATTACTATCTGCAGGTAACCACTACAAGTAATTTTTAAAAGAGATATAAATAAGCTAACAGTGGCGATAAAATGGAATTATAAAAAAATAGTCAAACCCAAAGCAAGCAGAGTAAAAGGAAAAAAGAACAAAGAACAAATGGAACAATTAGAAAACAACTAAAAGATTTTAATTTGGATATATCAACCATTATATTAAATTTAAATGGTCTAAACTCACCAATTAAAAGATAAGGATTGTCAGATTGGATAAGAATTAAGACTCAATTATACTCAAGCTACAAGAAACCCACATTAAATAAAATTGTAAGTTAAAAGTAAAAGGATGGAATAACAGATCACTGATTGTCATGGGCTGGAGTTGGGGGGATGGGTTGACTACAAAGGAGTATGAGGAAATTCTGCGTGACAGAACCGTTCTATTCTTGATTTTGATAATAGTTACATGACTGCGTTTGTCAAACTGATTGAACTGTACACTAAAAATGGTAAATTCTAAGGTATGTAAATTATACCCCAACAAACCTGATGTTAAAAAAAAAGTAGGCTGAATAAAATTTTACAAAAAGAATAGTTGCGTATGACTCTCAATTAAAAATTCTAAATTAAACCATGAAAAAGAACCAAGGATGAAAAGCTAAAATCCTTCTCTCCTCTCATCCTAGTCTGACTTTCCAGAGGTAACCACCCTTAGCAGTTTGTCTTCGATTCTTCTGGTGGCTAGACTTTTCTTTAATATAATTAACTCTTCACTACGCAAGATGATGTAATTAACATACTTTTGCGACTTTTCTATCTTCCTTTCCCACCTCCTGATTTTTATCAGTTACCTTATTTTTATATTATCACATTTTATAAGTGAGATAAAAGAAATCTGCATTCCTTCCTTGAAAGCTACACAAGTCAACCATACATAGTATGGCATACAGTGATTAAGAGCTAAGGAGGAAACATGGGGAAGAGAGAATGTGGGGGAGCAGGTTACTACTAGACGTAGAATGTGGTCAAGGAGGTCCCACTGAGGTGACGCTTGTGCAGAAATCTGAAGGAAGTGAAAAAGACACGCAGCTCTCTGGGAAACGTGTGATTCAGGCAGAGGGCAGAGTAAGTTCAAAAAAGTGCAGTGAAGCCACTACGCATGCAGTAGAGAAAGCAAGGGTAAGAAGGTAGGAGACGAGGCGGTCAGAGGTCGCAGGGAGCCAGGGCACAGCAGGCCACCTAGGCCACTGTACAGCCTTTGGCTTTGACTCTGAGACACACAGGAGGTGACTGGCACACGGCTGCACTATGATTAGCACTTAGTCACTGTGGAACTAAGCAGGGAAGGAAACATAAACCTAAGCCACTCAACCCCTAGCTCTCAAGAGAAAATGTCTGTCATCAGGATTTAATGGACACTATAACGTTATAATTATACACTATTCACCAAGGTTATCATCACTGCTGTCATTTTTTATACCTCATATTACTCTTTTTGTGTTTTTTTATGTAGCTAGAATATAGCCATGAGGAAGTTTTTCACAAGGGTGGCATGAATGGGACATTTTAAAGCATGGCATGTCTTAAAAAGTCCTATTCTTGCCCTTGGACTTGGGAAGAATTTCTCGACTGTCTTCACGTGTTCCTCCTTACGGCAGGAAGTCTAAAGGCAGTCTGACTCTAATTTTGCTGTAGATATTCTGTCATTCCTCTTCGGAAGCTTTCAGGATTCTTATGTACTTTATCTTTAGACTTACAACATTTTAGCCCAATGTGTCTACAGTGTGGGCATTTGCACATTTGTGCTAGTAAGCATTAGGTGTGCCTTTTAATCTGAAGTTTCCCGAGTTCCATCAACAGAGAAACATTAACAGGAAAGTAGATCTGTCATGTCTGATGATTTTCTCCCTCCACTGTATCTTCGGTTGGAACTTTTAGCGGGCTGATGAAAACTGAATCTATTCTTTACACCAACTTTCTGCTTTACTTGCTAGGAGCATGGCCTTTAGCTCTATTCATCGTGTTATTTAATTTCCAGGATCTCTCTTCTTTTCTCTGGCTGTTCCTTTTTAATAAATCCGCCGTTTGGTTATGGATACATTACTCTTTTCAGTCTCTTTAAGGATATTTATTAGAATTCTTTTAATTTAGGAAACAAAGTGTGTTATCTTCATTTCCTCTGGAGTAAGTGTTTTTTTTTTCTCCCTTGGCTCTTTTTCTCTCAAACAATTTTTTCCCACAAATGTCTGATAACCCCTGGTTGTCAGCCATATTTTAAAATAAAGCAACAAATTGATATTCTCCATGAAGTGTGTAAAAAAGAAACAATAAAAGTTATTATTTATAAAGAATGCTTCAAGTGACCTGTAAACTATTCCCCTTTATTAAATAGTGTCTCCCATTTTAAAGTGCCACAATAGCCAGTCTTAAGCAAACAGGGAAGGTGTGAAACAAGATCAATTTGGAATTAACAGAGTTTTCATAAAAATCTTCAAAATCTAAACCAATTATGTAAAGGAAAGATTCCAAACTTTAAAACAACTACAATTACATTGATAAATATGTGGGCATGAAAGAATGCAAACCCCTCCCCTCTGAAAAACAGAGGAAAACTTTCCTGGAGATTGATTAACTAATAAAACATAACCACCTAGTTTTCTGAGCTCACCTGGCTCTGAGTCAGCTTTAAAGGAGTAGTCTCTCTGGGCCTTGTTCTCTTCCTCTCTTTCTCTAACACACACACACTTTAAAAATCTTAAAAGCTGATGTCATACTCAGTTGTGACACTAGAGGACCTCAGTTGCACACTACTTCAATATAGATGTCTTTCTCATGAAACTCAAACCAAACCTTTAAAGTGATTTTTCCATTAAACCAGTTCTGAAACAGCTGAACACAAAGATTCCATGTTCTACTTTCTCAACTTGCTTTTGCTGATTGTAAGACATAATTGGAAAATACTTGCATATCAAAAAGCATATTCATGCTATTATCAAACCAATGAGCATATACACTGAAATAATTTTAAAAATCCAAACATATACAGCTGAAGCTCATGACATACTTTTCTTAGCTATTACCTGAGACTACATATGAATTAGCTAATGGACTGAGTACTCTTCAGTTTAAATTACACAGAAAATCGATTTACTTTTCTGTTCTTTTGTACTCTTAGATTTTAATTAGATTAATAAAAGATTAGATTAATAAAAAATGTCTTTAACTTAGATCATGAAATCTTTTTAAAAATTATTTTGAAGTAGCTAATGAAATTATAATACAACTACAAGGTAAAAAAATCGTAAGTCCAGTAGCAGTTAGTATGTTACAGTTTGACTGAAAACGGACTCTAGAAGGAGAGTTAAGAGAATGGGATTCATACAATTGAAAAAAAAAAAAAGACGTCAGGCAGGGGACAACAGAACTTTACCCTACACAACTCCCAAGTCAGACTCTTGTTCGTAGAGAAATCCATTACTAATCTGGAAAATGTAAATTAAACTTCAAGTCAGAAAATATGCTCTTCCTTCTGAAATTTTCAGTTACTACTGTTACTCTTAGAGATCGGAGGGCACATTTACTTTGTTACCATTGTCCCTGACATCCTAAAGTTCAACGCGTGTAAGGATCCTAGGTGATTACAAACACACAGATACGACTAAAAGGCAGCTTTCAAAATAAAATGATTAATAATTTCTAATAAAGCAAGATACTTTCATTTATACTCAAATGCACCAATTAAGTGGCTATTAGTTGCTTGGTACTGTGTTTTTAGGTCCCTGTGTTTCCAGGCTCCATGGATACCACGAGGAAGAACTGATTTCTACAATGAAGAACCCTATGGTATAGTTGGAAAGACAGATTTATAAACTGACAATTTTAATACAGTTGAATTCCACAGAATTTCAATATAATTATAACTCAATAATTAAGATAGCAGATGAAAATTAATCATCCTTTTCCTCTGTCTTAAGAGGAAAACATGAAAACTTATTTACTATATTCATGACACCAAAATGGACCTACAAAAATCATAAATCTTGGGAAAGATTAAAAACTAAAAGAGAAAAAAATATCACTACCATCACCACTGCAAGCAAGAATAAGTATCGATAGTTTCTAGACATGAGTCAACTTGTTCATATTTGGATTCTGAACATGGTTTAATGAATTTTAAATCTATTAGGTTATTATTATCAGGTTACAAGAATATTTTACTTGTCACTTTCCAGATGTATTACAAAGGAAATTTACACTGTATGCCTCTGACTCAATCATCCCTAAATTATCTGTACCTGTTTAGCTTAGTTGGTTAAAACATACTGAGACCATGATCATGAGTTTAATGTCTATAAGGATTGGTTGGCTTCATATGTCCATACCCGCAGATTTTCATCTAACTCCAGCGAATATCCCCAAATACAGGTGGTTTGTCACAATGAGACATTGTTCAACCTCTATTTACTTAAAACATCTTGATTTTCACTGACAATCTCCTATACTTCTTTGTTCCTCATGCCTGAGGACCTGCTCTTTAATCTCATCAAGACCTTGAGACTCCTGTTCTCTAAGCCTCTTCTATTATCTCAACCAGCCCCTTTTTGACATCCTTCTTTATTCTAGATCTATTCTTTCAAAATTTTTTTTGCCAGTGTCCTCATTGGCTTCTCACTCAATGGCTCTACCCCTGGTGGAACTGCATTTCTCTGTATTCTGACAGTATGTAGGAGCAGGACTTATTAATTCTATGGTAATAATTTCTTATGGGTTTGTCTCTCTCACTGTCCCTTGAGGCAGGTACTAGCTTATTCAACTTGGAATCCCTATGCCTATCACAGTGCCTATAAGGTAGGTGTCCAATAAATATGTATCAAATAATATGTGTTCAATAAATGCATACAATGACATCACATGATGATATAAGAGGGTGCAGATGATAAAGTTAAATTCTTCACTAACAAAATAACAGCTCAGAAAAGTATATCATACTAGCAATGGATCAACAGAGTTAACTTCATTAATAAGAGAGGTATAATCCTTCAGTAAGTCAAGAAAATATAAATTGCTCAAGTTCACACAATGGCTGTCCAAAACCACTACTCATTTAATGAAAAGACACCTCTCCTAGTCTTTTGTTTACTGAAAGAAGAATGAACCATGGTAGAGCAGGTAACAAGATAATCTCGTTAATATCTAGATAAAACTGAATTAGACTAAGTTAAGAAAGATTCCTATGATCAATTTTTCTAGCTTGAAAATACCAATAAACACTTGTTAGTATCTGGTATTTGAATTGGGTTCACATTAAATCTGCGTATTATCTAGGGGAGACTCAACATCTTTATGAATGTGAGTTATTCTATCAAAGGAAAAGGGAAGTATTTCCTTTTGTTCAAGTCCACTTTAGTGTCTTTCAGGAGTTTTTATTATTTTTTAAACAGTTTTATTGAGGTATAATTGATACAGAAAAAACTGCACATATTTAACGTACACAATTTGAAGAGTGTGGATATATGCATACACCCGTGAAATCGTTACCACAATCAAGGCAACAGACATACCCATCATCTCCAAAAGTTTCCTTGTTGCTCTGTGTGTGTGTGTGGTAAGAATAATAAATATGCAAAAATATATTTTAAAATACCAGGGAAAAAAAGCATTGAGGAGGACTAATTCTGTCAGATTTAAAACATACCATAAAGATTCTCTTTTACAACGCAAATGTCCATTGACAGATAGATAAAGAAAATGTGATGTAGACATACAATAGAACATTACTCATCTTTAAAAAAGAAAGAAAATTCTGCCATTTGCGACAATATGGATGAACCTGGAGGACGTTATGCAAAGTGAAATAACGGACACAGAAGGACAAACAGCATGATTCCCCTTACATGAGGTGTCTAAAAAACCAAACTTACAGAAGCAGAGAGTAGAACAGTGCTTACCACAGGCAGAGAAGAGAAGAAAATGAGAGCTGTTTAAGTGGCATAAACTTTCAATTATACAAGACGTAAGTTCTAGAGATCTGCTGTAGAACACAGTGCCTATAGCTAAAAATATTGTGTTACGCACTTAAAAATTTGTTAAGAGGGTAGCCCTCCTCTTAAGTGATCTTATGACACACAAAAACAAAAACGACATGGGGGCCGGCCCGGTGGCGCAGCGGTTAAGTTTGCACGTTCCGCTTCTCGGCGGCCCGGGGTTCACTGGTTCGGATCCCGGGTGCGGACATGGCACTGCTTGGCAGCCATGCTGTGGTAGGCGTCCCACGTATAAACTAGAGGAAGATGGGCACGGATGTTAGCTCAGAGCCAGGCTTCCTCAGCAAAAAGAGGAGGACTGAGGGCTAATCTTTCTCCAAAAAAAAACAACCAAAAACGACACAAGGAAACTTTTGGAGGTGATGGATACGTCTATTAACCTTGATTGTGGTATGGTTTCATGGCTGTATGTGTATGTCCAAACTCATCAAATGTATACATTAAATAAGTGAAGTTTTCTTATGTATCAATTATACCTCAATAAAGACGTTAAACAATAAAATAAGGAGAAATTCCTATCAGCCTCAAACCATCAGTTCTTTTCTGAACTGGCAATGTTTCCAAGAGATGTTATTCAGATTGCAAGAAACAGAGGCCAAGAAAGAGAATGAGGGGTCAGGGTTACTGAAATAGATTTGGAAGTCATTCAGGCACGGGTGGTAACTAAAACCACACATGCCATTTCTTCAGATCCATAATCCAGGATATTTCTAAGGGCCACTCCACAAGCCAAAATACTGTCATACTCATACTGTCAGCAAACCGAGGGAGGAAACACACTTGCGGATTCTATAAATTCAAGATGTTCATTCACCTTATAAAAGCTGATCACTCTCACAGTCATTTTCCTATTGGTCTAAAACTTTGCTTACTTGGTGTCAGCTCAAGGTAAAACGTTAAGGGAGAGGAAACACAGACGAAATATAGTTAGCTACTGTGTGATTTAAGAAATGGAGAGGAAAAATAAAATACCAATCAGTATTGTTCAGATAACCATACAACTGTATAAACCTATGTTATCTTTAACCTAACCTCCTGTAACTTCAAGGCAAAAAGAGCTCAACTAGTACATAACTTTTAATGACTCACTGGCTTATAATCTCAGAATTTGGAGAGGAGCCATTTTCAGTGATGAGCTAATATGTGAGGCTCTTAACTTGCCACTCACCACTTATTAAATTTTGACATTTAAAAAAAATATGGCAATATTTGACAGAGCAATTTTTTCTAAAGGAAAAAACCAAGAAGGCTTTTGGAACTGAGAAGGAAAATAACTCATTTCTCTGCTGGGCACATGTTCTGGCCTGAAAGGACGCCTATGCACACTAAATCTAAGAATTTTTTTGCCTCAGATTCAGAGGTTTTGAAATGGAAGCTATTTCGATTAACTGCTTACCGAAAATTATTTTGTAATAGGTCTAAAAAAAATCAGTCCAACTGTCCCTAAGTTGTGAGACTGTGCATATTTTACAATTCAGTTCTCACTCCAAAAAAAATGAAGGTGGAATGCTCTAAGTCTGTAATGTGACTAATTCACAAAGGGATACAATAAACTGGGAAATTAATTTTCCAACCTGAATACTAGATAACTTTCCTTTCTCAGCAGACAATTAATTTGATAAGATCAAAATACACATGGAAAGCATAGTCTAGTGGTTTGAGGTTCAGACACAAAGCCAGGAGACTCTGTCACTGATTTGCTATGCTTGGAAAATGTTCCAACTTTGTCCTGCCTCAGTTTGCAAATTTATAACATGGGAAACATAACACCAAAAGGGCCAAATGGAGTTCAATGAGCTATCGGCCCTGCATAGAATCCTGATCATCTTAAAAGCAAAACAAAACAAGCAAAAAGTCCAAGTCTCCCTCAAATAAGACGAGGGTCTTTATAATAAACTATATAATATCATTTTGTTACTCTGAGTGTATATATATCCTGTAAGTTAACATAGATTGTAACTGGGCTCTCCAACTATTTCCATGACACAATCAAATCACTAGAACACTTTGCTTTTTCCTGTGAGAATAAAATCACCTTTTGACGAGGAGGATTAGAGGATCCCGGGGTAAGCTGGGTGTTTATGCCCCATCAATGTTCTCTTCTTCCAAGCAGCTTTCTAAACTGGCACAGACACTCCAAAAACATTTCTTTCACCATAGTTATTGATACCGGCAGTGCAAAGGCACTGGGTAGTAAGTCCTACTCCCCATGTCCTGCAGCACTGGGGACAACATAAGTCTGTAATTTTCTCTAAGACAGACCCTACGATAGCTCATATTTGATTGGGTCTGCACCCTAGCTCTTTCCAAAGTTTTTTTGTTTTTTTTTTTTTGAGGAAGATTAGCCCTGAGCTAACATCTGCTGCCAATCCTCCTCTCTTTGCTGAGGAAGACTGGCCATGAGCCCACATCCATGCCCATCTTCGTCTACTTTATATGTGGGAGACTGTCACAGCATGGCTTGACAAGCGGTGCCATGTTAGCACGTGGGATCTGAACCGGCAAACCCTGGGCTGCCGAAGCAGAACATGTGAACTTAACCGCTGCGCCATTGGGCCAGCCCCCAAAGTTTTTAAATTATACCTAAATTTATCTACCTATTACTGGGTGAACAAAGAAGGAAAATTTCTAAATACTTTCTATTACAGTTCAGAATTTTGATTTGAGACCAATTCATATTTTTTAAGTGGACCAACACTTTACATTTTTTAGGCAATCTGTCACCCTATTCCCAACCCATCACAACAAACAGTGAATGCGAGAGGGCCTGCACTGGTGCACTTGTTTAGGACAGTGTCTGCAAGACAGCACAGCACAAACAAAAGTCGGTCAAACTGAAATGTTCAGTTCAATGATGTGTGGTCTGTCCTAAGCAAATTATAAGAAATATGAATTACGAAAATTCTTTATCCCTAGTTTCTATTCTACTAATCAGAAGTTGAGGTGATACAGTGACCATATTTTGATCAAAGAATCCAAAAATACTCAAATTTTATTCTTAACTACTTCTATTGACCTTGTAAGGTTCCTATGATGCATCCATAGAGAAGGCAGAACAAGGCAAGATAATCCTTTAGTAGCTGGGGCCTTGTCCCCAAATCTAATGTAGAACTCTAAGGAGCTTTGTTTACCTAACACAGTTCTGTTTTCTTAAGCCAGATCACCTGAACGAGTCAGTTCTATCTATTTCTCCTGACTTTCACCTAGAATCACAAGTCGTAATACTATGATGCAAAGAAGGTCAGACTCATTTCAGCAAGCTGGGGAAGAGAGAGTAAGGAAAAGCACTTACCCATAGAATCCCATAATGACCCCAGAATAAAGTTTAAAAAATGAAGGACTGTTATCTTTTACCAAGTCGCAGAAAAGTACTATATTAATGAATAACAATAATAGTTGACGTAACCTAAATGGTAGCCCTCCCAGAAATACGTCTATATCCTAATCCTTGGAACTTGTGAATGTTACCTTATTTGGAAAAAGGGTCTTTGCATATGAGGAGATTATCATGGATTATCCAGGTAGACACAAAATCCAACGTCGAGTGTCCTCATGAGAGAGAGAGACACAGAGGAGAAGAAGATGTGAAGAGGAAGTAGAGATTGGAGCAATGTGGCCATAAGCCAAGGAAGCCAAGGAATACTGACAGCCACCAGAAGCTGGAACAAGCAAGGAAGGATTCTTCCCAGGAGTCTCCAGTGGGAATGGGTCCTGCCAACACATTGATTTCTGACTTCTGGTGTCCAGAACTGTGAGAGAATAAATTTCTGTTGTTTTAAACCACTCAATTTGTGGTAATTTGTTGCAGCAGCCATAGGAAACTAATATAGTTGGTTATAAAGATGCATGTGACATCAGGTGGCTTGTTCTTCTCCATCATGACATGACTATAACAGAGCAATTCCTCTTTCCTATTTTTCTTTAAATGATCTTTATTTAGACATAACTTATGTACAATAAAATACATTCATTTTAAATGTACCATTAGAAGAGTTTTGACAATGTAAACACCACTATAAGCACTGCCACAATCAAGAAATGGAACATTCCCATGATCTTAGAAAGATTCTCTTTTTCCACCTGACTTATTTCACTTAGCATTACCCCCAAGGTCCATCCATGTTGTCACAAATGGTAAAATTTCATCTTTTTTATGGTAAACAAAAAAACACACAAATACAGACAACAGATTGGTGGTTACCAGAGGAGAAGGCAGATGGGGGAAGGCAAAAGGGGTAAAAGGGCACATGTGTATTGTGATGGATGGAAACTATACTCTTGGTGGTGAACACGATGTAGTCTATACAGAAGTCAAAATACAATGATGTACACATGAAACTTGTATGTTATAAACCAATGTGACCTCAATAAAAAATTAAAAATAAAGTGAATAAAAGGTTCTCTTGTTCCCCTTCCTAGCCAATCCCCATAGTGTACCTCTGGCTCCAAGCAACAACTGATCTGCTCTCTATCACTATGGATTAAATTTGTCTTTTCAAGAGTTTCAAGTAAATGGACTGATACACCACTCTTTTGTGTCTAGCTTCTTTTACTCAGCGTGATGTTCTTCAGATTCATCCATGTTGCTGCCAGCATTCCCAGTTCATTTCTTCTTATTGCTGAGCAGTATTTCACTGAATGGATATACCATGATTTGTTCATCCACTCATGTGTTGAAAGATATTTTGTCCTTCAGACTTTTGCTTTTTTGTGAGGAGGATTGGCCCTGAGCAAACATCTGTTGCCAATCTTCTTCTTTTTGCTTGAGGAAGATTGGCCCTGAGCTAACATCTGTGCCAATCCTCCTCTATTTTCTATGTGGGATGCTGCCACAGCATGGCTTGATGAGCGGCGTGTAGGTCCGTGCTTGGGATCCAAACCTGAGAACCCCAGGCTGCCGAAGCAGAACGAGTGAACCTAACCACTATGCCACTGGACCAGCCCTCCTTTAGACTTTTATTTTTTTATTTTTTTTTTTTAAAGATTTTTATTTTTTTTTTCCTTTTTCTCCCCAAAGCCCCCCGGTACATAGTTGTGTATTCTTCGTTGTGGGTTTTTCTAGTTGTGGCATGTGGGACGCTGCCTCAGCGTGGTCTAATGAGCAGTGCCATGTCCGCGCCCAGGATTCGAACTGACGAAACACTGGGCCGCCTGCAGCGGAGCGCGCGAACTTAACCACTCGGCCACGGGGCCAGCCCCTCCTTTAGACTTTTAATAGCTAAGCACAGTACAGTATTTGACCAGGAAAGCCATGCACATATTTAAAATAAAATTTCAGAAGGAAATAAAGAACAATATAAAGTCCCAGGTTTTGAGGAGTTTCATATTCTTAAAACTGTCATTATATGAGAACAAATGAAAATCTGTGGGCATAAAGTAATAAAGAAGAACATTTAAACATGAAAGTTAGGATCTGGCTTTTGTCTAAGATGTATGGGGCAGACTTGAGAACATCCAGTCTTTATCATGATGATTTTGAAGCACTTAATCTGCATTTGACACTGAGGTAAATGCTGTAAAAAAGACAGACATGACTGCTTTTTTATGGCCTATCACCTAAGACAGACAATACCAACAAGTGACAAAGCGTCTAGCTAGTGGGTAAACCAACACAGGCGCAGAGAAAGTCCAGTTAGACACGAAGAACACACTGAGGTCAGATGCCTTGACCAGACTGCCTGTAGAAGAGAACTCAAGTTTTCACTGGTTCAGATGCTAGAGCAGAGGAAATCAGACTCTCTCTTTAGGAAATCTGCAAGGAACTCATAAGTAGGGTATCAGTCATTCTTCATAAGACACTACCTTTTCATCTGAAGTCACTGTCTGAAATAGCAACCTATATTCAAGACTTGTCACCTTAAACCACAGTGCCCCACTCCTGCCCTCCAAAACTGTTTTGTAAAGAAACATAGGGAGAGTACTCTCCTTGCTCTCTAACGGATGCTTTTACTACCGATCTCTCCAAGCTCATCTCCTCCACGTCTGCTCCCACGAACCCTCTGCCTCTGCTTTCTTCATCTGCTTGTGTATCAAAGCCTTCTTGCACATGCTATTTTCTCTGCCCTTCTATCTGGTCCACTTGGATGATACCTATTCATTCTTTAAGAGCGAACACAAGCATTATTTCCTTAGTAAAACTTTTCTGACTTCTCCTGGCTGTGAAGTACTCTGTCTACCAAGATAACTTGCATAGACCTCTTGAACATACTTATTAAAAAATGCTATAGTGTAATTGCTTGTTATAACTCTGTCTACTCACTAGCCAGCAATCTCTCTAAAGGTTGGGATTTTATATTTTTACCTTCAGACTCACTAGCACCTAGCCCAGTGTCTGAAACATAAATGTGCTTAATGAAGAAGTATGGAATGATCCTTGAGTAGATCAATCATAATTTAAATCATAACTGGTCATCATAAAAATGCTATACCTGTTCCACAGGCAATGCTTACTGATAATAATATCCAATAATCATTTAAGTAGATATAATAACACTATTCCCACTGCTGCTCCTATTATGGAACACTTCGATAACCCGTACTATATCAAGTGCTGTTATAGATAGTTCATTGATTCTCCCCACCATCCTAGAAGGTGAGAAAACTAAAGCACAGAGGGGTTAAGGAACTTACTCAAGTGAGTAAATGGTAGAGTTGAGATTTACACACAGCAGGTTGGTCTCAGAGCCCATGTCCTTTACCACTACACTATACTGCCTCTCAGGGCTTAATAGCATGGATGGGAAACCAAAAGAGAGGGTCTGAGCTCCAGCTATACTATGTGACAGGCAGTGGTGAAGAAACTGCTCTAAGCCTCAGTTACCAAACCTCTAAAATGCCATAGCCATTTACTGCTTCCCTCCCTGACATTAACACCCACTTCTTCCTATGATAACTTACAATTTTCATTTGCGGTTCCATCTCTCTCCTATACTTCTCAGTTCATATGTTCTGCCTTGAGGAGTGGAAATGTGACTCAGGCCTTTGTCAATCACCTTCCCCTGGCCACAGCAATTGTTTTTAAACTGGTCTTACTGAAAATTTCAGGACTTCCACAGCAACCCACAAAAATGGCTTGCTCCTTTCCAGAAGACTGAGAGGATACGAAGTCAGAGTCGTTAGGACCATTGTGCCATTATTAGGGGGAATCTGGAACTCTTACAACTTATTAACTGTATGACCAGGGAAATTACTTCACTTCTTAGATTGCTCACAGGAGCCTAAGTTTCCTTACACATCAAATAGTAGTGAACTACATCATAGAGCTCCTGTAAGAGAGAAATAAGATAATCATTGTAGAGTGCTTACACATGTCCAGCACAAAGTGACTGCACACAACTTTGGCAATTACGTTGTTATCATCATCATTATTTTTGTTTAGTCCTTCTCCTTTGAGGTCCTGAATAATTTAGGATAAAGAAATCATTTCTATTTAGGCTTTGCATTTGCACAGACTTGGAATAGGTGTCTAGGAAGGCCAAGATGGAACAAGAACTCACGAGCCCCATAATCCTCTTTTGCGGTACGTATAGTTTGGATTTCTTCACTCCAACTATTTTATGGGAGGATCCACTCTCTGTAAGTATATCAACAGATTTTGGTCAAAAGGAAACCAGTTTTGCCTTTTTCTTTGTCTGCCAAAGAGAAAGGACTGGGTTCTCTGGTTCTAGTTCGATAAAGATGCCAGTAAAGAAAGAAATCCCCACAAAGCCAGCAAGATAGTAATTAATGATAGGGCTCATTGAACTTGGAAAATTTAAAGCAGCTCATTCTCTCGAAAGACTGTGCTTTTGAACAGCATCTATCACAAAGGCAGACTCTGGAATACTGTTGCTCAAAGAAAGCAAGTGAGAAGAGGCCTATCAGAGGCCAGTTCACAGTTCATGCTACACTGTGGTCAAGGCTCCTGACAGCAGAAGACATGTTCTGTAAACTTTAGATCATTCACTAACTAGGGCCAATTACCTTAAACATATCTATGAAAAGCTCGTAGGAAAGTAAATAGAACACAGCATTTAATAAATACTGCATCCCTTCCTATCCCTTGTTTATGAATGATATGATTGTTTTAAATTTAAAAGCGCCCCACTTACAGAATGTCCCAAAACTCTTGAAATTGCTGCTAATGTCATTAACTTATTTAACTCTTTATATATCGTTCCCTCAGTAAATACCAAATGTGTAGTACATCCTATTAAAAAATGTTGAGAGAGCTCATTTAAATACAGCGCTCCTAAAAAAAATCTGTCAATTAATTATAGACAGTTTTTCAAGGCTAACATTTAACAAGAGGAAAAGAAAAGTTACCATTTCACTGACCATTGGTCTTGATTAGTTTCTATTAAAGTCAGTCAGTTTCCGTTAATAAATCTTTTGGTAGAATTGTTGACAAGTCATTTGCTTTTGACACCATAGACAATAATCACGTATGTGCCAAGCTATACAACACAAATATTATTTCAAGGCTTTTTAATATTCCTCAAAAAGCCTTTAAGGAAATATTATCATAAGACTAAGAATAAGCAAAAACAGCTCTCTCCGCCAGGGCAAATATCTCTTTCGCAAGGAAAAGACACAGAGCAGGGACAGTCGTCCCCGTCTCAGGCTGAACAGCTCTTCAGGTGAATCAGAGGTGTGCCTCCTGACGCTGCAGAGAGGGCCTGCTACACACTGATGATGTGACCTTCCATCCGGAAATAGCTTCAAGAAATTTTGGCCAATTAGCATTTGAAAGAACTTCTAACCTTTAATTATGCCAAAACTAAAACAGTTTTGGAGAGCACAGTGACGTCCAGACAAATAATTTTAAAGGATGCCTTTAGACAAGTAAACTTACTTAGGTATCTGGGGGATAGCTTTGCTATTTTGACAAGTTCAGTGAGCAGACTTGCTCAAATTTTAAAATTTTATGGGGGACACATTTGGCTTATTGTATGACAGAGGAGGATATCTGACAACTTCCACTCTCGATTCTGTTTTCAAACAAAGATAATTTCTCCCATGTTTTATTTTGCTGTCCACTGGGGCTCAAAGCAAGTACTTGTTCAAGCAATAGGTCAGATCCAACCTTGCTCTCTGAGAAAAGTTCTGACCCTGCCAGCAATTATGGCTGCAGCCCACAGCCATGCAGACATAGGATCATCCTCTGCTCAGTCAAAAATATCTGTCTTTCATTAAAACATTAAACCAGCATTTATCATCCTTGACAACACTGGCAATATAGGTTTTCCAACTATCTCATCCCAGATGACCACTAGAGAGAAAGTGTAAAGTCACCTTTTCTGTAGCACAAGTCTCCAACTTGGTGATCTTTAGCACCTTCTTAGTTAAAACAGTTTCACACCTAAGTTCTAGGGACTACAATCTGGTGAGTCAGTTCTAGGCCTTAATATTATTTAAAGACTATATTATATGATCAATTTCTACCCCAGTGGATCACCCAATCTTCCAGGAGGAAAACTGAATCTAATACACTTAAGAAATAAGTTAGATGTTAAGCAGTTTGGGTGATTTACCAATAAATGAGCAAAATATTCTAACATCTTACTGCTGATATTTTTATCCTGGTCTTGTTTCCTGTGACCTTGCTAAACTCACTTATTAATTCAGAGTTCTTTTGTGGATTCCTCACAATTTTCTACATAAACAACCATATCATCACTGAACAGAAATACATTTACAACTCTTCCTCCTCCTCCCTCTCCCTCCTCTTCTTCATTCTCTTCTTCTCCTCCTCCTTCTTATAATCTTTATGCCTTATATTTCTTTTTCTTCACCTACTTTATCCTTGCATTTATACAGACAATATGCCTATGATGCTTGCATTTTTATATACTAGCAGCCAACAATTGGAAAATAAAACACAATTTTATCTACAACCATATTAAAGTGTAAGATACTTAGGAACAAATTTAATAAAAGAGCAAGAATTCTACATTGTAAACCATAAAATATTGCTGAGAGAAATTAAAATAATACTTAAAAATTTGGAGAGAGGGGCCAGCCCCGTGGCCGAGTGGTTACGTTCGTGCGCTCCACTTTGGCGGCCTGGGGTTTTGCCAGTTTGGATCGTGGACGTGGGCGTGGACATGGCACTGCTCATCAGGCCATGCTGAGGTGGCGTCCCACACAGCACAACCAGAGGCACTCACAGCTAGAAGATACAACTATGTACTGGGGGTCTTTGGGAAGAAGAAAAAGAAAAAAAAAACTTGGAGAGAAACAACATGCTCACTTAATGGAAGACTCAAAATTGTTAAGATGTCAGTTGTTGGCAAATTTGTCCATAGATGTAATGCAATCTCAATCAGAATACTAACAGACATTTGTAGAAACTGTGAAGTTTATTATAAAATTTATGTGGAAATGCAAAAATGAGGATAGTTAAAGCAACCTTGAAACAAAATAACAAAGATGGAAAACTTATATTTCCTAACTTCAAGATTTGCTATAAAGCTAGAGTAATTAAGACAGTATGGCACTGGCATAGGAGAGAAAAATAGATAAATGAAACAAAACAGAAAGTCAGAAAGAGACCTATACTTAAATGGCCATTTAATAGTCAATAAAAGCACCAAAGCAATCCAATGGGTGAAGGAAAGTCTTTTAAACAAACAGAGCTGGAACAACTGGAAATCCACATGGCAGAAACTGACCTTGAATACCACATACAAATATTAAATTGAGAGAGATCAAAGCCAACATAAAGTAGAAAACTGTAATGCTTCTACAAAGAAAACACATGAGAATATCTTCATGACTTGGGAGGAGGCAAAGGTTTCTCAAAAAGGACACAAAAAGCAATAACCATGAAAGACAAAATTTAATACCTTACACTTTATCATAAACAATAATTTTGGCTCA